>NC_139143.1:31552152-32217461 GCF_964270905.1 Leucopleurus acutus | reverse complement strand
ACGCTCTTTCTATTCGTTTTCTGTTTCTACGTAGGTAAAATGCTTTCCGTCAATCTAAAAGGATGGAAAATTGGCACAAAACACTCTGTGCATAGTTGTTTTTCACAAAGGAAAATCACAAACGAAACAGGCATTTCACCGGGTGTAGAGCACTAACGCCCCCTAGTGCCTCTAAATGCCAAGTGAACAGAGGCGCTTAATTAAATATCGAATCCCAGCTCTCTCCGCTTGAGAGGGAGAGCAAGCCATTCTCAAGTGGAGGAGGGATGTTTTCAGCAGCTATCTGCAACATTCTCTGGACCTGGCCACTGTGTAGCTACAAAGAAACCTTTTGTCTGAGGAAACTAACTAAAGAAACTTGGAAGTGGAAAAAGCGAGAAAGAATGAGACAATACCCTTATCTTGGAGACTCATTCACTTATTCGGTCACTTACAAAATCAAATATCCACTACGTGTAGAGAGTACTGTGCTGAAAACCGCACAGGACACGGAGACGTACCCCCATTCGCAGGGAGGTTAGATACCAGAGAGGGAGACAAGATGTAGATTACCTTACGGCAGTTCCGCACCTGTCTTGTTAAACTGTTTACAGCTTCAGGGGAGAGAAGGGATCCAGAAATCGCTTGGATTCTCAGTGAAGTCTTCGCAGAGACGGAGGTGCAAAATAGGTGGACTGGAAGAAACAAAAAAATTAACCTCGTGGGTAGATATGAAACGGAGCAGAGGTGCACAGATATTTAGACCCCGTTTTTTCTTGAAACGTCTAGAAAGTGAAACTGAAGCCAAATTACGGAGGGCCTGGAGTGTCAGTCTTAGGAGCTTGCCGTACGGGGTTGACAGCGGGTGCCACGGACGGCTCGGAAGAGGGCAAGGGCATAACCCAAGAGCCCTGGGAGGTGTAGGAGAGGTCGCAGCGAGGGAGGTAGAAAGGCATGCGATTCTCCGAAGCAGTCACCGTAACCCAGGTGTAAACTCATAAACGGTAGACGCGGAGTAAGGGCGACACAGACGGCAGGGAGGAGTACGAGGGACACTAGAAAGGAAAACGGTCGGGGCTTCACCAGGGATTGGGTGCATTCCTTTCTCCCTCTAACAGAGGTTATCAGTAACCGGGCTAGTCGCTGGGAATCAAGAGTAAGCAAAACAGGCGTGATCTCTTCTTCCTCACGGACCACGGGGTAAACTTACCTACCTGAAAGTGGATGCGAAAGGCGATGACGGCCATAAGCGAGAGGTGCGTGGTGTCACGTGAGCTACGGTAGGGAGACGAGATGAGTTGAGTAGGTAAGGGGACGCTTTCTTGACCAAGTGACACCTGAGAAGACATGAGAAGGGTGAGGCGGCATCAGTCAGCTGCAAACTAAACAGAGGGACACTTCCTGCAGAGGGGCAGCACGGGCAATGCACCGTTGTAAGTATGCAGGCCTGAGAGGAGGCGACTGTGGGCAGGATGATTGAGAATGAAAGGAAGGAGCTGCAAGACGAGGCCGCAGAGATCATGCTCCACCCTGCCCAGGGGATACCCTGCCCTGCGGACTAGCACATCCAGAGAGAGAGTACCAGTGCACAGCCAGATGACAAGCCTGCTCGAGGATGCAAGCCAACGCTGCTTCTTTCACCAAGAAAGTCTTGCCTGGTAAACTAAACAGTGTATCCATAGAGCGGACACGTGATTTACATTCTGAAGCAGGCGCCCCGCCTTACGGAACGGCGACGGTTCTCAGGGGGGCCGGGCAGGAGACGCTCCGCGCGTCTGACCCAGGGACCCACCCGCCTGCGGGACCTCCGGCCGCCTCGCAGGAAGCTACGACGCCCAGTCCCACGGCTACCTGTGCAGCGAGGTGTACTCCGCAGACGCGTGCCACACACACTTCAAGTGGGAGGGCGGCCTGAGTGGCAAGGCGAGAGGCCGGCCTGCTGCGCAGACCAAGAAGGTGCTCTTCGGCCTGGGCCTAGGTGCTTGCGCCGCCCCCCTGGGCCTACCGGGCTCTGAGGGCCCTGCCCTGGACCCCCTGCCCCCCACCCCCCTTGGTTCAGTCACATCAGAGGTGGCCACACCCACACCCTCTGTGACCTCCGCGTTCCACCCTCCTGCAGCGCCGCCCGCCCCCCTCCGCCGGTTGCCCTGGGCTACCGAAGCTGCATCCTGGGGCCAGGGGGTTCCCAGGAGGCCAAGGGAAGACACGATGGCCTTCAATGATTCGCAGAGGCCTTACGTGGCCTTGTGTGGTTGGGCTCACCTCTTACGTTTCAGTGAACTCTGCGAGAGGACAGGGACCTGCAGCCTCACAGTTGGGCTCCACGGTAAGGTGTGCGGGACAGACCTCAAACTGACCCACGGCATGGAACAACACCCGCCATCGAGAGGTCTACAAGAGAGCCGCTGCAGCTAGCCCACAGGTCCGAGAAAACTAGATTCTTCTTTATGTAAGTGAGTTTTGGGGAGATTTGTTGCAAAGCATTATCACAGCGAGAGCCGACGAGTACAACATTCTCCAAATCACTGCCATGTCCACGGCTGCCACCGTGCCTACGTGTAAGGCAACTGTGTCCTCGAACTTTGAGAACTCCTGAATGAATTCTCGGTGCCTCTCCAACACAATGTACGTGGCTAAGGTGTCCCCAGATAACTTCACTAACGTACCACCGAGACCGCCCTAAGCTTTCATTAAACGCAATGCGACGCTCTTTCTATTCGTTTTCTGTTTCTACGTAGGTAAAATGCTTTCCGTCAATCTAAAAGGATGGAAAATTGGCACAAAACACTCTGTGCATAGTTGTTTTTCACAAAGGAAAATCACAAACGAAACAGGCATTTCACCGGGTGTAGAGCACTAACGCCCCCTAGTGCCTCTAAATGCCAAGTGAACAGAGGCGCTTAATTAAATATCGAATCCCAGCTCTCTCCGCTTGAGAGGGAGAGCAAGCCATTCTCAAGTGGAGGAGGGATGTTTTCAGCAGCTATCTGCAACATTCTCTGGACCTGGCCACTGTGTAGCTACAAAGAAACCTTTTGTCTGAGGAAACTAACTAAAGAAACTTGGAAGTGGAAAAAGCGAGAAAGAATGAGACAATACCCTTATCTTGGTGACTCATTCACTTATTCGGTCACTTACCAAATCAAATATCCACTACGTGTAGAGAGTACTGTGCTGAAAACCGCACAGGACACGGAGACGTACCCCCATTCGCAGGGAGGTTAGATACCAGAGAGGGAGACAAGATGTAGATTACCTTACGGCAGTTCCGCACCTGTCTTGTTAAACTGTTTACAGCTTCAGGGGAGAGAAGGGATCCAGAAATCGCTTGGATTCTCAGTGAAGTCTTCGCAGAGACGGAGGTGCAAAATAGGTGGACTGGAAGAAACAAAAAAATTAACCTCGTGGGTAGATATGAAACGGAGCAGAGGTGCACAGATATTTAGACCCCGTTTTTTCTTGAAAGGTCTAGAAAGTGAAACTGAAGCCAAATTACGGAGGGCCTGGAGTGTCAGTCTTAGGAGCTTGGCCGTACGGGGTTGACAGCGGGTGCCACGGACGGCTCGGAAGAGGGCAAGGGCATAACCCAAGAGCCCTGGGAGGTGTAGGAGAGGTCGCAGCGAGGGAGGTAGAAAGGCATGCGATTCTCCGAAGCAGTCACCGTAACCCAGGTGTAAACTCATAAACGGTAGACGCGGAGTAAGGGCGACACAGACGGCAGGGAGGAGTACGAGGGACACTAGAAAGGAAAACGGTCGGGGCTTCACCAGGGATTGGGTGCATTCCTTTCTCCCTCTAACAGAGGTATTCAGTAACCGGGCTAGTCGCTGGGAATCAAGAGTAAGCAAAACAGGCGTGATCTCTTCTTCCTCACGGACCACGGGGTAAACTTACCTACCTGAAAGTGGATGCGAAAGGCGATGACGGCCATAAGCGAGAGGTGCGTGGTGTCACGTGAGCTACGGTAGGGAGACGAGATGAGTTGAGTAGGTAAGGGGACGCTTTCTTGACCAAGTGACACCTGAGAAGACATGAGAAGGGTGAGGCGGCATCAGTCAGCTGCAAACTAAACAGAGGGACACTTCCTGCAGAGGGGCAGCACGGGCAATGCGCCGTTGTAAGTATGCAGGCCTGAGAGGAGGCCACTGTGGGCAGGATGATTGAGAATGAAAGGAAGGAGCTGCAAGACGAGGCCGCAGAGATCACGCTCCACCCTGCCCAGGGGATGCCCTGCCCTGCGGACTAGCACACCCAGAGAGAGAGTACCAGTGCACAGCCAGATGACAAGCCTGCTCGAGGATGCAAGCCAACGCTGCTTCTTTCACCAAGAAAGTCTTGCCTGGTAAACTAAACAGCGTATCCATAGAGCGGACACGTGATTTACATTCTGAAGCAGGCGCCCCGCCTTACGGAACGGCGACGGTTCTCAGGGGGGCCGGGCAGGAGATGCTCCGCGCGTCTGACCCAGGGACCCACCCGCCTGCGGGACCTCCGGCCGCCTCGCAGGAAGCTACGACGCCCAGTCCCACGGCTACCTGTGCAGCGAGGTGTACTCCGCGGACGTGTGCCACACCCACTTCAAGTGGGAGGGCGGCCTGAGTGGCAAGGCGAGAGGCCGGCCTGCCGCGCAGACCAAGAAGGCGCTCTTCGGCCTGGGCCTAGGTGCTTGCGCCGCCCCCCTGGGCCTACCGGGCTCTGAGGGCCCTGCCCTGGACCCCCTGCCCCACCCCACCCTTGGTTCAGTCACAGCAGAGGTGGCCACACCCACACCCTCTGTGACCTCCGCGTTCCACCCTCCTTCAGCCCCGCCCGCCCCCCTCCGCCGGTTGCCCTGGGCTACCGAAGCTGCATCCTGGGGCCAGGGGGTTCCCAGGAGGCCAAGGGAAGACACGATGGCCTTCAATGAGTCGCAGAGGCCTTACGTGGCCTTGTGTGGTTGGGCTCACCTCTTACGTTTCAGTGAACTCTGCGAGAGGACAGGGACCTGCAGCCTCACAGTTGGGCTCCACGGTAAGGTGGGCGGGACAGACCTCAAACTGACCCACGGCATGGAGCAACACCCGCCATCGAGAGGTCTACAAGAGAGCCGCTGCAGCTAGCCCACAGGTCCGAGAAAACTAGATTCTTCTTTATGTAAGTGAGTTTTGGGGAGATTTGTTGCAAAGCATTATCACAGCAAGAGCCGACTAGTACAACATTCTCCAAATCACTGCCATGTCCACGGCTGCCACCGTGCCTACGTGTAAGGCAACTGTGTCCTCGAACTTTGAGAACTCCTGAATGAATTCTCGGTGCCTCTCCAACACAATGTACGTGGCTAAGGTGTCCCCAGATAACTTCACTAACGTACCACCGAGACCGCCCTAAGCTTTCATTAAACGCAATGCGACGCTCTTTCTATTCGTTTTCTGTTTCTACGTAGGTAAAATGCTTTCCGTCAATCTAAAAGGATGGAAAATTGGCACAAAACACTCTGTGCATAGTTGTTTTTCACAAAGGAAAATCACAAACGAAACAGGCATTTCACCGGGTGTAGAGCACTAATGCCCCCTAGTGCCTCTAAATGCCAAGTGAACAGAGGCGCTTAATTAAATATCGAATCCCAGCTCTCTCCGCTTGAGAGGGAGAGCAAGCCATTCTCAAGTGGAGGAGGGATGTTTTCAGCAGCTATCTGCAACATTCTCTGGACCTGGCCACTGTGTAGCTACAAAGAAACCTTTTGTCTGAGGAAACTAACTAAAGAAACTTGGAAGTGGAAAAAGCGAGAAAGAATGAGACAATACCCTTATCTTGGTGACTCATTCACTTATTCGGTCACTTACCAAAGCAAATATCCACTACGTGTAGAGAGTACTGTGCTGAAAACCGCACAGGACACGGAGACGTACCCCCATTCGCAGGGAGGTTAGATACCAGAGAGGGAGACAAGATGTAGATTACCTTACGGCAGTTCCGCACCTGTCTTGTTAAACTGTTTACAGCTTCAGGGGAGAGAAGGGATCCAGAAATCGCTTGGATTCTCAGTGAAGTCTTCGCAGAGACGGAGGTGCAAAATAGGTGGACTGGAAGAAACAAAAAAATTAACCTCGTGGGTAGATATGAAACGGAGCAGAGGTGCACAGATATTTAGACCCCGTTTTTTCTTGAAACGTCTAGAAAGTGAAACTGAAGCCAAATTACGGAGGGCCTGGAGTGTCAGTCTTAGGAGCCTGGCCGTACGGGGTTGACAGCGGGTGCCACGGACGGCTCGGAAGAGGGCAAGGGCATAACCCAAGAGCCCTGGGAGGTGTAGGAGAGGTCGCAGCGAGGGAGGTAGAAAGGCATGCGATTCTCCGAAGCAGTCACCGTAACCCAGGTGTAAACTCATAAACGGTAGACGCGGAGTAAGGGCGACACAGACGGCAGGGAGGAGTACGAGGGACACTAGAAAGGAAAACGGTCGGGGCTTCACCAGGGATTGGGTGCATTCCTTTCTCCCTCTAACAGAGGTTATCAGTAACCGGGCTAGTCGCTGGGAATCAAGAGTAAGCAAAACAGGCGTGATCTCTTCTTCCTCACGGACCACGGGGTAAACTTACCTACCTGAAAGTGGAGGCGAAAGGCGATGACGGCCATAAGCGAGAGGTGCGTGGTGTCACGTGAGCTACGGTAGGGAGACGAGATGAGTTGAGTAGGTAAGGGGACGCTTTCTTGACCAAGTGACACCTGAGAAGAGATGAGAAGGGTGAGGCGGCATCAGTCAGCTGCAAACTAAACAGAGGGACACTTCCTGCAGAGGGGCAGCACAGGCAATGCGCCGTTGTAAGTATACAGGCCTGAGAGGAGGCCACTGTGGGCAGGATGATTGAGAATGAAAGGAAGGAGCTGCAAGACGAGGCCGCAGAGATCACGCTCCACCCTGCCCAGGGGATGCCCTGCCCTGCGGACTAGCACATCCAGAGAGAGAGTACCAGTGCACAGCCAGATGACAAGCCTGCTCGACGATGCAAGCCAACGCTGCTTCTTTCACCAAGAAAGTCTTGCCTGGTAAACTAAACAGCGTATCCATAGAGCGGACACGTGATTTACATTCTGAAGCAGGCGCCCCGCCTTACGGAACGGCGACGGTTCTCAGGGGGGCCGGGCAGGAGCCGCTCCGCGCGTCTGTCCCAGGGACCCACCCGCCTGCGGGACCTCCGGCCGCCTCGCAGGAAGCTACGACGCCCAGTCCCACGGCTACCTGTGCAGCGAGGTGTACTCCGCGGACGCGTGCCACACACACTTCAAGTGGGAGGGCGGCCTGAGTGGCAAGGCGAGAGGCCGGCCTGCCGCGCAGACCAAGAAGGTGCTCTTCGGCTTGGGCCTAGGTGCTTGAGCCGCCCCCCTGGGCCTACCGGGCTCTGATGGCCCTGCCCTGGACCCCCAGCCCCCCACCCACGCCCTTGGTTCAGTCACAGCAGAGGTGGCCACACCCACACCCTCTGTGACCTCCGCGTTCCACCCTCCTGCAGCCCCGCCCGCCCCCCTCCGCCGGTTGCCCTGGGCTACCGAAGCTGCATTCTGGGGCCAGGGGGTTCCCAGGAGGCCAAGGGAAGACACGATGGCCTTCAATGAGTCACAGAGGCCTTACGTGGCCTTGTGTGGTTGGGCTCACCTCTTACGTTTCAGTGAACTCTGCGAGAGGACAGGGACCTGCAGCCTCACAGTTGGGCTCCACGGTAAGGTGTGCGGGACAGACCTCAAACTGACCCACGGCATGGAGCAACACCCGCCATCGAGAGGTCTACAAGAGAGCCGCTGCAGCTAGCCCACAGGTCCGAGAAAACTAGATTCTTCTTTATGTAAGTGAGTTTTGGGGAGATTTGTTGCAAAGCATTATCACAGCGAGAGCCGACGAGTACAACATTCTCCAAATCACTGCCATGTCCACGGCTGCCACCGTGCCTACGTGTAAGGCAACTGTGTCCTCGAACTTTGAGAACTCCTGAATGAATTCTCGGTGCCTCTCCAACACAATGTACGTGGCTAAGGTGTCCCCAGATAACTTCACTAACGTACCACCGAGACCGCCCTAAGCTTTCATTAAACGCAATGCGACGCTCTTTCTATTCGTTTTCTGTTTCTACGTAGGTAAAATGCTTTCCGTCAATCTAAAAGGATGGAAAATTGGCACAAAACACTCTGTGCATAGTTGTTTTTCACAAAGGAAAATCACAAACGAAACAGGCATTTCACCGGGTGTAGAGCACTAACGCCCCCTAGTGCCTCTAAATGCCAAGTGAACAGAGGCGCTTAATTAAATATCGAATCCCAGCTCTCTCCGCTTGAGAGGGAGAGCAAGCCATTCTCAAGTGGAGGAGGGATGTTTTCAGCAGCTATCTGCAACATTCTCTGGACCTGGCCACTGTGTAGCTACAAAGAAACCTTTTGTCTGAGGAAACTAACTAAAGAAACTTGGAAGTGGAAAAAGCGAGAAAGAATGAGACAATACCCTTATCTTGGTGACTCATTCACTTATTCGGTCACTTACCAAATCAAATATCCACTACGTGTAGAGAGTACTGTGCTGAAAACCGCACAGAACACGGAGACGTACCCCCATTCGCAGGGAGGTTAGATACCAGAGAGGGAGACAAGATGTAGATTACCTTACGGCAGTTCCGCACCTGTCTTGTTAAACTGTTTACAGCTTCAGGGGAGAGAAGGGATCCAGAAATCGCTTGGATTCTCAGTGAAGTCTTCGCAGAGACGGAGGTGCAAAATAGGTGGACTGGAAGAAACAAAAAAATTAACCTCGTGGGTAGATATGAAACGGAGCAGAGGTGCACAGATATTTAGACCCCGTTCTTTCTTGAAACGTCTAGAAAGTGAAACTGAAGCCAAATTACGGAGGGCCTGGAGTGTCAGTCTTAGGAGCCTGGCCGTACGGGGTTGACAGCGGGTGCCACGGACGGCTCGGAAGAGGGCAAGGGCATAACCCAAGAGCCCTGGGAGGTGTAGGAGAGGTCGCAGCGAGGGAGGTAGAAAGGCATGCGATTCTCCGAAGCAGTCACCGTAACCCAGGTGTAAACTCATAAACGGTAGACGCGGAGTAAGGGCGACACAGACGGCAGGGAGGAGTACGAGGGACACTAGAAAGGAAAACGGTCGGGGCTTCACCAGGGATTGGGTGCATTCCTTTCTCCCTCTAACAGAGGTTATCAGTAACCGGGCTAGTCGCTGGGAATCAAGAGTAAGCAAAAGAGGCGTGATCTCTTCTTCCTCACGGACCACGGGGTAAACTTACCTACCTGAAAGTGGATGCGAAAGGCGATGACGGCCATAAGCGAGAGGTGCGTGGTGTCACGTGAGCTACGGTAGGGAGACGAGATGAGTTGAGTAGGTAAGGGGACGCTTTCTTGACCAAGTGACACCTGAGAAGACATGAGAAGGGTGAGGCGGCATCAGTCAGCTGCAAACTAAACAGAGGGACACTTCCTGCAGAGGGGCAGCACGGGCAATGCGCCGTTGTAAGTATGCAGGCCTGAGAGGAGGCCACTGTGGGCAGGATGATTGAGAATGAAAGGAAGGAGCTGCAAGACGAGGCCGCAGAGATCACGCTCCACCCTGCCCAGGGGATGCCCTGCCCTGCGGACTAGCACACCCAGAGAGAGAGTACCAGTGCACAGCCAGATGAGAAGCCTGCTCGACGATGCAAGCCAACGCTGCTTCTTTCACCAAGAAAGTCTTGCCTGGTAAACTAAACAGCGTATCCATAGAGCGGACACGTGATTTACATTCTGAAGCAGGCGCCCCGCCTTACGGAACGGCGACGGTTCTCAGGGGGGCCGGGCAGGAGCCGCTCCGCGCATCTGTCCCAGGGACGCACCCACCTGCGGGACCTCCGGCCGCCTCGCAGGAAGCTACGACGCCCAGTCCCACGGCTACCTGTGCAGCGAGGTGTACTCCGCGGACGCGTGCCACACACACTTCAAGTGGGAGGGCGGCCTGAGTGGCAAGGCGAGAGGCCGGCCTGCCGCGCAGACCAAGAAGGCGCTCTTCGGCCTGGGCCTAGGTGCTTGAGCCGCCCCCCTGGGCCTACCGGGCTCTGAGGGCCCTGCCCTGGACCCCCAGCCCCCCACCCACGCCCTTGGTTCAGTCACAGCAGAGGTGGCCACACCCACACCCTCTGTGACCTCCGCGTTCCACCCTCCTGCAGCCCCGCCCGCCCCCCTCCGCCGGTTGCCCTGGGCTACCGAAGCTGCATCCTGGGGCCAGGGGGTTCCCAGGAGGCCAAGGGAAGACACGATGGCCTTCAATGAGTCGCAGAGGCCTTACGTGGCCTTGTGTGGTTGGGCTCACCTCTTACGTTTCAGTGAACTCTGGAAGAGGACAGGGACCTGCAGCCTCACAGTTGGGCTCCACGGTAAGGTGTGCGGGACAGACCTCAAACTGACCCACGGCATGGAGCAACACCCGCCATCGAGAGGTCTACAAGAGAGCCGCTGCAGCTAGCCCACAGGTCCGAGAAAACTAGATTCTTCTTTATGTAAGTGAGTTTTGGGGAGATTTGTTGCAAAGCATTATCACAGCGAGAGCCGACTAGTACAACTTTCTCCAAATCACTGCCATGTCCACGGCTGCCACCGTGCCTACGTGTAAGGCAACTGTGTCCTCGAACTTTGAGAACTCCTGAATGAATTCTCGGTGCCTCTCCAACACAATGTACGTGGCTAAGGTGTCCCCAGATAACTTCACTAACGTACCACCGAGACCGCCCTAAGCTTTCAGTAAACGCAATGCGACGCTCTTTCTATTCGTTTTCTGTTTCTACGTAGGTAAAATGCTTTCCGTCAATCTAAAAGGATGGAAAATTGGCACAAAACACTCTGTGCATAGTTGTTTTTCACAAAGGAAAATCACAAACGAAACAGGCATTTCACCGGGTGTAGAGCACTAACGCCCCCTAGTGCCTCTAAATGCCAAGTGAACAGAGGCGCTTAATTAAATATCGAATCCCAGCTCTCTCCGCTTGAGAGGGAGAGCAAGCCATTCTCAAGTGGAGGAGGGATGTTTTCAGCAGCTATCTGCAACATTCTCTGGACCTGGCCACTGTGTAGCTACAAAGAAACCTTTTGTCTGAGGAAACTAACTAAAGAAACTTGGAAGTGGAAAAAGCGAGAAAGAATGAGACAATACCCTTATCTTGGTGACTCATTCACTTATTCGGTCACTTACCAAATCAAATATCCACTACGTGTAGAGAGTACTGTGCTTAAAACCGCCAGGACACGGAGACGTACCCCCATTCGCAGGGAGGTTAGATACCAGAGAGGGAGACAAGATGTAGATTACCTTACGGCAGTTCCGCACCTGTCTTGTTAAACTGTTTACAGCTTCAGGGGAGAGAAGGGATCCAGAAATCGCTTGGATTCTCAGTGAAGTCTTCGCAGAGACGGAGGTGCAAAATAGGTGGACTGGAAGAAACAAAAAAATTAACCTCGTGGGTAGATATGAAACGGAGCAGAGGTGCACAGATATTTAGACCCCGTTCTTTCTTGAAACGTCTAGAAAGTGAAACTGAAGCCAAATTACGGAGGGCCTGGAGTGTCAGTCTTAGGAGCTTGGCCGTACGGGGTTGACAGCGGGTGCCACGGACGGCTCGGAAGAGGGCAAGGGCATAACCCAAGAGCCCTGGGAGGTGTAGGAGAGGTCGCAGCGAGGGAGGTAGAAAGGCATGCGATTCTCCGAAGCAGTCACCGTAACCCAGGTGTAAACTCATAAACGGTAGACGCGGAGTAAGGGCGACACAGACGGCAGGGAGGAGTACGAGGGACACTAGAAAGGAAAACGGTCGGAGCTTTACCAGGGATTGGGTGCATTCCTTTCTCCCTCTAACAGAGGTTATCAGTAACTGGGCTAGTCGCTGGGAATCAAGAGTAAGCAAAACAGGCGTGATCTCTTCTTCCTCACGGACCACGGGGTAAACTTACCTACCTGAAACTGGATGCGAAAGGCGATGACGGCCATAAGCGAGAGGTGCGTGGTGTCACGTGAGCTACGGTAGGGAGACGAGATGAGTTGAGTAGGTAAGGGGACGCTTTCTTGACCAAGTGACACCTGAGAAGACATGAGAAGGGTGAGGCGGCATCAGTCAGCTGCAAACTAAACAGAGGGACACTTCCTGCAGAGGGGCAGCACGGGCAATGCGCCGTTGTAAGTATGCAGGCCTGAGAGGAGGCCACTGTGGGCAGGATGATTGAGAATGAAAGGAAGGAGCTGCAAGACGAGGCCGCAGAGATCACGCTCCACCCTGCCCAGGGGATGCCCTGCCCTGCGGACTAGCACACCCAGAGAGAGAGTACCAGTGCACAGCCAGATGACAAGCCTGCTCGAGGATGCAAGCCTACGCTGCTTCTTTCACCAAGAAAGTCTTGCCTGGTAAACTAAACAGCGTATCCATAGAGCGGACACGTGATTTACATTCTGAAGCAGGCGCCCCGCCTTACGGAACGGCGACGGTTCTCAGGGGGGCCGGGCAGGAGCCGCTCCGCGCGTCTGTCCCAGGGACCCACCCGCCTGCGGGACCTCCGGCCGCCTCGCAGGAAGCTACGACGCCCAGTCCCACGGCTACCTGTGCAGCGAGGTGTACTCCGCGGACGCGTGCCACACACACTTCAAGTGGGAGGGCAGCCTGAGTGGCAAGGCGAGAGGCCGGCCTGCCGCGCAGACCAAGAAGGCGCTCTTCGGCCTGGGCCTTGGTGCTTGCGCCGCCCCCCTGGGCCTACCGGGCTCTGAGGGCCCTGCCCTGGACCCCCAGCCCCCCACCCACACCCTCTGTGACATCCGCGTTCCACCCTCCTGCAGCCCCGCCCGCCCCCCTCCGCCGGTTGCCCTGGGCTACCGAAGCTGCATCCTGGGGCCAGGGGGTTCCCAGGAGGCCAAGGGAAGACACGATGGCCTTCAATGAGTCGCAGAGGCCTTACGTGGCCTTGTGTGGTTGGGCTCACCTCTTACGTTTCAGTGAACTCTGCGAGAGGACAGGGACCTGCAGCCTCACAGTTGGGCTCCACGGTAAGGTGTGCGGGACAGACCTCAAACTGACCCACGGCATGGAGCAACACCCGCCATCGAGAGGTCTACAAGAGAGCCGCTGCAGCTAGCCCACAGGTCCGAGAAAACTAGATTCTTCTTTATGTAAGTGAGTTTTGGGGAGATTTGTTGCAAAGCATTATCACAGCGAGAGCCGACTAGTACAACATTCTCCAAATCACTGCCATGTCCACGGCTGCCACCGTGCCTACGTGTAAGGCAACTGTGTCCTCGAACTTTGAGAACTCCTGAATGAATTCTCGGTGCCTCTCCAACACAATGTACGTGGCTAAGGTGTCCCCAGATAACTTCACTAACGTACCACCGAGACCGCCCTAAGCTTTCAGTAAACGCAATGCGACGCTCTTTCTATTCCTTTTCTGTTTCTACGTAGGTAAAATGCTTTCCGTCAATCTAAAAGGATGGAAAATTGGCACAAAACACTCTGTGCATAGTTGTTTTTCACAAAGGAAAATCACAAACGAAACAGGCATTTCACCGGGTGTAGAGCACTAACGCCCCCTAGTGCCTCTAAATGCCAAGTGAACAGAGGCGCTTAATTAAATATCGAATCCCAGCTCTCTCCGCTTGAGAGGGAGAGCAAGCCATTCTCAAGTGGAGGAGGGATGTTTTCAGCAGCTATCTGCGACATTCTCTGGACCTGGCCACTGTGTAGCTACAAAGAAACCTTTTGTCTGAGGAAACTAACTAAAGAAACTTGGAAGTGGAAAAAGCGAGAAAGAATGAGACAATACCCTTATCTTGGTGACTCATTCACTTATTCGGTCACTTACCAAATCAAATATCCACTACGTGTAGAGAGTACTGTGCTGAAAACCGCACAGGACACGGAGACGTACCCCCATTCGCAGGGAGGTTAGATACCAGAGAGGGAGACAAGATGTAGATTACCTTACGGCAGTTCCGCACCTGTCTTGTTAAACTGTTTACAGCTTCAGGGGAGAGAAGGGATCCAGAAATCGCTTGGATTCTCAGTGAAGTCTTCGCAGAGACGGAGGTGCAAAATAGGTGGACTGGAAGAAACAAAAAAATTAACCTCGTGGGTAGATATGAAACGGAGCAGAGGTGCACAGATATTTAGACCCCGTTCTTTCTTGAAACGTCTAGAAAGTGAAACTGAAGCCAAATTACGGAGGGCCTGGAGTGTCAGTCTTAGGAGCTTGGCCGTACGGGGTTGACAGCGGGTGCCACGGACGGCTCGGAAGAGGGCAAGGGCATAACCCAAGAGCCCTGGGAGGTGTAGGAGAGGTCGCAGCGAGGGAGGTAGAAAGGCATGCGATTCTCCAAAGCAGTCACCGTAACCCAGGTGTAAACTCATAAACGGTAGACGCGGAGTAAGGGCGACACAGACGGCAGGGAGGAGTACGAGGGACACTAGAAAGGAAAACGGTCGGGGCTTCACCAGGGATTGGGTGCATTCCTTTCTCCCTCTAACAGAGGTTATCAGTAACCGGGCTAGTCGCTGGGAATCAAGAGTAAGCAAAACAGGCGTGATCTCTTCTTCCTCACGGGCCACGGGGTAAACTTACCTACCTGAAACTGGATGCGAAAGGCGATGACGGCCATAAGCGAGAGGTGCGTGGTGTCACGTGAGCTACGGTAGGGAGACGAGATGAGTTGAGTAGGTAAGGGGACGCTTTCTTGACCAAGTGACACCTGAGAAGACATGAGAAGGGTGAGGCGGCATCAGTCAGCTGCAAACTAAACAGAGGGACACTTCCTGCAGAGGGGCAGCACGGGCAATGCGCCGTTGTAAGTATGCAGGCCTGAGAGGAGGCCACTGTGGGCAGGATGATTGAGAATGAAAGGAAGGAGCTGCAAGACGAGGCCGCAGAGATCACGCTCCACCCTGCCCAGGGGATGCCCTGCCCTGCGGACTAGCACACCCAGAGAGAGAGTACCAGTGCACAGCCAGATGACAAGCCTGCTCAACGATGCAAGCCAACGCTGCTTCTTTCACCAAGAAAGTCTTGCCTGGTAAACTAAACAGCGTATCCATAGAGCGGACACGTGATTTACATTCTGAAGCAGGCGCCCCGCCTTACGGAACGGTGACGGTTCTCAGGGGGGCCGGGCAGGAGCCGCTCCGCGCGTCTGTCCCAGGGACCAACCCACCTGCGGGACCTCCGGCCGCCTCGCAGGAAGCTACGACGCCCAGTCCCACGGCTACCTGTGCAGCGAGGTGTACTCCGCGGACGCGTGCCACACACACTTCAAGTGGGAGGGCGGCCTGAGTGGCAAGGCGAGAGGCCGGCCTGCTGCGCAGACCAAGAAGGTGCTCTTCGGCC
The DNA here is from genome assembly GCF_964270905.1 of Leucopleurus acutus. Taxonomy (NCBI): domain Eukaryota; kingdom Metazoa; phylum Chordata; class Mammalia; order Artiodactyla; family Delphinidae; genus Leucopleurus; species Leucopleurus acutus. The sequence goes on along the minus strand of NC_139143.1, from coordinate 32,202,123 downwards.
TGGGCCTAGGTGCTTGCGCCGCACCCCTGGGCCTACCGGGCTCTGAGGGCCCTTCCCTGGACCCCCTGCCCCCCACCCCCCTTGGTTCAGTCACATCAGAGGTGGCCACACCCACACCCTCTGTGACCTCAGCGTTCCACCCTCCTGCAGCCCCGCCCGCCCCCCTCCGCCGGTTGCCCTGGGCTACCGAAGTTGCATCCTGGGGCCAGGGGGTTCCCAGGAGGCCAAGGGAAGACACGATGGCCTTCAATGAGTCGCAGAGGCCTTACGTGGCCTTGTGTGGTTGGGCTCACCTCTTACGTTTCAGTGAACTCGGCGAGAGGACAGGGACCTGCAGCCTCACAGTTGGGCTCCACGGTAAGGTGTGCGGGACAGACCTCAAACTGACCCACGGCATGGAGCAACACCCGCCATCGAGAGGTCTACAAGAGAGCCGCTGCAGCTAGCCCACAGGTCCGAGAAAACTAGATTCTTCTTTATGTAAGTGAGTTTTGGGGAGATTTGTTGCAAAGCATTATCACAGCGAGAGCCGACTAGTACAACATTCTCCAAATCACTGCCATGTCCACGGCTGCCACCGTGCCTACGTGTAAGGCAACTGTGTCCTCGAACTTTGAGAACTCCTGAATGAATTCTCGGTGCCTCTCCAACACAATGTACGTGGCTAAGGTGTCCCCAGATAACTTCACTAACGTACCACCGAGACCGCCCTAAGCTTTCAGTAAACGCAATGCGACGCTCTTTCTATTCCTTTTCTGTTTCTACGTAGGTAAAATGCTTTCCGTCAATCTAAAAGGATGGAAAATTGGCACAAAACACTCTGTGCATAGTTGTTTTTCACAAAGGAAAATCACAAACGAAACAGGCATTTCACCGGGTGTAGAGCACTAACGCCCCCTAGTGCCTCTAAATGCCAAGTGAACAGAGGCGCTTAATTAAATATCGAATCCCAGCTCTCTCCGCTTGAGAGGGAGAGCAAGCCATTCTCAAGTGGAGGAGGGATGTTTTCAGCAGCTATCTGCGACATTCTCTGGACCTGGCCACTGTGTAGCTACAAAGAAACCTTTTGTCTGAGGAAACTAACTAAAGAAACTTGGAAGTGGAAAAAGCGAGAAAGAATGAGACAATACCCTTATCTTGGTGACTCATTCACTTATTCGGTCACTTACCAAATCAAATATCCACTACGTGTAGAGAGTACTGTGCTGAAAACCGCACAGGACACGGAGACGTACCCCCATTCGCAGGGAGGTTAGATACCAGAGAGGGAGACAAGATGTAGATTACCTTACGGCAGTTCCGCACCTGTCTTGTTAAACTGTTTACAGCTTCAGGGGAGAGAAGGGATCCAGAAATCGCTTGGATTCTCAGTGAAGTCTTCGCAGAGACGGAGGTGCAAAATAGGTGGACTGGAAGAAACAAAAAAATTAACCTCGTGGGTAGATATGAAACGGAGCAGAGGTGCACAGATATTTAGACCCCGTTCTTTCTTGAAACGTCTAGAAAGTGAAACTGAAGCCAAATTACGGAGGGCCTGGAGTGTCAGTCTTAGGAGCTTGGCCGTACGGGGTTGACAGCGGGTGCCACGGACGGCTCGGAAGAGGGCAAGGGCATAACCCAAGAGCCCTGGGAGGTGTAGGAGAGGTCGCAGCGAGGGAGGTAGAAAGGCATGCGATTCTCCAAAGCAGTCACCGTAACCCAGGTGTAAACTCATAAACGGTAGACGCGGAGTAAGGGCGACACAGACGGCAGGGAGGAGTACGAGGGACACTAGAAAGGAAAACGGTCGGGGCTTCACCAGGGATTGGGTGCATTCCTTTCTCCCTCTAACAGAGGTTATCAGTAACCGGGCTAGTCGCTGGGAATCAAGAGTAAGCAAAACAGGCGTGATCTCTTCTTCCTCACGGGCCACGGGGTAAACTTACCTACCTGAAACTGGATGCGAAAGGCGATGACGGCCATAAGCGAGAGGTGCGTGGTGTCACGTGAGCTACGGTAGGGAGACGAGATGAGTTGAGTAGGTAAGGGGACGCTTTCTTGACCAAGTGACACCTGAGAAGACATGAGAAGGGTGAGGCGGCATCAGTCAGCTGCAAACTAAACAGAGGGACACTTCCTGCAGAGGGGCAGCACGGGCAATGCGCCGTTGTAAGTATGCAGGCCTGAGAGGAGGCCACTGTGGGCAGGATGATTGAGAATGAAAGGAAGGAGCTGCAAGACGAGGCCGCAGAGATCACGCTCCACCCTGCCCAGGGGATGCCCTGCCCTGCGGACTAGCACACCCAGAGAGAGAGTACCAGTGCACAGCCAGATGACAAGCCTGCTCAACGATGCAAGCCAACGCTGCTTCTTTCACCAAGAAAGTCTTGCCTGGTAAACTAAACAGCGTATCCATAGAGCGGACACGTGATTTACATTCTGAAGCAGGCGCCCCGCCTTACGGAACGGTGACGGTTCTCAGGGGGGCCGGGCAGGAGCCGCTCCGCGCGTCTGTCCCAGGGACCAACCCACCTGCGGGACCTCCGGCCGCCTCGCAGGAAGCTACGACGCCCAGTCCCACGGCTACCTGTGCAGCGAGGTGTACTCCGCGGACGCGTGCCACACACACTTCAAGTGGGAGGGCGGCCTGAGTGGCAAGGCGAGAGGCCGGCCTGCTGCGCAGACCAAGAAGGTGCTCTTCGGCCTGGGCCTAGGTGCTTGCGCCGCACCCCTGGGCCTACCGGGCTCTGAGGGCCCTTCCCTGGACCCCCTGCCCCCCACCCCCCTTGGTTCAGTCACATCAGAGGTGGCCACACCCACACCCTCTGTGACCTCAGCGTTCCACCCTCCTGCAGCCCCGCCCGCCCCCCTCCGCCGGTTGCCCTGGGCTACCGAAGTTGCATCCTGGGGCCAGGGGGTTCCCAGGAGGCCAAGGGAAGACACGATGGCCTTCAATGAGTCGCAGAGGCCTTACGTGGCCTTGTGTGGTTGGGCTCACCTCTTACGTTTCAGTGAACTCGGCGAGAGGACAGGGACCTGCAGCCTCACAGTTGGGCTCCACGGTAAGGTGTGCGGGACAGACCTCAAACTGACCCACGGCATGGAGCAACACCCGCCATCGAGAGGTCTACAAGAGAGCCGCTGCAGCTAGCCCACAGGTCCGAGAAAACTAGATTCTTCTTTATGTAAGTGAGTTTTGGGGAGATTTGTTGCAAAGCATTATCACAGCGAGAGCCGACGAGTACAACATTCTCCAAATCACTGCCATGTCCACGGCTGCCACCGTGCCTACGTGTAAGGCAACTGTGTCCTCGAACTTTGAGAACTCCTGAATGAATTCTCGGTGCCTCTCCAACACAATGTACGTGGCTAAGGTGTCCCCAGATAACTTCACTAACGTACCACCGAGACCGCCCTAAGCTTTCATTAAACGCAATGCAACGCTCTTTCTATTCGTTTTCTGTTTCTACGTAGGTAAAATGCTTTCCGTCAATCTAAAAGGATGGAAAATTGGCACAAAACACTCTGTGCATAGTTGTTTTTCACAAAGGAAAATCACAAACGAAACAGGCATTTCACCGGGTGTAGAGCACTAACGCCCCCTAGTGCCTCTAAATGCCAAGTGAACAGAGGCGCTTAATTAAATATCGAATCCCAGCTCTCTCCGCTTGAGAGGGAGAGCAAGCCATTCTCAAGTGGAGGAGGGATGTTTCCAGCAGCTATCTGCAACATTCTCTGGACCTGGCCACTGTGTAGCTACAAAGAAACCTTTTGTCTGAGGAAACTAACTAAAGAAACTTGGAAGTGGAAAAAGCGAGAAAGAATGAGACAATACCCTTATCTTGGTGACTCATTCACTTATTCGTTCACTTACCAAATCAAATATCCACTACGTGTAGAGAGTACTGTGCTGAAAACCGCACAGAACACGGAGACGTACCCCCATTCGCAGGGAGGTTAGATACCAGAGAGGGAGACAAGATGTAGATTACCTTACGGCAGTTCCGCACCTGTCTTGTTAAACTGTTTACAGCTTCAGGGGAGAGAAGGGATCCAGAAATCGCTTGGATTCTCAGTGAAGTCTTCGCAGAGACGGAGGTGCAAAATAGGTGGACTGGAAGAAACAAAAAAATTAACCTCGTGGGTAGATATGAAACGGAGCAGAGGTGCACAGATATTTAGACCCCGTTCTTTCTTGAAACGTCTAGAAAGTGAAACTGAAGCCAAATTACGGAGGGCCTGGAGTGTCAGTCTTAGGAGCTTGGCCGTACGGGGTTGACAGCGGGTGCCACGGACGGCTCGGAAGAGGGCAAGGGCATAACCCAAGAGCCCTGGGAGGTGTAGGAGAGGTCGCAGCGAGGGAGGTAGAAAGGCATGCGATTCTCCGAAGCAGTCACCGTAACCCAGGTGTAAACTCATAAACGGTAGACGCGGAGTAAGGGCGACACAGACGGCAGGGAGGAGTACGAGGGACACTAGAAAGGAAAACGGTCGGGGCTTCACCAGGGATTGGATGCATTCCTTTCTCCCTCTAACAGAGGTTATCAGTAACCGGACTAGTCGCTGGGAATCAAGAGTAAGCAAAACAGGCGTGATCTCTTCTTCCTCACGGGCCACGGGGTAAACTTACCTACCTGAAACTGGATGCGAAAGGCGATGACGGCCATAAGCGAGAGGTGCGTGGTGTCACGTGAGCTACGGTAGGGAGACGAGATGAGTTGAGTAGGTAAGGGGACGCTTTCTTGACCAAGTGACACCTGAGAAGACATGAGAAGGGTGAGGCGGCATCAGTCAGCTGCAAACTAAACAGAGGGACACTTCCTGCAGAGGGGCAGCACGGGCAATGCGCCGTTGTAAGTATGCAGGCCTGAGAGGAGGCCACTGTGGGCAGGATGATTGAGAATGAAAGGAAGGAGCTGCAAGACGAGGCCGCAGAGATCACGCTCCACCCTGCCCAGGGGATGCCCTGCCCTGCGGACTAGCACACCCAGAGAGAGAGTACCAGTGCACAGCCAGATGACAAGCCTGCTCGAGGATGCAAGCCAACGCTGCTTCTTTCACCAAGAAAGTCTTGCCTGGTAAACTAAACAGCGTATCCATAGAGCGGACACGTGATTTACATTCTGAAGCAGGCGCCCCGCCTTACGGAACGGCGACGGTTCTCAGGGGGGCCGGGCAGGAGACGCTCCGCGCGTCTGTCACAGGGATCCACCCGCCTGCGGGACCTCCGGCCGCCTCGCAGGAAGCTACGACGCCCAGTCCCACGGCTACCTGTGCAGCGAGGTGTACTCCGCGGACGCGTGCCACACACACTTCAAGTGGGAGGGCGGCCTGAGTGGCAAGGCGAGAGGCCGGCCTGCTGCGCAGACCAAGAAGGTGCTCTTCGGCCTGGGCCTAGGTGCTTGCGCCGCACCCCTGGGCCTACCGGGCTCTGAGGGCCCTTCCCTGGACCCCCTGCCCCCCACCCCCCTTGGTTCAGTCACATCAGAGGTGGCCACACCCACACCCTCTGTGACCTCAGCGTTCCACCCTCCTGCAGCCCCGCCCGCCCCCCTCCGCCGGTTGCCCTGGGCTACCGAAGTTGCATCCTGGGGCCAGGGGGTTCCCAGGAGGCCAAGGGAAGACACGATGGCCTTCAATGAGTCGCAGAGGCCTTACGTGGCCTTGTGTGGTTGGGCTCACCTCTTACGTTTCAGTGAACTCGGCGAGAGGACAGGGACCTGCAGCCTCACAGTTGGGCTCCACGGTAAGGTGTGCGGGACAGACCTCAAACTGACCCACGGCATGGAGCAACACCCGCCATCGAGAGGTCTACAAGAGAGCCGCTGCAGCTAGCCCACAGGTCCGAGAAAACTAGATTCTTCTTTATGTAAGTGAGTTTTGGGGAGATTTGTTGCAAAGCATTATCACAGCGAGAGCCGACTAGTACAACATTCTCCAAATCACTGCCATGTCCACGGCTGCCACCGTGCCTACGTGTAAGGCAACTGTGTCCTCGAACTTTGAGAACTCCTGAATGAATTCTCGGTGCCTCTCCAACACAATGTACGTGGCTAAGGTGTCCCCAGATAACTTCACTAACGTACCACCGAGACCGCCCTAAGCTTTCATTAAACGCAATGCAACGCTCTTTCTATTCGTTTTCTGTTTCTACGTAGGTAAAATGCTTTCCGTCAATCTAAAAGGATGGAAAATTGGCACAAAACACTCTGTGCATAGTTTTTTTTCACAAAGGAAAATCACAAACGAAACAGGCATTTCACCGGGTGTAGAGCACTAACGCCCCCTAGTGCCTCTAAATGCCAAGTGAACAGAGGCGCTTAATTAAATATCGAATCCCAGCTCTCTCCGCTTGAGAGGGAGAGCAAGCCATTCTCAAGTGGAGGAGGGATGTTTCCAGCAGCTATCTGCAACATTCTCTGGACCTGGCCACTGTGTAGCTACAAAGAAACCTTTTGTCTGAGGAAACTAACTAAAGAAACTTGGAAGTGGAAAAAGCGAGAAAGAATGAGACAATACCCTTATCTTGGTGACTCATTCACTTATTCGGTCACTTACCAAATCAAATATTCACTACGTGTAGAGAGTACTGTGCTGAAAACCGCACAGAACACGGAGACGTACCCCCATTCGCAGGGAGGTTAGATACCAGAGAGGGAGACAAGATGTAGATTACCTTACGGCAGTTCCGCACCTGTCTTGTTAAACTGTTTACAGCTTCAGGGGAGAGAAGGGATCCAGAAATCGCTTGGATTCTCAGTGAAGTCTTCGCAGAGACGGAGGTGCAAAATAGGTGGACTGGAAGAAACAAAAAAATTAACCTCGTGGGTAGATATGAAACGGAGCAGAGGTGCACAGATATTTAGACCCCGTTCTTTCTTGAAACGTCTAGAAAGTGAAACTGAAGCCAAATTACGGAGGGCCTGGAGTGTCAGTCTTAGGAGCTTGGCCGTACGGGGTTGACAGCGGGTGCCACGGACGGCTCGGAAGAGGGCAAGGGCATAACCCAAGAGCCCTGGGAGGTGTAGGAGAGGTCGCAGCGAGGGAGGTAGAAAGGCATGCGATTCTCCGAAGCAGTCACCGTAACCCAGGTGTAAACTCATAAACGGTAGACGCGGAGTAAGGGCGACACAGACGGCAGGGAGGAGTACGAGGGACACTAGAAAGGAAAACGGTCGGGGCTTCACCAGGGATTGGGTGCATTCCTTTCTCCCTCTAACAGAGGTTATCAGTAACCGGGCTAGTCGCTGGGAATCAAGAGTAAGCAAAACAGGCGTGATCTCTTCTTCCTCACGGGCCACGGGGTAAACTTACCTACCTGAAACTGGATGCGAAAGGCAATGACGGCCATAAGCGAGAGGTGCGTGGTGTCACGTGAGCTACGGTAGGGAGACGAGATGAGTTGAGTAGGTAAGGGGACGCTTTCTTGACCAAGTGACACCTGAGAAGACATGAGAAGGGTGAGGCGGCATCAGTCAGCTGCAAACTAAACAGAGGGACACTTCCTGCAGAGGGGCAGCACGGGCAATGCGCCGTTGTAAGTATGCAGGCCTGAGAGGAGGCCACTGTGGGCAGGATGATTGAGAATGAAAGGAAGGAGCTGCAAGACGAGGCCGCAGAGATCACGCTCCACCCTGCCCAGGGGATGCCCTGCCCTGCGGACTAGCACACCCAGAGAGAGAGTACCAGTGCACAGCCAGATGACAAGCCTGCTCGACGATGCAAGCCAACGCTGCTTCTTTCACCAAGAAAGTCTTGCCTGGTAAACTAAACAGCGTATCCATAGAGCGGACACGTGATTTACATTCTGAAGCAGGCGCACCGCCTTATGGAACGGCGACGGTTCTCAGGGGGGCCGGGCAGGAGCCGCTCCGCGCATCTGTCCCAGGGACCCACCCGCCTGCGGGACCTCCGGCCGCCTCGCAGGAAGCTACGACGCCCAGTCCCACGGCTACCTGTGCAGCGAGGTGTACTCCGCGGACGCGTGCCACACACACTTCAAGTGGGAGGGCGGCCTGAGTGGCAAGGCGAGAGGCCGGCCTGCCGCGCAGACCAAGAAGGCGCTCTTCGGCCTGGGCCTAGGTGCTTGAGCCGCCCCCCTGGGCCTACCGGGCTCTGAGGGCCCTGCCCTGGACCCCCAGCCCCCCACCCACGCCCTTGGTTCAGTCACAGCAGAGGTGGCCACACCCACACCCTCTGTGACCTCCGCGTTCCACCCTCCTGCAGCCCCGCCCGCCCCCCTCCGCCGGTTGCCCTGGGCTACCGAAGCTGCATCCTGGGTCCAGGGGGTTCCCAGGAGGCCAAGGGAAAACACGATGGCCTTCAATGAGTCGCAGAGGCCTTACGTGGCCTTGTGTGGTTGGGCTCACCTCTTACGTTTCAGTGAACTCTGCGAGAGGACAGGGACCTGCAGCCTCACAGTTGGGCTCCACGGTAAGGTGTGCGGGACAGACCTCAAACTGACCCACGGCATGGAACAACACCCGCCATCGAGAGGTCTACAAGAGAGCCGCTGCAGCTAGCCCACAGGTCCGAGAAAACTAGATTCTTCTTTATGTAAGTGAGTTTTGGGGAGATTTGTTGCAAAGCATTATCACAGCGAGAGCCGACGAGTACAACATTCTCCAAATCACTGCCATGTCCACGGCTGCCACCGTGCCTACGTGTAAGGCAACTGTGTCCTCGAACTTTGAGAACTCCTGAATGAATTCTCGGTGCCTCTCCAACACAATGTACGTGGCTAAGGTGTCCCCAGATAACTTCACTAACGTACCACCGCGACCGCCCTAAGCTTTCATTAAACGCAATGCAACGCTCTTTCTATTCGTTTTCTGTTTCTACGTAGGTAAAATGCTTTCCGTCAATCTAAAAGGATGGAAAATTGGCACAAAACACTCTGTGCATAGTTGTTTTTCACAAAGGAAAATCACAAACGAAACAGGCATTTCACCGGGTGTAGAGCACTAACGCCCCCTAGTGCCTCTAAATGCCAAGTGAACAGAGGCGCTTAATTAAATATCGAATCCCAGCTCTCTCCACTTGAGAGGGAGAGCAAGCCATTCTCAAGTGGAGGAGGGATGTTTTCAGCAGCTATCTGCAACATTCTCTGGACCTGGCCACTGTGTAGCTACAAAGAAACCTTTTGTCTGAGGAAACTAACTAAAGAAACTTGGAAGTGGAAAAAGCGAGAAAGAATGAGACAATACCCTTATCTTGGAGACTCATTCACTTATTCGGTCACTTACAAAATCAAATATCCACTACGTGTAGAGAGTACTGTGCTGAAAACCGCACAGGACACGGAGACGTACCCCCATTCGCAGGGAGGTTAGATACCAGAGAGGGAGACAAGATGTAGATTACCTTACGGCAGTTCCGCACCTGTCTTGTTAAACTGTTTACAGCTTCAGGGGAGAGAAGGGATCCAGAAATCGCTTGGATTCTCAGTGAAGTCTTCGCAGAGACGGAGGTGCAAAATAGGTGGACTGGAAGAAACAAAAAAATTAACCTCGTGGGTAGATATGAAACGGAGCAGAGGTGCACAGATATTTAGACCCCGTTTTTTCTTGAAACGTCTAGAAAGTGAAACTGAAGCCAAATTACGGAGGGCCTGGAGTGTCAGTCTTAGGAGCTTGGCCGTACGGGGTTGACAGCGGGTGCCACGGACGGCTCGGAAGAGGGCAAGGGCATAACCCAAGAGCCCTGGGAGGTGTAGGAGAGGTCGCAGCGAGGGAGGTAGAAAGGCATGCGATTCTCCGAAGCAGTCACCGTAACCCAGGTGTAAACTCATAAACGGTAGACGCGGAGTAAGGGCGACACAGACGGCAGGGAGGAGTACGAGGGACACTAGAAAGGAAAACGGTCGGGGCTTCACCAGGGATTGGGTGCATTCCTTTCTCCCTCTAACAGAGGTTATCAGTAACCGGGCTAGTCGCTGGGAATCAAGAGTAAGCAAAACAGGCGTGATCTCTTCTTCCTCACGGACCACGGGGTAAACTTACCTACCTGAAAGTGGATGCGAAAGGCGATGACGGCCATAAGCGAGAGGTGCGTGGTGTCACGTGAGCTACGGTAGGGAGACGAGATGAGTTGAGTAGGTAAGGGGACGCTTTCTTGACCAAGTGACACCTGAGAAGACATGAGAAGGGTGAGGCGGCATCAGTCAGCTGCAAACTAAACAGAGGGACACTTCCTGCAGAGGGGCAGCACGGGCAATGCACCGTTGTAAGTATGCAGGCCTGAGAGGAGGCGACTGTGGGCAGGATGATTGAGAATGAAAGGAAGGAGCTGCAAGACGAGGCCGCAGAGATCATGCTCCACCCTGCCCAGGGGATACCCTGCCCTGCGGACTAGCACATCCAGAGAGAGAGTACCAGTGCACAGCCAGATGACAAGCCTGCTCGACGATGCAAGCCAACGCTGCTTCTTTCACCAAGAAAGTCTTGCCTGGTAAACTAAACAGTGTATCCATAGAGCGGACACGTGATTTACATTCTGAAGCAGGCGCCCCGCCTTACGGAACGGCGACGGTTCTCAGGGGGGCCGGGCAGGAGACGCTCCGCGCGTCTGACCCAGGGACCCACCCGCCTGCGGGACCTCCGGCCGCCTCGCAGGAAGCTACGACGCCCAGTCCCACGGCTACCTGTGCAGCGAGGTGTACTCCGCAGACGCGTGCCACACACACTTCAAGTGGGAGGGCGGCCTGAGTGGCAAGGCGAGAGGCCGGCCTGCTGCGCAGACCAAGAAGGTGCTCTTCGGCCTGGGCCTAGGTGCTTGCGCCGCCCCCCTGGGCCTACCGGGCTCTGAGGGCCCTGCCCTGGACCCCCTGCCCCCCACCCCCCTTGGTTCAGTCACATCAGAGGTGGCCACACCCACACCCTCTGTGACCTCCGCGTTCCACCCTCCTGCAGCCCCGCCCGCCCCCCTCCGCCGGTTGCCCTGGGCTACCGAAGCTGCATCCTGGGGCCAGGGGGTTCCCAGGAGGCCAAGGGAAGACACGATGGCCTTCAATGAGTCGCAGAGGCCTTACGTGGCCTTGTGTGGTTGGGCTCACCTCTTACGTTTCAGTGAACTCTGCGAGAGGACAGGGACCTGCAGCCTCACAGTTGGGCTCCACGGTAAGGTGTGCGGGACAGACCTCAAACTGACCCACGGCATGGAACAACACCCGCCATCGAGAGGTCTACAAGAGAGCCGCTGCAGCTAGCCCACAGGTCCGAGAAAACTAGATTCTTCTTTATGTAAGTGAGTTTTGGGGAGATTTGTTGCAAAGCATTATCACAGCGAGAGCCGACGAGTACAACATTCTCCAAATCACTGCCATGTCCACGGCTGCCACCGTGCCTACGTGTAAGGCAACTGTGTCCTCGAACTTTGAGAACTCCTGAATGAATTCTCGGTGCCTCTCCAACACAATGTACGTGGCTAAGGTGTCCCCAGATAACTTCACTAACGTACCACCGAGACCGCCCTAAGCTTTCAGTAAACGCAATGCGACGCTCTTTCTATTCGTTTTCTGTTTCTACGTAGGTAAAATGCTTTCCGTCAATCTAAAAGGATGGAAAATTGGCACAAAACACTCTGTGCATAGTTGTTTTTCACAAAGGAAAATCACAAACGAAACAGGCATTTCACCGGGTGTAGAGCACTAACGCCCCCTAGTGCCTCTAAATGCCAAGTGAACAGAGGCGCTTAATTAAATATCGAATCCCAGCTCTCTCCGCTTGAGAGGGAGAGCAAGCCATTCTCAAGTGGAGGAGGGATGTTTTCAGCAGCTATCTGCAACATTCTCTGGACCTGGCCACTGTGTAGCTACAAAGAAACCTTTTGTCTGAGGAAACTAACTAAAGAAACTTGGAAGTGGAAAAAGCGAGAAAGAATGAGACAATACCCTTATCTTGGTGACTCATTCACTTATTCGGTCACTTACCAAATCAAATATCCACTACGTGTAGAGAGTACTGTGCTGAAAACCGCACAGGACACGGAGACGTACCCCCATTCGCAGGGAGGTTAGATACCAGAGAGGGAGACAAGATGTAGATTACCTTACGGCAGTTCCGCACCTGTCTTGTTAAACTGTTTACAGCTTCAGGGGAGAGAAGGGATCCAGAAATCGCTTGGATTCTCAGTGAAGTCTTCGCAGAGACGGAGGTGCAAAATAGGTGGACTGGAAGAAACAAAAAAATTAACCTCGTGGGTAGATATGAAACGGAGCAGAGGTGCACAGATATTTAGACCCCGTTTTTTCTTGAAAGGTCTAGAAAGTGAAACTGAAGCCAAATTACAGAGGGCCTGGAGTGTCAGTCTTAGGAGCTTGGCCGTACGGGGTTGACAGCGGGTGCCACGGACGGCTCGGAAGAGGGCAAGGGCATAACCCAAGAGCCCTGGGAGGTGTAGGAGAGGTCGCAGCGAGGGAGGTAGAAAGGCATGCGATTCTCCGAAGCAGTCACCGTAACCCAGGTGTAAACTCATAAACGGTAGACGCGGAGTAAGGGCGACACAGACGGCAGGGAGGAGTACGAGGGACACTAGAAAGGAAAACGGTCGGGGCTTCACCAGGGATTGGGTGCATTCCTTTCTCCCTCTAACAGAGGTATTCAGTAACCGGGCTAGTCGCTGGGAATCAAGAGTAAGCAAAAGAGGCGTGATCTCTTCTTCCTCACGGACCACGGGGTAAACTTACCTACCTGAAAGTGGATGCGAAAGGCGATGACGGCCATAAGCGAGAGGTGCGTGGTGTCACGTGAGCTACGGTAGGGAGACGAGATGAGTTGAGTAGGTAAGGGGACGCTTTCTTGACCAAGTGACACCTGAGAAGACATGAGAAGGGTGAGGCGGCATCAGTCAGCTGCAAACTAAACAGAGGGACACTTCCTGCAGAGGGGCAGCACGGGCAATGCGCCGTTGTAAGTATGCAGGCCTGAGAGGAGGCCACTGTGGGCAGGATGATTGAGAATGAAAGGAAGGAGCTGCAAGACGAGGCCGCAGAGATCACGCTCCACCCTGCCCAGGGGATGCCCTGCCCTGTGGACTAGCACACCCAGAGAGAGAGTACCAGTGCACAGCCAGATGACAAGCCTGCTCGAGGATGCAAGCCAACGCTGCTTCTTTCACCAAGAAAGTCTTGCCTGGTAAACTAAACAGCGTATCCATAGAGCGGACACGTGATTTACATTCTGAAGCAGGCGCCCCGCCTTACGGAACGGCGACGGTTCTCAGGGGGGCCGGGCAGGAGATGCTCCGCGCGTCTGACCCAGGGACCCACCCGCCTGCGGGACCTCCGGCCGCCTCGCAGGAAGCTACGACGCCCAGTCCCACGGCTACCTGTGCAGCGAGGTGTACTCCGCGGACGTGTGCCACACCCACTTCAAGTGGGAGGGCGGCCTGAGTGGCAAGGCGAGAGGCCGGCCTGCCGCGCAGACCAAGAAGGCGCTCTTCGGCCTGGGCCTAGGTGCTTGCGCCGCCCCCCTGGGCCTACCGGGCTCTGAGGGCCCTGCCCTGGACCCCCTGCCCCACCCCACCCTTGGTTCAGTCACAGCAGAGGTGGCCACACCCACACCCTCTGTGACCTCCGCGTTCCACCCTCCTGCAGCCCCGCCCGCCCCCCTCCGCCGGTTGCCCTGGGCTACCGAAGCTGCATCCTGGGGCCAGGGGGTTCCCAGGAGGCCAAGGGAAGACACGATGGCCTTCAATGAGTCGCAGAGGCCTTACGTGGCCTTGTGTGGTTGGGCTCACCTCTTACGTTTCAGTGAACTCTGCGAGAGGACAGGGACCTGCAGCCTCACAGTTGGGCTCCACGGTAAGGTGGGCGGGACAGACCTCAAACTGACCCACGGCATGGAGCAACACCCGCCATCGAGAGGTCTACAAGAGAGCCGCTGCAGCTAGCCCACAGGTCCGAGAAAACTAGATTCTTCTTTATGTAAGTGAGTTTTGGGGAGATTTGTTGCAAAGCATTATCACAGCAAGAGCCGACTAGTACAACATTCTCCAAATCACTGCCATGTCCACGGCTGCCACCGTGCCTACGTGTAAGGCAACTGTGTCCTCGAACTTTGAGAACTACTGAATGAATTCTCGGTGCCTCTCCAACACAATGTACGTGGCTAAGGTGTCCCCAGATAACTTCACTAACGTACCACCGAGACCGCCCTAAGCTTTCATTAAACGCAATGCAACGCTCTTTCTATTCGTTTTCTGTTTCTACGTAGGTAAAATGCTTTCCGTCAATCTAAAAGGATGGAAAATTGGCACAAAACACTCTGTGCATAGTTGTTTTTCACAAAGGAAAATCACAAACGAAACAGGCATTTCACCGGGTGTAGAGCACTAACGCCCCCTAGTGCCTCTAAATGCCAAGTGAACAGAGGCGCTTAATTAAATATCGAATCCCAGCTCTCTCCGCTTGAGAGGGAGAGCAAGCCATTCTCAAGTGGAGGAGGGATGTTTTCAGCAGCTATCTGCAACATTCTCTGGACCTGGCCACTGTGTAGCTACAAAGAAACCTTTTGTCTGAGGAAACTAACTAAAGAAACTTGGAAGTGGAAAAAGCGAGAAAGAATGAGACAATACCCTTATCTTGGTGACTCATTCACTTATTCGTTCACTTACCAAAGCAAATATCCACTACGTGTAGAGAGTACAGTGCTGAAAACCGCACAGGACACGGAGACGTACCCCCATTCGCAGGGAGGTTAGATACCAGAGAGGGAGACAAGATGTAGATTACCTTACGGCAGTTCCGCACCTGTCTTGTTAAACTGTTTACAGCTTCAGGGGAGAGAAGGGATCCAGAAATCGCTTGGATTCTCAGTGAAGTCTTCGCAGAGACGGAGGTGCAAAATAGGTGGACTGGAAGAAACAAAAAAATTAACCTCGTGGGTAGATATGAAACGGAGCAGAGGTGCACAGATATTTAGACCCCGTTCTTTCTTGAAACGTCTAGAAAGTGAAACTGAAGCCAAATTACGGAGGGCCTGGAGTGTCAGTCTTAGGAGCTTGGCCGTACGGGGTTGACAGCGGGTGCCACGGACGGCTCGGAAGAGGGCAAGGGCATAACCCAAGAGCCCTGGGAGGTGTAGGAGAGGTCGCAGCGAGGGAGGTAGAAAGGCATGCGATTCTCCGAAGCAGTCACCGTAACCCAGGTGTAAACTCATAAACGGTAGACGCGGAGTAAGGGCGACACAGACGGCAGGGAGGAGTACGAGGGACACTAGAAAGGAAAACGGTCGGGGCTTCACCAGGGATTGGGTGCATTCCTTTCTCCCTCTAACAGAGGTTATCAGTAACCGGGCTAGTCGCTGGGAATCAAGAGTAAGCAAAACAGGCGTGATCTCTTCTTCCTCACGGACCACGGGGTAAACTTACCTACCTGAAAGTGGATGCGAAAGGCAATGACGGCCATAAGCGAGAGGTGCGTGGTGTCACGTGAGCTACGGTAGGGAGACGAGATGAGTTGAGTAGGTAAGGGGACGCTTTCTTGACCAAGTGACACCTGAGAAGACATGAGAAGGGTGAGGCGGCATCAGTCAGCTGCAAACTAAACAGAGGGACACTTCCTGCAGAGGGGCAGCACGGGCAATGCACCGTTGTAAGTATGCAGGCCTGAGAGGAGGCGACTGTGGGCAGGATGATTGAGAATGAAAGGAAGGAGCTGCAAGACGAGGCCGCAGAGATCATGCTCCACCCTGCCCAGGGGATACCCTGCCCTGCGGACTAGCACATCCAGAGAGAGAGTACCAGTGCACAGCCAGATGACAAGCCTGCTCGAGGATGCAAGCCAACGCTGCTTCTTTCACCAAGAAAGTCTTGCCTGGTAAACTAAACAGTGTATCCATAGAGCGGACACGTGATTTACATTCTGAAGCAGGCGCCCCGCCTTACGGAACGGCGACGGTTCTCATGGGGGCCGGGCAGGAGACGCTCCGCGCGTCTGACCCAGGGACCCACCCGCCTGCGGGACCTCCGGCCGCCTCGCAGGAAGCTACGACGCCCAGTCCCACGGCTACCTGTGCAGCGAGGTGTACTCCGCAGACGCGTGCCACACACACTTCAAGTGGGAGGGCGGCCTGAGTGGCAAGGCGAGAGGCCGGCCTGCTGCGCAGACCAAGAAGGTGCTCTTCGGCCTGGGCCTAGGTGCTTGCGCCGCCCCCCTGGGCCTACCGGGCTCTGAGGGCCCTGCCCTGGACCCCCTGCCCCCCACCCCCCTTGGTTCAGTCACATCAGAGGTGGCCACACCCACACCCTCTGTGACCTCCGCGTTCCACCCTCCTGCAGCCCCGCCCGCCCCCCTCCGCCGGTTGCCCTGGGCTACCGAAGCTGCATCCTGGGGCCAGGGGTTTCCCAGGAGGCCAAGGGAAGACACGATGGCCTTCAATGAGTCGCAGAGGCCTTACGTGGCCTTGTGTGGTTGGGCTCACCTCTTACGTTTCAGTGAACTCTGCGAGAGGACAGGGACCTGCAGCCTCACAGTTGGGCTCCACGGTAAGGTGTGCGGGACAGACCTCAAACTGACCCACGGCATGGAACAACACCCGCCATCGAGAGGTCTACAAGAGAGCCGCTGCAGCTAGCCCACAGGTCCGAGAAAACTAGATTCTTCTTTATGTAAGTGAGTTTTGGGGAGATTTGTTGCAAAGCATTATCACAGCGAGAGCCGACGAGTACAACATTCTCCAAATCACTGCCATGTCCACGGCTGCCACCGTGCCTACGTGTAAGGCAACTGTGTCCTCGAACTTTGAGAACTCCTGAATGAATTCTCGGTGCCTCTCCAACACAATGTACGTGGCTAAGGTGTCCCCAGATAACTTCACTAACGTACCACCGAGACCGCCCTAAGCTTTCAGTAAACGCAATGCGACGCTCTTTCTATTCGTTTTCTGTTTCTACGTAGGTAAAATGCTTTCCGTCAATCTAAAAGGATGGAAAATTGGCACAAAACACTCTGTGCATAGTTGTTTTTCACAAAGGAAAATCACAAACGAAACAGGCATTTCACCGGGTGTAGAGCACTAACGCCCCCTAGTGCCTCTAAATGCCAAGTGAACAGAGGCGCTTAATTAAATATCGAATCCCAGCTCTCTCCGCTTGAGAGGGAGAGCAAGCCATTCTCAAGTGGAGGAGGGATGTTTTCAGCAGCTATCTGCAACATTCTCTGGACCTGGCCACTGTGTAGCTACAAAGAAACCTTTTGTCTGAGGAAACTAACTAAAGAAACTTGGAAGTGGAAAAAGCGAGAAAGAATGAGACAATACCCTTATCTTGGTGACTCATTCACTTATTCGGTCACTTACCAAATCAAATATCCACTACGTGTAGAGAGTACTGTGCTGAAAACCGCACAGGACACGGAGACGTACCCCCATTCGCAGGGAGGTTAGATACCAGAGAGGGAGACAAGATGTAGATTACCTTACGGCAGTTCCGCACCTGTCTTGTTAAACTGTTTACAGCTTCAGGGGAGAGAAGGGATCCAGAAATCGCTTGGATTCTCAGTGAAGTCTTCGCAGAGACGGAGGTGCAAAATAGGTGGACTGGAAGAAACAAAAAAATTAACCTCGTGGGTAGATATGAAACGGAGCAGAGGTGCACAGATATTTAGACCCCGTTTTTTCTTGAAAGGTCTAGAAAGTGAAACTGAAGCCAAATTACGGAGGGCCTGGAGTGTCAGTCTTAGGAGCTTGGCCGTACGGGGTTGACAGCGGGTGCCACGGACGGCTCGGAAGAGGGCAAGGGCATAACCCAAGAGCCCTGGGAGGTGTAGGAGAGGTCGCAGCGAGGGAGGTAGAAAGGCATGCGATTCTCCGAAGCAGTCACCGTAACCCAGGTGTAAACTCATAAACGGTAGACGCGGAGTAAGGGCGACACAGACGGCAGGGAGGAGTACGAGGGACACTAGAAAGGAAAACGGTCGGGGCTTCACCAGGGATTGGGTGCATTCCTTTCTCCCTCTAACAGAGGTATTCAGTAACCGGGCTAGTCGCTGGGAATCAAGAGTAAGCAAAAGAGGCGTGATCTCTTCTTCCTCACGGACCACGGGGTAAACTTACCTACCTGAAAGTGGATGCGAAAGGCGATGACGGCCATAAGCGAGAGGTGCGTGGTGTCACGTGAGCTACGGTAGGGAGACGAGATGAGTTGAGTAGGTAAGGGGACGCTTTCTTGACCAAGTGACACCTGAGAAGACATGAGAAGGGTGAGGCGGCATCAGTCAGCTGCAAACTAAACAGAGGGACACTTCCTGCAGAGGGGCAGCACGGGCAATGCGCCGTTGTAAGTATGCAGGCCTGAGAGGAGGCCACTGTGGGCAGGATGATTGAGAATGAAAGGAAGGAGCTGCAAGACGAGGCCGCAGAGATCACGCTCCACCCTGCCCAGGGGATGCCCTGCCCTGCGGACTAGCACACCCAGAGAGAGAGTACCAGTGCACAGCCAGATGACAAGCCTGCTCGAGGATGCAAGCCAACGCTGCTTCTTTCACCAAGAAAGTCTTGCCTGGTAAACTAAACAGCGTATCCATAGAGCGGACACGTGATTTACATTCTGAAGCAGGCGCCCCGCCTTACGGAACGGCGACGGTTCTCAGGGGGGCCGGGCAGGAGATGCTCCGCGCGTCTGACCCAGGGACCCACCCGCCTGCGGGACCTCCGGCCGCCTCGCAGGAAGCTACGACGCCCAGTCCCACGGCTACCTGTGCAGCGAGGTGTACTCCGCGGACGTGTGCCACACCCACTTCAAGTGGGAGGGCGGCCTGAGTGGCAAGGCGAGAGGCCGGCCTGCCGCGCAGACCAAGAAGGCGCTCTTCGGCCTGGGCCTAGGTGCTTGCGCCGCCCCCCTGGGCCTACCGGGCTCTGAGGGCCCTGCCCTGGACCCCCTGCCCCACCCCACCCTTGGTTCAGTCACAGCAGAGGTGGCCACACCCACACCCTCTGTGACCTCCGCGTTCCACCCTCCTGCAGCCCCGCCCGCCCCCCTCCGCCGGTTGCCCTGGGCTACCGAAGCTGCATCCTGGGGCCAGGGGGTTCCCAGGAGGCCAAGGGAAGACACGATGGCCTTCAATGAGTCGCAGAGGCCTTACGTGGCCTTGTGTGGTTGGGCTCACCTCTTACGTTTCAGTGAACTCTGCGAGAGGACAGGGACCTGCAGCCTCACAGTTGGGCTCCACGGTAAGGTGTGCGGGACAGACCTCAAACTGACCCACGGCATGGAGCAACACCCGCCATCGAGAGGTCTACAAGAGAGCCGCTGCAGCTAGCCCACAGGTCCGAGAAAACTAGATTCTTCTTTATGTAAGTGAGTTTTGGGGAGATTTGTTGCAAAGCATTATCACAGCAAGAGCCGACTAGTACAACATTCTCCAAATCACTGCCATGTCCACGGCTGCCACCGTGCCTACGTGTAAGGCAACTGTGTCCTCGAACTTTGAGAACTACTGAATGAATTCTCGGTGCCTCTCCAACACAATGTACGTGGCTAAGGTGTCCCCAGATAACTTCACTAACGTACCACCGAGACCGCCCTAAGCTTTCATTAAACGCAATGCAACGCTCTTTCTATTCGTTTTCTGTTTCTACGTAGGTAAAATGCTTTCCGTCAATCTAAAAGGATGGAAAATTGGCACAAAACACTCTGTGCATAGTTGTTTTTCACAAAGGAAAATCACAAACGAAACAGGCATTTCACCGGGTGTAGAGCACTAATGCCCCCTAGTGCCTCTAAATGCCAAGTGAACAGAGGCGCTTAATTAAATATCGAATCCCAGCTCTCTCCGCTTGAGAGGGAGAGCAAGCCATTCTCAAGTGGAGGAGGGATGTTTTCAGCAGCTATCTGCAACATTCTCTGGACCTGGCCACTGTGTAGCTACAAAGAAACCTTTTGTCTGAGGAAACTAACTAAAGAAACTTGGAAGTGGAAAAAGCGAGAAAGAATGAGACAATACCCTTATCTTGGTGACTCATTCACTTATTCGGTCACTTACCAAAGCAAATATCCACTACGTGTAGAGAGTACTGTGCTGAAAACCGCACAGGACACGGAGACGTACCCCCATTCGCAGGGAGGTTAGATACCAGAGAGGGAGACAAGATGTAGATTACCTTACGGCAGTTCCGCACCTGTCTTGTTAAACTGTTTACAGCTTCAGGGGAGAGAAGGGATCCAGAAATCGCTTGGATTCTCAGTGAAGTCTTCGCAGAGACGGAGGTGCAAAATAGGTGGACTGGAAGAAACAAAAAAATTAACCTCGTGGGTAGATATGAAACGGAGCAGAGGTGCACAGATATTTAGACCCCGTTTTTTCTTGAAACGTCTAGAAAGTGAAACTGAAGCCAAATTACGGAGGGCCTGGAGTGTCAGTCTTAGGAGCCTGGCCGTACGGGGTTGACAGCGGGTGCCACGGACGGCTCGGAAGAGGGCAAGGGCATAACCCAAGAGCCCTGGGAGGTGTAGGAGAGGTCGCAGCGAGGGAGGTAGAAAGGCATGCGATTCTCCGAAGCAGTCACCGTAACCCAGGTGTAAACTCATAAACGGTAGACGCGGAGTAAGGGCGACACAGACGGCAGGGAGGAGTACGAGGGACACTAGAAAGGAAAACGGTCGGGGCTTCACCAGGGATTGGGTGCATTCCTTTCTCCCTCTAACAGAGGTTATCAGTAACCGGGCTAGTCGCTGGGAATCAAGAGTAAGCAAAACAGGCGTGATCTCTTCTTCCTCACGGACCACGGGGTAAACTTACCTACCTGAAACTGGATGCGAAAGGCGATGACGGCCATAAGCGAGAGGTGCGTGGTGTCACGTGAGCTACGGTAGGGAGACGAGATGAGTTGAGTAGGTAAGGGGACGCTTTCTTGACCAAGTGACACCTGAGAAGACATGAGAAGGGTGAGGCGGCATCAGTCAGCTGCAAACTAAACAGAGGGACACTTCCTGCAGAGGGGCAGCACGGGCAATGCGCCGTTGTAAGTATGCAGGCCTGAGAGGAGGCCACTGTGGGCAGGATGATTGAGAATGAAAGGAAGGAGCTGCAAGACGAGGCCGCAGAGATCACGCTCCACCCTGCCCAGGGGATGCCCTGCCCTGCGGACTAGCACACCCAGAGAGAGAGTACCAGTGCACAGCCAGATGACAAGCCTGCTCGAGGATGCAAGCCAACGCTGCTTCTTTCACCAAGAAAGTCTTGCCTGGTAAACTAAACAGCGTATCCATAGAGCGGACACGTGATTTACATTCTGAAGCAGGCGCACCGCCTTACGGAACGGCGATGGTTCTCAGGGGGGCCGGGCAGGAGACGCTCCGCGCGTCTGTCACAGGGATCCACCCGCCTGCGGGACCTCCGGCCGCCTCGCAGGAAGCTACGACGCCCAGTCCCACGGCTACCTGTGCAGCGAGGTGTACTCCGCGGACGCGTGCCACACACACTTCAAGTGGGAGGGCGGCCTGAGTGGCAAGGCGAGAGGCCGGCCTGCTGCGCAGACCAAGAAGGTGCTCTTCAGCCTGGGCCTAGGTGCTTGCGCCGCACCCCTGGGCCTACCGGGCTCTGAGGGCCCTTCCCTGGACCCCCTGCCCCCCACCCCCCTTGGTTCAGTCACATCAGAGGTGGCCACACCCACACCCTCTGTGACCTCCGCGTTCCACCCTCCTGCAGCCCCGCCCGCCCCCCTCCGCCGGTTGCCCTGGGCTACCGAAGCTGCATCCTGGGGCCAGGGGGTTCCCAGGAGGCCAAGGGAAGACACGATGGCCTTCAATGAGTCGCAGAGGCCTTACGTGGCCTTGTGTGGTTGGGCTCACCTCTTACGTTTCAGTGAACTCTGCGAGAGGACAGGGACCTGCAGCCTCACAGTTGGGCTCCACGGTAAGGTGTGCGGGAAAGACCTCAAACTGACCCACGGCATGGAACAACACCCGCCATCGAGAGGTCTACAAGAGAGCCGCTGCAGCTAGCCCACAGGTCCGAGAAAACTAGATTCTTCTTTATGTAAGTGAGTTTTGGGGAGATTTGTTGCAAAGCATTATCACAGCAAGAGCCGACGAGTACAACATTCTCCAAATCACTGCCATGTCCACGGCTGCCACCGTGCCTACGTGTAAGGCAACTGTGTCCTCGAACTTTGAGAACTCCTGAATGAATTCTCGGTGCCTCTCCAACACAATGTACGTGGCTAAGGTGTCCCCAGATAACTTCACTAACGTACCACCGAGACCGCCCTAAGCTTTCATTAAACGCAATGCAACGCTCTTTCTATTCGTTTTCTGTTTCTACGTAGGTAAAATGCTTTCCGTCAATCTAAAAGGATGGAAAATTGGCACAAAACACTCTGTGCATAGTTGTTTTTCACAAAGGAAAATCACAAACGAAACAGGCATTTCACCGGGTGTAGAGCACTAACGCCCCCTAGTGCCTCTAAATGCCAAGTGAACAGAGGCGCTTAATTAAGTATCGAATCCCAGCTCTCTCCGCTTGAGAGGGAGAGCAAGCCATTCTCAAGTGGAGGAGGGATGTTTTCAGCAGCTATCTGCAACATTCTCTGGACCTGGCCACTGTGTAGCTACAAAGAAACCTTTTGTCTGAGGAAACTAACTAAAGAAACTTGGAAGTGGAAAAAGCGAGAAAGAATGAGACAATACCCTTATCTTGGTGACTCATTCACTTATTCGGTCACTTACCAAATCAAATATCCACTACGTGTAGAGAGTACTGTGCTGAAAACCGCACAGAACACGGAGACGTACCCCCATTCGCAGGGAGGTTAGATACCAGAGAGGGAGACAAGATGTAGATTACCTTACGGCAGTTCCGCACCTGTCTTGTTAAACTGTTTACAGCTTCAGGGGAGAGAAGGGATCCAGAAATCGCTTGGATTCTCAGTGAAGTCTTCGCAGAGACGGAGGTGCAAAATAGGTGGACTGGAAGAAACAAAAAAATTAACCTCGTGGGTAGATATGAAACGGAGCAGAGGTGCACAGATATTTAGACCCCGTTCTTTCTTGAAACGTCTAGAAAGTGAAACTGAAGCCAAATTACGGAGGGCCTGGAGTGTCAGTCTTAGGAGCTTGGCCGTACGGGGTTGACAGCGGGTGCCACGGACGGCTCGGAAGAGGGCAAGGGCATAACCCAAGAGCCCTGGGAGGTGTAGGAGAGGTCGCAGCGAGGGAGGTAGAAAGGCATGCGATTCTCCGAAGCAGTCACCGTAACCCAGGTGTAAACTCATAAACGGTAGACGCGGAGTAAGGGCGACACAGACGGCAGGGAGGAGTACGAGGGACACTAGAAAGGAAAACGGTCGGGGCTTCACCAGGGATTGGATGCATTCCTTTCTCCCTCTAACAGAGGTTATCAGTAACCGGGCTAGTCACTGGGAATCAAGAGTAAGCAAAACAGGCGTGATCTCTTCTTCCTCACGGGCCACGGGGTAAACTTACCTACCTGAAACTGGATGTGAAAGGCGATGACGGCCATAAGCGAGAGGTGCGTGGTGTCACATGAGCTACGGTAGGGAGACGAGATGAGTTGAGTAGGTAAGGGGACGCTTTCTTGACCAAGTGACACCTGAGAAGAGATGAGAAGGGTGAGGCGGCATCAGTCAGCTGCAAACTAAACAGAGGGACACTTCCTGCAGAGGGGCAGCACGGGCAATGCGCCGTTGTAAGTATGCAGGCCTGAGAGGAGGCCACTGTGGGCAGGATGATTGAGAATGAAAGGAAGGAGCTGCAAGACGAGGCCGCAGAGATCACGCTCCACCCTGCCCAGGGGATGCCCTGCCCTGCGGACTAGCACACCCAGAGAGAGAGTACCAGTGCACAGCCAGATGACAAGCCTGCTCGACGATGCAAGCCAACGCTGCTTCTTTCACCAAGAAAGTCTTGCCTGGTAAACTAAACAGCGTATCCATAGAGCGGACACGTGATTTACATTCGGAAGCAGGCGCCCCACCTTACGGAACGGCGACGGTTCTCAGGGGGGCCGGGCAGGAGCCGCTCCGCACGTCTGTCCCAGGGACCCACCCGCCTGCGGGACCTCCGGCCGCCTCGCAGGAAGCTACGACGACCAGTCCCACGGCTACCTGTGCAGCGAGGTGCACTCCGCGGATGCGTGCCACACACACTTCAAGAGGGAGGGCGGCCTGAGTGGCAAGGGGAGAGGCCGGCCTGCCGCGCAGACCAAGAAGGCGCCCTTCGGCCTGGGCCTAGGTGCTTGCGCCGCCCCCCTGGGCCTACCGGGCTCTGAGGGCCCTGCCCTGGACCCCCAGCCCCCCACCCACGCCCTTGGTTCAGTCACAGCAGAGGTGGCCACACCCACACCCTCTGTGACCTCCGCGTTCCACCCTCCTGCAGCCCCGCCCGCCCCCTTCCGCTGGTTGCCCTGGGCTACCGAAGCTGCATCCTGGGGCCAGGGGGTTCCCAGGAGGCCAAGGGAAGACACGATGGCCTTCAATGAGTCGCAGAGGCCTTACGTGGCCTTGTGTGGTTGGGCTCACCTCTTACGTTTCA
The DNA here is from genome assembly GCF_964270905.1 of Leucopleurus acutus. NCBI lineage: Eukaryota > Metazoa > Chordata > Mammalia > Artiodactyla > Delphinidae > Leucopleurus > Leucopleurus acutus. The sequence continues at coordinate 32,177,655 of NC_139143.1, read as the reverse complement.
GTGAACTCGGCGAGAGGACAGGGACCTGCAGCCTCACAGTTGGGCTCCACGGTAAGGTGTGCGGGACAGACCTCAAACTGACCCACGGCATGGAGCAACACCCGCCATCGAGAGGTCTACAAGAGAGCCGCTGCAGCTAGCCCACAGGTCCGAGAAAACTAGATTCTTCTTTATGTAAGTGAGTTTTGGGGAGATTTGTTGCAAAGCATTATCACAGCGAGAGCCGACTAGTACAACATTCTCCAAATCACTGCCATGTCCACGGCTGCCACCGTGCCTACGTGTAAGGCAACTGTGTCCTCGAACTTTGAGAACTCCTGAATGAATTCTCGGTGCCTCTCCAACACAATGTACGTGGCTAAGGTGTCCCCAGATAACTTCACTAACGTACCACCGAGACCGCCCTAAGCTTTCATTAAACGCAATGCAACGCTCTTTCTATTCGTTTTCTGTTTCTACGTAGGTAAAATGCTTTCCGTCAATCTAAAAGGATGGAAAATTGGCACAAAACACTCTGTGCATAGTTGTTTTTCACAAAGGAAAATCACAAACGAAACAGGCATTTCACCGGGTGTAGAGCACTAACGCCCCCTAGTGCCTCTAAATGCCAAGTGAACAGAGGCGCTTAATTAAATATCGAATCCCAGCTCTCTCCGCTTGAGAGGGAGAGCAAGCCATTCTCAAGTGGAGGAGGGATGTTTCCAGCAGCTATCTGCAACATTCTCTGGACCTGGCCACTGTGTAGCTACAAAGAAACCTTTTGTCTGAGGAAACTAACTAAAGAAACTTGGAAGTGGAAAAAGCGAGAAAGAATGAGACAATACCCTTATCTTGGTGACTCATTCACTTATTCGGTCACTTACCAAATCAAATATTCACTACGTGTAGAGAGTACTGTGCTGAAAACCGCACAGAACACGGAGACGTACCCCCATTCGCAGGGAGGTTAGATACCAGAGAGGGAGACAAGATGTAGATTACCTTACGGCAGTTCCGCACCTGTCTTGTTAAACTGTTTACAGCTTCAGGGGAGAGAAGGGATCCAGAAATCGCTTGGATTCTCAGTGAAGTCTTCGCAGAGACGGAGGTGCAAAATAGGTGGACTGGAAGAAACAAAAAAATTAACCTCGTGGGTAGATATGAAACGGAGCAGAGGTGCACAGATATTTAGACCCCGTTCTTTCTTGAAACGTCTAGAAAGTGAAACTGAAGCCAAATTACGGAGGGCCTGGAGTGTCAGTCTTAGGAGCTTGGCCGTACGGGGTTGACAGCGGGTGCCACGGACGGCTCGGAAGAGGGCAAGGGCATAACCCAAGAGCCCTGGGAGGTGTAGGAGAGGTCGCAGCGAGGGAGGTAGAAAGGCATGCGATTCTCCGAAGCAGTCACCGTAACCCAGGTGTAAACTCATAAACGGTAGACGCGGAGTAAGGGCGACACAGACGGCAGGGAGGAGTACGAGGGACACTAGAAAGGAAAACGGTCGGGGCTTCACCAGGGATTGGGTGCATTCCTTTCTCCCTCTAACAGAGGTTATCAGTAACCGGGCTAGTCGCTGGGAATCAAGAGTAAGCAAAACAGGCGTGATCTCTTCTTCCTCACGGGCCACGGGGTAAACTTACCTACCTGAAACTGGATGCGAAAGGCAATGACGGCCATAAGCGAGAGGTGCGTGGTGTCACGTGAGCTACGGTAGGGAGACGAGATGAGTTGAGTAGGTAAGGGGACGCTTTCTTGACCAAGTGACACCTGAGAAGACATGAGAAGGGTGAGGCGGCATCAGTCAGCTGCAAACTAAACAGAGGGACACTTCCTGCAGAGGGGCAGCACGGGCAATGCGCCGTTGTAAGTATGCAGGCCTGAGAGGAGGCCACTGTGGGCAGGATGATTGAGAATGAAAGGAAGGAGCTGCAAGACGAGGCCGCAGAGATCACGCTCCACCCTGCCCAGGGGATGCCCTGCCCTGCGGACTAGCACACCCAGAGAGAGAGTACCAGTGCACAGCCAGATGACAAACCTGCTCGACGATGCAAGCCAACGCTGCTTCTTTCACCAAGAAAGTCTTGCCTGGTAAACTAAACAGCGTATCCATAGAGCGGACACGTGATTTACATTCTGAAGCAGGCGCACCGCCTTACGGAACGGCGACGGTTCTCAGGGGGGCCGGGCAGGAGCCGCTCCGCGCATCTGTCCCAGGGACCCACCCGCCTGCGGGACCTCCGGCCGCCTCGCAGGAAGCTACGACGCCCAGTCCCACGGCTACCTGTGCAGCGAGGTGTACTCCGCGGACGCGTGCCACACACACTTCAAGTGGGAGGGCGGCCTGAGTGGCAAGGCGAGAGGCCGGCCTGCCGCGCAGACCAAGAAGGCGCTCTTCGGCCTGGGCCTAGGTGCTTGAGCCGCCCCCCTGGGCCTACCGGGCTCTGAGGGTCCTGCCCTGGAACCCCAGCCCCCCACCCACGCCCTTGGTTCAGTCACAGCAGAGGTGGCCACACCCACACCCTCTGTGACCTCCGCGTTCCACCCTCCTGCAGCCCCGCCCGCCCCCCTCCGCCGGTTGCCCTGGGCTACCGAAGCTGCATCCTGGGTCCAGGGGGTTCCCAGGAGGCCAAGGGAAAACACGATGGCCTTCAATGAGTCGCAGAGGCCTTACGTGGCCTTGTGTGGTTGGGCTCACCTCTTACGTTTCAGTGAACTCTGCGAGAGGACAGGGAGCTGCAGCCTCACAGTTGGGCTCCACGGTAAGGTGTGCGGGACAGACCTCAAACTGACCCACGGCATGGAACAACACCCGCCATCGAGAGGTCTACAAGAGAGCCGCTGCAGCTAGCCCACAGGTCCGAGAAAACTAGATTCTTCTTTATGTAAGTGAGTTTTGGGGAGATTTGTTGCAAAGCATTATCACAGCGAGAGCCGACGAGTACAACATTCTCCAAATCACTGCCATGTCCACGGCTGCCACCGTGCCTACGTGTAAGGCAACTGTGTCCTCGAACTTTGAGAACTCCTGAATGAATTCTCGGTGCCTCTCCAACACAATGTACGTGGCTAAGGTGTCCCCAGATAACTTCACTAACGTACCACCGCGACCGCCCTAAGCTTTCATTAAACGCAATGCAACGCTCTTTCTATTCGTTTTCTGTTTCTACGTAGGTAAAATGCTTTCCGTCAATCTAAAAGGATGGAAAATTGGCACAAAACACTCTGTGCATAGTTGTTTTTCACAAAGGAAAATCACAAACGAAACAGGCATTTCACCGGGTGTAGAGCACTAACGCCCCCTAGTGCCTCTAAATGCCAAGTGAACAGAGGCGCTTAATTAAATATCGAATCCCAGCTCTCTCCGCTTGAGAGGGAGAGCAAGCCATTCTCAAGTGGAGGAGGGATGTTTTCAGCAGCTATCTGCAACATTCTCTGGACCTGGCCACTGTGTAGCTACAAAGAAACCTTTTGTCTGAGGAAACTAACTAAAGAAACTTGGAAGTGGAAAAAGCGAGAAAGAATGAGACAATACCCTTATCTTGGAGACTCATTCACTTATTCGGTCACTTACAAAATCAAATATCCACTACGTGTAGAGAGTACTGTGCTGAAAACCGCACAGGACACGGAGACGTACCCCCATTCGCAGGGAGGTTAGATACCAGAGAGGGAGACAAGATGTAGATTACCTTACGGCAGTTCCGCACCTGTCTTGTTAAACTGTTTACAGCTTCAGGGGAGAGAAGGGATCCAGAAATCGCTTGGATTCTCAGTGAAGTCTTCGCAGAGACGGAGGTGCAAAATAGGTGGACTGGAAGAAACAAAAAAATTAACCTCGTGGGTAGATATGAAACGGAGCAGAGGTGCACAGATATTTAGACCCCGTTTTTTCTTGAAACGTCTAGAAAGTGAAACTGAAGCCAAATTACGGAGGGCCTGGAGTGTCAGTCTTAGGAGCTTGCCGTACGGGGTTGACAGCGGGTGCCACGGACGGCTCGGAAGAGGGCAAGGGCATAACCCAAGAGCCCTGGGAGGTGTAGGAGAGGTCGCAGCGAGGGAGGTAGAAAGGCATGCGATTCTCCGAAGCAGTCACCGTAACCCAGGTGTAAACTCATAAACGGTAGACGCGGAGTAAGGGCGACACAGACGGCAGGGAGGAGTACGAGGGACACTAGAAAGGAAAACGGTCGGGGCTTCACCAGGGATTGGGTGCATTCCTTTCTCCCTCTAACAGAGGTTATCAGGAACCGGGCTAGTCGCTGGGAATCAAGAGTAAGCAAAACAGGCGTGATCTCTTCTTCCTCACGGACCACGGGGTAAACTTACCTACCTGAAAGTGGATGCGAAAGGCGATGACGGCCATAAGCGAGAGGTGCGTGGTGTCACGTGAGCTACGGTAGGGAGACGAGATGAGTTGAGTAGGTAAGGGGACGCTTTCTTGACCAAGTGACACCTGAGAAGACATGAGAAGGGTGAGGCGGCATCAGTCAGCTGCAAACTAAACAGAGGGACACTTCCTGCAGAGGGGCAGCACGGGCAATGCACCGTTGTAAGTATGCAGGCCTGAGAGGAGGCGACTGTGGGCAGGATGATTGAGAATGAAAGGAAGGAGCTGCAAGACGAGGCCGCAGAGATCATGCTCCACCCTGCCCAGGGGATACCCTGCCCTGCGGACTAGCACATCCAGAGAGAGAGTACCAGTGCACAGCCAGATGACAAGCCTGCTCGAGGATGCAAGCCAACGCTGCTTCTTTCACCAAGAAAGTCTTGCCTGGTAAACTAAACAGTGTATCCATAGAGCGGACACGTGATTTACATTCTGAAGCAGGCGCCCCGCCTTACGGAACGGCGACGGTTCTCAGGGGGGCCGGGCAGGAGACGCTCCGCGCGTCTGACCCAGGGACCCACCCGCCTGCGGGACCTCCGGCCGCCTCGCAGGAAGCTACGACGCCCAGTCCCACGGCTACCTGTGCAGCGAGGTGTACTCCGCAGACGCGTGCCACACACACTTCAAGTGGGAGGGCGGCCTGAGTGGCAAGGCGAGAGGCCGGCCTGCTGCGCAGACCAAGAAGGTGCTCTTCGGCCTGGGCCTAGGTGCTTGCGCCGCCCCCCTGGGCCTACCGGGCTCTGAGGGCCCTGCCCTGGACCCCCTGCCCCCCACCCCCCTTGGTTCAGTCACATCAGAGGTGGCCACACCCACACCCTCTGTGACCTCCGCGTTCCACCCTCCTGCAGCGCCGCCCGCCCCCCTCCGCCGGTTGCCCTGGGCTACCGAAGCTGCATCCTGGGGCCAGGGGGTTCCCAGGAGGCCAAGGGAAGACACGATGGCCTTCAATGATTCGCAGAGGCCTTACGTGGCCTTGTGTGGTTGGGCTCACCTCTTACGTTTCAGTGAACTCTGCGAGAGGACAGGGACCTGCAGCCTCACAGTTGGGCTCCACGGTAAGGTGTGCGGGACAGACCTCAAACTGACCCACGGCATGGAACAACACCCGCCATCGAGAGGTCTACAAGAGAGCCGCTGCAGCTAGCCCACAGGTCCGAGAAAACTAGATTCTTCTTTATGTAAGTGAGTTTTGGGGAGATTTGTTGCAAAGCATTATCACAGCGAGAGCCGACGAGTACAACATTCTCCAAATCACTGCCATGTCCACGGCTGCCACCGTGCCTACGTGTAAGGCAACTGTGTCCTCGAACTTTGAGAACTCCTGAATGAATTCTCGGTGCCTCTCCAACACAATGTACGTGGTTAAGGTGTCCCCAGATAACTTCACTAACGTACCACCGAGACCGCCCTAAGCTTTCATTAAACGCAATGCGACGCTCTTTCTATTCGTTTTCTGTTTCTACGTAGGTAAAATGCTTTCCGTCAATCTAAAAGGATGGAAAATTGGCACAAAACACTCTGTGCATAGTTGTTTTTCACAAAGGAAAATCACAAACGAAACAGGCATTTCACCGGGTGTAGAGCACTAACGCCCCCTAGTGCCTCTAAATGCCAAGTGAACAGAGGCGCTTAATTAAATATCGAATCCCAGCTCTCTCCGCTTGAGAGGGAGAGCAAGCCATTCTCAAGTGGAGGAGGGATGTTTTCAGCAGCTATCTGCAACATTCTCTGGACCTGGCCACTGTGTAGCTACAAAGAAACCTTTTGTCTGAGGAAACTAACTAAAGAAACTTGGAAGTGGAAAAAGCGAGAAAGAATGAGACAATACCCTTATCTTGGTGACTCATTCACTTATTCGGTCACTTACCAAATCAAATATCCACTACGTGTAGAGAGTACTGTGCTGAAAACCGCACAGGACACGGAGACGTACCCCCATTCGCAGGGAGGTTAGATACCAGAGAGGGAGACAAGATGTAGATTACCTTACGGCAGTTCCGCACCTGTCTTGTTAAACTGTTTACAGCTTCAGGGGAGAGAAGGGATCCAGAAATCGCTTGGATTCTCAGTGAAGTCTTCGCAGAGACGGAGGTGCAAAATAGGTGGACTGGAAGAAACAAAAAAATTAACCTCGTGGGTAGATATGAAACGGAGCAGAGGTGCACAGATATTTAGACCCCGTTTTTTCTTGAAACGTCTAGAAAGTGAAACTGAAGCCAAATTACGGAGGGCCTGGAGTGTCAGTCTTAGGAGCTTGGCCGTACGGGGTTGACAGCGGGTGCCACGGACGGCTCGGAAGAGGGCAAGGGCATAACCCAAGAGCCCTGGGAGGTGTAGGAGAGGTCGCAGCGAGGGAGGTAGAAAGGCATGCGATTCTCCGAAGCAGTCACCGTAACCCAGGTGTAAACTCATAAACGGTAGACGCGGAGTAAGGGCGACACAGACGGCAGGGAGGAGTACGAGGGACACTAGAAAGGAAAACGGTCGGGGCTTCACCAGGGATTGGGTGCATTCCTTTCTCCCTCTAACAGAGGTATTCAGTAACCGGGCTAGTCGCTGGGAATCAAGAGTAAGCAAAACAGGCGTGATCTCTTCTTCCTCACGGACCACGGGGTAAACTTACCTACCTGAAAGTGGATGCGAAAGGCGATGACGGCCATAAGCGAGAGGTGCGTGGTGTCACGTGAGCTACGGTAGGGAGACGAGATGAGTTGAGTAGGTAAGGGGACGCTTTCTTGACCAAGTGACACCTGAGAAGACATGAGAAGGGTGAGGCGGCATCAGTCAGCTGCAAACTAAACAGAGGGACACTTCCTGCAGAGGGGCAGCACGGGCAATGCGCCGTTGTAAGTATGCAGGCCTGAGAGGAGGCCACTGTGGGCAGGATGATTGAGAATGAAAGGAAGGAGCTGCAAGACGAGGCCGCAGAGATCACGCTCCACCCTGCCCAGGGGATGCCCTGCCCTGCGGACTAGCACACCCAGAGAGAGAGTACCAGTGCACAGCCAGATGACAAGCCTGCTCGAGGATGCAAGCCAACGCTGCTTCTTTCACCAAGAAAGTCTTGCCTGGTAAACTAAACAGCGTATCCATAGAGCGGACACGTGATTTACATTCTGAAGCAGGCGCCCCGCCTTACGGAACGGCGACGGTTCTCAGGGGGGCCGGGCAGGAGATGCTCCGCGCGTCTGACCCAGGGACCCACCCGCCTGCGGGACCTCCGGCCGCCTCGCAGGAAGCTACGACGCCCAGTCCCACGGCTACCTGTGCAGCGAGGTGTACTCCGCGGACGTGTGCCACACCCACTTCAAGTGGGAGGGCGGCCTGAGTGGCAAGGCGAGAGGCCGGCCTGCCGCGCAGACCAAGAAGGCGCTCTTCGGCCTGGGCCTAGGTGCTTGCGCCGCCCCCCTGGGCCTACCGGGCTCTGAGGGCCCTGCCCTGGACCCCCTGCCCCACCCCACCCTTGGTTCAGTCACAGCAGAGGTGGCCACACCCACACCCTCTGTGACCTCCGCGTTCCACCCTCCTTCAGCCCCGCCCGCCCCCCTCCGCCGGTTGCCCTGGGCTACCGAAGCTGCATCCTGGGGCCAGGGGGTTCCCAGGAGGCCAAGGGAAGACACGATGGCCTTCAATGAGTCGCAGAGGCCTTACGTGGCCTTGTGTGGTTGGGCTCACCTCTTACGTTTCAGTGAACTCTGCGAGAGGACAGGGACCTGCAGCCTCACAGTTGGGCTCCACGGTAAGGTGGGCGGGACAGACCTCAAACTGACCCACGGCATGGAGCAACACCCGCCATCGAGAGGTCTACAAGAGAGCCGCTGCAGCTAGCCCACAGGTCCGAGAAAACTAGATTCTTCTTTATGTAAGTGAGTTTTGGGGAGATTTGTTGCAAAGCATTATCACAGCGAGAGCCGACGAGTACAACATTCTCCAAATCACTGCCATGTCCACGGCTGCCACCGTGCCTACGTGTAAGGCAACTGTGTCCTCGAACTTTGAGAACTCCTGAATGAATTCTCGGTGCCTCTCCAACACAATGTACGTGGCTAAGGTGTCCCCAGATAACTTCACTAACGTACCACCGCGACCGCCCTAAGCTTTCATTAAACGCAATGCAACGCTCTTTCTATTCGTTTTCTGTTTCTACGTAGGTAAAATGCTTTCCGTCAATCTAAAAGGATGGAAAATTGGCACAAAACACTCTGTGCATAGTTGTTTTTCACAAAGGAAAATCACAAACGAAACAGGCATTTCACCGGGTGTAGAGCACTAACGCCCCCTAGTGCCTCTAAATGCCAAGTGAACAGAGGCGCTTAATTAAATATCGAATCCCAGCTCTCTCCGCTTGAGAGGGAGAGCAAGCCATTCTCAAGTGGAGGAGGGATGTTTTCAGCAGCTATCTGCAACATTCTCTGGACCTGGCCACTGTGTAGCTACAAAGAAACCTTTTGTCTGAGGAAACTAACTAAAGAAACTTGGAAGTGGAAAAAGCGAGAAAGAATGAGACAATACCCTTATCTTGGAGACTCATTCACTTATTCGGTCACTTACAAAATCAAATATCCACTACGTGTAGAGAGTACTGTGCTGAAAACCGCACAGGACACGGAGACGTACCCCCATTCGCAGGGAGGTTAGATACCAGAGAGGGAGACAAGATGTAGATTACCTTACGGCAGTTCCGCACCTGTCTTGTTAAACTGTTTACAGCTTCAGGGGAGAGAAGGGATCCAGAAATCGCTTGGATTCTCAGTGAAGTCTTCGCAGAGACGGAGGTGCAAAATAGGTGGACTGGAAGAAACAAAAAAATTAACCTCGTGGGTAGATATGAAACGGAGCAGAGGTGCACAGATATTTAGACCCCGTTTTTTCTTGAAACGTCTAGAAAGTGAAACTGAAGCCAAATTACGGAGGGCCTGGAGTGTCAGTCTTAGGAGCTTGCCGTACGGGGTTGACAGCGGGTGCCACGGACGGCTCGGAAGAGGGCAAGGGCATAACCCAAGAGCCCTGGGAGGTGTAGGAGAGGTCGCAGCGAGGGAGGTAGAAAGGCATGCGATTCTCCGAAGCAGTCACCGTAACCCAGGTGTAAACTCATAAACGGTAGACGCGGAGTAAGGGCGACACAGACGGCAGGGAGGAGTACGAGGGACACTAGAAAGGAAAACGGTCGGGGCTTCACCAGGGATTGGGTGCATTCCTTTCTCCCTCTAACAGAGGTTATCAGGAACCGGGCTAGTCGCTGGGAATCAAGAGTAAGCAAAACAGGCGTGATCTCTTCTTCCTCACGGACCACGGGGTAAACTTACCTACCTGAAAGTGGATGCGAAAGGCGATGACGGCCATAAGCGAGAGGTGCGTGGTGTCACGTGAGCTACGGTAGGGAGACGAGATGAGTTGAGTAGGTAAGGGGACGCTTTCTTGACCAAGTGACACCTGAGAAGACATGAGAAGGGTGAGGCGGCATCAGTCAGCTGCAAACTAAACAGAGGGACACTTCCTGCAGAGGGGCAGCACGGGCAATGCACCGTTGTAAGTATGCAGGCCTGAGAGGAGGCGACTGTGGGCAGGATGATTGAGAATGAAAGGAAGGAGCTGCAAGACGAGGCCGCAGAGATCATGCTCCACCCTGCCCAGGGGATACCCTGCCCTGCGGACTAGCACATCCAGAGAGAGAGTACCAGTGCACAGCCAGATGACAAGCCTGCTCGAGGATGCAAGCCAACGCTGCTTCTTTCACCAAGAAAGTCTTGCCTGGTAAACTAAACAGTGTATCCATAGAGCGGACACGTGATTTACATTCTGAAGCAGGCGCCCCGCCTTACGGAACGGCGACGGTTCTCAGGGGGGCCGGGCAGGAGACGCTCCGCGCGTCTGACCCAGGGACCCACCCGCCTGCGGGACCTCCGGCCGCCTCGCAGGAAGCTACGACGCCCAGTCCCACGGCTACCTGTGCAGCGAGGTGTACTCCGCAGACGCGTGCCACACACACTTCAAGTGGGAGGGCGGCCTGAGTGGCAAGGCGAGAGGCCGGCCTGCTGCGCAGACCAAGAAGGTGCTCTTCGGCCTGGGCCTAGGTGCTTGCGCCGCCCCCCTGGGCCTACCGGGCTCTGAGGGCCCTGCCCTGGACCCCCTGCCCCCCACCCCCCTTGGTTCAGTCACATCAGAGGTGGCCACACCCACACCCTCTGTGACCTCCGCGTTCCACCCTCCTGCAGCGCCGCCCGCCCCCCTCCGCCGGTTGCCCTGGGCTACCGAAGCTGCATCCTGGGGCCAGGGGGTTCCCAGGAGGCCAAGGGAAGACACGATGGCCTTCAATGATTCGCAGAGGCCTTACGTGGCCTTGTGTGGTTGGGCTCACCTCTTACGTTTCAGTGAACTCTGCGAGAGGACAGGGACCTGCAGCCTCACAGTTGGGCTCCACGGTAAGGTGTGCGGGACAGACCTCAAACTGACCCACGGCATGGAACAACACCCGCCATCGAGAGGTCTACAAGAGAGCCGCTGCAGCTAGCCCACAGGTCCGAGAAAACTAGATTCTTCTTTATGTAAGTGAGTTTTGGGGAGATTTGTTGCAAAGCATTATCACAGCGAGAGCCGACGAGTACAACATTCTCCAAATCACTGCCATGTCCACGGCTGCCACCGTGCCTACGTGTAAGGCAACTGTGTCCTCGAACTTTGAGAACTCCTGAATGAATTCTCGGTGCCTCTCCAACACAATGTACGTGGTTAAGGTGTCCCCAGATAACTTCACTAACGTACCACCGAGACCGCCCTAAGCTTTCATTAAACGCAATGCGACGCTCTTTCTATTCGTTTTCTGTTTCTACGTAGGTAAAATGCTTTCCGTCAATCTAAAAGGATGGAAAATTGGCACAAAACACTCTGTGCATAGTTGTTTTTCACAAAGGAAAATCACAAACGAAACAGGCATTTCACCGGGTGTAGAGCACTAACGCCCCCTAGTGCCTCTAAATGCCAAGTGAACAGAGGCGCTTAATTAAATATCGAATCCCAGCTCTCTCCGCTTGAGAGGGAGAGCAAGCCATTCTCAAGTGGAGGAGGGATGTTTTCAGCAGCTATCTGCAACATTCTCTGGACCTGGCCACTGTGTAGCTACAAAGAAACCTTTTGTCTGAGGAAACTAACTAAAGAAACTTGGAAGTGGAAAAAGCGAGAAAGAATGAGACAATACCCTTATCTTGGTGACTCATTCACTTATTCGGTCACTTACCAAATCAAATATCCACTACGTGTAGAGAGTACTGTGCTGAAAACCGCACAGGACACGGAGACGTACCCCCATTCGCAGGGAGGTTAGATACCAGAGAGGGAGACAAGATGTAGATTACCTTACGGCAGTTCCGCACCTGTCTTGTTAAACTGTTTACAGCTTCAGGGGAGAGAAGGGATCCAGAAATCGCTTGGATTCTCAGTGAAGTCTTCGCAGAGACGGAGGTGCAAAATAGGTGGACTGGAAGAAACAAAAAAATTAACCTCGTGGGTAGATATGAAACGGAGCAGAGGTGCACAGATATTTAGACCCCGTTTTTTCTTGAAACGTCTAGAAAGTGAAACTGAAGCCAAATTACGGAGGGCCTGGAGTGTCAGTCTTAGGAGCTTGGCCGTACGGGGTTGACAGCGGGTGCCACGGACGGCTCGGAAGAGGGCAAGGGCATAACCCAAGAGCCCTGGGAGGTGTAGGAGAGGTCGCAGCGAGGGAGGTAGAAAGGCATGCGATTCTCCGAAGCAGTCACCGTAACCCAGGTGTAAACTCATAAACGGTAGACGCGGAGTAAGGGCGACACAGACGGCAGGGAGGAGTACGAGGGACACTAGAAAGGAAAACGGTCGGGGCTTCACCAGGGATTGGGTGCATTCCTTTCTCCCTCTAACAGAGGTATTCAGTAACCGGGCTAGTCGCTGGGAATCAAGAGTAAGCAAAACAGGCGTGATCTCTTCTTCCTCACGGACCACGGGGTAAACTTACCTACCTGAAAGTGGATGCGAAAGGCGATGACGGCCATAAGCGAGAGGTGCGTGGTGTCACGTGAGCTACGGTAGGGAGACGAGATGAGTTGAGTAGGTAAGGGGACGCTTTCTTGACCAAGTGACACCTGAGAAGACATGAGAAGGGTGAGGCGGCATCAGTCAGCTGCAAACTAAACAGAGGGACACTTCCTGCAGAGGGGCAGCACGGGCAATGCGCCGTTGTAAGTATGCAGGCCTGAGAGGAGGCCACTGTGGGCAGGATGATTGAGAATGAAAGGAAGGAGCTGCAAGACGAGGCCGCAGAGATCACGCTCCACCCTGCCCAGGGGATGCCCTGCCCTGCGGACTAGCACACCCAGAGAGAGAGTACCAGTGCACAGCCAGATGACAAGCCTGCTCGAGGATGCAAGCCAACGCTGCTTCTTTCACCAAGAAAGTCTTGCCTGGTAAACTAAACAGCGTATCCATAGAGCGGACACGTGATTTACATTCTGAAGCAGGCGCCCCGCCTTACGGAACGGCGACGGTTCTCAGGGGGGCCGGGCAGGAGATGCTCCGCGCGTCTGACCCAGGGACCCACCCGCCTGCGGGACCTCCGGCCGCCTCGCAGGAAGCTACGACGCCCAGTCCCACGGCTACCTGTGCAGCGAGGTGTACTCCGCGGACGTGTGCCACACCCACTTCAAGTGGGAGGGCGGCCTGAGTGGCAAGGCGAGAGGCCGGCCTGCCGCGCAGACCAAGAAGGCGCTCTTCGGCCTGGGCCTAGGTGCTTGCGCCGCCCCCCTGGGCCTACCGGGCTCTGAGGGCCCTGCCCTGGACCCCCTGCCCCACCCCACCCTTGGTTCAGTCACAGCAGAGGTGGCCACACCCACACCCTCTGTGACCTCCGCGTTCCACCCTCCTTCAGCCCCGCCCGCCCCCCTCCGCCGGTTGCCCTGGGCTACCGAAGCTGCATCCTGGGGCCAGGGGGTTCCCAGGAGGCCAAGGGAAGACACGATGGCCTTCAATGAGTCGCAGAGGCCTTACGTGGCCTTGTGTGGTTGGGCTCACCTCTTACGTTTCAGTGAACTCTGCGAGAGGACAGGGACCTGCAGCCTCACAGTTGGGCTCCACGGTAAGGTGGGCGGGACAGACCTCAAACTGACCCACGGCATGGAGCAACACCCGCCATCGAGAGGTCTACAAGAGAGCCGCTGCAGCTAGCCCACAGGTCCGAGAAAACTAGATTCTTCTTTATGTAAGTGAGTTTTGGGGAGATTTGTTGCAAAGCATTATCACAGCAAGAGCCGACTAGTACAACATTCTCCAAATCACTGCCATGTCCACGGCTGCCACCGTGCCTACGTGTAAGGCAACTGTGTCCTCGAACTTTGAGAACTCCTGAATGAATTCTCGGTGCCTCTCCAACACAATGTACGTGGCTAAGGTGTCCCCAGATAACTTCACTAACGTACCACCGAGACCGCCCTAAGCTTTCATTAAACGCAATGCGACGCTCTTTCTATTCGTTTTCTGTTTCTACGTAGGTAAAATGCTTTCCGTCAATCTAAAAGGATGGAAAATTGGCACAAAACACTCTGTGCATAGTTGTTTTTCACAAAGGAAAATCACAAACGAAACAGGCATTTCACCGGGTGTAGAGCACTAATGCCCCCTAGTGCCTCTAAATGCCAAGTGAACAGAGGCGCTTAATTAAATATCGAATCCCAGCTCTCTCCGCTTGAGAGGGAGAGCAAGCCATTCTCAAGTGGAGGAGGGATGTTTTCAGCAGCTATCTGCAACATTCTCTGGACCTGGCCACTGTGTAGCTACAAAGAAACCTTTTGTCTGAGGAAACTAACTAAAGAAACTTGGAAGTGGAAAAAGCGAGAAAGAATGAGACAATACCCTTATCTTGGTGACTCATTCACTTATTCGGTCACTTACCAAAGCAAATATCCACTACGTGTAGAGAGTACTGTGCTGAAAACCGCACAGGACACGGAGACGTACCCCCATTCGCAGGGAGGTTAGATACCAGAGAGGGAGACAAGATGTAGATTACCTTACGGCAGTTCCGCACCTGTCTTGTTAAACTGTTTACAGCTTCAGGGGAGAGAAGGGATCCAGAAATCGCTTGGATTCTCAGTGAAGTCTTCGCAGAGACGGAGGTGCAAAATAGGTGGACTGGAAGAAACAAAAAAATTAACCTCGTGGGTAGATATGAAACGGAGCAGAGGTGCACAGATATTTAGACCCCGTTTTTTCTTGAAACGTCTAGAAAGTGAAACTGAAGCCAAATTACGGAGGGCCTGGAGTGTCAGTCTTAGGAGCCTGGCCGTACGGGGTTGACAGCGGGTGCCACGGACGGCTCGGAAGAGGGCAAGGGCATAACCCAAGAGCCCTGGGAGGTGTAGGAGAGGTCGCAGCGAGGGAGGTAGAAAGGCATGCGATTCTCCGAAGCAGTCACCGTAACCCAGGTGTAAACTCATAAACGGTAGACGCGGAGTAAGGGCGACACAGACGGCAGGGAGGAGTACGAGGGACACTAGAAAGGAAAACGGTCGGGGCTTCACCAGGGATTGGGTGCATTCCTTTCTCCCTCTAACAGAGGTTATCAGTAACCGGGCTAGTCGCTGGGAATCAAGAGTAAGCAAAACAGGCGTGATCTCTTCTTCCTCACGGACCACGGGGTAAACTTACCTACCTGAAAGTGGAGGCGAAAGGCGATGACGGCCATAAGCGAGAGGTGCGTGGTGTCACGTGAGCTACGGTAGGGAGACGAGATGAGTTGAGTAGGTAAGGGGACGCTTTCTTGACCAAGTGACACCTGAGAAGAGATGAGAAGGGTGAGGCGGCATCAGTCAGCTGCAAACTAAACAGAGGGACACTTCCTGCAGAGGGGCAGCACAGGCAATGCGCCGTTGTAAGTATACAGGCCTGAGAGGAGGCCACTGTGGGCAGGATGATTGAGAATGAAAGGAAGGAGCTGCAAGACGAGGCCGCAGAGATCACGCTCCACCCTGCCCAGGGGATGCCCTGCCCTGCGGACTAGCACATCCAGAGAGAGAGTACCAGTGCACAGCCAGATGACAAGCCTGCTCGACGATGCAAGCCAACGCTGCTTCTTTCACCAAGAAAGTCTTGCCTGGTAAACTAAACAGCGTATCCATAGAGCGGACACGTGATTTACATTCTGAAGCAGGCGCCCCGCCTTACGGAATGGCGACGGTTCTCAGGGGGGCCGGGCAGGAGCCGCTCCGCGCGTCTGTCCCAGGGACCCACCCGCCTGCGGGACCTCCGGCCGCCTCGCAGGAAGCTACGACGCCCAGTCCCACGGCTACCTGTGCAGCGAGGTGTACTCCGCGGATGCGTGCCACACACACTTCAAGTGGGAGGGCGGCCTGAGTGGCAAGGCGAGAGGCCGGCCTGCCGCGCAGACCAAGAAGGTGCTCTTCGGCTTGGGCCTAGGTGCTTGAGCCGCCCCCCTGGGCCTACCGGGCTCTGATGGCCCTGCCCTGGACCCCCAGCCCCCCACCCACGCCCTTGGTTCAGTCACAGCAGAGGTGGCCACACCCACACCCTCTGTGACCTCCGCGTTCCACCCTCCTGCAGCCCCGCCCGCCCCCCTCCGCCGGTTGCCCTGGGCTACCGAAGCTGCATTCTGGGGCCAGGGGGTTCCCAGGAGGCCAAGGGAAGACACGATGGCCTTCAATGAGTCACAGAGGCCTTACGTGGCCTTGTGTGGTTGGGCTCACCTCTTACGTTTCAGTGAACTCTGCGAGAGGACAGGGACCTGCAGCCTCACAGTTGGGCTCCACGGTAAGGTGTGCGGGACAGACCTCAAACTGACCCACGGCATGGAGCAACACCCGCCATCGAGAGGTCTACAAGAGAGCCGCTGCAGCTAGCCCACAGGTCCGAGAAAACTAGATTCTTCTTTATGTAAGTGAGTTTTGGGGAGATTTGTTGCAAAGCATTATCACAGCGAGAGCCGACGAGTACAACATTCTCCAAATCACTGCCATGTCCACGGCTGCCACCGTGCCTACGTGTAAGGCAACTGTGTCCTCGAACTTTGAGAACTCCTGAATGAATTCTCGGTGCCTCTCCAACACAATGTACGTGGCTAAGGTGTCCCCAGATAACTTCACTAACGTACCACCGAGACCGCCCTAAGCTTTCATTAAACGCAATGCGACGCTCTTTCTATTCGTTTTCTGTTTCTACGTAGGTAAAATGCTTTCCGTCAATCTAAAAGGATGGAAAATTGGCACAAAACACTCTGTGCATAGTTGTTTTTCACAAAGGAAAATCACAAACGAAACAGGCATTTCACCGGGTGTAGAGCACTAACGCCCCCTAGTGCCTCTAAATGCCAAGTGAACAGAGGCGCTTAATTAAATATCGAATCCCAGCTCTCTCCGCTTGAGAGGGAGAGCAAGCCATTCTCAAGTGGAGGAGGGATGTTTTCAGCAGCTATCTGCAACATTCTCTGGACCTGGCCACTGTGTAGCTACAAAGAAACCTTTTGTCTGAGGAAACTAACTAAAGAAACTTGGAAGTGGAAAAAGCGAGAAAGAATGAGACAATACCCTTATCTTGGTGACTCATTCACTTATTCGGTCACTTACCAAATCAAATATCCACTACGTGTAGAGAGTACTGTGCTGAAAACCGCACAGGACACGGAGACGTACCCCCATTCGCAGGGAGGTTAGATACCAGAGAGGGAGACAAGATGTAGATTACCTTACGGCAGTTCCGCACCTGTCTTGTTAAACTGTTTACAGCTTCAGGGGAGAGAAGGGATCCAGAAATCGCTTGGATTCTCAGTGAAGTCTTCGCAGAGACGGAGGTGCAAAATAGGTGGACTGGAAGAAACAAAAAAATTAACCTCGTGGGTAGATATGAAACGGAGCAGAGGTGCACAGATATTTAGACCCCGTTCTTTCTTGAAACGTCTAGAAAGTGAAACTGAAGCCAAATTACGGAGGGCCTGGAGTGTCAGTCTTAGGAGCCTGGCCGTACGGGGTTGACAGCGGGTGCCACGGACGGCTCGGAAGAGGGCAAGGGCATAACCCAAGAGCCCTGGGAGGTGTAGGAGAGGTCGCAGCGAGGGAGGTAGAAAGGCATGTGATTCTCCGAAGCAGTCACCGTAACCCAGGTGTAAACTCATAAACGGTAGACGCGGAGTAAGGGCGACACAGACGGCAGGGAGGAGTACGAGGGACACTAGAAAGGAAAACGGTCGGGGCTTCACCAGGGATTGGGTGCATTCCTTTCTCCCTCTAACAGAGGTTATCAGTAACCGGGCTAGTCGCTGGGAATCAAGAGTAAGCAAAACAGGCGTGATCTCTTCTTCCTCACGGACCACGGGGTAAACTTACCTACCTGAAAGTGGATGCGAAAGGCGATGACGGCCATAAGCGAGAGGTGCGTGGTGTCACGTGAGCTACGGTAGGGAGACGAGATGAGTTGAGTAGGTAAGGGGACGCTTTCTTGACCAAGTGACACCTGAGAAGACATGAGAAGGGTGAGGCGGCATCAGTCAGCTGCAAACTAAACAGAGGGACACTTCCTGCAGAGGGGCAGCACGGGCAATGCGCCGTTGTAAGTATGCAGGCCTGAGAGGAGGCCACTGTGGGCAGGATGATTGAGAATGAAAGGAAGGAGCTGCAAGACGAGGCCGCAGAGATCACGCTCCACCCTGCCCAGGGGATGCCCTGCCCTGCGGACTAGCACACCCAGAGAGAGAGTACCAGTGCACAGCCAGATGAGAAGCCTGCTCGACGATGCAAGCCAACGCTGCTTCTTTCACCAAGAAAGTCTTGCCTGGTAAACTAAACAGCGTATCCATAGAGCGGACACGTGATTTACATTCTGAAGCAGGCGCCCCGCCTTACGGAACGGCGACGGTTCTCAGGGGGGCCGGGCAGGAGCCGCTCCGCGCATCTGTCCCAGGGACGCACCCACCTGCGGGACCTCCGGCCGCCTCGCAGGAAGCTACGACGCCCAGTCCCACGGCTACCTGTGCAGCGAGGTGTACTCCGCGGACGCGTGCCACACACACTTCAAGTGGGAGGGCGGCCTGAGTGGCAAGGCGAGAGGCCGGCCTGCCGCGCAGACCAAGAAGGCGCTCTTCGGCCTGGGCCTAGGTGCTTGAGCCGCCCCCCTGGGCCTACCGGGCTCTGAGGGCCCTGCCCTGGACCCCCAGCCCCCCACCCACGCCCTTGGTTCAGTCACAGCAGAGGTGGCCACACCCACACCCTCTGTGACCTCCGTGTTCCACCCTCCTGCAGCCCCGCCCGCCCCCCTCCGCCGGTTGCCCTGGGCTACCGAAGCTGCATCCTGGGGCCAGGGGGTTCCCAGGAGGCCAAGGGAAGACACGATGGCCTTCAATGAGTCGCAGAGGCCTTACGTGGCCTTGTGTGGTTGGGCTCACCTCTTACGTTTCAGTGAACTCTGGAAGAGGACAGGGACCTGCAGCCTCACAGTTGGGCTCCACGGTAAGGTGTGCGGGACAGACCTCAAACTGACCCACGGCATGGAGCAACACCCGCCATCGAGAGGTCTACAAGAGAGCCGCTGCAGCTAGCCCACAGGTCCGAGAAAACTAGATTCTTCTTTATGTAAGTGAGTTTTGGGGAGATTTGTTGCAAAGCATTATCACAGCGAGAGCCGACTAGTACAACTTTCTCCAAATCACTGCCATGTCCACGGCTGCCACCGTGCCTACGTGTAAGGCAACTGTGTCCTCGAACTTTGAGAACTCCTGAATGAATTCTCGGTGCCTCTCCAACACAATGTACGTGGCTAAGGTGTCCCCAGATAACTTCACTAACGTACCACCGAGACCGCCCTAAGCTTTCAGTAAACGCAATGCGACGCTCTTTCTATTCGTTTTCTGTTTCTACGTAGGTAAAATGCTTTCCGTCAATCTAAAAGGATGGAAAATTGGCACAAAACACTCTGTGCATAGTTGTTTTTCACAAAGGAAAATCACAAACGAAACAGGCATTTCACCGGGTGTAGAGCACTAACGCCCCCTAGTGCCTCTAAATGCCAAGTGAACAGAGGCGCTTAATTAAATATCGAATCCCAGCTCTCTCCGCTTGAGAGGGAGAGCAAGCCATTCTCAAGTGGAGGAGGGATGTTTTCAGCAGCTATCTGCAACATTCTCTGGACCTGGCCACTGTGTAGCTACAAAGAAACCTTTTGTCTGAGGAAACTAACTAAAGAAACTTGGAAGTGGAAAAAGCGAGAAAGAATGAGACAATACCCTTATCTTGGTGACTCATTCACTTATTCGGTCACTTACCAAATCAAATATCCACTACGTGTAGAGAGTACTGTGCTTAAAACCGCCAGGACACGGAGACGTACCCCCATTCGCAGGGAGGTTAGATACCAGAGAGGGAGACAAGATGTAGATTACCTTACGGCAGTTCCGCACCTGTCTTGTTAAACTGTTTACAGCTTCAGGGGAGAGAAGGGATCCAGAAATCGCTTGGATTCTCAGTGAAGTCTTCGCAGAGACGGAGGTGCAAAATAGGTGGACTGGAAGAAACAAAAAAATTAACCTCGTGGGTAGATATGAAACGGAGCAGAGGTGCACAGATATTTAGACCCCGTTCTTTCTTGAAACGTCTAGAAAGTGAAACTGAAGCCAAATTACGGAGGGCCTGGAGTGTCAGTCTTAGGAGCTTGGCCGTACGGGGTTGACAGCGGGTGCCACGGACGGCTCGGAAGAGGGCAAGGGCATAACCCAAGAGCCCTGGGAGGTGTAGGAGAGGTCGCAGCGAGGGAGGTAGAAAGGCATGCGATTCTCCGAAGCAGTCACCGTAACCCAGGTGTAAACTCATAAACGGTAGACGCGGAGTAAGGGCGACACAGACGGCAGGGAGGAGTACGAGGGACACTAGAAAGGAAAACGGTCGGAGCTTTACCAGGGATTGGGTGCATTCCTTTCTCCCTCTAACAGAGGTTATCAGTAACTGGGCTAGTCGCTGGGAATCAAGAGTAAGCAAAACAGGCGTGATCTCTTCTTCCTCACGGACCACGGGGTAAACTTACCTACCTGAAACTGGATGCGAAAGGCGATGACGGCCATAAGCGAGAGGTGCGTGGTGTCACGTGAGCTACGGTAGGGAGACGAGATGAGTTGAGTAGGTAAGGGGACGCTTTCTTGACCAAGTGACACCTGAGAAGACATGAGAAGGGTGAGGCGGCATCAGTCAGCTGCAAACTAAACAGAGGGACACTTCCTGCAGAGGGGCAGCACGGGCAATGCGCCGTTGTAAGTATGCAGGCCTGAGAGGAGGCCACTGTGGGCAGGATGATTGAGAATGAAAGGAAGGAGCTGCAAGACGAGGCCGCAGAGATCACGCTCCACCCTGCCCAGGGGATGCCCTGCCCTGCGGACTAGCACACCCAGAGAGAGAGTACCAGTGCACAGCCAGATGACAAGCCTGCTCGAGGATGCAAGCCTACGCTGCTTCTTTCACCAAGAAAGTCTTGCCTGGTAAACTAAACAGCGTATCCATAGAGCGGACACGTGATTTACATTCTGAAGCAGGCGCCCCGCCTTACGGAACGGCGACGGTTCTCAGGGGGGCCGGGCAGGAGCCGCTCCGCGCGTCTGTCCCAGGGACCCACCCGCCTGCGGGACCTCCGGCCGCCTCGCAGGAAGCTACGACGCCCAGTCCCACGGCTACCTGTGCAGCGAGGTGTACTCCGCGGACGCGTGCCACACACACTTCAAGTGGGAGGGCAGCCTGAGTGGCAAGGCGAGAGGCCGGCCTGCCGCGCAGACCAAGAAGGGGCTCTTCGGCCTGGGCCTTGGTGCTTGCGCCGCCCCCCTGGGCCTACCGGGCTCTGAGGGCCCTGCCCTGGACCCCCAGCCCCCCACCCACACCCTCTGTGACATCCGCGTTCCACCCTCCTGCAGCCCCGCCCGCCCCCCTCCGCCGGTTGCCCTGGGCTACCGAAGCTGCATCCTGGGGCCAGGGGGTTCCCAGGAGGCCAAGGGAAGACACGATGGCCTTCAATGAGTCGCAGAGGCCTTACGTGGCCTTGTGTGGTTGGGCTCACCTCTTACGTTTCAGTGAACTCTGCGAGAGGACAGGGACCTGCAGCCTCACAGTTGGGCTCCACGGTAAGGTGTGCGGGACAGACCTCAAACTGACCCACGGCATGGAGCAACACCCGCCATCGAGAGGTCTACAAGAGAGCCGCTGCAGCTAGCCCACAGGTCCGAGAAAACTAGATTCTTCTTTATGTAAGTGAGTTTTGGGGAGATTTGTTGCAAAGCATTATCACAGCGAGAGCCGACTAGTACAACATTCTCCAAATCACTGCCATGTCCACGGCTGCCACCGTGCCTACGTGTAAGGCAACTGTGTCCTCGAACTTTGAGAACTCCTGAATGAATTCTCGGTGCCTCTCCAACACAATGTACGTGGCTAAGGTGTCCCCAGATAACTTCACTAACGTACCACCGAGACCGCCCTAAGCTTTCAGTAAACGCAATGCGACGCTCTTTCTATTCCTTTTCTGTTTCTACGTAGGTAAAATGCTTTCCGTCAATCTAAAAGGATGGAAAATTGGCACAAAACACTCTGTGCATAGTTGTTTTTCACAAAGGAAAATCACAAACGAAACAGGCATTTCACCGGGTGTAGAGCACTAACGCCCCCTAGTGCCTCTAAATGCCAAGTGAACAGAGGCGCTTAATTAAATATCGAATCCCAGCTCTCTCCGCTTGAGAGGGAGAGCAAGCCATTCTCAAGTGGAGGAGGGATGTTTTCAGCAGCTATCTGCGACATTCTCTGGACCTGGCCACTGTGTAGCTACAAAGAAACCTTTTGTCTGAGGAAACTAACTAAAGAAACTTGGAAGTGGAAAAAGCGAGAAAGAATGAGACAATACCCTTATCTTGGTGACTCATTCACTTATTCGGTCACTTACCAAATCAAATATCCACTACGTGTAGAGAGTACTGTGCTGAAAACCGCACAGGACACGGAGACGTACCCCCATTCGCAGGGAGGTTAGATACCAGAGAGGGAGACAAGATGTAGATTACCTTACGGCAGTTCCGCACCTGTCTTGTTAAACTGTTTACAGCTTCAGGGGAGAGAAGGGATCCAGAAATCGCTTGGATTCTCAGTGAAGTCTTCGCAGAGACGGAGGTGCAAAATAGGTGGACTGGAAGAAACAAAAAAATTAACCTCGTGGGTAGATATGAAACGGAGCAGAGGTGCACAGATATTTAGACCCCGTTCTTTCTTGAAACGTCTAGAAAGTGAAACTGAAGCCAAATTACGGAGGGCCTGGAGTGTCAGTCTTAGGAGCTTGGCCGTACGGGGTTGACAGCGGGTGCCACGGACGGCTCGGAAGAGGGCAAGGGCATAACCCAAGAGCCCTGGGAGGTGTAGGAGAGGTCGCAGCGAGGGAGGTAGAAAGGCATGCGATTCTCCGAAGCAGTCACCGTAACCCAGGTGTAAACTCATAAACGGTAGACGCGGAGTAAGGGCGACACAGACGGCAGGGAGGAGTACGAGGGACACTAGAAAGGAAAACGGTCGGGGCTTCACCAGGGATTGGGTGCATTCCTTTCTCCCTCTAACAGAGGTTATCAGTAACCGGGCTAGTCGCTGGGAATCAAGAGTAAGCAAAACAGGCGTGATCTCTTCTTCCTCACGGGCCACGGGGTAAACTTACCTACCTGAAACTGGATGCGAAAGGCGATGACGGCCATAAGCGAGAGGTGCGTGGTGTCACGTGAGCTACGGTAGGGAGACGAGATGAGTTGAGTAGGTAAGGGGACGCTTTCTTGACCAAGTGACACCTGAGAAGACATGAGAAGGGTGAGGCGGCATCAGTCAGCTGCAAACTAAACAGAGGGACACTTCCTGCAGAGGGGCAGCACGGGCAATGCGCCGTTGTAAGTATGCAGGCCTGAGAGGAGGCCACTGTGGGCAGGATGATTGAGAATGAAAGGAAGGAGCTGCAAGACGAGGCCGCAGAGATCACGCTCCACCCTGCCCAGGGGATGCCCTGCCCTGCGGACTAGCACACCCAGAGAGAGAGTACCAGTGCACAGCCAGATGACAAGCCTGCTCCACGATGCAAGCCAACGCTGCTTCTTTCACCAAGAAAGTCTTGCCTGGTAAACTAAACAGCGTATCCATAGAGCGGACACGTGATTTACATTCTGAAGCAGGCGCCCCGCCTTACGGAACGGTGACGGTTCTCAGGGGGGCCGGGCAGGAGCCGCTCCGCGCGTCTGTCCCAGGGACCAACCCACCTGCGGGACCTCCGGCCGCCTCGCAGGAAGCTACGACGCCCAGTCCCACGGCTACCTGTGCAGCGAGGTGTACTCCGCGGACGCGTGCCACACACACTTCAAGAGGGAGGGCGGCCTGAGTGGCAAGTCGAGAGGCCGGCCTGCCGTGCAGACCAAGAAGGCGCACTTCGGCCTGGGCCTAGGTGCTTGCGCCACCCCCCTGGGCCTACCGGGCTCTGAGGGCCCTGCCCTGGACCCCCAGCCCCCCACCCACGCCCTTGGTTCAGTCACAGCAGAGGTGGCCACACCCACACCCTCTGTGACCTCAGCGTTCCACCCTCCTGCAGCCCTGCCCGCCCCCCTCCGCCGGTTGCCCTGGGCTACCGAAGCTGCATCCTGGGGCCAGGGGGTTCCCAGGAGGCCAAGGGAAGACACGATGGCCTTCAATGAGTCGCAGAGGCCTTACGTGGCCTTGTGTGGTTGGGCTCACCTCTTACGTTTCAGTGAACTCTGCGAGAAGACAGGGACCTGCAGCCTCACAGTTGGGCTCCACGGTAAGGTGTGCGGGACAGACCTCAAACTGACCCATGGCATGGAGCAACACCCGCCATCGAGAGGTCTACAAGAGAGCCGCTGCAGCTAGCCCACAGGTCCGAGAAAACTAGATTCTTCTTTATGTAAGTGAGTTTTGGGGAGATTTGTTGCAAAGCATTATCACAGCGAGAGCCGACTAGTACAACATTCTCCAAATCACTGCCATGTCCACGGCTGCCACCGTGCCTACGTGTAAGGCAACTGTGTCCTCGAACTTTGAGAACTCCTGAATGAATTCTCGGTGCCTCTCCAACACAATGTACGTGGCTAAGGTGTCCCCAGATAACTTCACTAACGTACCACCGAGACCGCCCTAAGCTTTCATTAAACGCAATGCGACGCTCTTTCTATTCCTTTTCTGTTTCTACGTAGGTAAAATGCTTTCCGTCAATCTAAAAGGATGGAAAATTGGCACAAAACACTCTGTGCATAGTTGTTTTTCACAAAGGAAAATCACAAACGAAACAGGCATTTCACCGGGTGTAGAGCACTAACGCCCCCTAGTGCCTCTAAATGCCAAGTGAACAGAGGCGCTTAATTAAATATCGAATCCCAGCTCTCTCCGCTTGAGAGGGAGAGCAAGCCATTCTCAAGTGGAGGAGGGATGTTTTCAGCAGCTATCTGCAACATTCTCTGGACCTGGCCACTGTGTAGCTACAAAGAAACCTTTTGTCTGAGGAAACTAACTAAAGAAACTTGGAAGTGGAAAAAGCGAGAAAGAATGAGACAATACCCTTATCTTGGTGACTCATTCACTTATTCGTTCACTTACCAAATCAAATATCCACTACGTGTAGAGAGTACTGTGCTGAAAACCGCACAGAACACGGAGACGTACCCCCATTCGCAGGGAGGTTAGATACCAGAGAGGGAGACAAGATGTAGATTACCTTACGGCAGTTCCGCACCTGTCTTGTTAAACTGTTTACAGCTTCAGGGGAGAGAAGGGATCCAGAAATCGCTTGGATTCTCAGTGAAGTCTTCGCAGAGACGGAGATGCAAAATAGGTGGACTGGAAGAAACAAAAAAATTAACCTCGTGGGTAGATATGAAACGGAGCAGAGGTGCACAGATATTTAGACCCCGTTCTTTCTTGAAACGTCTAGAAAGTGAAACTGAAGCCAAATTACAGAGGGCCTGGAGTGTCAGTCTTAGGAGCCTGGCCGTACGGGGTTGACAGCGGGTGCCACGGACGGCTCGGAAGAGGGCAAGGGCATAACCCAAGAGCCCTGGGAGGTGTAGGAGAGGTCGCAGCGAGGGAGGTAGAAAGGCATGCGATTCTCCGAAGCAGTCACCGTAACCCAGGTGTAAACTCATAAACGGTAGACGCGGAGTAAGGGCGACACAGACGGCAGGGAGGAGTACGAGGGACACTAGAAAGGAAAACGGTCGGGGCTTCACCAGGGATTGGGTGCATTCCTTTCTCCCTCTAACAGAGGTTATCAGTAACCGGGCTAGTCGCTGGGAATCAAGAGTAAGCAAAACAGGCGTGATCTCTTCTTCCTCACGGACCACGGGGTAAACTTACCTACCTGAAAGTGGATGCGAAAGGCGATGACGGCCATAAGCGAGAGGTGCGTGGTGTCACGTGAGCTACGGTAGGGAGACGAGATGAGTTGAGTAGGTAAGGGGACGCTTTCTTGACCAAGTGACACCTGAGAAGACATGAGAAGGGTGAGGCGGCATCAGTCAGCTGCAAACTAAACAGAGGGACACTTCCTGCAGAGGGGCAGCACGGGCAATGCGCCGTTGTAAGTATGCAGGCCTGAGAGGAGGCCACTGTGGGCAGGATGATTGAGAATGAAAGGAAGGAGCTGCAAGATGAGGCCGCAGAGATCACGCTCCACCCTGCCCAGGGGATGCCCTGCCCTGCGAAATAGCACACCCAGAGAGAGAGTACCAGTGCACAGCCAGATGACAAGCCTGCTCGACGATGCAAGCCAACGCTGCTTCTTTCACCAAGAAAGTCTTGCCTGGTAAACTAAACAGCATATCCATAGAGCGGACACGTGATTTACATTCTGAAGCAGGCGCCCCGCCTTACGGAACGGCGACGGTTCTCAGGGGGGCCGGGCAGGAGCCGCTCCGCGCGTCTGTCCCAGGGACCCACCCACCTGCGGGACCTCCGGCTGCCTCGCAGGAAGCTACGAAGCCCAGTCCCACGGCTACCTGTGCAGCGAGGTGTACTCCGCGGACGCGTGCCACACACACTTCAAGAGGGAGGGCGGCCTGAGTGGCAAGGCGAGAGGCCGGCCTGCCGCGCAGACCAAGAAGGCGCTCTTCGGCCTGGGCCTAGGTGCTTGCGCCACCCCCCTGGGCCTACCGGGCTCTGAGGGCCCTGCCCTGGACCCCCAGCCCCCCACCCACGCCCTTGGTTCAGTCACAGCAGAGGTGGCCACACCCACACCCTCTGTGACCTCAGCATTCCACCCTCCTGCAGCCCCGCCCGCCCCCCTCCGCCGGTTGCCCTGGGCTACCGAAGCTGCATCCTGGGGCCAGGGGGTTCCCAGGAGGCCAAGGGAAGACACGATGGCCTTCAATGAGTCGCAGAGGCCTTACGTGGCCTTGTGTGGTTGGGCTCACCTCTTACGTTTCAGTGAACTCTGCGAGAGGACAGGGACCTGCAGCCTCACAGTTGGGCTCCACGGTAAGGTGTGCGGGACAGACCTCAAACTGACCCACGGCATGGAGCAACACCCGCCATCGAGAGGTCTACAAGAGAGCCGCTGCAGCTAGCCCACAGGTCCGAGAAAACTAGATTCTTCTTTATGTAAGTGAGTTTTGGGGAGATTTGTTGCAAAGCATTATCACAGCAAGAGCCGACTAGTACAACATTCTCCAAATCACTGCCATGTCCACGGCTGCCACCGTGCCTACGTGTAAGGCAACTGTGTCCTCGAACTTTGAGAACTCCTGAATGAATTCTCGGTGCCTCTCCAACACAATGTACGTGGCTAAGGTGTCCCCAGATAACTTCACTAACGTACCACCGAGACCGCCCTAAGCTTTCATTAAACGCAATGCGACGCTCTTTCTATTCGTTTTCTGTTTCTACGTAGGTAAAATGCTTTCCGTCAATCTAAAAGGATGGAAAATTGGCACAAAACACTCTGTGCATAGTTGTTTTTCACAAAGGAAAATCACAAACGAAACAGGCATTTCACCGGGTGTAGAGCACTAACGCCCCCTAGTGCCTCTAAATGCCAAGTGAACAGAGGCGCTTAATTAAATATCGAATCCCAGCTCTCTCCGCTTGAGAGGGAGAGCAAGCCATTCTCAAGTGGAGGAGGGATGTTTTCAGCAGCTATCTGCGACATTCTCTGGACCTGGCCACTGTGTAGCTACAAAGAAACCTTTTGTCTGAGGAAACTAACTAAAGAAACTTGGAAGTGGAAAAAGCGAGAAAGAATGAGACAATACCCTTATCTTGGTGACTCATTCACTTATTCGTTCACTTACCAAATCAAATATCCACTACGTGTAGAGAGTACTGTGCTGAAAACCGCACAGAACACGGAGACGTACCCCCATTCGCAGGGAGGTTAGATACCAGAGAGGGAGACAAGATGTAGATTACCTTACGGCAGTTCCGCACCTGTCTTGTTAAACTGTTTACAGCTTCAGGGGAGAGAAGGGATCCAGAAATCGCTTGGATTCTCAGTGAAGTCTTTGCAGAGACGGAGGTGCAAAATAGGTGGACTGGAAGAAACAAAAAAATTAACCTCGTGGGTAGATATGAAACGGAGCAGAGGTGCACAGATATTTAGACCCCGTTCTTTCTTGAAACGTCTAGAAAGTGAAACTGAAGCCAAATTACGGAGGGCCTGGAGTGTCAGTCTTAGGAGCTTGGCCGTACGGGGTTGACAGCGGGTGCCACGGACGGCTCGGAAGAGGGCAAGGGCATAACCCAAGAGCCCTGGGAGGTGTAGGAGAGGTCGCAGCGAGGGAGGTAGAAAGGCATGCGATTCTCCGAAGCAGTCACCGTAACCCAGGTGTAAACTCATAAACGGTAGACGCGGAGTAAGGGCGACACAGACGGCAGGGAGGAGTACGAGGGACACTAGAAAGGAAAACGGTCGGGGCTTCACCAGGGATTGGGTGCATTCCTTTCTCCCTCTAACAGAGGTTATCAGTAACCGGGCTAGTCGCTGGGAATCAAGAGTAAGCAAAACAGGCGTGATCTCTTCTTCCTCACGGGCCACGGGGTAAACTTACCTACCTGAAACTGGATGCGAAAGGCGATGACGGCCATAAGCGAGAGGTGCGTGGTGTCACGTGAGCTACGGTAGGGAGACGAGATGAGTTGAGTAGGTAAGGGGACGCTTTCTTGACCAAGTGACACCTGAGAAGAGATGAGAAGGGTGAGGTGGCATCAGTCAGCTGCAAACTAAACAGAGGGACACTTCCTGCAGAGGGGCAGCACGGGCAATGCGCCGTTGTAAGTATGCAGGCCTGAGAGGAGGCCACTGTGGGCAGGATGATTGAGAATGAAAGGAAGGAGCTGCAAGACGAGGCCGCAGAGATCACGCTCCACCCTGCCCAGGGGATGCCCTGCCCTGCGGACTAGCACACCCAGAGAGAGAGTACCAGTGCACAGCCAGATGACAAGCCTGCTCGACGATGCAAGCCAACGCTG
Organism: Leucopleurus acutus; assembly: GCF_964270905.1. Classification (NCBI taxonomy): domain Eukaryota; kingdom Metazoa; phylum Chordata; class Mammalia; order Artiodactyla; family Delphinidae; genus Leucopleurus; species Leucopleurus acutus. The sequence goes on along the minus strand of NC_139143.1, from coordinate 32,148,798 downwards.
CTTCTTTCACCAAGAAAGTCTTGCCTGGTAAACTAAACAGCGTATCCATAGAGCGGACACGTGATTTACATTCTGAAGCAGGCGCCCCGCCTTACGGAACGGTGACGGTTCTCAGGGGGGCCGGGCAGGAGCCGCTCCGTGCGTCTGTCCCAGGGACCAACCCACCTGCGGGACCTCCGGCCGCCTCGCAGGAAGCTACGACGCCCAGTCCCACGGCTACCTGTGCAGCGAGGTGTACTCCGCGGACGCGTGCCACACACACTTCAAGAGGGAGGGCGGCCTGAGTGGCAAGTCGAGAGGCCGGCCTGCCGCGCAGACCAAGAAGGCGCACTTCGGCCTGGGCCTAGGTGCCTGCGCCACCCCCCTGGGCCTACCGGGCTCTGAGGGCCCTGCCCTGGACCCCCAGCCCCCCACCCACGCCCTTGGTTCAGTCACAGCAGAGGTGGCCACACCCACACCCTCTGTGACCTCAGCGTTCCACCCTCCTGCAGCCCTGCCCGCCCCCCTCCGCCGGTTGCCCTGGGCTACCGAAGCTGCATCCTGGGGCCAGGGGGTTCCCAGGAGGCCAAGGGAAGACACGATGGCCTTCAATGAGTCGCAGAGGCCTTACGTGGCCTTGTGTGGTTGGGCTCACCTCTTACGTTTCAGTGAACTCTGCGAGAAGACAGGGACCTGCAGCCTCACAGTTGGGCTCCACGGTAAGGTGTGCGGGACAGACCTCAAACTGACCCATGGCATGGAGCAACACCCGCCATCGAGAGGTCTACAAGAGAGCCGCTGCAGCTAGCCCACAGGTCCGAGAAAACTAGATTCTTCTTTATGTAAGTGAGTTTTGGGGAGATTTGTTGCAAAGCATTATCACAGCGAGAGCCGACTAGTACAACATTCTCCAAATCACTGCCATGTCCACGGCTGCCACCGTGCCTACGTGTAAGGCAACTGTGTCCTCGAACTTTGAGAACTCCTGAATGAATTCTCGGTGCCTCTCCAACACAATGTACGTGGCTAAGGTGTCCCCAGATAACTTCACTAACGTACCACCGAGACCGCCCTAAGCTTTCATTAAACGCAATGCGACGCTCTTTCTATTCCTTTTCTGTTTCTACGTAGGTAAAATGCTTTCCGTCAATCTAAAAGGATGGAAAATTGGCACAAAACACTCTGTGCATAGTTCTTTTTCACAAAGGAAAATCACAAACGAAACAGGCATTTCACCGGGTGTAGAGCACTAACGCCCCCTAGTGCCTCTAAATGCCAAGTGAACAGAGGCGCTTAATTAAATATCGAATCCCAGCTCTCTCCGCTTGAGAGGGAGAGCAAGCCATTCTCAAGTGGAGGAGGGATGTTTTCAGCAGCTATCTGCAACATTCTCTGGACCTGGCCACTGTGTAGCTACAAAGAAACCTTTTGTCTGAGGAAACTAACTAAAGAAACTTGGAAGTGGAAAAAGCGAGAAAGAATGAGACAATACCCTTATCTTGGTGACTCATTCACTTATTCGGTCACTTACCAAATCAAATATCCACTACGTGTAGAGAGTACTGTGCTGAAAACCGCACAGAACACGGAGACGTACCCCCATTCGCAGGGAGGTTAGATACCAGAGAGGGAGACAAGATGTAGATTACCTTACGGCAGTTCCGCACCTGTCTTCTTAAACTGTTTACAGCTTCAGGGGAGAGAAGGGATCCAGAAATCGCTTGGATTCTCAGTGAAGTCTTCGCAGAGACGGAGGTGCAAAATAGGTGGACTGGAAGAAACAAAAAAATTAACCTCGTGGGTAGATATGAAACGGAGCAGAGGTGCACAGATATTTAGACCCCGTTCTTTCTTGAAACGTCTAGAAAGTGAAACTGAAGCCAAATTACGGAGGGCCTGGAGTGTCAGTCTTAGGAGCTTGGCCGTACGGGGTTGACAGCGGGTGCCACGGACGGCTCGGAAGAGGGCAAGGGCATAACCCAAGAGCCCTGGGAGGTGTAGGAGAGGTCGCAGCGAGGGAGGTAGAAAGGCATGCGATTCTCCGAAGCAGTCACCGTAACCCAGGTGTAAACTCATAAACGGTAGACGCGGAGTAAGGGCGACACAGACGGCAGGGAGGAGTACGAGGGACACTAGAAAGGAAAACGGTCGGGGCTTCACCAGGGATTGGGTGCATTCCTTTCTCCCTCTAACAGAGGTTATCAGTAACCGGGCTAGTCGCTGGGAATCAAGAGTAAGCAAAACAGGCGTGATCTCTTCTTCCTCACGGACCACGGGGTAAACTTACCTACCTGAAACTGGATGCGAAAGGCGATGACGGCCATAAGCGAGAGGTGCGTGGTGTCACGTGAGCTACGGTAGGGAGACAAGATGAGTTGAGTAGGTAAGGGGACGCTTTCTTGACCAAGTGACACCTGAGAAGACATGAGAAGGGTGAGGCGGCATCAGTCAGCTGCAAACTAAACAGAGGGACACTTCCTGCAGAGGGGCAGCACGGGCAATGCGCCGTTGTAAGTATGCAGGCCTGAGAGGAGGCCACTGTGGGCAGGATGATTGAGAATGAAAGGAAGGAGCTGCAAGACGAGGCCGCAGAGATCACGCTCCACCCTGCCCAGGGGATGCCCTGCCCTGCGGACTAGCACACCCAGAGAGAGAGTACCAGTGCACAGCCAGATGAGGAGCCTGCTCGACGATGCAAGCCAACGCTGCTTCTTTCACCAAGAAAGTCTTGCCTGGTAAACTAAACAGCGTATCCATAGAGCGGACACGTGATTTACATTCTGAAGCAGGCGCCCCGCCTTACGGAACGGCGACGGTTCTCAGGGGGGCCGGGCAGGAGCCGCTCCGCGCGTCTGTCCCAGGGACCCACCCGCCTGCGGGACCTCCGGCCGCCTCGCAGGAAGCTACGACGCCCAGTCCCACGACTACCTGTGCAGCGAGGTGTACTCCGCGGACGCGTGCCACACCCACTTCAAGTGGGAGGGCGGCCTGAGTGGCAAGGCGAGAGGCCGGCCTGCCGCGCAGACCAAGAAGGCGCTCTTCGGCCTGGGCCTAGGTGCTTGCGCCGCCCCCCTGGGCCTACCGGGCTCTGAGGGCCCTGCCCTGGAACCCCAGCCCCCCACCCACGCCCTTGGTTCAGTCACAGCAGAGGTGGCCACACCCACACCCTCTGTGACCTCTGCGTTCCACCCTCCTGCAGCCCCGCCCGCCCCCCTCCGCCGGTTGCCCTGGGCTACCGAAGCTGCATCCTGGGGCCAGGGGGTTCCCAGGAGGCCAAGGGAAGACACGATGGCCTTCAATGAGTCGCAGAGGCCTTACGTGGCCTTGTGTGGTTGGGCTCACCTCTTACGTTTCAGTGAACTCGGCGAGAGGACAGGGACCTGCAGCCTCACAGTTCGGCTCCACGGTAAGGTGTGCGGGACAGACCTCAAACTGACCCACGGCATGGAGCAACACCCGCCATCGAGAGGTCTACAAGAGAGCCGCTGCAGCTAGCCCACAGGTCCGAGAAAACTAGATTCTTCTTTATCTAAGTGAGTTTTGGGGAGATTTGTTGCAAAGCATTATCACAGCAAGAGCCGACTAGTACAACATTCTCCAAATCACTGCCATGTCCACGGCTGCCACCGTGCCTACGTGTAAGGCAACTGTGTCCTCGAACTTTGAGAACTCCTGAATGAATTCTCGGTGCCTCTCCAACACAATGTACGTGGCTAAGGTGTCCCCAGATAACTTCACTAACGTACCACCGAGACCGCCCTAAGCTTTCATTAAACGCAATGCAACGCTCTTTCTATTCGTTTTCTGTTTCTACGTAGGTAAAATGCTTTCCGTCAATCTAAAAGGATGGAAAATTGGCACAAAACACTCTGTGCATAGTTGTTTTTCACAAAGGAAAATCACAAGCGAAACAGGCATTTCACCGGGTGTAGAGCACTAACGCCCCCTAGTGCCTCTAAATGCCAAGTGAACAGAGGCGCTTAATTAAATATCGAATCCCAGCTCTCTCCGCTTGAGAGGGAGAGCAAGCCATTCTCAAGTGGAGGAGGGATGTTTTCAGCAGCTATCTGCAACATTCTCTGGACCTGGCCACTGTGTAGCTACAAAGAAACCTTTTGTCTGAGGAAACTAACTAAAGAAACTTGGAAGTGGAAAAAGCGAGAAAGAATGAGACAATACCCTTATCTTGGTGACTCATTCACTTATTCGGTCACTTACCAAATCAAATATCCACTACGTGTAGAGAGTACTGTGCTGAAAACCGCACAGAACACGGAGACGTACCCCCATTCGCAGGGAGGTTAGATACCAGAGAGGGAGACAAGATGTAGATTACCTTACGGCAGTTCCGCACCTGTCTTGTTAAACTGTTTACAGCTTCAGGGGAGAGAAGGGATCCAGAAATCGCTTGGATTCTCAGTGAAGTCTTCGCAGAGACGGAGGTGCAAAATAGGTGGACTGGAAGAAACAAAAAAATTAACCTCGTGGGTAGATGTGAAACGGAGCAGAGGTGCACAGATATTTAGACCCCGTTCTTTCTTGAAACGTCTAGAAAGTGAAACTGAAGCCAAATTACGGAGGGCCTGGAGTGTCAGTCTTAGGAGCTTGGCCGTACGGGGTTGACAGCGGGTGCCACGGACGGCTCGGAAGAGGGCAAGGGCATAACCCAAGAGCCCTGGGAGGTGTAGGAGAGGTCGCAGCGAGGGAGGTAGAAAGGCATGCGATTCTCCGAAGCAGTCACCGTAACCCAGGTGTAAACTCATAAACGGTAGACGCGGAGTAAGGGCGACACAGACGGCAGGGAGGAGTACGAGGGACACTAGAAAGGAAAACGGTCGGGGCTTCACCAGGGATTGGGTGCATTCCTTTCTCCCTCTAACAGAGGTTATCAGTAACCGGGCTAGTCGCTGGGAATCAAGAGTAAGCAAAACAGGCGTGATCTCTTCTTCCTCACGGGCCACGGGGTAAACTTACCTACCTGAAAGTGGATGCGAAAGGCGATGACGGCCATAAGCGAGAGGTGCGTGGTGTCACGTGAGCTACGGTAGGGAGACGAGATGAGTTGAGTAGGTAAGGGGACGCTTTCTTGACCAAGTGACACCTGAGAAGACATGAGAAGGGTGAGGCGGCATCAGTCAGCTGCAAACTAAACAGAGGGACACTTCCTGCAGAGGGGCAGCACGGGCAATGCGCCGTTGTAAGTATGCAGGCCTGAGAGGAGGCCACTGTGGGCAGGATGATTGAGAATGAAAGGAAGGAGCTGCAAGACGAGGCCGCAGAGATCACGCTCCACCCTGCCCAGGGGATGCCCTGCCCTGCGGACTAGCACACCCAGAGAGAGAGTACCAGTGCACAGCCAGATGACAAGCCTGCTCGACGATGCAAGCCAACGCTGCTTCTTTCACCAAGAAAGTCTTGCCTGGTAAACTAAACAGCGTATCCATAGAGCGGACACGTGATTTACATTCTGAAGCAGGCGCCCCGCCTTACGGAACGGCGACGGTTCTCAGGGGGGCCGGGCAGGAGCCGCTCTGCGCGTCTGTCCCAGGGACCCACCCGCCTGCGGGACCTCCGGCCGCCTCGCAGGAAGCTACGACGCCCAGTCCCACGGCTACCTGTGCAGCGAGGTGTACTCCGCGGACGCGTGCCACACACACTTCAAGTGGTTGGGCGGCCTGAGTGGCAAGGCGAGAAGCCTGCCTGCCGCGCAGACCAAGAAGGCGCTCTTCGGCCTGGGCCTAGGTGCTTGCGCCGCCCCCCTGGGCCTACCGGGCTCTGAGGGCCCTGCCCTGGAATCCCAGCCCCCCACCCACGCCCTTGGTTCAGTCACAGTAGAGGTGGCCACACCCACACCCTCTGTGACCTCTGTGTTCCACCCTCCTGCAGCCCCGCCCGCCCCCCTCCGCCGGTTGCCCTGGGCTACCGAAGCTGCATCCTGGGGCCAGGGGGTTCCCAGGAGGCCAAGGGAAGACACGATGGCCTTCAATGAGTCGCAGAGGCCTTACGTGGCCTTGTGTGGTTGGGCTCACCTCTTACGTTTCAGTGAACTCGGCGAGAGGACAGGGACCTGCAGCCTCACAGTTGGGCTCCACGGTAAGGTGTGCGGGACAGACCTCAAACTGACCCACGGCATGGAGCAACACCCGCCATCGAGAGGTCTACAAGAGAGCCGCTGCAGCTAGCCCACAGGTCCGAGAAAACTAGATTCTTCTTTATCTAAGTGAGTTTTGGGGAGATTTGTTGCAAAGCATTATCACAGCAAGAGCCGACTAGTACAACATTCTCCAAATCACTGCCATGTCCACGGCTGCCACCGTGCCTACGTGTAAGGCAACTGTGTCCTCGAACTTTGAGAACTCTTGAATGAATTCTCGGTGCCTCTCCAACACAATGTACGTGGCTAAGGTGTCCCCAGATAACTTCACTAACGTACCACCGAGACCGCCCTAAGCTTTCATTAAACGCAATGCGACGCTCTTTCTATTCGTTTTCTGTTTCTACGTAGGTAAAATGCTTTCCGTCAATCTAAAAGGATGGAAAATTGGCACAAAACACTCTGTGCATAGTTCTTTTTCACAAAGGAAAATCACAAACGAAACAGGCATTTCACCGGGTGTAGAGCACTAACGCCCCCTAGTGCCTCTAAATGCCAAGTGAACAGAGGCGCTTAATTAAATATCGAATCCCAGCTCTCTCCGCTTGAGAGGGAGAGCAAGCCTTTCTCAAGTGGAGGAGGGATGTTTTCAGCAGCTATCTGCGACATTCTCTGGACCTGGCCACTGTGTAGCTACAAAGAAACCTTTTGTCTGAGGAAACTAACTAAAGAAACTTGGAAGTGGAAAAAGCGAGAAAGAATGAGACAATACCCTTATCTTGGTGACTCATTCACTTATTCGTTCACTTACCAAATCAAATATCCACTACGTGTAGAGAGTACTGTGCTGAAAACCGCACAGAACACGGAGACGTACCCCCATTCGCAGGGAGGTTAGATACCAGAGAGGGAGACAAGATGTAGATTACCTTACGGCAGTTCCGCACCTGTCTTGTTAAACTGTTTACAGCTTCAGGGGAGAGAAGGGATCCAGAAATCGCTTGGATTCTCAGTGAAGTCTTCGCAGAGACGGAGATGCAAAATAGGTGGACTGGAAGAAACAAAAAAATTAACCTCGTGGGTAGATATGAAACGGAGCAGAGGTGCACAGATATTTAGACCCCGTTCTTTCTTGAAACGTCTAGAAAGTGAAACTGAAGCCAAATTACGGAGGGCCTGGAGTGTCAGTCTTAGGAGCTTGGCCGTACGGGGTTGACAGCGGGTGCCACGGACGGCTCGGAAGAGGGCAAGGGCATAACCCAAGAGCCCTGGGAGGTGTAGGAGAGGTCGCAGCGAGGGAGGTAGAAAGGCATGCGATTCTCCGAAGCAGTCACCGTAACCCAGGTGTAAACTCATAAACGGTAGACGCGGAGTAAGGGCGACACAGACGGCAGGGAGGAGTACGAGGGACACTAGAAAGGAAAACGGTCGGGGCTTCACCAGGGATTGGGTGCATTCCTTTCTCCCTCTAACAGAGGTTATCAGTAACCAGGCTAGTCGCTGGGAATCAAGAGTAAGCAAAACAGGCGTGATCTCTTCTTCCTCACGGACCACGGGGTAAACTTACCTACCTGAAACTGGATGCGAAAGGCGATGACGGCCATAAGCGAGAGGTGCGTGGTGTCACGTGAGCTACGGTAGGGAGACGAGATGAGTTGAGTAGGTAAGGGGACGCTTTCTTGACCAAGTGACACCTGAGAAGAGATGAGAAGGGTGAGGCGGCATCAGTCAGCTGCAAACTAAACAGAGGGACACTTCCTGCAGAGGGGCAGCACGGGCAATGCGCCGTTGTAAGTATGCAGGCCTGAGAGGAGGCCACTGTGGGCAGGATGATTGAGAATGAAAGTAAGGAGCTGCAAGATGAGGCCGCAGAGATCACGCTCCACCCTGCCCAGGGGATGCCCTGCCCTGCGGACTAGCACACCCAGAGAGAGAGTACCAGTGCACAGCCAGATGACAAGCCTGCTCGACGATGCAAGCCAACGCTGCTTCTTTCACCAAGAAAGTCTTGCCTGGTAAACTAAACAGCGTATCCATAGAGCGGACACGTGATTTACATTCTGAAGCAGGCGCCCCGCCTTACGGAACGGCGACGGTTCTCAGGGGGGCCGGGCAGGAGCCGCTCCGCGCGTCTGTCCCAGGGACCCACCCGCCTGCGGGACCTCCGGCCGCCTCGCAGGAAGCTACGACGCCCAGTCCCACGGCTACCTGTGCAGCGAGGTGTACTCCGCGGACGCGTGCCACACACACTTCAAGAGGGAGGGCGGCCTGAGTGGCAAGGCGAGAGGCCGGCCTGCCGCGCAGACCAAGAAGGCGCTCTTCGGCCTGGGCCTAGGTGCTTGCGCCACCCCCCTGGGCCTACCGGGCTCTGAGGGCCCTGCCCTGGACCCCCAGCCCCCCACTCACGCCCTTGGTTCAGTCACAGCAGAGGTGGCCACACCCACACCCTCTGTGACCTCAGCGTTCCACCCTCCTGCAGCCCCGCCCGCCCCCCTCCGCCGGTTGCCCTGGGCTACCGAAGCTGCATCCTGGGGCCAGGGGGTTCCCAGGAGGCCAAGGGAAGACACGATGGCCTTCAATGAGTCGCAGAGGCCTTACGTGGCCTTGTGTGGTTGGGCTCACCTCTTACGTTTCAGTGAACTCTGCGAGAAGACAGGGACCTGCAGCCTCACAGTTGGGCTCCACGGTAAGGTGTGCGGGACAGACCTCAAACTGACCCACGGCATGGAGCAACACCCGCCATCGAGAGGTCTACAAGAGAGCCGCTGCAGCTAGCCCACAGGTCCGAGAAAACTAGATTCTTCTTTATGTAAGTGAGTTTTGGGGAGATTTGTTGCAAAGCATTATCACAGCGAGAGCCGACTAGTACAACATTCTCCAAATCACTGCCATGTCCACGGCTGCCACCGTGCCTACGTGTAAGGCAACTGTGTCCTCGAACTTTGAGAACTCCTGAATGAATTCTCGGTGCCTCTCCAACACAATGTACGTGGCTAAGGTGTCCCCAGATAACTTCACTAACGTACCACCGAGACCGCCCTAAGCTTTCATTAAACGCAATGCGACGCTCTTTCTATTCGTTTTCTGTTTCTACGTAGGTAAAATGCTTTCCGTCAATCTAAAAGGATGGAAAATTGGCACAAAACACTCTGTGCATAGTTGTTTTTCACAAAGGAAAATCACAAACGAAACAGGCATTTCACCGGGTGTAGAGCACTAACGCCCCCTAGTGCCTCTAAATGCCAAGTGAACAGAGGCGCTTAATTAAATATCGAATCCCAGCTCTCTCCGCTTGAGAGGGAGAGCAAGCCATTCTCAAGTGGAGGAGGGATGTTTTCAGCAGCTATCTGCAACATTCTCTGGACCTGGCCACTGTGTAGCTACAAAGAAACCTTTTGTCTGAGGAAACTAACTAAAGAAACTTGGAAGTGGAAAAAGCGAGAAAGAATGAGACAATACCCTTATCTTGGTGACTCATTCACTTATTCGGTCACTTACCAAATCAAATATCCACTACGTGTAGAGAGTACTGTGCTGAAAACCGCACAGGACACGGAGACGTACCCCCATTCGCAGGGAGGTTAGATACCAGAGAGGGAGACAAGATGTAGATTACCTTACGGCAGTTCCGCACCTGTCTTGTTAAACTGTTTACAGCTTCAGGGGAGAGAAGGGATCCAGAAATCGCTTGGATTCTCAGTGAAGTCTTCGCAGAGACGGAGGTGCAAAATAGGTGGACTGGAAGAAACAAAAAAATTAACCTCGTGGGTAGATATGAAACGGAGCAGAGGTGCACAGATATTTAGACCCCGTTCTTTCTTGAAACGTCTAGAAAGTGAAACTGAAGCCAAATTACGGAGGGCCTGGAGTGTCAGTCTTAGGAGCTTGGCCGTACGGGGTTGACAGCGGGTGCCACGGACGGCTCGGAAGAGGGCAAGGGCATAACCCAAGAGCCCTGGGAGGTGTAGGAGAGGTCGCAGCGAGGGAGGTAGAAAGGCATGCGATTCTCCGAAGCAGTCACCGTAACCCAGGTGTAAACTCATAAACGGTAGACGCGGAGTAAGGGCGACACAGACGGCAGGGAGGAGTACGAGGGACACTAGAAAGGAAAACGGTCGGGGCTTCACCAGGGATTGGGTGCATTCCTTTCTCCCTCTAACAGAGGTTATCAGTAACCGGGCTAGTCGCTGGGAATCAAGAGTAAGCAAAACAGGCGTGATCTCTTCTTCCTCACGGACCACGGGGTAAACTTACCTACCTGAAACTGGATGCAAAAGGCGATGACGGCCATAAGCGAGAGGTGCGTGGTGTCACGTGAGCTACGGTAGGGAGACGAGATGAGTTGAGTAGGTAAGGGGACGCTTTCTTGACCAAGTGACACCTGAGAAGAGATGAGAAGGGTGAGGCGGCATCAGTCAGCTGCAAACTAAACAGAGGGACACTTCCTGCAGAGGGGCAGCACGGGCAATGCGCCGTTGTAAGTATGCAGGCCTGAGAGGAGGCCACTGTGGGCAGGATGATTGAGAATGAAAGGAAGGAGCTGCAAGACGAGGCCGCAGAGATCACGCTCCACCCTGCCCAGGGGATGCCCTGCCCTGCGGACTAGCACACCCAGAGAGAGAGTACCAGTGCACAGCCAGATGAGAAGCCTGCTCGACGATGCAAGCCAACGCTGCTTCTTTCACCAAGAAAGTCTTGCCTGGTAAACTAAACAGCGTATCCATAGAGCGGACACGTGATTTACATTCTGAAGCAGGCGCCCCGCCTTACGGAACGGCGACGGTTCTCAGGGGGGCCGGGCAGGAGCCGCTCCGCGCGTCTGTCCCAGGGACCCACCCGCCTGCGGGACCTCCGGCCGCCTCGCAGGAAGCTACGACGCCCAGTCCCACGGCTACCTGTGCAGCGAGGTGTACTCTGCGGACGCGTGCCACACACACTTCAAGTGGGAGGGCGGCCTGAGTGGCAAGGCGAGAGGCCGGCCTGCTGCGCAGACCAAGAAGGTGCTCTTCGGCCTGGGCCTAGGTGCTTGCGCCGCCACCCTGGGCCTACCGGGCTCTGAGGGCCCTGCCCTGGACCCCCTGCCCCCCACCCCCCTTGGTTCAGTCACATCAGAGGTGGCCACACCCACACCCTCTGTGACCTCCGCGTTCCACCCTCCTGCAGCCCCGCCCGCCCCCCTCCGCCGGTTGCCCTGGGCTACCGAAGCTGCATCCTGGGGCCAGGGGGTTCCCAGGAGGCCAAGGGAAGACACGATGGCCTTCAATGAGTCGCAGAGGCCTTACGTGGCCTTGTGTGGTTGGGCTCACCTCTTACGTTTCAGTGAACTCTGCGAGAGGACAGGGACCTGCAGCCTCACAGTTGGGCTCCACGGTAAGGTGTGCGGGACAGACCTCAAACTGACCCACGGCATGGAGCAACACCCGCCATCGAGAGGTCTACAAGAGAGCCGCTGCAGCTAGCCCACAGGTCCGAGAAAACTAGATTCTTCTTTATCTAAGTGAGTTTTGGGGAGATTTGTTGCAAAGCATTATCACAGCGAGAGCCGACTAGTACAACATTCTCCAAATCACTGCCATGTCCACGGCTGCCACCGTGCCTACGTGTAAGGCAACTGTGTCCTCGAACTTTGAGAACTCCTGAATGAATTCTCGGTGCCTCTCCAACACAATGTACGTGGCTAAGGTGTCCCCAGATAACTTCACTAACGTACCACCGAGACCGCCCTAAGCTTTCATTAAACGCAATGCGACGCTCTTTCTATTCGTTTTCTGTTTCTACGTAGGTAAAATGCTTTCCGTCAATCTAAAAGGATGGAAAATTGGCACAAAACACTCTGTGCATAGTTCTTTTTCACAAAGGAAAATCACAAACGAAACAGGCATTTCACCGGGTGTAGAGCACTAACGCCCCCTAGTGCCTCTAAATGCCAAGTGAACAGAGGCGCTTAATTAAATATCGAATCCCAGCTCTCTCCGCTTGAGAGGGAGAGCAAGCCATTCTCAAGTGGAGGAGGGATGTTTTCAGCAGCTATCTGCAACATTCTCTGGACCTGGCCACTGTGTAGCTACAAAGAAACCTTTTGTCTGAGGAAACTAACTAAAGAAACTTGGAAGTGGAAAAAGCGAGAAAGAATGAGACAATACCCTTATCTTGGTGACTCATTCACTTATTCGGTCACTTACCAAATCAAATATCCACTACGTGTAGAGAGTACTGTGCTGAAAACCGCACAGAACACGGAGACGTACCCCCATTCGCAGGGAGGTTAGATACCAGAGAGGGAGACAAGATGTAGATTACCTTACGGCAGTTCCGCACCTGTCTTGTTAAACTGTTTACAGCTTCAGGGGAGAGAAGGGATCCAGAAATCGCTTGGATTCTCAGTGAAGTCTTCGCAGAGACGGAGGTGCAAAATAGGTGGACTGGAAGAAACAAAAAAATTAACCTCGTGGGTAGATGTGAAACGGAGCAGAGGTGCACAGATATTTAGACCCCGTTCTTTCCTGAAACGTCTAGAAAGTGAAACTGAAGCCAAATTACGGAGGGCCTGGAGTGTCAGTCTTAGGAGCTTGGCCGTACGGGGTTGACAGCGGGTGCCACGGACGGCTCGGAAGAGGGCAAGGGCATAACCCAAGAGCCCTGGGAGGTGTAGGAGAGGTCGCAGCGAGGGAGGTAGAAAGGCATGCGATTCTCCGAAGCAGTCACCGTAACCCAGGTGTAAACTCATAAACGGTAGACGCGGAGTAAGGGCGACACAGACGGCAGGGAGGAGTACGAGGGACACTAGAAAGGAAAACGGTCGGGGCTTCACCAGGGATTGGGTGCATTCCTTTCTCCCTCTAACAGAGGTTATCAGTAACCGGGCTAGTCGCTGGGAATCAAGAGTAAGCAAAACAGGCGTGATCTCTTCTTCCTCACGGGCCACGGGGTAAACTTACCTACCTGAAAGTGGATGCGAAAGGCGATGACGGCCATAAGCGAGAGGTGCGTGGTGTCACGTGAGCTACGGTAGGGAGACGAGATGAGTTGAGTAGGTAAGGGGACGCTTTCTTGACCAAGTGACACCTGAGAAGACATGAGAAGGGTGAGGCGGCATCAGTCAGCTGCAAACTAAACAGAGGGACACTTCCTGCAGAGGGGCAGCACGGGCAATGCGCCGTTGTAAGTATGCAGGCCTGAGAGGAGGCCACTGTGGGCAGGATGATTGAGAATGAAAGGAAGGAGCTGCAAGACGAGGCCGCAGAGATCACGCTCCACCCTGCCCAGGGGATGCCCTGCCCTGCGGACTAGCACACCCAGAGAGAGAGTACCAGTGCACAGCCAGATGACAAGCCTGCTCGACGATGCAAGCCAACGCTGCTTCTTTCACCAAGAAAGTCTTGCCTGGTAAACTAAACAGCGTATCCATAGAGCGGACACGTGATTTACATTCTGAAGCAGGCGCCCCGCCTTACGGAACGGCGACGGTTCTCAGGGGGGCCGGGCAGGAGCCGCTCCGCGCGTCTGTCCCAGGGACCCACCCACCTGCGGGACCTCCGGCCGCCTCGCAGGAAGCTACGACGCCCAGTCCCACGGCTACCTGTGCAGCGAGGTGTACTCCGCGGACGCGTGCCACACACACTTCAAGAGGGAGGGCGGCCTGAGTGGCAAGGCGAGAGGCCGGCCTGCCGCGCAGACCAAGAAGGCGCTCTTCGGCCTGGGCCTAGGTGCTTGCGCCACCCCCCTGGGCCTACCGGGCTCTGAGGGCCCTGCCCTGGAACCCCAGCCCCCCACCCACGCCCTTGGTTCAGTCACAGCAGAGGTGGCCACACCCACACCCTCTGTGACCTCTGCATTCCACCCTCCTGCAGCCCCGCCCGCCCCCCTCCGCCGGTTGCCCTGGGCTACCGAAGCTGCATCCTGGGGCCAGGGGGTTCCCAGGAGGCCAAGGGAAGACACGATGGCCTTCAATGAGTCGCAGAGGCCTTACGTGGCCTTGTGTGGTTGGGCTCACCTCTTACGTTTCAGTGAACTCTGCGAGAGGACAGGGACCTGCAGCCTCACAGTTGGGCTCCACGGTAAGGTGTGCGGGACAGACCTCAAACTGACCCACGGCATGGAGCAACACCCGCCATCGAGAGGTCTACAAGAGAGCCGCTGCAGCTAGCCCACAGGTCCGAGAAAACTAGATTCTTCTTTATCTAAGTGAGTTTTGGGGAGATTTGTTGCAAAGCATTATCACAGCAAGAGCCGACTAGTACAACATTCTCCAAATCACTGCCATGTCCACGGCTGCCACCGTGCCTACGTGTAAGGCAACTGTGTCCTCGAACTTTGAGAACTCCTGAATGAATTCTCGGTGCCTCTCCAACACAATGTACGTGGCTAAGGTGTCCCCAGATAACTTCACTAACGTACCACCGAGACCGCCCTAAGCTTTCATTAAACGCAATGCGACGCTCTTTCTATTCGTTTTCTGTTTCTACGTAGGTAAAATGCTTTCCGTCAATCTAAAAGGATGGAAAATTGGCACAAAACACTCTGTGCATAGTTGTTTTTCACAAAGGAAAATCACAAGCGAAACAGGCATTTCACCGGGTGTAGAGCACTAACGCCCCCTAGTGCCTCTAAATGCCAAGTGAACAGAGGCGCTTAATTAAATATCGAATCCCAGCTCTCTCCGCTTGAGAGGGAGAGCAAGCCATTCTCAAGTGGAGGAGGGATGTTTTCAGCAGCTATCTGCAACATTCTCTGGACCTGGCCACTGTGTAGCTACAAAGAAACCTTTTGTCTGAGGAAACTAACTAAAGAAACTTGGAAGTGGAAAAAGCGAGAAAGAATGAGACAATACCCTTATCTTGGTGACTCATTCACTTATTCGGTCACTTACCAAATCAAATATCCACTACGTGTAGAGAGTACTGTGCTGAAAACCGCACAGAACACGGAGACGTACCCCCATTCGCAGGGAGGTTAGATACCAGAGAGGGAGACAAGATGTAGATTACCTTACGGCAGTTCCGCACCTGTCTTGTTAAACTGTTTACAGCTTCAGGGGAGAGAAGGGATCCAGAAATCGCTTGGATTCTCAGTGAAGTCTTCGCAGAGACGGAGGTGCAAAATAGGTGGACTGGAAGAAACAAAAAAATTAACCTCGTGGGTAGATGTGAAACGGAGCAGAGGTGCACAGATATTTAGACCCCGTTCTTTCTTGAAACGTCTAGAAAGTGAAACTGAAGCCAAATTACGGAGGGCCTGGAGTGTCAGTCTTAGGAGCTTGGCCGTACGGGGTTGACAGCGGGTGCCACGGACGGCTCGGAAGAGGGCAAGGGCATAACCCAAGAGCCCTGGGAGGTGTAGGAGAGGTCGCAGCGAGGGAGGTAGAAAGGCATGCGATTCTCCGAAGCAGTCACCGTAACCCAGGTGTAAACTCATAAACGGTAGACGCGGAGTAAGGGCGACACAGACGGCAGGGAGGAGTACGAGGGACACTAGAAAGGAAAACGGTCGGGGCTTCACCAGGGATTGGGTGCATTCCTTTCTCCCTCTAACAGAGGTTATCAGTAACCAGGCTAGTCGCTGGGAATCAAGAGTAAGCAAAACAGGCGTGATCTCTTCTTCCTCACGGGCCACGGGGTAAACTTACCTACCTGAAACTGGATGCGAAAGGCGATGACGGCCATAAGCGAGAGGTGCGTGGTGTCACGTGAGCTACGGTAGGGAGACGAGATGAGTTGAGTAGGTAAGGGGACGCTTTCTTGACCAAGTGACACCTGAGAAGACATGAGAAGGGTGAGGCGGCATCAGTCAGCTGCAAACTAAACAGAGGGACACTTCCTGCAGAGGGGCAGCACGGGCAATGCGCCGTTGTAAGTATGCAGGCCTGAGAGGAGGCCACTGTGGGCAGGATGATTGAGAATGAAAGGAAGGAGCTGCAAGACGAGGCCGCAGAGATCACGCTCCACCCTGCCCAGGGGATGCCCTGCCCTGCGGACTAGCACACCCAGAGAGAGAGTACCAGTGCACAGCCAGATGACAAGCCTGCTCGACGATGCAAGCCAACGCTGCTTCTTTCACCAAGAAAGTCTTGCCTGGTAAACTAAACAGCGTATCCATAGAGCGGACACGTGATTTACATTCTGAAGCAGGCGCCCCGCCTTACGGAACGGCGACGGTTCTCAGGGGGGCCGGGCAGGAGCCGCTCTGCGCGTCTGTCCCAGGGACCCACCTGCCTGCGGGACCTCCGGCCGCCTCGCAGGAAGCTACGACGCCCAGTCCCACGGCTACCTGTGCAGCGAGGTGTACTCCGCGGACGCGTGCCACACACACTTCAAGTGGTTGGGCGGCCTGAGTGGCAAGGCGAGAGGCCTGCCTGCCGCGCAGACCAAGAAGGCGCTCTTCGGCCTGGGCCTAGGTGCTTGCGCCGCCCCCCTGGGCCTACCGGGCTCTGAGGGCCCTGCCCTGGAACCCCAGCCCCCCACCCACGCCCTTGGTTCAGTCACAGTAGAGGTGGCCACACCCACACCCTCTGTGACCTCTGCGTTCCACCCTCCTGCAGCCCCGCCCGCCCCCCTCCGCCGGTTGCCCTGGGCTACCGAAGCTGCATCCTGGGGCCAGGGGGTTCCCAGGAGGCCAAGGGAAGACACGATGGCCTTCAATGAGTCGCAGAGGCCTTACGTGGCCTTGTGTGGTTGGGCTCACCTCTTACGTTTCAGTGAACTCTGCGAGAGGACAGGGACCTGCAGCCTCACAGTTGGGCTCCACGGTAAGGTGTGCGGGACAGACCTCAAACTGACCCACGGCATGGAACAACACCCGCCATCGAGAGGTCTACAAGAGAGCCGCTGCAGCTAGCCCACAGGTCCGAGAAAACTAGATTCTTCTTTATGTAAGTGAGTTTTGGGGAGATTTGTTGCAAAGCATTATCACAGCAAGAGCCGACGAGTACAACATTCTCCAAATCACTGCCATGTCCACGGCTGCCACCGTGCCTACGTGTAAGGCAACTGTGTCCTCGAACTTTGAGAACTCCTGAATGAATTCTCGGTGCCTCTCCAACACAATGTACGTGGCTAAGGTGTCCCCAGATAACTTCACTAACGTACCACCGAGACCGCCCTAAGCTTTCATTAAACGCAATGCAACGCTCTTTCTATTCGTTTTCTGTTTCTACGTAGGTAAAATGCTTTCCGTCAATCTAAAAGGATGGAAAATTGGCACAAAACACTCTGTGCATAGTTGTTTTTCACAAAGGAAAATCACAAACGAAACAGGCATTTCACCGGGTGTAGAGCACTAACGCCCCCTAGTGCCTCTAAATGCCAAGTGAACAGAGGCGCTTAATTAAATATCGAATCCCAGCTCTCTCCGCTTGAGAGGGAGAGCAAGCCATTCTCAAGTGGAGGAGGGATGTTTTCAGCAGCTATCTGCAACATTCTCTGGACCTGGCCACTGTGTAGCTACAAAGAAACCTTTTGTCTGAGGAAACTAACTAAAGAAACTTGGAAGTGGAAAAAGCGAGAAAGAATGAGACAATACCCTTATCTTGGTGACTCATTCACTTATTCGGTCACTTACCAAATCAAATATCCACTACGTGTAGAGAGTACTGTGCTGAAAACCGCACAGGACACGGAGACGTACCCCCATTCGCAGGGAGGTTAGATACCAGAGAGGGAGACAAGATGTAGATTACCTTACGGCAGTTCCGCACCTGTCTTGTTAAACTGTTTACAGCTTCAGGGGAGAGAAGGGATCCAGAAATCGCTTGGATTCTCAGTGAAGTCTTCGCAGAGACGGAGGTGCAAAATAGGTGGACTGGAAGAAACAAAAAAATTAACCTCGTGGGTAGATATGAAACGGAGCAGAGGTGCACAGATATTTAGACCCCGTTCTTTCTTGAAACGTCTAGAAAGTGAAACTGAAGCCAAATTACGGAGGGCCTGGAGTGTCAGTCTTAGGAGCTTGGCCGTACGGGGTTGACAGCGGGTGCCACGGACGGCTCGGAAGAGGGCAAGGGCATAACCCAAGAGCCCTGGGAGGTGTAGGAGAGGTCGCAGCGAGGGAGGTAGAAAGGCATGCGATTCTCCGAAGCAGTCACCGTAACCCAGGTGTAAACTCATAAACGGTAGACGCGGAGTAAGGGCGACACAGACGGCAGGGAGGAGTACGAGGGACACTAGAAAGGAAAACGGTCGGGGCTTCACCAGGGATTGGGTGCATTCCTTTCTCCCTCTAACAGAGGTTATCAGTAACCGGGCTAGTCGCTGGGAATCAAGAGTAAGCAAAACAGGCGTGATCTCTTCTTCCTCACGGGCCACGGGGTAAACTTACCTACCTGAAACTGGATGCGAAAGGCGATGACGGCCATAAGCGAGAGGTGCGTGGTGTCACGTGAGCTACGGTAGGGAGACGAGATGAGTTGAGTAGGTAAGGGGACGCTTTCTTGACCAAGTGACACCTGAGAAGAGATGAGAAGGGTGAGGCGGAATCAGTCAGCTGCAAACTAAACAGAGGGACACTTCCTGCAGAGGGGCAGCACGGGCAATGCGCCGTTGTAAGTATGCAGGCCTGAGAGGAGGCCACTGTGGGCAGGATGATTGAGAATGAAAGGAAGGAGCTGCAAGACGAGGCCGCAGAGATCACGCTCCACCCTGCCCAGGGGATGCCCTGCCCTGCGGACTAGCACACCCAGAGAAAGAGTACCAGTGCACAGCCAGATGACAAGCCTGCTCGACGATGCAAGCCAACGCTGCTTCTTTCACCAAGAAAGTCTTGCCTGGTAAACTAAACAGCGTATCCATAGAGCGGACACGTGATTTACATTCTGAATCAGGCGCCCCGCCTTACAGAACGGCGACGGTTCTCAGGGGGGCCGGGCAGGAGCCGCTCCGCACGTCTGTCCCAGGGACCCACCCGCCTGCGGGACCTCCGGCCGCCTCGCAGGAAGCTACGACGCCCAGTCCCACGGCTACCTGTGCAGCGAGGTGTACTCCGCGGACGCGTGCCACACACACTTCAAGTGGGAGGGCGGCCTGAGTGGCAAGGCGAGAGGCCGGCCTGCCGCGCAGACCAAGAAGGCGCTCTTCGGCCTGGGCCTAGGTGCTTGAGCCCCCCCCTGGGCCTACCGGGCTCTGAGGGCCCTGCCCTGGACCCCCAGCCCCCCACCCACGCCCTTGGTTCAGTCACAGCAGAGGTGGCCACACCCACACCCTCTGTGACCTCCGCGTTCCACCCTCCTGCAGCCCCGCCCGCCCCCCTCCGCCGGTTGCCCTGGGCTACCGAAGCTGCATCCTGGGGCCAGGGGGTTCCCAGGAGGCCAAGGGAAGACACGATGGCCTTCAATGAGTCGCAGAGGCCTTACGTGGCCTTGTGTGGTTGGGCTCACCTCTTACGTTTCAGTGAACTCTGCGAGAGGACAGGGACCTGCAGCCTCACAGTTGGGCTCCACGGTAAGGTGTGCGGGACAGACCTCAAACTGACCCACGGCATGGAGCAACACCCGCCATCGAGAGGTCTACAAGAGAGTCGCTGCAGCTAGCCCACAGGTCCGAGAAAACTAGATTCTTCTTTATGTAAGTGAGTTTTGGGGAGATTTGTTGCAAAGCATTATCACAGCAAGAGCCGACTAGTACAACATTCTCCAAATCACTGCCATGTCCACGGCTGCCACCGTGCCTACGTGTAAGGCAACTGTGTCCTCGAACTTTGAGAACTCTTGAATGAATTCTCGGTGCCTCTCCAACACAATGTACGTGGCTAAGGTGTCCCCAGATAACTTCACTAACGTACCACCGAGACCGCCCTAAGCTTTCATTAAACGCAATGCGACGCTCTTTCTATTCGTTTTCTGTTTCTACGTAGGTAAAATGCTTTCCGTCAATCTAAAAGGATGGAAAATTGGCACAAAACACTCTGTGCATAGTTCTTTTTCACAAAGGAAAATCACAAACGAAACAGGCATTTCACCGGGTGTAGAGCACTAACGCCCCCTAGTGCCTCTAAATGCCAAGTGAACAGAGGCGCTTAATTAAATATCGAATCCCAGCTCTCTCCGCTTGAGAGGGAGAGCAAGCCTTTCTCAAGTGGAGGAGGGATGTTTTCAGCAGCTATCTGCGACATTCTCTGGACCTGGCCACTGTGTAGCTACAAAGAAACCTTTTGTCTGAGGAAACTAACTAAAGAAACTTGGAAGTGGAAAAAGCGAGAAAGAATGAGACAATACCCTTATCTTGGTGACTCATTCACTTATTCGTTCACTTACCAAATCAAATATCCACTACGTGTAGAGAGTACTGTGCTGAAAACCGCACAGAACACGGAGACGTACCCCCATTCGCAGGGAGGTTAGATACCAGAGAGGGAGACAAGATGTAGATTACCTTACGGCAGTTCCGCACCTGTCTTGTTAAACTGTTTACAGCTTCAGGGGAGAGAAGGGATCCAGAAATCGCTTGGATTCTCAGTGAAGTCTTCGCAGAGACGGAGATGCAAAATAGGTGGACTGGAAGAAACAAAAAAATTAACCTCGTGGGTAGATATGAAACGGAGCAGAGGTGCACAGATATTTAGACCCCGTTCTTTCTTGAAACGTCTAGAAAGTGAAACTGAAGCCAAATTACGGAGGGCCTGGAGTGTCAGTCTTAGGAGCTTGGCCGTACGGGGTTGACAGCGGGTGCCACGGACGGCTCGGAAGAGGGCAAGGGCATAACCCAAGAGCCCTGGGAGGTGTAGGAGAGGTCGCAGCGAGGGAGGTAGAAAGGCATGCGATTCTCCGAAGCAGTCACCGTAACCCAGGTGTAAACTCATAAACGGTAGACGCGGAGTAAGGGCGACACAGACGGCAGGGAGGAGTACGAGGGACACTAGAAAGGAAAACGGTCGGGGCTTCACCAGGGATTGGGTGCATTCCTTTCTCCCTCTAACAGAGGTTATCAGTAACCAGGCTAGTCGCTGGGAATCAAGAGTAAGCAAAACAGGCGTGATCTCTTCTTCCTCACGGACCACGGGGTAAACTTACCTACCTGAAACTGGATGCGAAAGGCGATGACGGCCATAAGCGAGAGGTGCGTGGTGTCACGTGAGCTACGGTAGGGAGACGAGATGAGTTGAGTAGGTAAGGGGACGCTTTCTTGACCAAGTGACACCTGAGAAGAGATGAGAAGGGTGAGGCGGCATCAGTCAGCTGCAAACTAAACAGAGGGACACTTCCTGCAGAGGGGCAGCACGGGCAATGCGCCGTTGTAAGTATGCAGGCCTGAGAGGAGGCCACTGTGGGCAGGATGATTGAGAATGAAAGTAAGGAGCTGCAAGATGAGGCCGCAGAGATCACGCTCCACCCTGCCCAGGGGATGCCCTGCCCTGCGGACTAGCACACCCAGAGAGAGAGTACCAGTGCACAGCCAGATGACAAGCCTGCTCGACGATGCAAGCCAACGCTGCTTCTTTCACCAAGAAAGTCTTGCCTGGTAAACTAAACAGCGTATCCATAGAGCGGACACGTGATTTACATTCTGAAGCAGGCGCCCCGCCTTACGGAACGGCGACGGTTCTCAGGGGGGCCGGGCAGGAGCCGCTCCGCGCGTCTGTCCCAGGGACCCACCCGCCTGCGGGACCTCCGGCCGCCTCGCAGGAAGCTACGACGCCCAGTCCCACGGCTACCTGTGCAGCGAGGTGTACTCCGCGGACGCGTGCCACACACACTTCAAGAGGGAGGGCGGCCTGAGTGGCAAGGCGAGAGGCCGGCCTGCCGCGCAGACCAAGAAGGCGCTCTTCGGCCTGGGCCTAGGTGCTTGCGCCACCCCCCTGGGCCTACCGGGCTCTGAGGGCCCTGCCCTGGACCCCCAGCCCCCCACTCACGCCCTTGGTTCAGTCACAGCAGAGGTGGCCACACCCACACCCTCTGTGACCTCAGCGTTCCACCCTCCTGCAGCCCCGCCCGCCCCCCTCCGCCGGTTGCCCTGGGCTACCGAAGCTGCATCCTGGGGCCAGGGGGTTCCCAGGAGGCCAAGGGAAGACACGATGGCCTTCAATGAGTCGCAGAGGCCTTACGTGGCCTTGTGTGGTTGGGCTCACCTCTTACGTTTCAGTGAACTCTGCGAGAAGACAGGGACCTGCAGCCTCACAGTTGGGCTCCACGGTAAGGTGTGCGGGACAGACCTCAAACTGACCCACGGCATGGAGCAACACCCGCCATCGAGAGGTCTACAAGAGAGCCGCTGCAGCTAGCCCACAGGTCCGAGAAAACTAGATTCTTCTTTATGTAAGTGAGTTTTGGGGAGATTTGTTGCAAAGCATTATCACAGCGAGAGCCGACTAGTACAACATTCTCCAAATCACTGCCATGTCCACGGCTGCCACCGTGCCTACGTGTAAGGCAACTGTGTCCTCGAACTTTGAGAACTCCTGAATGAATTCTCGGTGCCTCTCCAACACAATGTACGTGGCTAAGGTGTCCCCAGATAACTTCACTAACGTACCACCGAGACCGCCCTAAGCTTTCATTAAACGCAATGCGACGCTCTTTCTATTCGTTTTCTGTTTCTACGTAGGTAAAATGCTTTCCGTCAATCTAAAAGGATGGAAAATTGGCACAAAACACTCTGTGCATAGTTGTTTTTCACAAAGGAAAATCACAAACGAAACAGGCATTTCACCGGGTGTAGAGCACTAACGCCCCCTAGTGCCTCTAAATGCCAAGTGAACAGAGGCGCTTAATTAAATATCGAATCCCAGCTCTCTCCGCTTGAGAGGGAGAGCAAGCCATTCTCAAGTGGAGGAGGGATGTTTTCAGCAGCTATCTGCAACATTCTCTGGACCTGGCCACTGTGTAGCTACAAAGAAACCTTTTGTCTGAGGAAACTAACTAAAGAAACTTGGAAGTGGAAAAAGCGAGAAAGAATGAGACAATACCCTTATCTTGGTGACTCATTCACTTATTCGGTCACTTACCAAATCAAATATCCACTACGTGTAGAGAGTACTGTGCTGAAAACCGCACAGGACACGGAGACGTACCCCCATTCGCAGGGAGGTTAGATACCAGAGAGGGAGACAAGATGTAGATTACCTTACGGCAGTTCCGCACCTGTCTTGTTAAACTGTTTACAGCTTCAGGGGAGAGAAGGGATCCAGAAATCGCTTGGATTCTCAGTGAAGTCTTCGCAGAGACGGAGGTGCAAAATAGGTGGACTGGAAGAAACAAAAAAATTAACCTCGTGGGTAGATATGAAACGGAGCAGAGGTGCACAGATATTTAGACCCCGTTCTTTCTTGAAACGTCTAGAAAGTGAAACTGAAGCCAAATTACGGAGGGCCTGGAGTGTCAGTCTTAGGAGCTTGGCCGTACGGGGTTGACAGCGGGTGCCACGGACGGCTCGGAAGAGGGCAAGGGCATAACCCAAGAGCCCTGGGAGGTGTAGGAGAGGTCGCAGCGAGGGAGGTAGAAAGGCATGCGATTCTCCGAAGCAGTCACCGTAACCCAGGTGTAAACTCATAAACGGTAGACGCGGAGTAAGGGCGACACAGACGGCAGGGAGGAGTACGAGGGACACTAGAAAGGAAAACGGTCGGGGCTTCACCAGGGATTGGGTGCATTCCTTTCTCCCTCTAACAGAGGTTATCAGTAACCGGGCTAGTCGCTGGGAATCAAGAGTAAGCAAAACAGGCGTGATCTCTTCTTCCTCACGGACCACGGGGTAAACTTACCTACCTGAAACTGGATGCGAAAGGCGATGACGGCCATAAGCGAGAGGTGCGTGGTGTCACGTGAGCTACGGTAGGGAGACGAGATGAGTTGAGTAGGTAAGGGGACGCTTTCTTGACCAAGTGACACCTGAGAAGAGATGAGAAGGGTGAGGCGGCATCAGTCAGCTGCAAACTAAACAGAGGGACACTTCCTGCAGAGGGGCAGCACGGGCAATGCGCCGTTGTAAGTATGCAGGCCTGAGAGGAGGCCACTGTGGGCAGGATGATTGAGAATGAAAGGAAGGAGCTGCAAGACGAGGCCGCAGAGATCACGCTCCACCCTGCCCAGGGGATGCCCTGCCCTGCGGACTAGCACACCCAGAGAGAGAGTACCAGTGCACAGCCAGATGAGAAGCCTGCTCGACGATGCAAGCCAACGCTGCTTCTTTCACCAAGAAAGTCTTGCCTGGTAAACTAAACAGCGTATCCATAGAGCGGACACGTGATTTACATTCTGAAGCAGGCGCCCCGCCTTACGGAACGGCGACGGTTCTCAGGGGGGCCGGGCAGGAGCCGCTCCGCGCGTCTGTCCCAGGGACCCACCCGCCTGCGGGACCTCCGGCCGCCTCGCAGGAAGCTACGACGCCCAGTCCCACGGCTACCTGTGCAGCGAGGTGTACTCTGCGGACGCGTGCCACACACACTTCAAGTGGGAGGGCGGCCTGAGTGGCAAGGCGAGAGGCCGGCCTGCTGCGCAGACCAAGAAGGTGCTCTTCGGCCTGGGCCTAGGTGCTTGCGCCGCCACCCTGGGCCTACCGGGCTCTGAGGGCCCTGCCCTGGACCCCCTGCCCCCCACCCCCCTTGGTTCAGTCACATCAGAGGTGGCCACACCCACACCCTCTGTGACCTCCGCGTTCCACCCTCCTGCAGCCCCGCCCGCCCCCCTCCGCCGGTTGCCCTGGGCTACCGAAGCTGCATCCTGGGGCCAGGGGGTTCCCAGGAGGCCAAGGGAAGACACGATGGCCTTCAATGAGTCGCAGAGGCCTTACGTGGCCTTGTGTGGTTGGGCTCACCTCTTACGTTTCAGTGAACTCTGCGAGAGGACAGGGACCTGCAGCCTCACAGTTGGGCTCCACGGTAAGGTGTGCGGGACAGACCTCAAACTGACCCACGGCATGGAGCAACACCCGCCATCGAGAGGTCTACAAGAGAGCCGCTGCAGCTAGCCCACAGGTCCGAGAAAACTAGATTCTTCTTTATCTAAGTGAGTTTTGGGGAGATTTGTTGCAAAGCATTATCACAGCGAGAGCCGACTAGTACAACATTCTCCAAATCACTGCCATGTCCACGGCTGCCACCGTGCCTACGTGTAAGGCAACTGTGTCCTCGAACTTTGAGAACTCCTGAATGAATTCTCGGTGCCTCTCCAACACAATGTACGTGGCTAAGGTGTCCCCAGATAACTTCACTAACGTACCACCGAGACCGCCCTAAGCTTTCATTAAACGCAATGCGACGCTCTTTCTATTCGTTTTCTGTTTCTACGTAGGTAAAATGCTTTCCGTCAATCTAAAAGGATGGAAAATTGGCACAAAACACTCTGTGCATAGTTCTTTTTCACAAAGGAAAATCACAAACGAAACAGGCATTTCACCGGGTGTAGAGCACTAACGCCCCCTAGTGCCTCTAAATGCCAAGTGAACAGAGGCGCTTAATTAAATATCGAATCCCAGCTCTCTCCGCTTGAGAGGGAGAGCAAGCCATTCTCAAGTGGAGGAGGGATGTTTTCAGCAGCTATCTGCAACATTCTCTGGACCTGGCCACTGTGTAGCTACAAAGAAACCTTTTGTCTGAGGAAACTAACTAAAGAAACTTGGAAGTGGAAAAAGCGAGAAAGAATGAGACAATACCCTTATCTTGGTGACTCATTCACTTATTCGGTCACTTACCAAATCAAATATCCACTACGTGTAGAGAGTACTGTGCTGAAAACCGCACAGAACACGGAGACGTACCCCCATTCGCAGGGAGGTTAGATACCAGAGAGGGAGACAAGATGTAGATTACCTTACGGCAGTTCCGCACCTGTCTTGTTAAACTGTTTACAGCTTCAGGGGAGAGAAGGGATCCAGAAATCGCTTGGATTCTCAGTGAAGTCTTCGCAGAGACGGAGGTGCAAAATAGGTGGACTGGAAGAAACAAAAAAATTAACCTCGTGGGTAGATGTGAAACGGAGCAGAGGTGCACAGATATTTAGACCCCGTTCTTTCCTGAAACGTCTAGAAAGTGAAACTGAAGCCAAATTACGGAGGGCCTGGAGTGTCAGTCTTAGGAGCTTGGCCGTACGGGGTTGACAGCGGGTGCCACGGACGGCTCGGAAGAGGGCAAGGGCATAACCCAAGAGCCCTGGGAGGTGTAGGAGAGGTCGCAGCGAGGGAGGTAGAAAGGCATGCGATTCTCCGAAGCAGTCACCGTAACCCAGGTGTAAACTCATAAACGGTAGACGCGGAGTAAGGGCGACACAGACGGCAGGGAGGAGTACGAGGGACACTAGAAAGGAAAACGGTCGGGGCTTCACCAGGGATTGGGTGCATTCCTTTCTCCCTCTAACAGAGGTTATCAGTAACCGGGCTAGTCGCTGGGAATCAAGAGTAAGCAAAACAGGCGTGATCTCTTCTTCCTCACGGGCCACGGGGTAAACTTACCTACCTGAAAGTGGATGCGAAAGGCGATGACGGCCATAAGCGAGAGGTGCGTGGTGTCACGTGAGCTACGGTAGGGAGACGAGATGAGTTGAGTAGGTAAGGGGACGCTTTCTTGACCAAGTGACACCTGAGAAGACATGAGAAGGGTGAGGCGGCATCAGTCAGCTGCAAACTAAACAGAGGGACACTTCCTGCAGAGGGGCAGCACGGGCAATGCGCCGTTGTAAGTATGCAGGCCTGAGAGGAGGCCACTGTGGGCAGGATGATTGAGAATGAAAGGAAGGAGCTGCAAGACGAGGCCGCAGAGATCACGCTCCACCCTGCCCAGGGGATGCCCTGCCCTGCGGACTAGCACACCCAGAGAGAGAGTACCAGTGCACAGCCAGATGACAAGCCTGCTCGACGATGCAAGCCAACGCTGCTTCTTTCACCAAGAAAGTCTTGCCTGGTAAACTAAACAGCGTATCCATAGAGCGGACACGTGATTTACATTCTGAAGCAGGCGCCCCGCCTTACGGAACGGCGACGGTTCTCAGGGGGGCCGGGCAGGAGCCGCTCCGCGCGTCTGTCCCAGGGACCCACCCACCTGCGGGACCTCCGGCCGCCTCGCAGGAAGCTACGACGCCCAGTCCCACGGCTACCTGTGCAGCGAGGTGTACTCCGCGGACGCGTGCCACACACACTTCAAGAGGGAGGGCGGCCTGAGTGGCAAGGCGAGAGGCCGGCCTGCCGCGCAGACCAAGAAGGCGCTCTTCGGCCTGGGCCTAGGTGCTTGCGCCACCCCCCTGGGCCTACCGGGCTCTGAGGGCCCTGCCCTGGAACCCCAGCCCCCCACCCACGCCCTTGGTTCAGTCACAGCAGAGGTGGCCACACCCACACCCTCTGTGACCTCTGCATTCCACCCTCCTGCAGCCCCGCCCGCCCCCCTCCGCCGGTTGCCCTGGGCTACCGAAGCTGCATCCTGGGGCCAGGGGGTTCCCAGGAGGCCAAGGGAAGACACGATGGCCTTCAATGAGTCGCAGAGGCCTTACGTGGCCTTGTGTGGTTGGGCTCACCTCTTACGTTTCAGTGAACTCTGCGAGAGGACAGGGACCTGCAGCCTCACAGTTGGGCTCCACGGTAAGGTGTGCGGGACAGACCTCAAACTGACCCACGGCATGGAGCAACACCCGCCATCGAGAGGTCTACAAGAGAGCCGCTGCAGCTAGCCCACAGGTCCGAGAAAACTAGATTCTTCTTTATCTAAGTGAGTTTTGGGGAGATTTGTTGCAAAGCATTATCACAGCAAGAGCCGACTAGTACAACATTCTCCAAATCACTGCCATGTCCACGGCTGCCACCGTGCCTACGTGTAAGGCAACTGTGTCCTCGAACTTTGAGAACTCCTGAATGAATTCTCGGTGCCTCTCCAACACAATGTACGTGGCTAAGGTGTCCCCAGATAACTTCACTAACGTACCACCGAGACCGCCCTAAGCTTTCATTAAACGCAATGCGACGCTCTTTCTATTCGTTTTCTGTTTCTACGTAGGTAAAATGCTTTCCGTCAATCTAAAAGGATGGAAAATTGGCACAAAACACTCTGTGCATAGTTGTTTTTCACAAAGGAAAATCACAAGCGAAACAGGCATTTCACCGGGTGTAGAGCACTAACGCCCCCTAGTGCCTCTAAATGCCAAGTGAACAGAGGCGCTTAATTAAATATCGAATCCCAGCTCTCTCCGCTTGAGAGGGAGAGCAAGCCATTCTCAAGTGGAGGAGGGATGTTTTCAGCAGCTATCTGCAACATTCTCTGGACCTGGCCACTGTGTAGCTACAAAGAAACCTTTTGTCTGAGGAAACTAACTAAAGAAACTTGGAAGTGGAAAAAGCGAGAAAGAATGAGACAATACCCTTATCTTGGTGACTCATTCACTTATTCGGTCACTTACCAAATCAAATATCCACTACGTGTAGAGAGTACTGTGCTGAAAACCGCACAGAACACGGAGACGTACCCCCATTCGCAGGGAGGTTAGATACCAGAGAGGGAGACAAGATGTAGATTACCTTACGGCAGTTCCGCACCTGTCTTGTTAAACTGTTTACAGCTTCAGGGGAGAGAAGGGATCCAGAAATCGCTTGGATTCTCAGTGAAGTCTTCGCAGAGACGGAGGTGCAAAATAGGTGGACTGGAAGAAACAAAAAAATTAACCTCGTGGGTAGATGTGAAACGGAGCAGAGGTGCACAGATATTTAGACCCCGTTCTTTCTTGAAACGTCTAGAAAGTGAAACTGAAGCCAAATTACGGAGGGCCTGGAGTGTCAGTCTTAGGAGCTTGGCCGTACGGGGTTGACAGCGGGTGCCACGGACGGCTCGGAAGAGGGCAAGGGCATAACCCAAGAGCCCTGGGAGGTGTAGGAGAGGTCGCAGCGAGGGAGGTAGAAAGGCATGCGATTCTCCGAAGCAGTCACCGTAACCCAGGTGTAAACTCATAAACGGTAGACGCGGAGTAAGGGCGACACAGACGGCAGGGAGGAGTACGAGGGACACTAGAAAGGAAAACGGTCGGGGCTTCACCAGGGATTGGGTGCATTCCTTTCTCCCTCTAACAGAGGTTATCAGTAACCAGGCTAGTCGCTGGGAATCAAGAGTAAGCAAAACAGGCGTGATCTCTTCTTCCTCACGGGCCACGGGGTAAACTTACCTACCTGAAACTGGATGCGAAAGGCGATGACGGCCATAAGCGAGAGGTGCGTGGTGTCACGTGAGCTACGGTAGGGAGACGAGATGAGTTGAGTAGGTAAGGGGACGCTTTCTTGACCAAGTGACACCTGAGAAGACATGAGAAGGGTGAGGCGGCATCAGTCAGCTGCAAACTAAACAGAGGGACACTTCCTGCAGAGGGGCAGCACGGGCAATGCGCCGTTGTAAGTATGCAGGCCTGAGAGGAGGCCACTGTGGGCAGGATGATTGAGAATGAAAGGAAGGAGCTGCAAGACGAGGCCGCAGAGATCACGCTCCACCCTGCCCAGGGGATGCCCTGCCCTGCGGACTAGCACACCCAGAGAGAGAGTACCAGTGCACAGCCAGATGACAAGCCTGCTCGACGATGCAAGCCAACGCTGCTTCTTTCACCAAGAAAGTCTTGCCTGGTAAACTAAACAGCGTATCCATAGAGCGGACACGTGATTTACATTCTGAAGCAGGCGCCCCGCCTTACGGAACGGCGACGGTTCTCAGGGGGGCCGGGCAGGAGCCGCTCTGCGCGTCTGTCCCAGGGACCCACCTGCCTGCGGGACCTCCGGCTGCCTCGCAGGAAGCTACGACGCCCAGTCCCACGGCTACCTGTGCAGCGAGGTGTACTCCGCGGACGCGTGCCACACACACTTCAAGTGGTTGGGCGGCCTGAGTGGCAAGGCGAGAGGCCTGCCTGCCGCGCAGACCAAGAAGGCGCTCTTCGGCCTGGGCCTAGGTGCTTGCGCCGCCCCCCTGGGCCTACCGGGCTCTGAGGGCCCTGCCCTGGAACCCCAGCCCCCCACCCACGCCCTTGGTTCAGTCACAGTAGAGGTGGCCACACCCACACCCTCTGTGACCTCTGCGTTCCACCCTCCTGCAGCCCCGCCCGCCCCCCTCCGCCGGTTGCCCTGGGCTACCGAAGCTGCATCCTGGGGCCAGGGGGTTCCCAGGAGGCCAAGGGAAGACACGATGGCCTTCAATGAGTCGCAGAGGCCTTACGTGGCCTTGTGTGGTTGGGCTCACCTCTTACGTTTCAGTGAACTCTGCGAGAGGACAGGGACCTGCAGCCTCACAGTTGGGCTCCACGGTAAGGTGTGCGGGACAGACCTCAAACTGACCCACGGCATGGAGCAACACCCGCCATCGAGAGGTCTACAAGAGAGCCGCTGCAGCTAGCCCACAGGTCCGAGAAAACTAGATTTTTCTTTATGTAAGTGAGTTTTGGGGAGATTTGTTGCAAAGCATTATCACAGCAAGAGCCGACTAGTACAACATTCTCCAAATCACTGCCATGTCCACGGCTGCCACCGTGCCTACGTGTAAGGCAACTGTGTCCTCGAACTTTGAGAACTCCTGAATGAATTCTCAGTGCCTCTCCAACACAATGTACGTGGCTAAGGTGTCCCCAGATAACTTCACTAACGTACCACCGAGACCACCCTAAGCTTTCATTAAACGCAATGCAACGCTCTTTCTATTCGTTTTCTGTTTCTACGTAGGTAAAATGCTTTCCGTCAATCTAAAAGGATGGAAAATTGGCACAAAACACTCTGTGCATAGTTGTTTTTCACAAAGGAAAATCACAAGCGAAACAGGCATTTCACCGGGTGTAGAGCACTAACGCCCCCTAGTGCCTCTAAATGCCAAGTGAACAGAGGCGCTTAATTAAATATCGAATCCCAGCTCTCTCCGCTTGAGAGGGAGAGCAAGCCATTCTCAAGTGGAGGAGGGATGTTTTCAGCAGCTATCTGCAACATTCTCTGGACCTGGCCACTGTGTAGCTACAAAGAAACCTTTTGTCTGAGGAAACTAACTAAAGAAACTTGGAAGTGGAAAAAGCGAGAAAGAATGAGACAATACCCTTATCATGGTGACTCATTCACTTATTCGGTCACTTACCAAATCAAATATCCACTACGTGTAGAGAGTACTGTGCTGAAAACCGCACAGGACACGGAGACATACCCCCATTCGCAGGGAGGTTAGATACCAGAGAGGGAGACAAGATGTAGATTACCTTACGGCAGTTCCGCACCTGTCTTGTTAAACTGTTTACAGCTTCAGGGGAGAGAAGGGATCCAGAAATCGCTTGGATTCTCAGTGAAGTCTTCGCAGAGACGGAGGTGCAAAATAGGTGGACTGGAAGAAACAAAAAAATTAACCTCGTGGGTAGATATGAAACGGAGCAGAGGTGCACAGATATTTAGACCCCGTTCTTTCTTGAAAGGTCTAGAAAGTGAAACTGAAGCCAAATTACGGAGGGCCTGGAGTGTCAGTCTTAGGAGCTTGGCCGTACGGGGTTGACAGCGGGTGCCACGGACGGCTCGGAAGAGGGCAAGGGCATAACCCAAGAGCCCTGGGAGGTGTAGGAGAGGTCGCAGCGAGGGAGGTAGAAAGGCATGCGATTCTCCGAAGCAGTCACCGTAACCCAGGTGTAAACTCATAAACGGTAGACGCGGAGTAAGGGCGACACAGACGGCAGGGAGGAGTACGAGGGACACTAGAAAGGAAAACGGTCGGGGCTTCACCAGGGATTGGGTGCATTCCTTTCTCCCTCTAACAGAGGTTATCAGTAACCGGGCTAGTCGCTGGGAATCAAGAGTAAGCAAAAGAGGCGTGATCTCTTCTTCCTCACGGACCACGGGGTAAACTTACCTACCTGAAAGTGGATGCGAAAGGCGATGACGGCCATAAGCGAGAGGTGCGTGGTGTCACGTGAGCTACGGTAGGGAGACGAGATGAGTTGAGTAGGTAAGGGGACGCTTTCTTGACCAAGTGACACCTGAGAAGACATGAGAAGGGTGAGGCGGCATCAGTCAGCTGCAAACTAAACAGAGGGACACTTCCTGCAGAGGGGCAGCACGGGCAATGCGCCGTTGTAAGTATGCAGGCCTGAGAGGAGGCCACTGTGGGCAGGATGATTGAGAATGAAAGGAAGGAGCTGCAAGACGAGGCCGCAGAGATCACGCTCCACCCTGCCCAGGGGATGCCCTGCCCTGCGGACTAGCACACCCAGAGAGAGAGTACCAGTGCACAGCCAGATGACAAGCCTGCTCGACGATGCAAGCCAACGCTGCTTCTTTCACCAAGAAAGTCTTGCCTGGTAAACTAAACAGCGTATCCATAGAGCGGACACGTGATTTACATTCTGAAGCAGGCGCCCCGCCTTACGGAACGGCGATGGTTCTCAGGGGGGCCGGGCAGGAGACGCTCCGCGCTTCTGTCACAGGGACCCACCCGCCTGCGGGACCTCCGGCCGCCTCGCAGGAAGCTACGACGCCCAGTCCCACGGCTACCTGTGCAGCGAGGTGTACTCCGCGGACGCGTGCCACACACACTTCAAGTGGGAGGGCGGCCTGAGTGGCAAGGCGAGAGGCCGGCCTGCTGCGCAGACCAAGAAGGTGCTCTTCGGCCTGGGCCTAGGTGCTTGCGCCGCCCCCCTGGGCCTACCGGGCTCTGAGGGCCCTTCCCTGGACCCCCTGCCCCCCACCCCCCTTGGTTCAGTCACATCAGAGGTGGCCACACCCACACCCTCTGTGACCTCCGCGTTCCACCCTCCTGCAGCCCCGCCCGCCCCCCTCCGCCGGTTGCCCTGGGCTACCGAAGCTGCATCCTGGGGCCAGGGGGTTCCCAGGAGGCCAAGGGAAGACACGATGGCCTTCAATGAGTCGCAGAGGCCTTACGTGGCCTTGTGTGGTTGGGCTCACCTCTTACGTTTCAGTGAACTCTGCGAGAGGACAGGGACCTGCAGCCTCACAGTTGGGCTCCACGGTAAGGTGTGCGGGACAGACCTCAAACTGACCCACGGCATGGAACAACACCCGCCATCGAGAGGTCTACAAGAGAGCCGCTGCAGCTAGCCCACAGGTCCGAGAAAACTAGATTCTTCTTTATGTAAGTGAGTTTTGGGGAGATTTGTTGCAAAGCATTATCACAGCAAGAGCCGACGAGTACAACATTCTCCAAATCACTGCCATGTCCACGGCTGCCACCGTGCCTACGTGTAAGGCAACTGTGTCCTCGAACTTTGAGAACTCCTGAATGAATTCTCGGTGCCTCTCCAACACAATGTACGTGGCTAAGGTGTCCCCAGATAACTTCACTAACGTACCACCGAGACCGCCCTAAGCTTTCATTAAACGCAATGCAACGCTCTTTCTATTCGTTTTCTGTTTCTACGTAGGTAAAATGCTTTCCGTCAATCTAAAAGGATGGAAAATTGGCACAAAACACTCTGTGCATAGTTGTTTTTCACAAAGGAAAATCACAAACGAAACAGGCATTTCACCGGGTGTAGAGCACTAACGCCCCCTAGTGCCTCTAAATGCCAAGTGAACAGAGGCGCTTAATTAAATATCGAATCCCAGCTCTCTCCGCTTGAGAGGGAGAGCAAGCCATTCTCAAGTGGAGGAGGGATGTTTTCAGCAGCTATCTGCAACATTCTCTGGACCTGGCCACTGTGTAGCTACAAAGAAACCTTTTGTCTGAGGAAACTAACTAAAGAAACTTGGAAGTGGAAAAAGCGAGAAAGAATGAGACAATACCCTTATCTTGGTGACTCATTCACTTATTCGGTCACTTACCAAATCAAATATCCACTACGTGTAGAGAGTACTGTGCTGAAAACCGCACAGGACACGGAGACGTACCCCCATTCGCAGGGAGGTTAGATACCAGAGAGGGAGACAAGATGTAGATTACCTTACGGCAGTTCCGCACCTGTCTTGTTAAACTGTTTACAGCTTCAGGGGAGAGAAGGGATCCAGAAATCGCTTGGATTCTCAGTGAAGTCTTCGCAGAGACGGAGGTGCAAAATAGGTGGACTGGAAGAAACAAAAAAATTAACCTCGTGGGTAGATATGAAACGGAGCAGAGGTGCACAGATATTTAGACCCCGTTCTTTCTTGAAACGTCTAGAAAGTGAAACTGAAGCCAAATTACGGAGGGCCTGGAGTGTCAGTCTTAGGAGCTTGGCCGTACGGGGTTGACAGCGGGTGCCACGGACGGCTCGGAAGAGGGCAAGGGCATAACCCAAGAGCCCTGGGAGGTGTAGGAGAGGTCGCAGCGAGGGAGGTAGAAAGGCATGCGATTCTCCGAAGCAGTCACCGTAACCCAGGTGTAAACTCATAAACGGTAGACGCGGAGTAAGGGCGACACAGACGGCAGGGAGGAGTACGAGGGACACTAGAAAGGAAAACGGTCGGGGCTTCACCAGGGATTGGGTGCATTCCTTTCTCCCTCTAACAGAGGTTATCAGTAACCGGGCTAGTCGCTGGGAATCAAGAGTAAGCAAAACAGGCGTGATCTCTTCTTCCTCACGGGCCACGGGGTAAACTTACCTACCTGAAACTGGATGCGAAAGGCGATGACGGCCATAAGCGAGAGGTGCGTGGTGTCACGTGAGCTACGGTAGGGAGACGAGATGAGTTGAGTAGGTAAGGGGACGCTTTCTTGACCAAGTGACACCTGAGAAGAGATGAGAAGGGTGAGGCGGAATCAGTCAGCTGCAAACTAAACAGAGGGACACTTCCTGCAGAGGGGCAGCACGGGCAATGCGCCGTTGTAAGTATGCAGGCCTGAGAGGAGGCCACTGTGGGCAGGATGATTGAGAATGAAAGGAAGGAGCTGCAAGACGAGGCCGCAGAGATCACGCTCCACCCTGCCCAGGGGATGCCCTGCCCTGCGGACTAGCACACCCAGAGAAAGAGTACCAGTGCACAGCCAGATGACAAGCCTGCTCGACGATGCAAGCCAACGCTGCTTCTTTCACCAAGAAAGTCTTGCCTGGTAAACTAAACAGCGTATCCATAGAGCGGACACGTGATTTACATTCTGAATCAGGCGCCCCGCCTTACAGAACGGCGACGGTTCTCAGGGGGGCCGGGCAGGAGCCGCTCCGCACGTCTGTCCCAGGGACCCACCCGCCTGCGGGACCTCCGGCCGCCTCGCAGGAAGCTACGACGCCCAGTCCCACGGCTACCTGTGCAGCGAGGTGTACTCCGCGGACGCGTGCCACACACACTTCAAGTGGGAGGGCGGCCTGAGTGGCAAGGCGAGAGGCCGGCCTGCCGCGCAGACCAAGAAGGCGCTCTTCGGCCTGGGCCTAGGTGCTTGAGCCCCCCCCTGGGCCTACCGGGCTCTGAGGGCCCTGCCCTGGACCCCCAGCCCCCCACCCACGCCCTTGGTTCAGTCACAGCAGAGGTGGCCACACCCACACCCTCTGTGACCTCCGCGTTCCACCCTCCTGCAGCCCCGCCCGCCCCCCTCCGCCGGTTGCCCTGGGCTACCGAAGCTGCATCCTGGGGCCAGGGGGTTCCCAGGAGGCCAAGGGAAGACACGATGGCCTTCAATGAGTCGCAGAGGCCTTACGTGGCCTTGTGTGGTTGGGCTCACCTCTTACGTTTCAGTGAACTCTGCGAGAGGACAGGGACCTGCAGCCTCACAGTTGGGCTCCACGGTAAGGTGTGCGGGACAGACCTCAAACTGACCCACGGCATGGAGCAACACCCGCCATCGAGAGGTCTACAAGAGAGTCGCTGCAGCTAGCCCACAGGTCCGAGAAAACTAGATTCTTCTTTATGTAAGTGAGTTTTGGGGAGATTTGTTGCAAAGCATTATCACAGCGAGAGCCGACTAGTACAACATTCTCCAAATCACTGCCATGTCCACGGCTGCCACCGTGCCTACGTGTAAGGCAACTGTGTCCTCGAACTTTGAGAACTCCTGAATGAATTCTCGGTGCCTCTCCAACACAATGTACGTGGCTAAGGTGTCCCCAGATAACTTCACTAACGTACCACCGAGACCGCCCTAAGCTTTCAGTAAACGCAATGCGACGCTCTTCCTATTCGTTTTCTGTTTCTACGTAGGTAAAATGCTTTCCGTCAATCTAAAAGGATGGAAAATTGGCACAAAACACTCTGTGCATAGTTGTTTTTCACAAAGGAAAATCACAAACGAAACAGGCATTTCACCGGGTGTAGAGCACTAACGCCCCCTAGTGCCTCTAAATGCCAAGTGAACAGAGGCGCTTAATTAAATATCGAATCCCAGCTCTCTCCGCTTGAGAGGGAGAGCAAGCCATTCTCAAGTGGAGGAGGGATGTTTTCAGCAGCTATCTGCAACATTCTCTGGACCTGGCCACTGTGTAGCTACAAAGAAACCTTTTGTCTGAGGAAACTAACTAAAGAAACTTGGAAGTGGAAAAAGCGAGAAAGAATGAGACAATACCCTTATCTTGGTGACTCATTCACTTATTCGGTCACTTACCAAATCAAATATCCACTACGTGTAGAGAGTACTGTGCTGAAAACCGCACAGGACACGGAGACGTACCCCCATTCGCAGGGAGGTTAGATACCAGAGAGGGAGACAAGATGTAGATTACCTTACGGCAGTTCCGCACCTGTCTTGTTAAACTGTTTACAGCTTCAGGGGAGAGAAGGGATCCAGAAATCGCTTGGATTCTCAGTGAAGTCTTCGCAGAGACGGAGGTGCAAAATAGGTGGACTGGAAGAAACAAAAAAATTAACCTCGTGGGTAGATATGAAACGGAGCAGAGGTGCACAGATATTTAGACCCTGTTTTTTCTTGAAACGTCTAGAAAGTGAAACTGAAGCCAAATTACGGAGGGCCTGGAGTGTCAGTCTTAGGAGCCTGGCCATACGGGGTTGACAGCGGGTGCCACGGACGGCTCGGAAGAGGGCAAGGGCATAACCCAAGAGCCCTGGGAGGTGTAGGAGAGGTCGCAGCGAGGGAGGTAGAAAGGCATGCGATTCTCCGAAGCAGTCACCGTAACCCAGGTGTAAACTCATAAACGGTAGACGCGGAGTAAGGGCGACACAGACGGCAGGGAGGAGTACGAGGGACACTAGAAAGGAAAACGGTCGGGGCTTCACCAGGGATTGGGTGCATTCCTTTCTCCCTCTAACAGAGGTTATCAGTAACCGGGCTAGTCGCTGGGAATCAATAGTAAGCAAAAGAGGCGTGATCTCTTCTTCCTCACGGACCACGGGGTAAACTTACCTACCTGAAAGTGGATGCGAAAGGCGATGACGGCCATAAGCGAGAGGTGCGTGGTGTCACGTGAGCTAAGGTAGGGAGACGAGATGAGTTGAGTAGGTAAGGGGACGCTTTCTTGACCAAGTGACACCTGAGAAGACATGAGAAGGGTGAGGCGGCATCAGTCAGCTGCAAACTAAACAGAGGGACACTTCCTGCAGAGGGGCAGCACGGGCAATGCGCCGTTGTAAGTATGCAGGCCTGAGAGGAGGCCACTGTGGGCAGGATGATTGAGAATGAAAGGAAGGAGCTGCAAGACGAGGCCGCAGAGATCACGCTCCACCCTGCCCAGGGGATGCCCTGCCCTGCGGACTAGCACACCCAGAGAGAGAGTACCAGTGCACAGCCAGATGACAAGCCTGCTCGAGGATGCAAGCCAACGCTGCTTCTTTCACCAAGAAAGTCTTGCCTGGTAAACTAAACAGCGTATCCATAGAGCGGACACGTGATTTACATTCTGAAGCAGGCGCCCCGCCTTACGGAACGGCGACGGTTCTCAGGGGGGCCGGGCAGGAGACGCTCCGCGCGTCTGTCACAGGGACCCACCCACCTGCGGGACCTCCGGCCGCCTCGCAGGAAGCTACGACGCCCAGTCCCACGGCTACCTGTGCAGCGAGGTGTACTCCACGGACGCGTGCCACACACACTTCAAGTGGGAGGGCGGCCTGAGTGGCAAGGCGAGAGGCCGGCCTGCTGCGCAGACCAAGAAGGTGCTCTTCGGCCTGGGCCTAGGTGCTTGCGCCGCCCCCCTGGGCCTACCGGGCTCTGAGGGCCCTTCCCTGGACCCCCTGCCCCCCACCCCCCTTGGTTCAGTCACATCAGAGGTGGCCACACCCACACCCTCTGTGACCTCCGCGTTCCACCCTCCTGCAGCCCCGCCCGCCCCCCTCCGCCGGTTGCCCTGGGCTACCGAAGCTGCATCCTGGGGCCAGGGGGTTCCCAGGAGGCCAAGGGAAGACACGATGGCCTTCAATGAGTCGCAGAGGCCTTACGTGGCCTTGTGTGGTTGGGCTCACCTCTTACGTTTCAGTGAACTCTGCGAGAGGACAGGGACCTGCAGCCTCACAGTTGGGCTCCACGGTAAGGTGTGCGGGACAGACCTCAAACTGACCCACGGCATGGAACAACACCCGCCATCGAGAGGTCTACAAGAGAGCCGCTGCAGCTAGCCCACAGGTCCGAGAAAACTAGATTCTTCTTTATGTAAGTGAGTTTTGGGGAGATTTGTTGCAAAGCATTATCACAGCAAGAGCCGACGAGTACAACATTCTCCAAATCACTGCCATGTCCACGGCTGCCACCGTGCCTACGTGTAAGGCAACTGTGTCCTCGAACTTTGAGAACTCCTGAATGAATTCTCGGTGCCTCTCCAACACAATGTACGTGGCTAAGGTGTCCCCAGATAACTTCACTAACGTACCACCGAGACCGCCCTAAGCTTTCATTAAACGCAATGCAACGCTCTTTCTATTTGTTTTCTGTTTCTACGTAGGTAAAATGCTTTCCGTCAATCTAAAAGGATGGAAAATTGGCACAAAACACTCTGTGCATAGTTGTTTTTCACAAAGGAAAATCACAAACGAAACAGGCATTTCACCGGGTGTAGAGCACTAACGCCCCCTAGTGCCTCTAAATGCCAAGTGAACAGAGGCGCTTAATTAAATATCGAATCCCAGCTCTCTCCGCTTGAGAGGGAGAGCAAGCCATTCTCAAGTGGAGGAGGGATGTTTTCAGCAGCTATCTGCAACATTCTCTGGACCTGGCCACTGTGTAGCTACAAAGAAACCTTTTGTCTGAGGAAACTAACTAAAGAAACTTGGAAGTGGAAAAAGCGAGAAAGAATGAGACAATACCCTTATCTTGGTGACTCATTCACTTATTCGGTCACTTACCAAATCAAATATCCACTACGTGTAGAGAGTACTGTGCTGAAAACCGCACAGAACACGGAGACGTACCCCCATTCGCAGGGAGGTTAGATACCAGAGAGGGAGACAAGATGTAGATTACCTTACGGCAGTTCCGCACCTGTCTTGTTAAACTGTTTACAGCTTCAGGGGAGAGAAGGGATCCAGAAATCGCTTGGATTCTCAGTGAAGTCTTCGCAGAGACGGAGGTGCAAAATAGGTGGACTGGAAGAAACAAAAAAATTAACCTCGTGGGTAGATATGAAACGGAGCAGAGGTGCACAGATATTTAGACCCCGTTCTTTCTTGAAACGTCTAGAAAGTGAAACTGAAGCCAAATTACGGAGGGCCTGGAGTGTCAGTCTTAGGAGCTTGGCCGTACGGGGTTGACAGCGGGTGCCACGGACGGCTCGGAAGAGGGCAAGGGCATAACCCAAGAGCCCTGGGAGGTGTAGGAGAGGTCGCAGCGAGGGAGGTAGAAAGGCATGCGATTCTCCGAAGCAGTCACCGTAACCCAGGTGTAAACTCATAAACGGTAGACGCGGAGTAAGGGCGACACAGACGGCAGGGAGGAGTACGAGGGACACTAGAAAGGAAAACGGTCGGGGCTTCACCAGGGATTGGGTGCATTCCTTTCTCCCTCTAACAGAGGTTATCAGTAACCGGGCTAGTCGCTGAGAATCAATAGTAAGCAAAAGAGGCGTGATCTCTTCTTCCTCACGGACCACGGGGTAAACTTACCTACCTGAAAGTGGATGCGAAAGGCGATGACGGCCATAAGCGAGAGGTGCGTGGTGTCACGTGAGCTACGGTAGGGAGACGAGATGAGTTGAGTAGGTAAGGGGACGCTTTCTTGACCAAGTGACACCTGAGAAGACATGAGAAGGGTGAGGCGGCATCAGTCAGCTGCAAACTAAACAGAGGGACACTTCCTGCAGAGGGGCAGCACGGGCAATGCGCCGTTGTAAGTATGCAGGCCTGAGAGGAGGCCACTGTGGGCAGGATGATTGAGAATGAAAGGAAGGAGCTGCAAGACGAGGCCGCAGAGATCACGCTCCACCCTGCCCAGGGGATGCCCTGCCCTGCGGACTAGCACACCCAGAGAGAGAGTACCAGTGCACAGCCAGATGACAAGCCTGCTCGAGGATGCAAGCCAACGCTGCTTCTTTCACCAAGAAAGTCTTGCCTGGTAAACTAAACAGCGTATCCATAGAGCGGACACGTGATTTACATTCTGAAGCAGGCGCCCCGCCTTACGGAACGGCGACGGTTCTCAGGGGGGCCGGGCAGGAGACGCTCCGCGCGTCTGTCACAGGGACCCACCCGCCTGCGGGACCTCCGGCCGCCTCGCAGGAAGCTACGACGCCCAGTCCCACGGCTACCTGTGCAGCGAGGTGTACTCCGCGGACGCGTGCCACACACACTTCAAGTGGGAGGGCGGCCTGAGTGGCAAGGCGAGAGGCCGGCCTGCTGCGCAGACCAAGAAGGTGCTCTTCGGCCTGGGCCTAGGTGCTTGCGCCGCCCCCCTGGGCCTACCGGGCTCTGAGGGCCCTTCCCTGGACCCCCTGCCCCCCACCCCCCTTGGTTCAGTCACATCAGAGGTGGCCACACCCACACCCTCTGTGACCTCCGCGTTCCACCCTCCTGCAGCCCCGCCCGCCCCCCTCCGCCGGTTGCCCTGGGCTACCGAAGCTGCATCCTGGGGCCAGGGGGTTCCCAGGAGGCCAAGGGAAGACACGATGGCCTTCAATGAGTCGCAGAGGCCTTACGTGGCCTTGTGTGGTTGGGCTCACCTCTTACGTTTCAGTGAACTCTGCGAGAGGACAGGGACCTGCAGCCTCACAGTTGGGCTCCACGGTAAGGTGTGCGGGACAGACCTCAAACTGACCCACGGCATGGAACAACACCCGCCATCGAGAGGTCTACAAGAGAGCCGCTGCAGCTAGCCCACAGGTCCGAGAAAACTAGATTCTTCTTTATGTAAGTGAGTTTTGGGGAGATTTGTTGCAAAGCATTATCACAGCAAGAGCCGACGAGTACAACATTCTCCAAATCACTGCCATGTCCACGGCTGCCACCGTGCCTACGTGTAAGGCAACTGTGTCCTCGAACTTTGAGAACTCCTGAATGAATTCTCGGTGCCTCTCCAACACAATGTACGTGGCTAAGGTGTCCCCAGATAACTTCACTAACGTACCACCGAGACCGCCCTAAGCTTTCATTAAACGCAATGCAACGCTCTTTCTATTCGTTTTCTGTTTCTACGTAGGTAAAATGCTTTCCGTCAATCTAAAAGGATGGAAAATTGGCACAAAACACTCTGTGCATAGTTGTTTTTCACAAAGGAAAATCACAAACGAAACAGGCATTTCACCGGGTGTAGAGCACTAACGCCCCCTAGTGCCTCTAAATGCCAAGTGAACAGAGGCGCTTAATTAAATATCGAATCCCAGCTCTCTCCGCTTGAGAGGGAGAGCAAGCCATTCTCAAGTGGAGGAGGGATGTTTTCAGCAGCTATCTGCAACATTCTCTGGACCTGGCCACTGTGTAGCTACAAAGAAACCTTTTGTCTGAGGAAACTAACTAAAGAAACTTGGAAGTGGAAAAAGCGAGAAAGAATGAGACAATACCCTTATCTTGGTGACTCATTCACTTATTCGGTCACTTACCAAATCAAATATCCACTACGTGTAGAGAGTACTGTGCTGAAAACCGCACAGGACACGGAGACGTACCCCCATTCGCAGGGAGGTTAGATACCAGAGAGGGAGACAAGATGTAGATTACCTTACGGCAGTTCCGCACCTGTCTTGTTAAACTGTTTACAGCTTCAGGGGAGAGAAGGGATCCAGAAATCGCTTGGATTCTCAGTGAAGTCTTCGCAGAGACGGAGGTGCAAAATAGGTGGACTGGAAGAAACAAAAAAATTAACCTCGTGGGTAGATATGAAACGGAGCAGAGGTGCACAGATATTTAGACCCTGTTTTTTCTTGAAACGTCTAGAAAGTGAAACTGAAGCCAAATTACGGAGGGCCTGGAGTGTCAGTCTTAGGAGCCTGGCCGTACGGGGTTGACAGCGGGTGCCATGGACGGCTCGGAAGAGGGCAAGGGCATAACCCAAGAGCCCTGGGAGGTGTAGGAGAGGTCGCAGCGAGGGAGGTAGAAAGGCATGCGATTCTCCGAAGCAGTCACCGTAACCCAGGTGTAAACTCATAAACGGTAGACGTGGAGTAAGGGCGACACAGACGGCAGGGAGGAGTACGAGGGACACTAGAAAGGAAAACGGTCGGGGCTTCACCAGGGATTGGGTGCATTCCTTTCTCCCTCTAACAGAGGTTATCAGTAACCGGGCTAGTCGCTGGGAATCAATAGTAAGCAAAAGAGGCGTGATCTCTTCTTCCTCACGGACCACGGGGTAAACTTACCTACCTGAAAGTGGATGCGAAAGGCGATGACGGCCATAAGCGAGAGGTGCGTGGTGTCACGTGAGCTACGGTAGGGAGACGAGATGAGTTGAGTAGGTAAGGGGACGCTTTCTTGAGCAAGTGACACCTGAGAAGACATGAGAAGGGTGAGGCGGCATCAGTCAGCTGCAAACTAAACAGAGGGACACTTCCTGCAGAGGGGCAGCACGGGCAATGCGCCGTTGTAAGTATGCAGGCCTGAGAGGAGGCCACTGTGGGCAGGATGATTGAGAATGAAAGGAAGGAGCTGCAAGACGAGGCCGCAGAGATCACGCTCCACCCTGCCCAGGGGATGCCCTGCCCTGCGGACTAGCACACCCAGAGAGAGAGTACCAGTGCACAGCCAGATGACAAGACTGCTCGAGGATGCAAGCCAACGCTGCTTCTTTCACCAAGAAAGTCTTGCCTGGTAAACTAAACAGCGTATCCATAGAGCGGACACGTGATTTACATTCTGAAGCAGGCGCCCCGCCTTACGGAACGGCGACGGTTCTCAGGGGGGCCGGGCAGGAGACGCTCCGCGCTTCTGTCACAGGGACCCACCCGCCTGCGGGACCTCCGGCCGCCTCGCAGGAAGCTACGACGCCCAGTCCCACGGCTACCTGTGCAGCGAGGTGTACTCCGCGGACGCGTGCCACACACAGTTCAAGTGGGAGGGCGGCCTGAATGGCAAGGCGAGAGGCCGGCCTGCTGCGCAGACCAAGAAGGTGCTCTTCGGCCTGGGCCTAGGTGCTTGCGCCGCCCCCCTGGGCCTACCGGGCTCTGAGGGCCCTTCCCTGGACCCCCTGCCCCCCACCCCCCTTGGTTCAGTCACATCAGAGGTGGCCACACCCACACCCTCTGTGACCTCCGCGTTCCACCCTCCTGCAGCCCCGCCCGCCCCCCTCCGCCGGTTGCCCTGGGCTACCGAAGCTGCATCCTGGGGCCAGGGGGTTCCCAGGAGGCCAAGGGAAGACACGATGGCCTTCAATGAGTCGCAGAGGCCTTACGTGGCCTTGTGTGGTTGGGCTCACCTCTTACGTTCCAGTGAACTCGGCGAGAGGACAGGGACCTGCAGCCTCACAGTTGGGCTCCACGGTAAGGTGTGCGGGACAGACCTCAAACTGACCCACGGCATGGAGCAACACCCGCCATCGAGAGGTCTACAAGAGAGCCGCTGCAGCTAGCCCACAGGTCCGAGAAAACTAGATTCTTCTTTATGTAAGTGAGTTTTGGGGAGATTTGTTGCAAAGCATTATCACAGCGAGAGCCGACTAGTACAACATTCTCCAAATCACTGCCATGT
This sequence comes from Leucopleurus acutus, assembly GCF_964270905.1. Lineage (NCBI taxonomy): Eukaryota > Metazoa > Chordata > Mammalia > Artiodactyla > Delphinidae > Leucopleurus > Leucopleurus acutus. The sequence goes on along the minus strand of NC_139143.1, from coordinate 32,104,920 downwards.
CCACGGCTGCCACCGTGCCTACGTGTAAGGCAACTGTGTCCTCGAACTTTGAGAACTCCTGAATGAATTCTCGGTGCCTCTCCAACACAATGTACGTGGCTAAGGTGTCCCCAGATAACTTCACTAACGTACCACCGAGACCGCCCTAAGCTTTCATTAAACGCAATGCAACGCTCTTTCTATTCGTTTTCTGTTTCTACGTAGGTAAAATGCTTTCCGTCAATCTAAAAGGATGGAAAATTGGCACAAAACACTCTGTGCATAGTTTTTTTTCACAAAGGAAAATCACAAACGAAACAGGCATTTCACCGGGTGTAGAGCACTAACGCCCCCTAGTGCCTCTAAATGCCAAGTGAACAGAGGCGCTTAATTAAATATCGAATCCCAGCTCTCTCCGCTTGAGAGGGAGAGCAAGCCATTCTCATGTGGAGGAGGGATGTTTCCAGCAGCTATCTGCAACATTCTCTGGACCTGGCCACTGTGTAGCTACAAAGAAACCTTTTGTCTGAGGAAACTAACTAAAGAAACTTGGAAGTGGAAAAAGCGAGAAAGAATGAGACAATACCCTTATCTTGGTGACTCATTCACTTATTCGGTCACTTACCAAATCAAATATCCACTACGTGTAGAGAGTACTGTGCTGAAAACCGCCAGGACACGGAGACGTACCCCCATTCGCAGGGAGGTTAGATACCAGAGAGGGAGACAAGATGTAGATTACCTTACGGCAGTTCCGCACCTGTCTTGTTAAACTGTTTACAGCTTCAGGGGAGAGAAGGGATCCAGAAATCGCTTGGATTCTCAGTGAAGTCTTCGCAGAGACGGAGGTGCAAAATAGGTGGACTGGAAGAAACAAAAAAATTAACCTCGTGGGTAGATATGAAACGGAGCAGAGGTGCACAGATATTTAGACCCCGTTTTTTCTTGAAACGTCTAGAAAGTGAAACTGAAGCCAAATTACGGAGGGCCTGGAGTGTCAGTCTTAGGAGCCTGGCCGTACGGGGTTGACAGCGGGTGCCACGGACGGCTCGGAAGAGGGCAAGGGCATAACCCAAGAGCCCTGGGAGGTGTAGGAGAGGTCGCAGCGAGGGAGGTAGAAAGGCATGCGATTCTCCGAAGCAGTCACCGTAACCCAGGTGTAAACTCATAAACGGTAGACGCGGAGTAAGGGCGACACAGACGGCAGGGAGGAGTACGAGGGACACTAGAAAGGAAAACGGTCGGGGCTTCACCAGGGATTGGATGCATTCCTTTCTCCCTCTAACAGAGGTTATCAGTAACCGGGCTAGTCGCTGGGAATCAAGAGTAAGCAAAACAGGCGTGATCTCTTCTTCCTCACGGGCCACGGGGTAAACTTACCTACCTGAAACTGGATGCGAAAGGCGATGACGGCCATAAGCGAGAGGTGCGTGGTGTCACGTGAGCTACGGTAGGGAGACGAGATGAGTTGAGTAGGTAAGGGGACGCTTTCTTGACCAAGTGACACCTGAGAAGAGATGAGAAGGGTGAGGCGGCATCAGTCAGCTGCAAACTAAACAGAGGGACACTTCCTGCAGAGGGGCAGCACGGGCAATGCGCCGTTGTAAGTATGCAGGCCTGAGAGGAGGCCACTGTGGGCAGGATGATTGAGAATGAAAGGAAGGAGCTGCAAGACGAGGCCGCAGAGATCACGCTCCACCCTGCCCAGGGGATGCCCTGCCCTGCGGACTAGCACACCCAGAGAGAGAGTACCAGTGCACAGCCAGATGACAAGCCTGCTCGACGATGCAAGCCAACGCTGCTTCTTTCACCAAGAAAGTCTTGCCTGGTAAACTAAACAGCGTATCCATAGAGCGGACACGTGATTTACATTCTGAAGCAGGCGCCCCGCCTTACGGAACGGCGACGGTTCTCAGGGGGGCCGGGCAGGAGCCGCTCCGCGCGTCTGTCCCAGGGACCCACCCGCCTGCGGGACCTCCGGCCGCCTCGCAGGAAGCTACGACGACCAGTCCCACGGCTACCTGTGCAGCGAGGTGTACTCCGCGGATGCGTGCCACACACACTTCAAGAGGGAGGGCGGCCTGAGTGGCAAGGGGAGAGGCCGGCCTGCCACGCAGACCAAGAAGGCGCTCTTCGGCCTGGGCCTAGGTGCTTGCGCCGCCCCCCTGGGCTTACCGGGCTCTGAGGGCCCTGCCCTGGACCCCCAGCCCCCCACCCACGCCCTTGGTTCAGTCACAGCAGAGGTGGCCACACCCACACCCTCTGTGACCTCCGCGTTCCACCCTCCTGCAGCCCCGCCCGCCCCCCTCCGCCGGTTGCCCTGGGCTACCGAAGCTGCATCCTGGGGCCAGGGGTTCCCCAGGAGGCCAAGGGAAGACACGATGGCCTTCAATGAGTCGCAGAGGCCTTACGTGGCCTTGTGTGGTTGGGCTCACCTCTTACGTTCCAGTGAACTCGGCGAGAGGACAGGGACCTGCAGCCTCACAGTTGGGCTCCACGGTAAGGTGTGCGGGACAGACCTCAAACTGACCCACGGCATGGAGCAACACCCGCCATCGAGAGGTCTACAAGAGAGCCGCTGCAGCTAGCCCACAGGTCCGAGAAAACTAGATTCTTCTTTATGTAAGTGAGTTTTGGGGAGATTTGTTGCAAAGCATTATCACAGCGAGAGCCGACTAGTACAACATTCTCCAAATCACTGCCATGTCCACGGCTGCCACCGTGCCTACGTGTAAGGCAACTGTGTCCTCGAACTTTGAGAACTCCTGAATGAATTCTCGGTGCCTCTCCAACACAATGTACGTGGCTAAGGTGTCCCCAGATAACTTCACTAACGTACCACCGAGACCGCCCTAAGCTTTCATTAAACGCAATGCAACGCTCTTTCTATTCGTTTTCTGTTTCTACGTAGGTAAAATGCTTTCCGTCAATCTAAAAGGATGGAAAATTGGCACAAAACACTCTGTGCATAGTTTTTTTTCACAAAGGAAAATCACAAACGAAACAGGCATTTCACCGGGTGTAGAGCACTAACGCCCCCTAGTGCCTCTAAATGCCAAGTGAACAGAGGCGCTTAATTAAATATCGAATCCCAGCTCTCTCCGCTTGAGAGGGAGAGCAAGCCATTCTCAAGTGGAGGAGGGATGTTTCCAGCAGCTATCTGCAACATTCTCTGGACCTGGCCACTGTGTAGCTACAAAGAAACCTTTTGTCTGAGGAAACTAACTAAAGAAACTTGGAAGTGGAAAAAGCGAGAAAGAATGAGACAATACCCTTATCTTGGTGACTCATTCACTTATTCGGTCACTTACCAAATCAAATATCCACTACGTGTAGAGAGTACTGTGCTGAAAACCGCCAGGACACGGAGACGTACCCCCATTCGCAGGGAGGTTAGATACCAGAGAGGGAGACAAGATGTAGATTACCTTACGGCAGTTCCGCACCTGTCTTGTTAAACTGTTTACAGCTTCAGGGGAGAGAAGGGATCCAGAAATCGCTTGGATTCTCAGTGAAGTCTTCGCAGAGACGGAGGTGCAAAATAGGTGGACTGGAAGAAACAAAAAAATTAACCTCGTGGGTAGATATGAAACGGAGCAGAGGTGCACAGATATTTAGACCCCGTTCTTTCTTGAAACGTCTAGAAAGTGAAACTGAAGCCAAATTACGGAGGGCCTGGAGTGTCAGTCTTAGGAGCCTGGCCGTACGGGGTTGACAGCGGGTGCCACGGACGGCTCGGAAGAGGGCAAGGGCATAACCCAAGAGCCCTGGGAGGTGTAGGAGAGGTCGCAGCGAGGGAGGTAGAAAGGCATGCGATTCTCCGAAGCAGTCACCGTAACCCAGGTGTAAACTCATAAACGGTAGACGCGGAGTAAGGGCGACACAGATGGCAGGGAGGAGTACGAGGGACACTAGAAAGGAAAACGGTCGGGGCTTCACCAGGGATTGGGTGCATTCCTTTCTCCCTCTAACAGAGGTTATCAGTAACCGGGCTAGTCGCTGGGAATCAAGAGTAAGCAAAACAGGCGTGATCTCTTCTTCCTCACGGACCACGGGGTAAACTTACCTACCTGAAACTGGATGCGAAAGGCGATGACGGCCATAAGCGAGAGGTGCGTGGTGTCACGTGAGCTACGGTAGGGAGACGAGATGAGTTGAGTAGGTAAGGGGACGCTTTCTTGACCAAGTGACACCTGAGAAGACATGAGAAGGGTGAGGCGGCATCAGTCAGCTGCAAACTAAACAGAGGGACACTTCCTGCAGAGGGGCAGCACGGGCAATGCGCCGTTGTAAGTATGCAGGCCTGAGAGGAGGCCACTGTGGGCAGGATGATTGAGAATGAAAGGAAGGAGCTGCAAGACGAGGCCGCAGAGATCACGCTCCACCCTGCCCAGGGGATGCCCTGCCCTGCGGACTAGCACACCCAGAGAGAGAGTACCAGTGCACAGCCAGATGACAAGCCTGCTCGAGGATGCAAGCCAACGCTGCTTCTTTCACCAAGAAAGTCTTGCCTGGTAAACTAAACAGCGTATCCATAGAGCGGACACGTGATTTACATTCTGAAGCAGGCGCCCCGCCTTACGGAACGGCGACGGTTCTCAGGGGGGCCGGGCAGGAGACGCACCGCGCGTCTGTCACAGGGACCCACCCACCTGCGGGACCTCCGGCCGCCTCGCAGGAAGCTACGACGCCCAGTCCCACGGCTACCTGTGCAGCGAGGTGTACTCCGCGGACGCGTGCCACACACACTTCAAGTGGGAGGGCGGCCTGAGTGGCAAGGCGAGAGGCCGGCCTGCTGCGCAGACCAAGAAGGTGCTCTTCGGCCTGGGCCTAGGTGCTTGCGCCGCACCCCTGGGCCTACCGGGCTCTGAGGGCCCTTCCCTGGACCCCCTGCCCCCCACCCCCCTTGGTTCAGTCACATCAGAGGTGGCCACACCCACACCCTCTGTGACCTCCGCGTTCCACCCTCCTGCAGCCCCGCCCGCCCCCCTCCGCCGGTTGCCCTGGGCTACCGAAGCTGCATCCTGGGGCCAGGGGGTTCCCAGGAGGCCAAGGGAAGACACGATGGCCTTCAATGAGTCGCAGAGGCCTTACGTGGCCTTGTGTGGTTGGGCTCACCTCTTACGTTTCAGTGAACTCTGCGAGAGGACAGGGACCTGCAGCCTCACAGTTGGGCTCCACGGTAAGGTGTGCGGGACAGACCTCAAACTGACCCACGGCATGGAACAACACCCGCCATCGAGAGGTCTACAAGAGAGCCGCTGCAGCTAGCCCACAGGTCCGAGAAAACTAGATTCTTCTTTATGTAAGTGAGTTTTGGGGAGATTTGTTGCAAAGCATTATCACAGCAAGAGCCGACGAGTACAACATTCTCCAAATCACTGCCATGTCCACGGCTGCCACCGTGCCTACGTGTAAGGCAACTGTGTCCTCGAACTTTGAGAACTCCTGAATGAATTCTCGGTGCCTCTCCAACACAATGTACGTGGCTAAGGTGTCCCCAGATAACTTCACTAACGTACCACCGAGACCGCCCTAAGCTTTCATTAAACGCAATGCAACGCTCTTTCTATTCGTTTTCTGTTTCTACGTAGGTAAAATGCTTTCCGTCAATCTAAAAGGATGGAAAATTGGCACAAAACACTCTGTGCATAGTTGTTTTTCACAAAGGAAAATCACAAACGAAACAGGCATTTCACCGGGTGTAGAGCACTAACGCCCCCTAGTGCCTCTAAATGCCAAGTGAACAGAGGCGCTTAATTAAATATCGAATCCCAGCTCTCTCCGCTTGAGAGGGAGAGCAAGCCATTCTCAAGTGGAGGAGGGATGTTTTCAGCAGCTATCTGCAACATTCTCTGGACCTGGCCACTGTGTAGCTACAAAGAAACCTTTTGTCTGAGGAAACTAACTAAAGAAACTTGGAAGTGGAAAAGCGAGAAAGAATGAGACAATACCCTTATCTTGGTGACTCATTCACTTATTCGGTCACTTACCAAATCAAATATCCACTACGTGTAGAGAGTACTGTGCTGAAAACCGCACAGAACACGGAGACGTACCCCCATTCGCAGGGAGGTTAGATACCAGAGAGGGAGACAAGATGTAGATTACCTTACGGCAGTTCCGCACCTGTCTTGTTAAACTGTTTACAGCTTCAGGGGAGAGAAGGGATCCAGAAATCGCTTGGATTCTCAGTGAAGTCTTTGCAGAGACGGAGGTGCAAAATAGGTGGACTGGAAGAAACAAAAAAATTAACCTCGTGGGTAGATATGAAACGGAGCAGAGGTGCACAGATATTTAGACCCCGTTCTTTCTTGAAACGTCTAGAAAGTGAAACTGAAGCCAAATTACGGAGGGCCTGGAGTGTCAGTCTTAGGAGCTTGGCCGTACGGGGTTGACAGCGGGTGCCACGGACGGCTCGGAAGAGGGCAAGGGCATAACCCAAGAGCCCTGGGAGGTGTAGGAGAGGTCGCAGCGAGGGAGGTAGAAAGGCATGCGATTCTCCGAAGCAGTCACCGTAACCCAGGTGTAAACTCATAAACGGTAGACGCGGAGTAAGGGCGACACAGACGCCAGGGAGGAGTACGAGGGACACTAGAAAGGAAAACGGTCGGGGCTTCACCAGGGATTGGATGCATTCCTTTCTCCCTCTAACAGAGGTTATCAGTAACCGGGCTAGTCGCTGGGAATCAAGAGTAAGCAAAACAGGCGTGATCTCTTCTTCCTCACGGGCCACGGGGTAAACTTACCTACCTGAAACTGGATGCGAAAGGCGATGACGGCCATAAGCGAGAGGTGCGTGGTGTCACGTGAGCTACGGTAGGGAGACGAGATGAGTTGAGTAGGTAAGGGGACGCTTTCTTGACCAAGTGACACCTGAGAAGACATGAGAAGGGTGAGGCGGCATCAGTCAGCTGCAAACTAAACAGAGGGACACTTCCTGCAGAGGGGCAGCACGGGCAATGCGCCGTTGTAAGTATGCAGGCCTGAGAGGAGGCCACTGTGGGCAGGATGATTGAGAATGAAAGGAAGGAGCTGCAAGACGAGGCCGCAGAGATCACGCTCCACCCTGCCCAGGGGATGCCCTGCCCTGCGGACTAGCACACCCAGAGAGAGAGTACCAGTGCACAGCCAGATGACAAGCCTGCTCGAGGATGCAAGCCAACGCTGCTTCTTTCACCAAGAAAGTCTTGCCTGGTAAACTAAACAGCGTATCCATAGAGCGGACACGTGATTTACATTCTGAAGCAGGCGCCCCGCCTTACGGAACGGCGACGGTTCTCAGGGGGGCCGGGCAGGAGACGCTCCGCGCGTCTGTCACAGGGATCCACCCGCCTGCGGGACCTCCGGCCGCCTCGCAGGAAGCTACGACGCCCAGTCCCACGGCTACCTGTGCAGCGAGGTGTACTCCGCGGACGCGTGCCACACACACTTCAAGTGGGAGGGCGGCCTGAGTGGCAAGGCGAGAGGCCGGCCTGCTGCGCAGACCAAGAAGGTGCTCTTCGGCCTGGGCCTAGGTGCTTGCGCCGCACCCCTGGGCCTACCGGGCTCTGAGGGCCCTTCCCTGGACCCCCTGCCCCCCACCCCCCTTGGTTCAGTCACATCAGAGGTGGCCACACCCACACCCTCTGTGACCTCCGCGTTCCACCCTCCTGCAGCCCCGCCCGCCCCCCTCCGCCGGTTGCCCTGGGCTACCGAAGCTGCATCCTGGGGCCAGGGGGTTCCCAGGAGGCCAAGGGAAGACACGATGGCCTTCAATGAGTCGCAGAGGCCTTACGTGGCCTTGTGTGGTTGGGCTCACCTCTTACGTTTCAGTGAACTCGGCGAGAGGACAGGGACCTGCAGCCTCACAGTTGGGCTCCACGGTAAGGTGTGCGGGACAGACCTCAAACTGACCCACGGCATGGAGCAACACCCGCCATCGAGAGGTCTACAAGAGAGCCGCTGCAGCTAGCCCACAGGTCCGAGAAAACTAGATTCTTCTTTATGTAAGTGAGTTTTGGGGAGATTTGTTGCAAAGCATTATCACAGCGAGAGCCGACTAGTACAACATTCTCCAAATCACTGCCATGTCCACGGCTGCCACCGTGCCTACGTGTAAGGCAACTGTGTCCTCGAACTTTGAGAACTCCTGAATGAATTCTCGGTGCCTCTCCAACACAATGTACGTGGCTAAGGTGTCCCCAGATAACTTCACTAACGTACCACCGAGACCGCCCTAAGCTTTCATTAAACGCAATGCAACGCTCTTTCTATTCGTTTTCTGTTTCTACGTAGGTAAAATGCTTTCCGTCAATCTAAAAGGATGGAAAATTGGCACAAAACACTCTGTGCATAGTTTTTTTTCACAAAGGAAAATCACAAACGAAACAGGCATTTCACCGGGTGTAGAGCACTAACGCCCCCTAGTGCCTCTAAATGCCAAGTGAACAGAGGCGCTTAATTAAATATCGAATCCCAGCTCTCTCCGCTTGAGAGGGAGAGCAAGCCATTCTCAAGTGGAGGAGGGATGTTTCCAGCAGCTATCTGCAACATTCTCTGGACCTGGCCACTGTGTAGCTACAAAGAAACCTTTTGTCTGAGGAAACTAACTAAAGAAACTTGGAAGTGGAAAAAGCGAGAAAGAATGAGACAATACCCTTATCTTGGTGACTCATTCACTTATTCGGTCACTTACCAAATCAAATATTCACTACGTGTAGAGAGTACTGTGCTGAAAACCGCACAGAACACGGAGACGTACCCCCATTCGCAGGGAGGTTAGATACCAGAGAGGGAGACAAGATGTAGATTACCTTACGGCAGTTCCGCACCTGTCTTGTTAAACTGTTTACAGCTTCAGGGGAGAGAAGGGATCCAGAAATCGCTTGGATTCTCAGTGAAGTCTTCGCAGAGACGGAGGTGCAAAATAGGTGGACTGGAAGAAACAAAAAAATTAACCTCGTGGGTAGATATGAAACGGAGCAGAGGTGCACAGATATTTAGACCCCGTTCTTTCTTGAAACGTCTAGAAAGTGAAACTGAAGCCAAATTACGGAGGGCCTGGAGTGTCAGTCTTAGGAGCTTGGCCGTACGGGGTTGACAGCGGGTGCCACGGACGGCTCGGAAGAGGGCAAGGGCATAACCCAAGAGCCCTGGGAGGTGTAGGAGAGGTCGCAGCGAGGGAGGTAGAAAGGCATGCGATTCTCCGAAGCAGTCACCGTAACCCAGGTGTAAACTCATAAACGGTAGACGCGGAGTAAGGGCGACACAGACGGCAGGGAGGAGTACGAGGGACACTAGAAAGGAAAACGGTCGGGGCTTCACCAGGGATTGGGTGCATTCCTTTCTCCCTCTAACAGAGGTTATCAGTAACCGGGCTAGTCGCTGGGAATCAAGAGTAAGCAAAACAGGCGTGATCTCTTCTTCCTCACGGGCCACGGGGTAAACTTACCTACCTGAAACTGGATGCGAAAGGCAATGACGGCCATAAGCGAGAGGTGCGTGGTGTCACGTGAGCTACGGTAGGGAGACGAGATGAGTTGAGTAGGTAAGGGGACGCTTTCTTGACCAAGTGACACCTGAGAAGACATGAGAAGGGTGAGGCGGCATCAGTCAGCTGCAAACTAAACAGAGGGACACTTCCTGCAGAGGGGCAGCACGGGCAATGCGCCGTTGTAAGTATGCAGGCCTGAGAGGAGGCCACTGTGGGCAGGATGATTGAGAATGAAAGGAAGGAGCTGCAAGACGAGGCCGCAGAGATCACGCTCCACCCTGCCCAGGGGATGCCCTGCCCTGCGGACTAGCACACCCAGAGAGAGAGTACCAGTGCACAGCCAGATGACAAGCCTGCTCGACGATGCAAGCCAACGCTGCTTCTTTCACCAAGAAAGTCTTGCCTGGTAAACTAAACAGCGTATCCATAGAGCGGACACGTGATTTACATTCTGAAGCAGGCGCACCGCCTTATGGAACGGCGACGGATCTCAGGGGGGCCGGGCAGGAGCCGCTCCGCGCATCTGTCCCAGGGACCCACCCGCCTGCGGGACCTCCGGCCGCCTCGCAGGAAGCTACGACGCCCAGTCCCACGGCTACCTGTGCAGCGAGGTGTACTCCGCGGACGCGTGCCACACACACTTCAAGTGGGAGGGCGGCCTGAGTGGCAAGGCGAGAGGCCGGCCTGCCGCGCAGACCAAGAAGGCGCTCTTCGGCCTGGGCCTAGGTGCTTGAGCCGCCCCCCTGGGCCTACCGGGCTCTGAGGGCCCTGCCCTGGACCCCCAGCCCCCCACCCACGCCCTTGGTTCAGTCACAGCAGAGGTGGCCACACCCACACCCTCTGTGACCTCCGCGTTCCACCCTCCTGCAGCCCCGCCCGCCCCCCTCCGCCGGTTGCCCTGGGCTACCGAAGCTGCATCCTGGGTCCAGGGGGTTCCCAGGAGGCCAAGGGAAAACACGATGGCCTTCAATGAGTCGCAGAGGCCTTACGTGGCCTTGTGTGGTTGGGCTCACCTCTTACGTTTCAGTGAACTCTGCGAGAGGACAGGGACCTGCAGCCTCACAGTTGGGCTCCACGGTAAGGTGGGCGGGACAGACCTCAAACTGACCCACGGCATGGAACAACACCCGCCATCGAGAGGTCTACAAGAGAGCCGCTGCAGCTAGCACACAGGTCCGAGAAAACTAGATTCTTCTTTATGTAAGTGAGTTTTGGGGAGATTTGTTGCAAAGCATTATCACAGCGAGAGCCGACGAGTACAACATTCTCCAAATCACTGCCATGTCCACGGCTGCCACCGTGCCTACGTGTAAGGCAACTGTGTCCTCGAACTTTGAGAACTCCTGAATGAATTCTCGGTGCCTCTCCAACACAATGTACGTGGCTAAGGTGTCCCCAGATAACTTCACTAACGTACCACCGCGACCGCCCTAAGCTTTCATTAAACGCAATGCAACGCTCTTTCTATTCGTTTTCTGTTTCTACGTAGGTAAAATGCTTTCCGTCAATCTAAAAGGATGGAAAATTGGCACAAAACACTCTGTGCATAGTTGTTTTTCACAAAGGAAAATCACAAACGAAACAGGCATTTCACCGGGTGTAGAGCACTAACGCCCCCTAGTGCCTCTAAATGCCAAGTGAACAGAGGCGCTTAATTAAATATCGAATCCCAGCTCTCTCCACTTGAGAGGGAGAGCAAGCCATTCTCAAGTGGAGGAGGGATGTTTTCAGCAGCTATCTGCAACATTCTCTGGACCTGGCCACTGTGTAGCTACAAAGAAACCTTTTGTCTGAGGAAACTAACTAAAGAAACTTGGAAGTGGAAAAAGCGAGAAAGAATGAGACAATACCCTTATCTTGGAGACTCATTCACTTATTCGGTCACTTACAAAATCAAATATCCACTACGTGTAGAGAGTACTGTGCTGAAAACCGCACAGGACACGGAGACGTACCCCCATTCGCAGGGAGGTTAGATACCAGAGAGGGAGACAAGATGTAGATTACCTTACGGCAGTTCCGCACCTGTCTTGTTAAACTGTTTACAGCTTCAGGGGAGAGAAGGGATCCAGAAATCGCTTGGATTCTCAGTGAAGTCTTCGCAGAGACGGAGGTGCAAAATAGGTGGACTGGAAGAAACAAAAAAATTAACCTCGTGGGTAGATATGAAACGGAGCAGAGGTGCACAGATATTTAGACCCCGTTTTTTCTTGAAACGTCTAGAAAGTGAAACTGAAGCCAAATTACGGAGGGCCTGGAGTGTCAGTCTTAGGAGCTTGGCCGTACGGGGTTGACAGCGGGTGCCACGGACGGCTCGGAAGAGGGCAAGGGCATAACCCAAGAGCCCTGGGAGGTGTAGGAGAGGTCGCAGCGAGGGAGGTAGAAAGGCATGCGATTCTCCGAAGCAGTCACCGTAACCCAGGTGTAAACTCATAAACGGTAGACGCGGAGTAAGGGCGACACAGACGGCAGGGAGGAGTACGAGGGACACTAGAAAGGAAAACGGTCGGGGCTTCGCCAGGGATTGGGTGCATTCCTTTCTCCCTCTAACAGAGGTTATCAGTAACCGGGCTAGTCGCTGGGAATCAAGAGTAAGCAAAACAGGCGTGATCTCTTCTTCCTCACGGACCACGGGGTAAACTTACCTACCTGAAAGTGGATGCGAAAGGCGATGACGGCCATAAGCGAGAGGTGCGTGGTGTCACGTGAGCTACGGTAGGGAGACGAGATGAGTTGAGTAGGTAAGGGGACGCTTTCTTGACCAAGTGACACCTGAGAAGACATGAGAAGGGTGAGGCGGCATCAGTCAGCTGCAAACTAAACAGAGGGACACTTCCTGCAGAGGGGCAGCACGGGCAATGCACCGTTGTAAGTATGCAGGCCTGAGAGGAGGCGACTGTGGGCAGGATGATTGAGAATGAAAGGAAGGAGCTGCAAGACGAGGCCGCAGAGATCATGCTCCACCCTGCCCAGGGGATACCCTGCCCTGCGGACTAGCACATCCAGAGAGAGAGTACCAGTGCACAGCCAGATGACAAGCCTGCTCGAGGATGCAAGCCAACGCTGCTTCTTTCACCAAGAAAGTCTTGCCTGGTAAACTAAACAGTGTATCCATAGAGCGGACACGTGATTTACATTCTGAAGCAGGCGCCCCGCCTTACGGAACGGCGACGGTTCTCAGGGGGGCCGGGCAGGAGACGCTCCGCGCGTCTGACCCAGGGACCCACCCGCCTGCGGGACCTCCGGCCGCCTCGCAGGAAGCTACGACGCCCAGTCCCACGGCTACCTGTGCAGCGAGGTGTACTCCGCAGACGCGTGCCACACACACTTCAAGTGGGAGGGCGGCCTGAGTGGCAAGGCGAGAGGCCGGCCTGCTGCGCAGACCAAGAAGGTGCTCTTCGGCCTGGGCCTAGGTGCTTGCGCCGCCCCCCTGGGCCTACCGGGCTCTGAGGGCCCTGCCCTGGACCCCCTGCCCCCCACCCCCCTTGGTTCAGTCACATCCGAGGTGGCCACACCCACACCCTCTGTGACCTCCGCGTTCCACCCTCCTGCAGCCCCGCCCGCCCCCCTCCGCCGGTTGCCCTGGGCTTCCGAAGCTGCATCCTGGGGCCAGGGGGTTCCCAGGAGGCCAAGGGAAGACACGATGGCCTTCAATGAGTCGCAGAGGCCTTACGTGGCCTTGTGTGGTTGGGCTCACCTCTTATGTTTCAGTGAACTCTGCGAGAGGACAGGGACCTGCAGCCTCACAGTTGGGCTCCACGGTAAGGTGTGCGGGACAGACCTCAAACTGACCCACGGCATGGAACAACACCCGCCATCGAGAGGTCTACAAGAGAGCCGCTGCAGCTAGCCCACAGGTCCGAGAAAACTAGATTCTTCTTTATGTAAGTGAGTTTTGGGGAGATTTGTTGCAAAGCATTATCACAGCGAGAGCCGACGAGTACAACATTCTCCAAATCACTGCCATGTCCACGGCTGCCACCGTGCCTACGTGTAAGGCAACTGTGTCCTCGAACTTTGAGAACTCCTGAATGAATTCTTGGTGCCTCTCCAACACAATGTACGTGGCTAAGGTGTCCCCAGATAACTTCACTAACGTACCACCGAGACCGCCCTAAGCTTTCAGTAAACGCAATGCGACGCTCTTTCTATTCGTTTTCTGTTTCTACGTAGGTAAAATGCTTTCCGTCAATCTAAAAGGATGGAAAATTGGCACAAAACACTCTGTGCATAGTTGTTTTTCACAAAGGAAAATCACAAACGAAACAGGCATTTCACCGGGTGTAGAGCACTAACGCCCCCTAGTGCCTCTAAATGCCAAGTGAACAGAGGCGCTTAATTAAATATCGAATCCCAGCTCTCTCCGCTTGAGAGGGAGAGCAAGCCATTCTCAAGTGGAGGAGGGATGTTTTCAGCAGCTATCTGCAACATTCTCTGGACCTGGCCACTGTGTAGCTACAAAGAAACCTTTTGTCTGAGGAAACTAACTAAAGAAACTTGGAAGTGGAAAAAGCGAGAAAGAATGAGACAATACCCTTATCTTGGTGACTCATTCACTTATTCGGTCACTTACCAAATCAAATATCCACTACGTGTAGAGAGTACTGTGCTGAAAACCGCACAGGACACGGAGACGTACCCCCATTCGCAGGGAGGTTAGATACCAGAGAGGGAGACAAGATGTAGATTACCTTACGGCAGTTCCGCACCTGTCTTGTTAAACTGTTTACAGCTTCAGGGGAGAGAAGGGATCCAGAAATCGCTTGGATTCTCAGTGAAGTCTTCGCAGAGACGGAGGTGCAAAATAGGTGGACTGGAAGAAACAAAAAAATTAACCTCGTGGGTAGATATGAAACGGAGCAGAGGTGCACAGATATTTAGACCCCGTTTTTTCTTGAAAGGTCTAGAAAGTGAAACTGAAGCCAAATTACGGAGGGCCTGGAGTGTCAGTCTTAGGAGCTTGGCCGTACGGGGTTGACAGCGGGTGCCACGGACGGCTCGGAAGAGGGCAAGGGCATAACCCAAGAGCCCTGGGAGGTGTAGGAGAGGTCGCAGCGAGGGAGGTAGAAAGGCATGCGATTCTCCGAAGCAGTCACCGTAACCCAGGTGTAAACTCATAAACGGTAGACGCGGAGTAAGGGCGACACAGACGGCAGGGAGGAGTACGAGGGACACTAGAAAGGAAAACGGTCGGGGCTTCACCAGGGATTGGGTGCATTCCTTTCTCCCTCTAACAGAGGTTATCAGTAACCGGGCTAGTCGCTGGGAATCAAGAGTAAGCAAAAGAGGCGTGATCTCTTCTTCCTCACGGACCACGGGGTAAACTTACCTACCTGAAAGTGGATGCGAAAGGCGATGACGGCCATAAGCGAGAGGTGCGTGGTGTCACGTGAGCTACGGTAGGGAGACGAGATGAGTTGAGTAGGTAAGGGGACGCTTTCTTGACCAAGTGACACCTGAGAAGACATGAGAAGGGTGAGGCGGCATCAGTCAGCTGCAAACTAAACAGAGGGACACTTCCTGCAGAGGGGCAGCACGGGCAATGCGCCGTTGTAAGTATGCAGGCCTGAGAGGAGGCCACTGTGGGCAGGATGATTGAGAATGAAAGGAAGGAGCTGCAAGACGAGGCCGCAGAGATCACGCTCCACCCTGCCCAGGGGATGCCCTGCCCTGCGGACTAGCACACCCAGAGAGAGAGTACCAGTGCACAGCCAGATGACAAGCCTGCTCCACGATGCAAGCCAACGCTGCTTCTTTCACCAAGAAAGTCTTGCCTGGTAAACTAAACAGCGTATCCATAGAGCGGACACGTGATTTACATTCTGAAGCAGGCGCCCCGCCTTACGGAACGGCGACGGTTCTCAGGGAGGCCGGGCAGGAGATGCTCCGCGCGTCTGACCCAGGGACCCACCCGCCTGTGGGACCTCCGGCCGCCTCGCAGGAAGCTACGACGCCCAGTCCCACGGCTACCTGTGCAGCGAGGTGTACTCCGCGGACGTGTGCCACACCCACTTCAAGTGGGAGGGCGGCCTGAGTGGCAAGGCGAGAGGCCGGCCTGCCGCGCAGACCAAGAAGGCGCTCTTCGGCCTGGGCCTAGGTGCTTGCGCTGCCCCCCTGGGCCTACCGGGCTCTGAGGGCCCTGCCCTGGACCCCCTGCCCCACCCCACCCTTGGTTCAGTCACAGCAGAGGTGGCCACACCCACACCCTCTGTGACCTCCGCGTTCCACCCTCCTGCAGCCCCGCCCGCCCCCCTCCGCCGGTTGCCCTGGGCTACCGAAGCTGCATCCTGGGGCCAGGGGGTTCCCAGGAGGCCAAGGGAAGACACGATGGCCTTCAATGAGTCGCAGAGGCCTTACGTGGCCTTGTGTGGTTGGGCTCACCTCTTACGTTTCAGTGAACTCTGCGAGAGGACAGGGACCTGCAGCCTCACAGTTGGGCTCCACGGTAAGGTGGGCGGGACAGACCTCAAACTGACCCACGGCATGGAGCAACACCCGCCATCGAGAGGTCTACAAGAGAGCCGCTGCAGCTAGCCCACAGGTCCGAGAAAACTAGATTCTTCTTTATGTAAGTGAGTTTTGGGGAGATTTGTTGCAAAGCATTATCACAGCAAGAGCCGACTAGTACAACATTCTCCAAATCACTGCCATGTCCACGGCTGCCACCGTGCCTACGTGTAAGGCAACTGTGTCCTCGAACTTTGAGAACTACTGAATGAATTCTCGGTGCCTCTCCAACACAATGTACGTGGCTAAGGTGTCCCCAGATAACTTCACTAACGTACCACCGAGACCGCCCTAAGCTTTCATTAAACGCAATGCAACGCTCTTTCTATTCGTTTTCTGTTTCTACGTAGGTAAAATGCTTTCCGTCAATCTAAAAGGATGGAAAATTGGCACAAAACACTCTGTGCATAGTTGTTTTTCACAAAGGAAAATCACAAACGAAACAGGCATTTCACCGGGTGTAGAGCACTAATGCCCCCTAGTGCCTCTAAATGCCAAGTGAACAGAGGCGCTTAATTAAATATCGAATCCCAGCTCTCTCCGCTTGAGAGGGAGAGCAAGCCATTCTCAAGTGGAGGAGGGATGTTTTCAGCAGCTATCTGCAACATTCTCTGGACCTGGCCACTGTGTAGCTACAAAGAAACCTTTTGTCTGAGGAAACTAACTAAAGAAACTTGGAAGTGGAAAAAGCGAGAAAGAATGAGACAATACCCTTATCTTGGTGACTCATTCACTTATTCGGTCACTTACCAAAGCAAATATCCACTACGTGTAGAGAGTACTGTGCTGAAAACCGCACAGAACACGGAGACGTACCCCCATTCGCAGGGAGGTTAGATACCAGAGAGGGAGACAAGATGTAGATTACCTTACGGCAGTTCCGCACCTGTCTTGTTAAACTGTTTACAGCTTCAGGGGAGAGAAGGGATCCAGAAATCGCTTGGATTCTCAGTGAAGTCTTCGCAGAGACGGAGGTGCAAAATAGGTGGACTGGAAGAAACAAAAAAATTAACCTCGTGGGTAGATATGAAACGGAGCAGAGGTGCACAGATATTTAGACCCCGTTCTTTCTTGAAACGTCTAGAAAGTGAAACTGAAGCCAAATTACGGAGGGCCTGGAGTGTCAGTCTTAGGAGCTTGGCCGTACGGGGTTGACAGCGGGTGCCACGGACGGCTCGGAAGAGGGCAAGGGCATAACCCAAGAGCCCTGGGAGGTGTAGGAGAGGTCGCAGCGAGGGAGGTAGAAAGGCATGCGATTCTCCGAAGCAGTCACCGTAACCCAGGTGTAAACTCATAAACGGTAGACGCGGAGTAAGGGCGACACAGACGGCAGGGAGGAGTACGAGGGACACTAGAAAGGAAAACGGTCGGGGCTTCACCAGGGATTGGATGCATTCCTTTCTCCCTCTAACAGAGGTTATCAGTAACCGGGCTAGTCGCTGGGAATCAAGAGTAAGCAAAACAGGCGTGATCTCTTCTTCCTCACGGGCCACGGGGTAAACTTACCTACCTGAAACTGGATGCGAAAGGCGATGACGGCCATAAGCGAGAGGTGCGTGGTGTCACGTGAGCTACGGTAGGGAGACGAGATGAGTTGAGTAGGTAAGGGGACGCTTTCTTGACCAAGTGACACCTGAGAAGACATGAGAAGGGTGAGGCGGCATCAGTCAGCTGCAAACTAAACAGAGGGACACTTCCTGCAGAGGGGCAGCACGGGCAATGCGCCGTTGTAAGTATGCAGGCCTGAGAGGAGGCCACTGTGGGCAGGATGATTGAGAATGAAAGGAAGGAGCTGCAAGACGAGGCCGCAGAGATCACGCTCCACCCTGCCCAGGGGATGCCCTGCCCTGCGGACTAGCACACCCAGAGAGAGAGTACCAGTGCACAGCCAGATGACAAGCCTGCTCGAGGATGCAAGCCAACGCTGCTTCTTTCACCAAGAAAGTCTTGCCTGGTAAACTAAACAGCGTATCCATAGAGCGGACACGTGATTTACATTCTGAAGCAGGCGCCCCGCCTTACGGAACGGCGACGGTTCTCAGGGGGGCCGGGCAGGAGACGCTCCGCGCGTCTGTCACAGGGATCCACCCGCCTGCGGGACCTCCGGCCGCCTCGCAGGAAGCTACGACGCCCAGTCCCACGGCTACCTGTGCAGCGAGGTGTACTCCGCGGACGCGTGCCACACACACTTCAAGTGGGAGGGCGGCCTGAGTGGCAAGGCGAGAGGCCGGCCTGCTGCGCAGACCAAGAAGGTGCTCTTCGGCCTGGGCCTAGGTGCTTGCGCCGCACCCCTGGGCCTACCGGGCTCTGAGGGCCCTGCCCTGGACCCCCTGCCCCCCACCCCCCTTGGTTCAGTCACATCAGAGGTGGCCACACCCACACCCTCTGTGACCTCCGCGTTCCACCCTCCTGCAGCCCCGCCCGCCCCCCTCCGCCGGTTGCCCTGGGCTACCGAAGCTGCATCCTGGGGCCAGGGGGTTCCCAGGAGGCCAAGGGAAGACACGATGGCCTTCAATGAGTCGCAGAGGCCTTACGTGGCCTTGTGTGGTTGGGCTCACCTCTTACGTTTCAGTGAACTCTGCGAGAGGACAGGGACCTGCAGCCTCACAGTTGGGCTCCACGGTAAGGTGTGCGGGAAAGACCTCAAACTGACCCACGGCATGGAACAACACCCGCCATCGAGAGGTCTACAAGAGAGCCGCTGCAGCTAGCCCACAGGTCCGAGAAAACTAGATTCTTCTTTATGTAAGTGAGTTTTGGGGAGATTTGTTGCAAAGCATTATCACAGCAAGAGCCGACGAGTACAACATTCTCCAAATCACTGCCATGTCCACGGCTGCCACCGTGCCTACGTGTAAGGCAACTGTGTCCTCGAACTTTGAGAACTCCTGAATGAATTCTCGGTGCCTCTCCAACACAATGTACGTGGCTAAGGTGTCCCCAGATAACTTCACTAACGTACCACCGAGACCGCCCTAAGCTTTCATTAAACGCAATGCAACGCTCTTTCTATTCGTTTTCTGTTTCTACGTAGGTAAAATGCTTTCCGTCAATCTAAAAGGATGGAAAATTGGCACAAAACACTCTGTGCATAGTTGTTTTTCACAAAGGAAAATCACAAACGAAACAGGCATTTCACCGGGTGTAGAGCACTAACGCCCCCTAGTGCCTCTAAATGCCAAGTGAACAGAGGCGCTTAATTAAGTATCGAATCCCAGCTCTCTCCGCTTGAGAGGGAGAGCAAGCCATTCTCAAGTGGAGGAGGGATGTTTTCAGCAGCTATCTGCAACATTCTCTGGACCTGGCCACTGTGTAGCTACAAAGAAACCTTTTGTCTGAGGAAACTAACTAAAGAAACTTGGAAGTGGAAAAAGCGAGAAAGAATGAGACAATACCCTTATCTTGGTGACTCATTCACTTATTCGGTCACTTACCAAATCAAATATCCACTACGTGTAGAGAGTACTGTGCTGAAAACCGCACAGAACACGGAGACGTACCCCCATTCGCAGGGAGGTTAGATACCAGAGAGGGAGACAAGATGTAGATTACCTTACGGCAGTTCCGCACCTGTCTTGTTAAACTGTTTACAGCTTCAGGGGAGAGAAGGGATCCAGAAATCGCTTGGATTCTCAGTGAAGTCTTCGCAGAGACGGAGGTGCAAAATAGGTGGACTGGAAGAAACAAAAAAATTAACCTCGTGGGTAGATATGAAACGGAGCAGAGGTGCACAGATATTTAGACCCCGTTCTTTCTTGAAACGTCTAGAAAGTGAAACTGAAGCCAAATTACGGAGGGCCTGGAGTGTCAGTCTTAGGAGCTTGGCCGTACGGGGTTGACAGCGGGTGCCACGGACGGCTCGGAAGAGGGCAAGGGCATAACCCAAGAGCCCTGGGAGGTGTAGGAGAGGTCGCAGCGAGGGAGGTAGAAAGGCATGCGATTCTCCGAAGCAGTCACCGTAACCCAGGTGTAAACTCATAAACGGTAGACGCGGAGTAAGGGCGACACAGACGGCAGGGAGGAGTACGAGGGACACTAGAAAGGAAAACGGTCGGGGCTTCACCAGGGATTGGATGCATTCCTTTCTCCCTCTAACAGAGGTTATCAGTAACCGGGCTAGTCGCTGGGAATCAAGAGTAAGCAAAACAGGCGTGATCTCTTCTTCCTCACGGGCCACGGGGTAAACTTACCTACCTGAAACTGGATGCGAAAGGCGATGACGGCCATAAGCGAGAGGTGCGTGGTGTCACGTGAGCTACGGTAGGGAGACGAGATGAGTTGAGTAGGTAAGGGGACGCTTTCTTGACCAAGTGACACCTGAGAAGAGATGAGAAGGGTGAGGCGGCATCAGTCAGCTGCAAACTAAACAGAGGGACACTTCCTGCAGAGGGGCAGCACGGGCAATGCGCCGTTGTAAGTATGCAGGCCTGAGAGGAGGCCACTGTGGGCAGGATGATTGAGAATGAAAGGAAGGAGCTGCAAGACGAGGCCGCAGAGATCACGCTCCACCCTGCCCAGGGGATGCCCTGCCCTGCGGACTAGCACACCCAGAGAGAGAGTACCAGTGCACAGCCAGATGACAAGCCTGCTCGACGATGCAAGCCAACGCTGCTTCTTTCACCAAGAAAGTCTTGCCTGGTAAACTAAACAGCGTATCCATAGAGCGGACACGTGATTTACATTCGGAAGCAGGCGCCCCACCTTACGGAACGGCGACGGTTCTCAGGGGGGCCGGGCAGGAGCCGCTCCGCACGTCTGTCCCAGGGACCCACCCGCCTGCGGGACCTCCGGCCGCCTCGCAGGAAGCTACGACGACCAGTCCCACGGCTACCTGTGCAGCGAGGTGTACTCCGCGGATGCGTGCCACACAAACTTCAAGAGGGAGGGCGGCCTGAGTGGCAAGGGGAGAGGCCGGCCTGCCGCGCAGATCAAGAAGGCGCCCTTCGGCCTGGGCCTAGGTGCTTGCGCCGCCCCCCTGGGCCTACCGGGCTCTGAGGGCCCTGCCCTGGACCCCCAGCCCCCCACCCACGCCCTTGGTTCAGTCACAGCAGAGGTGGCCACACCCACACCCTCTGTGACCTCCGCGTTCCACCCTCCTGCAGCCCCGCCCGCCCCCTTCCGCTGGTTGCCCTGGGCTACCGAAGCTGCATCCTGGGGCCAGGGGGTTCCCAGGAGGCCAAGGGAAGACACGATGGCCTTCAATGAGTCGCAGAGGCCTTACGTGGCCTTGTGTGGTTGGGCTCACCTCTTACGTTTCAGTGAACTCGGCGAGAGGACAGGGACCTGCAGCCTCACAGTTGGGCTCCACGGTAAGGTGTGCGGGACAGACCTCAAACTGACCCACGGCATGGAGCAACACCCGCCATCGAGAGGTCTACAAGAGAGCCGCTGCAGCTAGCCCACAGGTCCGAGAAAACTAGATTCTTCTTTATGTAAGTGAGTTTTGGGGAGATTTGTTGCAAAGCATTATCACAGCGAGAGCCGACTAGTACAACATTCTCCAAATCACTGCCATGTCCACGGCTGCCACCGTGCCTACGTGTAAGGCAACTGTGTCCTCGAACTTTGAGAACTCCTGAATGAATTCTCGGTGCCTCTCCAACACAATGTACGTGGCTAAGGTGTCCCCAGATAACTTCACTAACGTACCACCGAGACCGCCCTAAGCTTTCATTAAACGCAATGCAACGCTCTTTCTATTCGTTTTCTGTTTCTACGTAGGTAAAATGCTTTCCGTCAATCTAAAAGGATGGAAAATTGGCACAAAACACTCTGTGCATAGTTTTTTTTCACAAAGGAAAATCACAAACGAAACAGGCATTTCACCGGGTGTAGAGCACTAACGCCCCCTAGTGCCTCTAAATGCCAAGTGAACAGAGGCGCTTAATTAAATATCGAATCCCAGCTCTCTCCGCTTGAGAGGGAGAGCAAGCCATTCTCAAGTGGAGGAGGGATGTTTCCAGCAGCTATCTGCAACATTCTCTGGACCTGGCCACTGTGTAGCTACAAAGAAACCTTTTGTCTGAGGAAACTAACTAAAGAAACTTGGAAGTGGAAAAAGCGAGAAAGAATGAGACAATACCCTTATCTTGGTGACTCATTCACTTATTCGGTCACTTACCAAATCAAATATTCACTACGTGTAGAGAGTACTGTGCTGAAAACCGCACAGAACACGGAGACGTACCCCCATTCGCAGGGAGGTTAGATACCAGAGAGGGAGACAAGATGTAGATTACCTTACGGCAGTTCCGCACCTGTCTTGTTAAACTGTTTACAGCTTCAGGGGAGAGAAGGGATCCAGAAATCGCTTGGATTCTCAGTGAAGTCTTCACAGAGACGGAGGTGCAAAATAGGTGGACTGGAAGAAACAAAAAAATTAACCTCGTGGGTAGATATGAAACGGAGCAGAGGTGCACAGATATTTAGACCCCGTTCTTTCTTGAAACGTCTAGAAAGTGAAACTGAAGCCAAATTACGGAGGGCCTGGAGTGTCAGTCTTAGGAGCTTGGCCGTACGGGGTTGACAGCGGGTGCCACGGACGGCTCGGAAGAGGGCAAGGGCATAACCCAAGAGCCCTGGGAGGTGTAGGAGAGGTCGCAGCGAGGGAGGTAGAAAGGCATGCGATTCTCCGAAGCAGTCACCGTAACCCAGGTGTAAACTCATAAACGGTAGACGCGGAGTAAGGGCGACACAGACGGCAGGGAGGAGTACGAGGGACACTAGAAAGGAAAACGGTCGGGGCTTCACCAGGGATTGGGTGCATTCCTTTCTCCCTCTAACAGAGGTTATCAGTAACCGGGCTAGTCGCTGGGAATCAAGAGTAAGCAAAACAGGCGTGATCTCTTCTTCCTCACGGGCCACGGGGTAAACTTACCTACCTGAAACTGGATGCGAAAGGCAATGACGGCCATAAGCGAGAGGTGCGTGGTGTCACGTGAGCTACGGTAGGGAGACGAGATGAGTTGAGTAGGTAAGGGGACGCTTTCTTGACCAAGTGACACCTGAGAAGACATGAGAAGGGTGAGGCGGCATCAGTCAGCTGCAAACTAAACAGAGGGACACTTCCTGCAGAGGGGCAGCACGGGCAATGCGCCGTTGTAAGTATGCAGGCCTGAGAGGAGGCCACTGTGGGCAGGATGATTGAGAATGAAAGGAAGGAGCTGCAAGACGAGGCCGCAGAGATCACGCTCCACCCTGCCCAGGGGATGCCCTGCCCTGCGGACTAGCACACCCAGAGAGAGAGTACCAGTGCACAGCCAGATGACAAGCCTGCTCGACGATGCAAGCCAACGCTGCTTCTTTCACCAAGAAAGTCTTGCCTGGTAAACTAAACAGCGTATCCATAGAGCGGACACGTGATTTACATTCTGAAGCAGGCGCACCGCCTTATGGAACGGCGACGGTTCTCAGGGGGGCCGGGCAGGAGCCGCTCCGCGCATCTGTCCCAGGGACCCACCCGCCTGCGGGACCTCCGGCCGCCTCGCAGGAAGCTACGACGCCCAGTCCCACGGCTACCTGTGCAGCGAGGTGTACTCCGCGGACGCGTGCCACACACACTTCAAGTGGGAGGGCGGCCTGAGTGGCAAGGCGAGAGGCCGGCCTGCCGCGCAGACCAAGAAGGCGCTCTTCGGCCTGGACCTAGGTGCTTGAGCCGCCCCCCTGGGCCTACCGGGCTCTGAGGGCCCTGCCCTGGACCCCCAGCCCCCCACCCACGCCCTTGGTTCAGTCACAGCAGAGGTGGCCACACCCACACCCTCTGTGACCTCCGCGTTCCACCCTCCTGCAGCCCCGCCCGCCCCCCTCCGCCGGTTGCCCTGGGCTACCGAAGCTGCATCCTGGGGCCAGGGGGTTCCCAGGAGGCCAAGG
The DNA here is from genome assembly GCF_964270905.1 of Leucopleurus acutus. NCBI lineage: Eukaryota > Metazoa > Chordata > Mammalia > Artiodactyla > Delphinidae > Leucopleurus > Leucopleurus acutus. The sequence goes on along the minus strand of NC_139143.1, from coordinate 32,081,090 downwards.
GAAAACACGATGGCCTTCAATGAGTCGCAGAGGCCTTACGTGGCCTTGTGTGGTTGGGCTCACCTCTTACGTTTCAGTGAACTCTGCGAGAGGACAGGGAGCTGCAGCCTCACAGTTGGGCTCCACGGTAAGGTGTGCGGGACAGTCCTCAAACTGACCCACGGCATGGAACAACACCCGCCATCGAGAGGTCTACAAGAGAGCCGCTGCAGCTAGCCCACAGGTCCGAGAAAACTAGATTCTTCTTTATGTAAGTGAGTTTTGGGGAGATTTGTTGCAAAGCATTATCACAGCGAGAGCCGACGAGTACAACATTCTCCAAATCACTGCCATGTCCACGGCTGCCACCGTGCCTACGTGTAAGGCAACTGTGTCCTCGAACTTTGAGAACTCCTGAATGAATTCTCGGTGCCTCTCCAACACAATGTACGTGGCTAAGGTGTCCCCAGATAACTTCACTAACGTACCACCGCGACCGCCCTAAGCTTTCATTAAACGCAATGCAACGCTCTTTCTATTCGTTTTCTGTTTCTACGTAGGTAAAATGCTTTCCGTCAATCTAAAAGGATGGAAAATTGGCACAAAACACTCTGTGCATAGTTGTTTTTCACAAAGGAAAATCACAAACGAAACAGGCATTTCACCGGGTGTAGAGCACTAACGCCCCCTAGTGCCTCTAAATGCCAAGTGAACAGAGGCGCTTAATTAAATATCGAATCCCAGCTCTCTCCACTTGAGAGGGAGAGCAAGCCATTCTCAAGTGGAGGAGGGATGTTTTCAGCAGCTATCTGCAACATTCTCTGGACCTGGCCACTGTGTAGCTACAAAGAAACCTTTTGTCTGAGGAAACTAACTAAAGAAACTTGGAAGTGGAAAAAGCGAGAAAGAATGAGACAATACCCTTATCTTGGAGACTCATTCACTTATTCGGTCACTTACAAAATCAAATATCCACTACGTGTAGAGAGTACTGTGCTGAAAACCGCACAGGACACGGAGACGTACCCCCATTCGCAGGGAGGTTAGATACCAGAGAGGGAGACAAGATGTAGATTACCTTACGGCAGTTCCGCACCTGTCTTGTTAAACTGTTTACAGCTTCAGGGGAGAGAAGGGATCCAGAAATCGCTTGGATTCTCAGTGAGGTCTTCGCAGAGACGGAGGTGCAAAATAGGTGGACTGGAAGAAACAAAAAAATTAACCTCGTGGGTAGATATGAAACGGAGCAGAGGTGCACAGATATTTAGACCCCGTTTTTTCTTGAAAGGTCTAGAAAGTGAAACTGAAGCCAAATTACGGAGGGCCTGGAGTGTCAGTCTTAGGAGCTTGGCCGTACGGGGTTGACAGCGGGTGCCACGGACGGCTCGGAAGAGGGCAAGGGCATAACCCAAGAGCCCTGGGAGGTGTAGGAGAGGTCGCAGCGAGGGAGGTAGAAAGGCATGCGATTCTCCGAAGCAGTCACCGTAACCCAGGTGTAAACTCATAAACGGTAGACGCGGAGTAAGGGCGACACAGACGGCAGGGAGGAGTACGAGGGACACTAGAAAGGAAAACGGTCGGGGCTTCACCAGGGATTGGGTGCATTCCTTTCTCCCTCTAACAGAGGTATTCAGTAACCGGGCTAGTCGCTGGGAATCAAGAGTAAGCAAAAGAGGCGTGATCTCTTCTTCCTCACGGACCACGGGGTAAACTTACCTACCTGAAAGTGGATGCGAAAGGCGATGACGGCCATAAGCGAGAGGTGCGTGGTGTCACGTGAGCTACGGTAGGGAGACGAGATGAGTTGAGTAGGTAAGGGGACGCTTTCTTGACCAAGTGACACCTGAGAAGACATGAGAAGGGTGAGGCGGCATCAGTCAGCTGCAAACTAAACAGAGGGACACTTCCTGCAGAGGGGCAGCACGGGCAATGCGCCGTTGTAAGTATGCAGGCCTGAGAGGAGGCCACTGTGGGCAGGATGATTGAGAATGAAAGGAAGGAGCTGCAAGACGAGGCCGCAGAGATCACGCTCCACCCTGCCCAGGGGATGCCCTGCCCTGCGGACTAGCACACCCAGAGAGAGAGTACCAGTGCACAGCCAGATGACAAGCCTGCTCGAGGATGCAAGCCAACGCTGCTTCTTTCACCAAGAAAGTCTTGCCTGGTAAACTAAACAGCGTATCCATAGAGCGGACACGTGATTTACATTCTGAAGCAGGCGCCCCGCCTTACGGAACGGCGACGGTTCTCAGGGGGGCCGGGCAGGAGATGCTCCGCGCGTCTGACCCAGGGACCCACCCGCCTGCGGGACCTCCGGCCGCCTCGCAGGAAGCTACGACGCCCAGTCCCACGGCTACCTGTGCAGCGAGGTGTACTCCGCGGACGTGTGCCACACCCACTTCAAGTGGGAGGGCGGCCTGAGTGGCAAGGCGAGAGGCCGGCCTGCCGCGCAGACCAAGAAGGCGCTCTTCGGCCTGGGCCTAGGTGCTTGCGCCGCCCCCCTGGGCCTACCGGGCTCTGAGGGCCCTGCCCTGGACCCCCTGCCCCACCCCACCCTTGGTTCAGTCACAGCAGAGGTGGCCACACCCACACCCTCTGTGACCTCCGCGTTCCACCCTCCTTCAGCCCCGCCCGCCCCCCTCCGCCGGTTGCCCTGGGCTACCGAAGCTGCATCCTGGGGCCAGGGGGTTCCCAGGAGGCCAAGGGAAGACACGATGGCCTTCAATGAGTCGCAGAGGCCTTACGTGGCCTTGTGTGGTTGGGCTCACCTCTTACGTTTCAGTGAACTCTGCGAGAGGACAGGGACCTGCAGCCTCACAGTTGGGCTCCACGGTAAGGTGGGCGGGACAGACCTCAAACTGACCCACGGCATGGAGCAACACCCGCCATCGAGAGGTCTACAAGAGAGCCGCTGCAGCTAGCCCACAGGTCCGAGAAAACTAGATTCTTCTTTATGTAAGTGAGTTTTGGGGAGATTTGTTGCAAAGCATTATCACAGCAAGAGCCGACTAGTACAACATTCTCCAAATCACTGCCATGTCCACGGCTGCCACCGTGCCTACGTGTAAGGCAACTGTGTCCTCGAACTTTGAGAACTACTGAATGAATTCTCGGTGCCTCTCCAACACAATGTACGTGGCTAAGGTGTCCCCAGATAACTTCACTAACGTACCACCGAGACCGCCCTAAGCTTTCATTAAACGCAATGCAACGCTCTTTCTATTCGTTTTCTGTTTCTACGTAGGTAAAATGCTTTCCGTCAATCTAAAAGGATGGAAAATTGGCACAAAACACTCTGTGCATAGTTGTTTTTCACAAAGGAAAATCACAAACGAAACAGGCATTTCACCGGGTGTAGAGCACTAATGCCCCCTAGTGCCTCTAAATGCCAAGTGAACAGAGGCGCTTAATTAAATATCGAATCCCAGCTCTCTCCGCTTGAGAGGGAGAGCAAGCCATTCTCAAGTGGAGGAGGGATGTTTTCAGCAGCTATCTGCAACATTCTCTGGACCTGGCCACTGTGTAGCTACAAAGAAACCTTTTGTCTGAGGAAACTAACTAAAGAAACTTGGAAGTGGAAAAAGCGAGAAAGAATGAGACAATACCCTTATCTTGGTGACTCATTCACTTATTCGGTCACTTACCAAAGCAAATATCCACTACGTGTAGAGAGTACTGTGCTGAAAACCGCACAGGACACGGAGACGTACCCCCATTCGCAGGGAGGTTAGATACCAGAGAGGGAGACAAGATGTAGATTACCTTACGGCAGTTCCGCACCTGTCTTGTTAAACTGTTTACAGCTTCAGGGGAGAGAAGGGATCCAGAAATCGCTTGGATTCTCAGTGAAGTCTTCGCAGAGACGGAGGTGCAAAATAGGTGGACTGGAAGAAACAAAAAAATTAACCTCGTGGGTAGATATGAAACGGAGCAGAGGTGCACAGATATTTAGACCCCGTTTTTTCTTGAAAGGTCTAGAAAGTGAAACTGAAGCCAAATTACGGAGGGCCTGGAGTGTCAGTCTTAGGAGCTTGGCCGTACGGGGTTGACAGCGGGTGCCACGGACGGCTCGGAAGAGGGCAAGGGCATAACCCAAGAGCCCTGGGAGGTGTAGGAGAGGTCGCAGCGAGGGAGGTAGAAAGGCATGCGATTCTCCGAAGCAGTCACCGTAACCCAGGTGTAAACTCATAAACGGTAGACGCGGAGTAAGGGCGACACAGACGGCAGGGAGGAGTACGAGGGACACTAGAAAGGAAAACGGTCGGGGCTTCACCAGGGATTGGGTGCATTCCTTTCTCCCTCTAACAGAGGTATTCAGTAACCGGGCTAGTCGCTGGGAATCAAGAGTAAGCAAAAGAGGCGTGATCTCTTCTTCCTCACGGACCACGGGGTAAACTTACCTACCTGAAAGTGGATGCGAAAGGCGATGACGGCCATAAGCGAGAGGTGCGTGGTGTCACGTGAGCTACGGTAGGGAGACGAGATGAGTTGAGTAGGTAAGGGGACGCTTTCTTGACCAAGTGACACCTGAGAAGACATGAGAAGGGTGAGGCGGCATCAGTCAGCTGCAAACTAAACAGAGGGACACTTCCTGCAGAGGGGCAGCACGGGCAATGCGCCGTTGTAAGTATGCAGGCCTGAGAGGAGGCCACTGTGGGCAGGATGATTGAGAATGAAAGGAAGGAGCTGCAAGACGAGGCCGCAGAGATCACGCTCCACCCTGCCCAGGGGATGCCCTGCCCTGCGGACTAGCACACCCAGAGAGAGAGTACCAGTGCACAGCCAGATGACAAGCCTGCTCGAGGATGCAAGCCAACGCTGCTTCTTTCACCAAGAAAGTCTTGCCTGGTAAACTAAACAGCGTATCCATAGAGCGGACACGTGATTTACATTCTGAAGCAGGCGCCCCGCCTTACGGAACGGCGACGGTTCTCAGGGGGGCCGGGCAGGAGATGCTCCGCGCGTCTGACCCAGGGACCCACCCGCCTGCGGGACCTCCGGCCGCCTCGCAGGAAGCTACGACGCCCAGTCCCACGGCTACCTGTGCAGCGAGGTGTACTCCGCGGACGTGTGCCACACCCACTTCAAGTGGGAGGGCGGCCTGAGTGGCAAGGCGAGAGGCCGGCCTGCCGCGCAGACCAAGAAGGCGCTCTTCGGCCTGGGCCTAGGTGCTTGCGCCGCCCCCCTGGGCCTACCGGGCTCTGAGGGCCCTGCCCTGGACCCCCTGCCCCACCCCACCCTTGGTTCAGTCACAGCAGAGGTGGCCACACCCACACCCTCTGTGACCTCCGCGTTCCACCCTCCTTCAGCCCCGCCCGCCCCCCTCCGCCGGTTGCCCTGGGCTACCGAAGCTGCATCCTGGGGCCAGGGGGTTCCCAGGAGGCCAAGGGAAGACACGATGGCCTTCAATGAGTCGCAGAGGCCTTACGTGGCCTTGTGTGGTTGGGCTCACCTCTTACGTTTCAGTGAACTCTGCGAGAGGACAGGGACCTGCAGCCTCACAGTTGGGCTCCACGGTAAGGTGGGCGGGACAGACCTCAAACTGACCCACGGCATGGAGCAACACCCGCCATCGAGAGGTCTACAAGAGAGCCGCTGCAGCTAGCCCACAGGTCCGAGAAAACTAGATTCTTCTTTATGTAAGTGAGTTTTGGGGAGATTTGTTGCAAAGCATTATCACAGCAAGAGCCGACTAGTACAACATTCTCCAAATCACTGCCATGTCCACAGCTGCCACCGTGCCTACGTGTAAGGCAACTGTGTCCTCGAACTTTGAGAACTACTGAATGAATTCTCGGTGCCTCTCCAACACAATGTACGTGGCTAAGGTGTCCCCAGATAACTTCACTAACGTACCACCGAGACCGCCCTAAGCTTTCATTAAACGCAATGCAACGCTCTTTCTATTCGTTTTCTGTTTCTACGTAGGTAAAATGCTTTCCGTCAATCTAAAAGGATGGAAAATTGGCACAAAACACTCTGTGCATAGTTGTTTTTCACAAAGGAAAATCACAAACGAAACAGGCATTTCACCGGGTGTAGAGCACTAATGCCCCCTAGTGCCTCTAAATGCCAAGTGAACAGAGGCGCTTAATTAAATATCGAATCCCAGCTCTCTCCGCTTGAGAGGGAGAGCAAGCCATTCTCAAGTGGAGGAGGGATGTTTTCAGCAGCTATCTGCAACATTCTCTGGACCTGGCCACTGTGTAGCTACAAAGAAACCTTTTGTCTGAGGAAACTAACTAAAGAAACTTGGAAGTGGAAAAAGCGAGAAAGAATGAGACAATACCCTTATCTTGGTGACTCATTCACTTATTCGGTCACTTACCAAAGCAAATATCCACTACGTGTAGAGAGTACTGTGCTGAAAACCGCACAGGACACGGAGACGTACCCCCATTCGCAGGGAGGTTAGATACCAGAGAGGGAGACAAGATGTAGATTACCTTACGGCAGTTCCGCACCTGTCTTGTTAAACTGTTTACAGCTTCAGGGGAGAGAAGGGATCCAGAAATCGCTTGGATTCTCAGTGAAGTCTTCGCAGAGACGGAGGTGCAAAATAGGTGGACTGGAAGAAACAAAAAAATTAACCTCGTGGGTAGATATGAAACGGAGCAGAGGTGCACAGATATTTAGACCCCGTTTTTTCTTGAAACGTCTAGAAAGTGAAACTGAAGCCAAATTACGGAGGGCCTGGAGTGTCAGTCTTAGGAGCCTGGCCGTACGGGGTTGACAGCGGGTGCCACGGACGGCTCGGAAGAGGGCAAGGGCATAACCCAAGAGCCCTGGGAGGTGTAGGAGAGGTCGCAGCGAGGGAGGTAGAAAGGCATGCGATTCTCCGAAGCAGTCACCGTAACCCAGGTGTAAACTCATAAACGGTAGACGCGGAGTAAGGGCGACACAGACGGCAGGGAGGAGTACGAGGGACACTAGAAAGGAAAACGGTCGGGGCTTCACCAGGGATTGGGTGCATTCCTTTCTCCCTCTAACAGAGGTTATCAGTAACCGGGCTAGTCGCTGGGAATCAAGAGTAAGCAAAACAGGCGTGATCTCTTCTTCCTCACGGACCACGGGGTAAACTTACCTACCTGAAACTGGATGCGAAAGGCGATGACGGCCATAAGCGAGAGGTGCGTGGTGTCACGTGAGCTACGGTAGGGAGACGAGATGAGTTGAGTAGGTAAGGGGACGCTTTCTTGACCAAGTGACACCTGAGAAGACATGAGAAGGGTGAGGCGGCATCAGTCAGCTGCAAACTAAACAGAGGGACACTTCCTGCAGAGGGGCAGCACGGGCAATGCGCCGTTGTAAGTATGCAGGCCTGAGAGGAGGCCACTGTGGGCAGGATGATTGAGAATGAAAGGAAGGAGCTGCAAGACGAGGCCGCAGAGATCACGCTCCACCCTGCCCAGGGGATGCCCTGCCCTGCGGACTAGCACACCCAGAGAGAGAGTACCAGTGCACAGCCAGATGACAAGCCTGCTCGACGATGCAAGCCAACGCTGCTTCTTTCACCAAGAAAGTCTTGCCTGGTAAACTAAACAGCGTATCCATAGAGCGGACACGTGATTTACATTCTGAAGCAGGCGCCCCGCCTTACGGAACGGCGACGGTTCTCAGGGGGGCCGGGCAGGAGCCGCTCCGCGCGTCTGTCCCAGGGACCCACCCGCCTGCGGGACCTCCGGTCGCCTCGCAGGAAGCTACGACGCCCAGTCCCACGGCTACCTGTGCAGCGAGGTGTACTCCGCGGACGCGTGCCACACACACTTCAAGTGGGAGGGCGGCCTGAGTGGCAAGGCGAGAGGCCGGCCTGCCGCGCAGACCAAGAAGGTGCTCTTCGGCCTGGGCCTAGGTGCTTGCGCCGCCCCCCTGGGCCTACCGGGCTCTGAGGGCCCTGCCCTGGACCCCCTGCCCCCCACCCCCCTTGGTTCAGTCACATCAGAGGTGGCCACACCCACACCCTCTGTGACCTCCGCGTTCCACCCTCCTGCAGCCCCGCCCGCCCCCCTCCGCCGGTTGCCCTGGGCTACCGAAGCTGCATCCTGGGGCCAGGGGGTTCCCAGGAGGCCAAGGGAAGACACGATGGCCTTCAATGAGTCGCAGAGGCCTTACGTGGCCTTGTGTGGTTGGGCTCACCTCTTACGTTTCAGTGAACTCTGCGAGAGGACAGGGACCTGCAGCCTCACAGTTGGGCTCCACGGTAAGGTGTGCGGGACAGACCTCAAACTGACCCACGGCATGGAGCAACACCCGCCATCGAGAGGTCTACAAGAGAGCCGCTGCAGCTAGCCCACAGGTCCGAGAAAACTAGATTCTTCTTTATGTAAGTGAGTTTTGGGGAGATTTGTTGCAAAGCATTATCACAGCGAGAGCCGACGAGTACAACATTCTCCAAATCACTGCCATGTCCACGGCTGCCACCGTGCCTACGTGTAAGGCAACTGTGTCCGCGAACTTTGAGAACTCCTGAATGAATTCTCGGTGCCTCTCCAACACAATGTACGTGGCTAAGGTGTCCCCAGATAACTTCACTAACGTACCACCGAGACCGCCCTAAGCTTTCATTAAACGCAATGCGACGCTCTTTCTATTCGTTTTCTGTTTCTACGTAGGTAAAATGCTTTCCGTCAATCTAAAAGGATGGAAAATTGGCACAAAACACTCTGTGCATAGTTGTTTTTCACAAAGGAAAATCACAAACGAAACAGGCATTTCACCGGGTGTAGAGCACTAACGCCCCCTAGTGCCTCTAAATGCCAAGTGAACAGAGGCGCTTAATTAAATATCGAATCCCAGCTCTCTCCGCTTGAGAGGGAGAGCAAGCCATTCTCAAGTGGAGGAGGGATGTTTTCAGCAGCTATCTGCAACATTCTCTGGACCTGGCCACTGTGTAGCTACAAAGAAACCTTTTGTCTGAGGAAACTAACTAAAGAAACTTGGAAGTGGAAAAAGCAAGAAAGCATGAGACAATACCCTTATCTTGGTGACTCATTCACTTATTCGGTCACTTACCAAATCAAATATCCACTACGTGTAGAGAGTACTGTGCTGAAAACCGCACAGGACACGGAGACGTACCCCCATTCGCAGGGAGGTTAGATACCAGAGAGGGAGACAAGATGTAGATTACCTTACGGCAGTTCCGCACCTGTCTTGTTAAACTGTTTACAGCTTCAGGGGAGAGAAGTGATCCAGAAATCGCTTGGATTCTCAGTGAAGTCTTCGCAGAGACGGAGGTGCAAAATAGGTGGACTGGAAGAAACAAAAAAATTAACCTCGTGGGTAGATATGAAACGGAGCAGAGGTGCACAGATATTTAGACCCCGTTTTTTCTTGAAAGGTCTAGAAAGTGAAACTGAAGCCAAATTACGGAGGGCCTGGAGTGTCAGTCTTAGGAGCTTGGCCGTACGGGGTTGACAGCGGGTGCCACGGACGGCTCGGAAGAGGGCAAGGGCATAACCCAAGAGCCCTGGGAGGTGTAGGAGAGGTCGCAGCGAGGGAGGTAGAAAGGCATGCGATTCTCCGAAGCAGTCACCGTAACCCAGGTGTAAACTCATAAACGGTAGACGCGGAGTAAGGGCGACACAGACGGCAGGGAGGAGTACGAGGGACACTAGAAAGGAAAACGGTCGGGGCTTCACCAGGGATTGGGTGCATTCCTTTCTCCCTCTAACAGAGGTATTCAGTAACCGGGCTAGTCGCTGGGAATCAAGAGTAAGCAAAAGAGGCGTGATCTCTTCTTCCTCACGGACCACGGGGTAAACTTACCTACCTGAAAGTGGATGCGAAAGGCGATGACGGCCATAAGCGAGAGGTGCGTGGTGTCACGTGAGCTACGGTAGGGAGACGAGATGAGTTGAGTAGGTAAGGGGACGCTTTCTTGACCAAGTGACACCTGAGAAGACATGAGAAGGGTGAGGCGGCATCAGTCAGCTGCAAACTAAACAGAGGGACACTTCCTGCAGAGGGGCAGCACGGGCAATGCGCCGTTGTAAGTATGCAGGCCTGAGAGGAGGCCACTGTGGGCAGGATGATTGAGAATGAAAGGAAGGAGCTGCAAGACGAGGCCGCAGAGATCACGCTCCACCCTGCCCAGGGGATGCCCTGCCCTGCGGACTAGCACACCCAGAGAGAGAGTACCAGTGCACAGCCAGATGACAAGCCTGCTCGAGGATGCAAGCCAACGCTGCTTCTTTCACCAAGAAAGTCTTGCCTGGTAAACTAAACAGCGTATCCATAGAGCGGACACGTGATTTACATTCTGAAGCAGGCGCCCCGCCTTACGGAACGGCGACGGTTCTCAGGGGGGCCGGGCAGGAGATGCTCCGCGCGTCTGACCCAGGGACCCACCCGCCTGCGGGACCTCCGGCCGCCTCGCAGGAAGCTACGACGCCCAGTCCCACGGCTACCTGTGCAGCGAGGTGTACTCCGCGGACGTGTGCCACACCCACTTCAAGTGGGAGGGCGGCCTGAGTGGCAAGGCGAGAGGCCGGCCTGCCGCGCAGACCAAGAAGGCGCTCTTCGGCCTGGGCCTAGGTGCTTGCGCCGCCCCCCTGGGCCTACCGGGCTCTGAGGGCCCTGCCCTGGACCCCCTGCCCCACCCCACCCTTGGTTCAGTCACAGCAGAGGTGGCCACACCCACACCCTCTGTGACCTCCGCGTTCCACCCTCCTTCAGCCCCGCCCGCCCCCCTCCGCCGGTTGCCCTGGGCTACCGAAGCTGCATCCTGGGGCCAGGGGGTTCCCAGGAGGCCAAGGGAAGACACGATGGCCTTCAATGAGTCGCAGAGGCCTTACGTGGCCTTGTGTGGTTGGGCTCACCTCTTACGTTTCAGTGAACTCTGCGAGAGGACAGGGACCTGCAGCCTCACAGTTGGGCTCCACGGTAAGGTGGGCGGGACAGACCTCAAACTGACCCACGGCATGGAGCAACACCCGCCATCGAGAGGTCTACAAGAGAGCCGCTGCAGCTAGCCCACAGGTCCGAGAAAACTAGATTCTTCTTTATGTAAGTGAGTTTTGGGGAGATTTGTTGCAAAGCATTATCACAGCAAGAGCCGACTAGTACAACATTCTCCAAATCACTGCCATGTCCACGGCTGCCACCGTGCCTACGTGTAAGGCAACTGTGTCCTCGAACTTTGAGAACTACTGAATGAATTCTCGGTGCCTCTCCAACACAATGTACGTGGCTAAGGTGTCCCCAGATAACTTCACTAACGTACCACCGAGACCGCCCTAAGCTTTCATTAAACGCAATGCAACGCTCTTTCTATTCGTTTTCTGTTTCTACGTAGGTAAAATGCTTTCCGTCAATCTAAAAGGATGGAAAATTGGCACAAAACACTCTGTGCATAGTTGTTTTTCACAAAGGAAAATCACAAACGAAACAGGCATTTCACCGGGTGTAGAGCACTAATGCCCCCTAGTGCCTCTAAATGCCAAGTGAACAGAGGCGCTTAATTAAATATCGAATCCCAGCTCTCTCCGCTTGAGAGGGAGAGCAAGCCATTCTCAAGTGGAGGAGGGATGTTTTCAGCAGCTATCTGCAACATTCTCTGGACCTGGCCACTGTGTAGCTACAAAGAAACCTTTTGTCTGAGGAAACTAACTAAAGAAACTTGGAAGTGGAAAAAGCGAGAAAGAATGAGACAATACCCTTATCTTGGTGACTCATTCACTTATTCGGTCACTTACCAAAGCAAATATCCACTACGTGTAGAGAGTACTGTGCTGAAAACCGCACAGGACACGGAGACGTACCCCCATTCGCAGGGAGGTTAGATACCAGAGAGGGAGACAAGATGTAGATTACCTTACGGCAGTTCCGCACCTGTCTTGTTAAACTGTTTACAGCTTCAGGGGAGAGAAGGGATCCAGAAATCGCTTGGATTCTCAGTGAAGTCTTCGCAGAGACGGAGGTGCAAAATAGGTGGACTGGAAGAAACAAAAAAATTAACCTCGTGGGTAGATATGAAACGGAGCAGAGGTGCACAGATATTTAGACCCCGTTTTTTCTTGAAACGTCTAGAAAGTGAAACTGAAGCCAAATTACGGAGGGCCTGGAGTGTCAGTCTTAGGAGCCTGGCCGTACGGGGTTGACAGCGGGTGCCACGGACGGCTCGGAAGAGGGCAAGGGCATAACCCAAGAGCCCTGGGAGGTGTAGGAGAGGTCGCAGCGAGGGAGGTAGAAAGGCATGCGATTCTCCGAAGCAGTCACCGTAACCCAGGTGTAAACTCATAAACGGTAGACGCGGAGTAAGGGCGACACAGACGGCAGGGAGGAGTACGAGGGACACTAGAAAGGAAAACGGTCGGGGCTTCACCAGGGATTGGGTGCATTCCTTTCTCCCTCTAACAGAGGTTATCAGTAACCGGGCTAGTCGCTGGGAATCAAGAGTAAGCAAAACAGGCGTGATCTCTTCTTCCTCACGGACCACGGGGTAAACTTACCTACCTGAAACTGGATGCGAAAGGCGATGACGGCCATAAGCGAGAGGTGCGTGGTGTCACGTGAGCTACGGTAGGGAGACGAGATGAGTTGAGTAGGTAAGGGGACGCTTTCTTGACCAAGTGACACCTGAGAAGACATGAGAAGGGTGAGGCGGCATCAGTCAGCTGCAAACTAAACAGAGGGACACTTCCTGCAGAGGGGCAGCACGGGCAATGCGCCGTTGTAAGTATGCAGGCCTGAGAGGAGGCCACTGTGGGCAGGATGATTGAGAATGAAAGGAAGGAGCTGCAAGACGAGGCCGCAGAGATCACGCTCCACCCTGCCCAGGGGATGCCCTGCCCTGCGGACTAGCACACCCAGAGAGAGAGTACCAGTGCACAGCCAGATGACAAGCCTGCTCGACGATGCAAGCCAACGCTGCTTCTTTCACCAAGAAAGTCTTGCCTGGTAAACTAAACAGCGTATCCATAGAGCGGACACGTGATTTACATTCTGAAGCAGGCGCCCCGCCTTACGGAACGGCGACGGTTCTCAGGGGGGCCGGGCAGGAGCCGCTCCGCGCGTCTGTCCCAGGGACCCACCCGCCTGCGGGACCTCCGGTCGCCTCGCAGGAAGCTACGACGCCCAGTCCCACGGCTACCTGTGCAGCGAGGTGTACTCCGCGGACGCGTGCCACACACACTTCAAGTGGGAGGGCGGCCTGAGTGGCAAGGCGAGAGGCCGGCCTGCCGCGCAGACCAAGAAGGTGCTCTTCGGCCTGGGCCTAGGTGCTTGCGCCGCCCCCCTGGGCCTACCGGGCTCTGAGGGCCCTGCCCTGGACCCCCTGCCCCCCACCCCCCTTGGTTCAGTCACATCAGAGGTGGCCACACCCACACCCTCTGTGACCTCCGCGTTCCACCCTCCTGCAGCCCCGCCCGCCCCCCTCCGCCGGTTGCCCTGGGCTACCGAAGCTGCATCCTGGGGCCAGGGGGTTCCCAGGAGGCCAAGGGAAGACACGATGGCCTTCAATGAGTCGCAGAGGCCTTACGTGGCCTTGTGTGGTTGGGCTCACCTCTTACGTTTCAGTGAACTCTGCGAGAGGACAGGGACCTGCAGCCTCACAGTTGGGCTCCACGGTAAGGTGTGCGGGACAGACCTCAAACTGACCCACGGCATGGAGCAACACCCGCCATCGAGAGGTCTACAAGAGAGCCGCTGCAGCTAGCCCACAGGTCCGAGAAAACTAGATTCTTCTTTATGTAAGTGAGTTTTGGGGAGATTTGTTGCAAAGCATTATCACAGCGAGAGCCGACGAGTACAACATTCTCCAAATCACTGCCATGTCCACGGCTGCCACCGTGCCTACGTGTAAGGCAACTGTGTCCGCGAACTTTGAGAACTCCTGAATGAATTCTCGGTGCCTCTCCAACACAATGTACGTGGCTAAGGTGTCCCCAGATAACTTCACTAACGTACCACCGAGACCGCCCTAAGCTTTCATTAAACGCAATGCGACGCTCTTTCTATTCGTTTTCTGTTTCTACGTAGGTAAAATGCTTTCCGTCAATCTAAAAGGATGGAAAATTGGCACAAAACACTCTGTGCATAGTTGTTTTTCACAAAGGAAAATCACAAATGAAACAGGCATTTCACCGGGTGTAGAGCACTAACGCCCCCTAGTGCCTCTAAATGCCAAGTGAACAGAGGCGCTTAATTAAATATCGAATCCCAGCTCTCTCCGCTTGAGAGGGAGAGCAAGCCATTCTCAAGTGGAGGAGGGATGTTTTCAGCAGCTATCTGCAACATTCTCTGGACCTGGCCACTGTGTAGCTACAAAGAAACCTTTTGTCTGAGGAAACTAACTAAAGAAACTTGGAAGTGGAAAAAGCGAGAAAGAATGAGACAATACCCTTATCTTGGTGACTCATTCACTTATTCGGTCACTTACCAAAGCAAATATCCACTACGTGTAGAGAGTACTGTGCTGAAAACCGCACAGGACACGGAGACGTACCCCCATTCGCAGGGAGGTTAGATACCAGAGAGGGAGACAAGATGTAGATTACCTTACGGCAGTTCCGCACCTGTCTTGTTAAACTGTTTACAGCTTCAGGGGAGAGAAGGGATCCAGAAATCGCTTGGATTCTCAGTGAAGTCTTCGCAGAGACGGAGGTGCAAAATAGGTGGACTGGAAGAAACAAAAAAATTAACCTCGTGGGTAGATATGAAACGGAGCAGAGGTGCACAGATATTTAGACCCCGTTCTTTCTTGAAACGTCTAGAAAGTGAAACTGAAGCCAAATTACGGAGGGCCTGGAGTGTCAGTCTTAGGAGCTTGGCCGTACGGGGTTGACAGCGGGTGCCACGGACGGCTCGGAAGAGGGCAAGGGCATAACCCAAGAGCCCTGGGAGGTGTAGGAGAGGTCGCAGCGAGGGAGGTAGAAAGGCATGCGATTCTCCGAAGCAGTCACCGTAACCCAGGTGTAAACTCATAAACGGTAGACGCGGAGTAAGGGCGACACAGACGGCAGGGAGGAGTACGAGGGACACTAGAAAGGAAAACGGTCGGGGCTTCACCAGGGATTGGGTGCATTCCTTTCTCCCTCTAACAGAGGTTATCAGTAACCGGGCTAGTCGCTGGGAATCAAGAGTAAGCAAAACAGGCGTGATCTCTTCTTCCTCACGGACCACGGGGTAAACTTACCTACTTGAAACTGGATGTGAAAGGCGATGACGGCCATAAGCGAGAGGTGCGTGGTGTCACGTGAGCTACGGTAGGGAGACGAGATGAGTTGAGTAGGTAAGGGGACGCTTTCTTGACCAAGTGACACCTGAGAAGACATGAGAAGGGTGAGGCGGCATCAGTCAGCTGCAAACTAAACAGAGGGACACTTCCTGCAGAGGGGCAGCACGGGCAATGCGCCGTTGTAAGTATGCAGGCCTGAGAGGAGGCCACTGTGGGCAGGATGATTGAGAATGAAAGGAAGGAGCTGCAAGACGAGGCCGCAGAGATCACGCTCCACCCTGCCCAGGGGATGCCCTGCCCTGCGGACTAGCACACCCAGAGAGAGAGTACCAGTGCACAGCCAGATGACAAGCCTGCTCGACGATGCAAGCCAACGCTGCTTCTTTCACCAAGAAAGTCTTGCCTGGTAAACTAAACAGCGTATCCATAGAGCGGACACGTGATTTACATTCTGAAGCAGGCGCCCCGCCTTACGGAACGGCGACGGTTCTCAGGGGGGCCGGGCAGGAGCCGCTCCGCGCGTCTGTCCCAGGGACCCACCCGCCCGCCTGCGGGACCTCCGGCCGCCTCGCAGGAAGCTACGACGCCCAGTTCCACGGCTACCTGTGCAGCGAGGTGTACTCCGCGGACGCGTGCCACACACACTTCAAGTGGGAGGGCGGCCTGAGTGGCAAGGCGAGAGGCCGGCCTGCCGCGCAGACCAAGAAGGCGCTCTTCGGCCTGGGCCTAGGTGCTTGCGCCACCCCCCTGGGCCTACCGGGCTCTGAGGGCCCTGCCCTGGACCCCCTGCCCCCCACCCCCCTTGGTTCAGTCACATCAGAGGTGGCCACACCCACACCCTCTGTGACCTCCGCGTTCCACCCTCCTGCAGCCCCGCCCGCCCCCCTCCGCCGGTTGCCCTGGGCTACCGAAGCTGCATCCTGGGGCCAGGGGGTTCCCAGGAGGCCAAGGGAAGACACGATGGCCTTCAATGAGTCGCAGAGGCCTTACGTGGCCTTGTGTGGTTGGGCTCACCTCTTACGTTTCAGTGAACTCTGCGAGAGGACAGGGACCTGCAGCCTCACAGTTGGGCTCCACGGTAAGGTGTGCGGGACAGACCTCAAACTGACCCACGGCATGGAGCAACACCCGCCATCGAGAGGTCTACAAGAGAGCCGCTGCAGCTAGCCCACAGGTCCGAGAAAACTAGATTCTTCTTTATGTAAGTGAGTTTTGGGGAGATTTGTTGCAAAGCATTATCACAGCGAGAGCCGACTAGTACAACATTCTCCAAATCACTGCCATGTCCACGGCTGCCACCGTGCCTACGTGTAAGGCAACTGTGTCCTCGAACTTTGAGAACTCCTGAATGAATTCTCGGTGCCTCTCCAACACAATGTACGTGGCTAAGGTGTCCCCAGATAACTTCACTAACGTACCACCGAGACCGCCCTAAGCTTTCATTAAACGCAATGCGACGCTCTTTCTATTCCTTTTCTGTTTCTACGTAGGTAAAATGCTTTCCGTCAATCTAAAAGGATGGAAAATTGGCACAAAACACTCTGTGCATAGTTGTTTTTCACAAAGGAAAATCACAAACGAAACAGGCATTTCACCGGGTGTAGAGCACTAACGCCCCCTAGTGCCTCTAAATGCCAAGTGAACAGAGGCGCTTAATTAAATATCGAATCCCAGCTCTCTCCGCTTGAGAGGGAGAGCAAGCCATTCTCAAGTGGAGGAGGGATGTTTTCAGCAGCTATCTGCAACATTCTCTGGACCTGGCCACTGTGTAGCTACAAAGAAACCTTTTGTCTGAGGAAACTAACTAAAGAAACTTGGAAGTGGAAAAAGCGAGAAAGAATGAGACAATACCCTTATCTTGGTGACTCATTCACTTATTCGGTCACTTACCAAATCAAATATCCACTACGTGTAGAGAGTACTGTGCTGAAAACCGCACAGAACATGGAGACGTACCCCCATTCGCAGGGAGGTTAGATACCAGAGAGGGAGACAAGATGTAGATTACCTTACGGCAGTTCCGCACCTGTCTTGTTAAACTGTTTACAGCTTCAGGGGAGAGAAGGGATCCAGAAATCGCTTGGATTCTCAGTGAAGTCTTTGCAGAGACGGAGGTGCAAAATAGGTGGACTGGAAGAAACAAAAAAATTAACCTCGTGGGTAGATATGAAACGGAGCAGAGGTGCACAGATATTTAGACCCCGTTCTTTCTTGAAACGTCTAGAAAGTGAAACTGAAGCCAAATTACGGAGGGCCTGGAGTGTCAGTCTTAGGAGCTTGGCCGTACGGGGTTGACAGCGGGTGCCACGGACGGCTCGGAAGAGGGCAAGGGCATAACCCAAGAGCCCTGGGAGGTGTAGGAGAGGTCGCAGCGAGGGAGGTAGAAAGGCATGCGATTCTCCGAAGCAGTCACCGTAACCCAGGTGTAAACTCATAAACGGTAGACGCGGAGTAAGGGCGACACAGACGGCAGGGAGGAGTACGAGGGACACTAGAAAGGAAAACGGTCGGGGCTTCACCAGGGATTGGGTGCATTCCTTTCTCCCTCTAACAGAGGTTATCAGTAACCGGGCTAGTCGCTGGGAATCAAGAGTAAGCAAAACAGGCGTGATCTCTTCTTCCTCACGGGCCACGGGGTAAACTTACCTACCTGAAACTGGATGCGAAAGGCGATGACGGCCATAAGCGAGAGGTGCGTGGTGTCACGTGAGCTACGGTAGGGAGACGAGATGAGTTGAGTAGGTAAGGGGACGCTTTCTTGACCAAGTGACACCTGAGAAGACATGAGAAGGGTGAGGCGGCATCAGTCAGCTGCAAACTAAACAGAGGGACACTTCCTGCAGAGGGGCAGCACGGGCAATGCGCCGTTGTAAGTATGCAGGCCTGAGAGGAGGCCACTGTGGGCAGGATGATTGAGAATGAAAGGAAGGAGCTGCAAGACGAGGCCGCAGAGATCACGCTCCACCCTGCCCAGGGGATGCCCTGCCCTGCGGACTAGCACACCCAGAGAGAGAGTACCAGTGCACAGCCAGATGAGAAGCCTGCTCGACGATGCAAGCCAACGCTGCTTCTTTCACCAAGAAAGTCTTGCCTGGTAAACTAAACAGCGTATCCGTAGAGCGGACACGTGATTTACATTCTGAAGCAGGCGCCCCGCCTTACGGAACGGCGACGGTTCTCAGGGGGGCCGGGCAGGAGCCGCTCCGCACGTCTGTCCCAGGGACCCACCCACCTGCGGGACCTCCGGCCGCCTCGCAGGAAGCTACGACGCCCAGTCCCACGGCTACCTGTGCAGCGAGGTGTACTCCGCGGACGCGTGCCACACACACTTCAAGAGGGAGGGCGGCCTGAGTGGCAAGTCGAGAGGCCGGCCTGCCGCGCAGACCAAGAAGGCGCACTTCGGCCTGGGCCTAGGTGCTTGCGCCACCCCCCTGGGCCTACCGGGCTCTGAGGGCCCTGCCCTGGACCCCCAGCCCCCCACCCACGCCCTTGGTTCAGTCACAGCAGAGGTGGCCACACCCACACCCTCTGTGACCTCAGCGTTCCACCATCCTGCAGCCCTGCCCGCCCCCCTCCGCCGGTTGCCCTGGGCTACCGAAGCTGCATCCTGGGGCCAGGGGGTTCCCAGGAGGCCAAGGGAAGACACGATGGCCTTCAATGAGTCGCAGAGGCCTTACGTGGCCTTGTGTGGTTGGGCTCACCTCTTACGTTTCAGTGAACTCTGCGAGAAGACAGGGACCTGCAGCCTCACAGTTGGGCTCCACGGTAAGGTGTGCGGGACAGACCTCAAACTGACCCACGGCATGGAGCAACACCCGCCATCGAGAGGTCTACAAGAGAGCCGCTGCAGCTAGCCCACAGGTCCGAGAAAACTAGATTCTTCTTTATGTAAGTGAGTTTTGGGGAGATTTGTTGCAAAGCATTATCACAGCGAGAGCCGACTAGTACAACATTCTCCAAATCACTGCCATGTCCACGGCTGCCACCGTGCCTACGTGTAAGGCAACTGTGTCCTCGAACTTTGAGAACTCCTGAATGAATTCTCGGTGCCTCTCCAACACAATGTACGTGGCTAAGGTGTCCCCAGATAACTTCACTAACGTACCACCGAGACCGCCCTAAGCTTTCATTAAACGCAATGCGACGCTCTTTCTATTCCTTTTCTGTTTCTACGTAGGTAAAATGCTTTCCGTCAATCTAAAAGGATGGAAAATTGGCACAAAACACTCTGTGCATAGTTGTTTTTCACAAAGGAAAATCACAAACGAAACAGGCATTTCACCGGGTGTAGAGCACTAACGCCCCCTAGTGCCTCTAAATGCCAAGTGAACAGAGGCGCTTAATTAAATATCGAATCCCAGCTCTCTCCGCTTGAGAGGGAGAGCAAGCCATTCTCAAGTGGAGGAGGGATGTTTTCAGCAGCTATCTGCAACATTCTCTGGACCTGGCCACTGTGTAGCTACAAAGAAACCTTTTGTCTGAGGAAACTAACTAAAGAAACTTGGAAGTGGAAAAAGCGAGAAAGAATGAGACAATACCCTTATCTTGGTGACTCATTCACTTATTCGTTCACTTACCAAATCAAATATCCACTACGTGTAGAGAGTACTGTGCTGAAAACCGCACAGAACACGGAGACGTACCCCCATTCGCAGGGAGGTTAGATACCAGAGAGGGAGACAAGATGTAGATTACCTTACGGCAGTTCCGCACCTGTCTTGTTAAACTGTTTACAGCTTCAGGGGAGAGAAGGGATCCAGAAATCGCTTGGATTCTCAGTGAAGTCTTCGCAGAGACGGAGATGCAAAATAGGTGGACTGGAAGAAACAAAAAAATTAACCTCGTGGGTAGATATGAAACGGAGCAGAGGTGCACAGATATTTAGACCCCGTTCTTTCTTGAAACGTCTAGAAAGTGAAACTGAAGCCAAATTACGGAGGGCCTGGAGTGTCAGTCTTAGGAGCTTGGCCGTACGGGGTTGACAGCGGGTGCCACGGACGGCTCGGAAGAGGGCAAGGGCATAACCCAAGAGCCCTGGGAGGTGTAGGAGAGGTCGCAGCGAGGGAGGTAGAAAGGCATGCGATTCTCCGAAGCAGTCACCGTAACCCAGGTGTAAACTCATAAACGGTAGACGCGGAGTAAGGGCGACACAGACGGCAGGGAGGAGTACGAGGGACACTAGAAAGGAAAACGGTCGGGGCTTCACCAGGGATTGGGTGCATTCCTTTCTCCCTCTAACAGAGGTTATCAGTAACCGGGCTAGTCGCTGGGAATCAAGAGTAAGCAAAACAGGCGTGATCTCTTCTTCCTCACGGACCACGGGGTAAACTTACCTACCTGAAACTGGATGCGAAAGGCGATGACGGCCATAAGCGAGAGGTGCGTGGTGTCACGTGAGCTACGGTAGGGAGACGAGATGAGTTGAGTAGGTAAGGGGACGCTTTCTTGACCAAGTGACACCTGAGAAGAGATGAGAAGGGTGAGGCGGCATCAGTCAGCTGCAAACTAAACAGAGGGACACTTCCTGCAGAGGGGCAGCACGGGCAATGCGCCGTTGTAAGTATGCAGGCCTGAGAGGAGGCCACTGTGGGCAGGATGATTGAGAATGAAAGGAAGGAGCTGCAAGATGAGGCCGCAGAGATCACGCTCCACCCTGCCCAGGGGATGCCCTGCCCTGCGGACTAGCACACCCAGAGAGAGAGTACCAGTGCACAGCCAGATGACAAGCCTGCTCGACGATGCAAGCCAACGCTGCTTCTTTCACCAAGAAAGTCTTGCCTGGTAAACTAAACAGCGTATCCATAGAGCGGACACGTGATTTACATTCTGAAGCAGGCGCCCCGCCTTACGGAACGGCGACGGTTCTCAGGGGGGCCGGGCAGGAGCCGCTCCGCGCGTCTGTCCCAGGGACCCACCCACCTGCGGGACCTCCGGCCGCCTCGCAGGAAGCTACGACGCCCAGTCCCACGGCTACCTGTGCAGCGAGGTGTACTCCGCGGACGCGTGCCACACACACTTCAAGAGGGAGGGCGGCCTGAGTGGCAAGGCGAGAGGCCGGCCTGCCGCGCAGACCAAGAAGGCGCTCTTCGGCCTGGGCCTAGGTGCTTGCGCCACCCCCCTGGGCCTACCGGGCTCTGAGGGCCCTGCCCTGGACCCCCAGCCCCCCACCCACGCCCTTGGTTCAGTCACAGCAGAGGTGGCCACACCCACACCCTCTGTGACCTCAGCGTTCCACCCTCCTGCAGCCCCGCCCGCCCCCCTCCGCCGGTTGCCCTGGGCTACCGAAGCTGCATCCTGGGGCCAGGGGGTTCCCAGGAGGCCAAGGGAAGACACGATGGCCTTCAATGAGTCGCAGAGGCCTTACGTGGCCTTGTGTGGTTGGGCTCACCTCTTACGTTTCAGTGAACTCTGCGAGAAGACAGGGACCTGCAGCCTCACAGTTGGGCTCCACGGTAAGGTGTGCGGGACAGACCTCAAACCGACCCACGGCATGGAGCAACACCCGCCATCGAGAGGTCTACAAGAGAGCCGCTGCAGCTAGCCCACAGGTCCGAGAAAACTAGATTCTTCTTTATGTAAGTGAGTTTTGGGGAGATTTGTTGCAAAGCATTATCACAGCGAGAGCCGACTAGTACAACATTCTCCAAATCACTGCCATGTCCACGGCTGCCACCGTGCCTACGTGTAAGGCAACTGTGTCCTCGAACTTTGAGAACTCCTGAATGAATTCTCGGTGCCTCTCCAACACAATGTACGTGGCTAAGGTGTCCCCAGATAACTTCACTAACGTACCACTGAGACCGCCCTAAGCTTTCATTAAACGCAATGCGACGCTCTTTCTATTCCTTTTCTGTTTCTACGTAGGTAAAATGCTTTCCGTCAATCTAAAAGGATGGAAAATTGGCACAAAACACTCTGTGCATAGTTGTTTTTCACAAAGGAAAATCACAAACGAAACAGGCATTTCACCGGGTGTAGAGCACTAACGCCCCCTAGTGCCTCTAAATGCCAAGTGAACAGAGGCGCTTAATTAAATATCGAATCCCAGCTCTCTCCGCTTGAGAGGGAGAGCAAGCCATTCTCAAGTGGAGGAGGGATGTTTTCAGCAGCTATCTGCAACATTCTCTGGACCTGGCCACTGTGTAGCTACAAAGAAACCTTTTGTCTGAGGAAACTAACTAAAGAAACTTGGAAGTGGAAAAAGCGAGAAAGAATGAGACAATACCCTTATCTTGGTGACTCATTCACTTATTCGGTCACTTACCAAATCAAATATCCACTACGTGTAGAGAGTACTGTGCTGAAAACCGCACAGGACATGGAGACGTACCCCCATTCGCAGGGAGGTTAGATACCAGAGAGGGAGACAAGATGTAGATTACCTTACGGCAGTTCCGCACCTGTCTTGTTAAACTGTTTACAGCTTCAGGGGAGAGAAGGGATCCAGAAATCGCTTGGATTCTCAGTGAAGTCTTCGCAGAGACGGAGGTGCAAAATAGGTGGACTGGAAGAAACAAAAAAATTAACCTCATGGGTAGATATGAAACGGAGCAGAGGTGCACAGATATTTAGACCCCGTTCTTTCTTGAAACGTCTAGAAAGTGAAACTGAAGCCAAATTACGGAGGGCCTGGAGTGTCAGTCTTAGGAGCTTGGCCGTACGGGGTTGACAGCGGGTGCCACGGACGGCTCGGAAGAGGGCAAGGGCATAACCCAAGAGCCCTGGGAGGTGTAGGAGAGGTCGCAGCGAGGGAGGTAGAAAGGCATGCGATTCTCCGAAGCAGTCACCGTAACCCAGGTGTAAACTCATAAACGGTAGACGCGGAGTAAGGGCGACACAGACGGCAGGGAGGAGTACGAGGGACACTAGAAAGGAAAACGGTCGGGGCTTCACCAGGGATTGGGTGCATTCCTTTCTCCCTCTAACAGAGGTTATCAGTAACCGGGCTAGTCGCTGGGAATCAAGAGTAAGCAAAACAGGCGTGATCTCTTCTTCCTCACGGACCACGGGGTAAACTTACCTACCTGAAACTGGATGCGAAAGGCGATGACGGCCATAAGCGAGAGGTGCGTGGTGTCACGTGAGCTACGGTAGGGAGACGAGATGAGTTGAGTAGGTAAGGGGACGCTTTGTTGACCAAGTGACACCTGAGAAGAGATGAGAAGGGTGAGGCGGCATCAGTCAGCTGCAAACTAAACAGAGGGACACTTCCTGCAGAGGGGCAGCACGGGCAATGCGCCGTTGTAAGTATGCAGGCCTGAGAGGAGGCCACTGTGGGCAGGATGATTGAGAATGAAAGGAAGGAGCTGCAAGACGAGGCCGCAGAGATCACGCTCCACCCTGCCCAGGGGATGCCCTGCCCTGCGGACTAGCACACCCAGAGAGAGAGTACCAGTGCACAGCCAGATGAGAAGCCTGCTCGACGATGCAAGCCAACGCTGCTTCTTTCACCAAGAAAGTCTTGCCTGGTAAACTAAACAGCGTATCCATAGAGCGGACACGTGATTTACATTCTGAAGCAGGCGCCCCGCCTTACGGAACGGCGACGGTTCTCAGGGGGGCCGGGCAGGAGCCGCTCCGCGCGTCTGTCCCAGGGACCCACCCGCCTGCGGGACCTCCGGCCGCCTCGCAGGAAGCTACGACGCCCAGTCCCACGGCTACCTGTGCAGCGAGGTGTACTCCGCGGACGCGTGCCACACACACTTCAAGTGGGAGGGCGGCCTGAGTGGCAAGGCGAGAGGCCGGCCTGCTGCGCAGGCCAAGAAGGTGCTCTTCGGCCTGGGCCTAGGTGCTTGCGCCACCCCCCTGGGCCTACCGGGCTCTGAGGGCCCTGCCCTGGACCCCCTGCCCCCCACCCCCCTTGGTTCAGTCACATCAGAGGTGGCCACACCCACACCCTCTGTGACCTCCGCGTTCCACCCTCCTGCAGCCCCGCCCGCCCCCCTCCGCCGGTTGCCCTGGGCTACCGAAGCTGCATCCTGGGGCCAGGGGGTTCCCAGGAGGCCAAGGGAAGACACGATGGCCTTCAATGAGTCGCAGAGGCCTTACGTGGCCTTGTGTGGTTGGGCTCACCTCTTACGTTTCAGTGAACTCTGCGAGAGGACAGGGACCTGCAGCCTCACAGTTGGGCTCCACGGTAAGGTGTGCGGGACAGACCTCAAACTGACCCACGGCATGGAGCAACACCCGCCATCGAGAGGTCTACAAGAGAGCCGCTGCAGCTAGCCCACAGGTCCGAGAAAACTAGATTCTTCTTTATGTAAGTGAGTTTTGGGGAGATTTGTTGCAAAGCATTATCACAGCAAGAGCCGACGAGTACAACATTCTCCAAATCACTGCCATGTCCACGGCTGCCACCGTGCCTACGTGTAAGGCAACTGTGTCCTCGAACTTTGAGAACTCCTGAATGAATTCTCGGTGCCTCTCCAACACAATGTACGTGGCTAAGGTGTCCCCAGATAACTTCACTAACGTACCACCGAGACCGCCCTAAGCTTTCATTAAACGCAATGCGACGCTCTTTCTATTCGTTTTCTGTTTCTACGTAGGTAAAATGCTTTCCGTCAATCTAAAAGGATGGAAAATTGGCACAAAACACTCTGTGCATAGTTGTTTTTCACAAAGGAAAATCACAAACGAAACAGGCATTTCACCGGGTGTAGAGCACTAACGCCCCCTAGTGCCTCTAAATGCCAAGTGAACAGAGGCGCTTAATTAAATATCGAATCCCAGCTCTCTCCGCTTGAGAGGGAGAGCAAGCCATTCTCAAGTGGAGGAGGGATGTTTCCAGCAGCTATCTGCAACATTCTCTGGACCTGGCCACTGTGTAGCTACAAAGAAACCTTTTGTCTGAGGAAACTAACTAAAGAAACTTGGAAGTGGAAAAAGCGAGAAAGAATGAGACAATACCCTTATCTTGGTGACTCATTCACTTATTCGGTCACTTACCAAATCAAATATCCACTACGTGTAGAGAGTACTGTGCTGAAAACCGCACAGAACACGGAGACGTACCCCCATTCGCAGGGAGGTTAGATACCAGAGAGGGAGACAAGATGTAGATTACCTTACGGCAGTTCCGCACCTGTATTGTTAAACTGTTTACAGCTTCAGGGGAGAGAAGGGATCCAGAAATCGCTTGGATTCTCAGTGAAGTCTTCGCAGAGATGGAGGTGCAAAATAGGTGGACTGGAAGAAACAAAAAAATTAACCTCGTGGGTAGATATGAAACGGAGCAGAGGTGCACAGATATTTAGACCCCGTTCTTTCTTGAAACGTCTAGAAAGTGAAACTGAAGCCAAATTACGGAGGGCCTGGAGTGTCAGTCTTAGGAGCCTGGCCGTACGGGGTTGACAGCGGGTGCCACGGACGGCTCGGAAGAGGGCAAGGGCATAACCCAAGAGCCCTGGGAGGTGTAGGAGAGGTCGCAGCGAGGGAGGTAGAAAGGCATGCGATTCTCCGAAGCAGTCACCGTAACCCAGGTGTAAACTCATAAACGGTAGACGCGGAGTAAGGGCGACACAGACGGCAGGGAGGAGTACGAGGGACACTAGAAAGGAAAACGGTCGGGGCTTCACCAGGGATTGGGTGCATTCCTTTCTCCCTCTAACAGAGGTTATCAGTAACCGGGCTAGTCGCTGGGAATCAAGAGTAAGCAAAACAGGCGTGATCTCTTCTTCCTCACGGACCACGGGGTAAACTTACCTACCTGAAACTGGATGCGAAAGGCGATGACGGCCATAAGCGAGAGGTGCGTGGTGTCACGTGAGCTACGGTAGGGAGACGAGATGAGTTGAGTAGGTAAGGGGACGCTTTCTTGACCAAGTGACACCTGAGAAGAGATGAGAAGGGTGAGGCGGCATCAGTCAGCTGCAAACTAAACAGAGGGACACTTCC
Organism: Leucopleurus acutus; assembly: GCF_964270905.1. Taxonomy (NCBI): domain Eukaryota; kingdom Metazoa; phylum Chordata; class Mammalia; order Artiodactyla; family Delphinidae; genus Leucopleurus; species Leucopleurus acutus. Next base: position 32,055,037 of record NC_139143.1, on the reverse strand, counting down.
TGCAGAGGGGCAGCACGGGCAATGCGCCGTTGTAAGTATGCAGGCCTGAGAGGAGGCCACTGTGGGCAGGATGATTGAGAATGAAAGGAAGGAGCTGCAAGACGAGGCCGCAGAGATCACGCTCCACCCTGCCCAGGGGATGCCCTGCCCTGCGGACTAGCACACCCAGAGAGAGAGTACCAGTGCACAGCCAGATGAGAAGCCTGCTCGACGATGCAAGCCAACGCTGCTTCTTTCACCAAGAAAGTCTTGCCTGGTAAACTAAACAGCGTATCCATAGAGCGGACACGTGATTTACATTCTGAAGCAGGCGCCCCGCCTTACGGAACGGCGACGGTTCTCAGGGGGGCCGGGCAGGAGCCGCTCCGCGCGTCTGTCCCAGGGACCCACCCGCCTGCGGGACCTCCGGCCGCCTCGCAGGAAGCTACGACGCCCAGTCCCACGGCTACCTGTGCAGCGAGGTGTACTCCGCGGACGCGTGCCACACACACTTCAAGTGGGAGGGCGGCCTGAGTGGCAAGGCGAGAGGCCGGCCTGCTGCGCAGGCCAAGAAGGTGCTCTTCGGCCTGGGCCTAGGTGCTTGCGCCACCCCCCTGGGCCTACCGGGCTCTGAGGGCCCTGCCCTGGACCCCCTGCCCCCCACCCCCCTTGGTTCAGTCACATCAGAGGTGGCCACACCCACACCCTCTGTGACCTCCGCGTTCCACCCTCCTGCAGCCCCGCCCGCCCCCCTCCGCCGGTTGCCCTGGGCTACCGAAGCTGCATCCTGGGGCCAGGGGGTTCCCAGGAGGCCAAGGGAAGACACGATGGCCTTCAATGAGTCGCAGAGGCCTTACGTGGCCTTGTGTGGTTGGGCTCACCTCTTACGTTTCAGTGAACTCTGCGAGAGGACAGGGACCTGCAGCCTCACAGTTGGGCTCCACGGTAAGGTGTGCGGGACAGACCTCAAACTGACCCACGGCATGGAGCAACACCCGCCATCGAGAGGTCTACAAGAGAGCCGCTGCAGCTAGCCCACAGGTCCGAGAAAACTAGATTCTTCTTTATGTAAGTGAGTTTTGGGGAGATTTGTTGCAAAGCATTATCACAGCAAGAGCCGACGAGTACAACATTCTCCAAATCACTGCCATGTCCACGGCTGCCACCGTGCCTACGTGTAAGGCAACTGTGTCCTCGAACTTTGAGAACTCCTGAATGAATTCTCGGTGCCTCTCCAACACAATGTACGTGGCTAAGGTGTCCCCAGATAACTTCACTAACGTACCACCGAGACCGCCCTAAGCTTTCATTAAACGCAATGCGACGCTCTTTCTATTCGTTTTCTGTTTCTACGTAGGTAAAATGCTTTCCGTCAATCTAAAAGGATGGAAAATTGGCACAAAACACTCTGTGCATAGTTGTTTTTCACAAAGGAAAATCACAAACGAAACAGGCATTTCACCGGGTGTAGAGCACTAACGCCCCCTAGTGCCTCTAAATGCCAAGTGAACAGAGGCGCTTAATTAAATATCGAATCCCAGCTCTCTCCGCTTGAGAGGGAGAGCAAGCCATTCTCAAGTGGAGGAGGGATGTTTCCAGCAGCTATCTGCAACATTCTCTGGACCTGGCCACTGTGTAGCTACAAAGAAACCTTTTGTCTGAGGAAACTAACTAAAGAAACTTGGAAGTGGAAAAAGCGAGAAAGAATGAGACAATACCCTTATCTTGGTGACTCATTCACTTATTCGGTCACTTACCAAATCAAATATCCACTACGTGTAGAGAGTACTGTGCTGAAAACCGCACAGAACACGGAGACGTACCCCCATTCGCAGGGAGGTTAGATACCAGAGAGGGAGACAAGATGTAGATTACCTTACGGCAGTTCCGCACCTGTATTGTTAAACTGTTTACAGCTTCAGGGGAGAGAAGGGATCCAGAAATCGCTTGGATTCTCAGTGAAGTCTTCGCAGAGATGGAGGTGCAAAATAGGTGGACTGGAAGAAACAAAAAAATTAACCTCGTGGGTAGATATGAAACGGAGCAGAGGTGCACAGATATTTAGACCCCGTTCTTTCTTGAAACGTCTAGAAAGTGAAACTGAAGCCAAATTACGGAGGGCCTGGAGTGTCAGTCTTAGGAGCCTGGCCGTACGGGGTTGACAGCGGGTGCCACGGACGGCTCGGAAGAGGGCAAGGGCATAACCCAAGAGCCCTGGGAGGTGTAGGAGAGGTCGCAGCGAGGGAGGTAGAAAGGCATGCGATTCTCCGAAGCAGTCACCGTAACCCAGGTGTAAACTCATAAACGGTAGACGCGGAGTAAGGGCGACACAGACGGCAGGGAGGAGTACGAGGGACACTAGAAAGGAAAACGGTCGGGGCTTCACCAGGGATTGGGTGCATTCCTTTCTCCCTCTAACAGAGGTTATCAGTAACCGGGCTAGTCGCTGGGAATCAAGAGTAAGCAAAACAGGCGTGATCTCTTCTTCCTCACGGACCACGGGGTAAACTTACCTACCTGAAACTGGATGCGAAAGGCGATGACGGCCATAAGCGAGAGGTGCGTGGTGTCACGTGAGCTACGGTAGGGAGACGAGATGAGTTGAGTAGGTAAGGGGACGCTTTGTTGACCAAGTGACACCTGAGAAGAGATGAGAAGGGTGAGGCGGCATCAGTCAGCTGCAAACTAAACAGAGGGACACTTCCTGCAGAGGGGCAGCACGGGCAATGCGCCGTTGTAAGTATGCAGGCCTGAGAGGAGGCCACTGTGGGCAGGATGATTGAGAATGAAAGGAAGGAGCTGCAAGACGAGGCCGCAGAGATCACGCTCCACCCTGCCCAGGGGATGCCCTGCCCTGCGGACTAGCACACCCAGAGAGAGAGTACCAGTGCACAGCCAGATGACAAGCCTGCTCGATGATGCAAGCCAACGCTGCTTCTTTCACCAAGAAAGTCTTGCCTGGTAAACTAAACAGCGTATCCATAGAGCGGACACGTGATTTACATTCTGAAGCAGGCGCCCCGCCTTACGGAACGGCGACGGTTCTCAGGGGGGCCGGGCAGGAGCCGCTCCGCGCGTCTGTCCCAGGGACCCACCCACCTGCGGGACCTCCGGCCGCCTCGCAGGAAGCTACGACGCCCAGTCCCACGGCTACCTGTGCAGCGAGGTGTACTCCGCGGACGCGTGCCACACACACTTCAAGAGGGAGGGCGGCCTGAGTGGGAAGGCGAGAGGCCGGCCTGCCGCGCAGACGAAGAAGGCGCTCTTCGGCCTGGGCCTAGGTGCTTGCGCCACCCCCCTGGGCCTACCGGGCTCTGAGGGCCCTGCCCTGGACCCCCAGCCCCCCACCCACGCCCTTGGTTCAGTCACAGCAGAGGTGGCCACACCCACACCCTCTGTGACCTCAGCGTTCCACCCTCCTGCAGCCCCGCCCGCCCCCCCTCCGCCGGTTGCCCTGGGCTACCGAAGCTGCATCCTGGGGCCAGGGGGTTCCCAGGAGGCCAAGGGAAGACACGATGGCCTTCAATGAGTCGCAGAGGCCTTACGTGGCCTTGTGTGGTTGGGCTCACCTCTTACGTTTCAGTGAACTCTGCGAGAAGACAGGGACCTGCAGCCTCACAGTTGGGCTCCACGGTAAGGTGTGCGGGACAGACCTCAAACTGACCCACGGCATGGAGCAACACCCGCCATCGAGAGGTCTACAAGAGAGCCGCTGCAGCTAGCCCACAGGTCCGAAAAAACTAGATTCTTCTTTATGTAAGTGAGTTTTGGGGAGATTTGTTGCAAAGCATTATCACAGCGAGAGCCGACGAGTACAACATTCTCCAAATCACTGCCATGTCCACGGCTGCCACCGTGCCTACGTGTAAGGCAACTGTGTCCTCGAACTTTGAGAACTCCTGAATGAATTCTCGGTGCCTCTCCAACACAATGTACGTGGCTAAGGTGTCCCCAGATAACTTCACTAACGTACCACCGAGACCGCCCTAAGCTTTCATTAAACGCAATGCGACGCTCTTTCTATTCCTTTTCTGTTTCTACGTAGGTAAAATGCTTTCCGTCAATCTAAAAGGATGGAAAATTGGCACAAAACACTCTGTGCATAGTTGTTTTTCACAAAGGAAAATCACAAACGAAACAGGCATTTCACCGGGTGTAGAGCACTAACGCCCCCTAGTGCCTCTAAATGCCAAGTGAACAGAGGCGCTTAATTAAATATCGAATCCCAGCTCTCTCCGCTTGAGAGGGAGAGCAAGCCATTCTCAAGTGGAGGAGGGATGTTTCCAGCAGCTATCTGCAACATTCTCTGGACCTGGCCACTGTGTAGCTACAAAGAAACCTTTTGTCTGAGGAAACTAACTAAAGAAACTTGGAAGTGGAAAAAGCGAGAAAGAATGAGACAATACCCTTATCTTGGTGACTCATTCACTTATTCGGTCACTTACCAAATCAAATATCCACTACGTGTAGAGAGTACTGTGCTGAAAACCGCACAGAACACGGAGACGTACCCCCATTCGCAGGGAGGTTAGATACCAGAGAGGGAGACAAGATGTAGATTACCTTACGGCAGTTCCGCACCTGTCTTGTTAAACTGTTTACAGCTTCAGGGGAGAGAAGGGATCCAGAAATCGCTTGGATTCTCAGTGAAGTCTTCGCAGAGATGGAGGTGCAAAATAGGTGGACTGGAAGAAACAAAAAAATTAACCTCGTGGGTAGATATGAAACGGAGCAGAGGTGCACAGATATTTAGACCCCGTTCTTTCTTGAAACGTCTAGAAAGTGAAACTGAAGCCAAATTACGGAGGGCCTGGAGTGTCAGTCTTAGGAGCCTGGCCGTACGGGGTTGACAGCGGGTGCCACGGACGGCTCGGAAGAGGGCAAGGGCATAACCCAAGAGCCCTGGGAGGTGTAGGAGAGGTCGCAGCGAGGGAGGTAGAAAGGCATGCGATTCTCCGAAGCAGTCACCGTAACCCAGGTGTAAACTCATAAACGGTAGACGCGGAGTAAGGGCGACACAGACGGCAGGGAGGAGTACGAGGGACACTAGAAAGGAAAACGGTCGGGGCTTCACCAGGGATTGGGTGCATTCCTTTCTCCCTCTAACAGAGGTTATCAGTAACCGGGCTAGTCGCTGGGAATCAAGAGTAAGCAAAACAGGCGTGATCTCTTCTTCCTCACGGACCACGGGGTAAACTTACCTACCTGAAACTGGATGCGAAAGGCGATGACGGCCATAAGCGAGAGGTGCGTGGTGTCACGTGAGCTACGGTAGGGAGACGAGATGAGTTGAGTAGGTAAGGGGACGCTTTCTTGACCAAGTGACACCTGAGAAGAGATGAGAAGGGTGAGGCGGCATCAGTCAGCTGCAAACTAAACAGAGGGACACTTCCTGCAGAGGGGCAGCACGGGCAATGCGCCGTTGTAAGTATGCAGGCCTGAGAGGAGGCCACTGTGGGCAGGATGATTGAGAATGAAAGGAAGGAGCTGCAAGACGAGGCCGCAGAGATCACGCTCCACCCTGCCCAGGGGATGCCCTGCCCTGCGGACTAGCACACCCAGAGAGAGAGTACCAGTGCACAGCCAGATGAGAAGCCTGCTCGACGATGCAAGCCAACGCTGCTTCTTTCACCAAGAAAGTCTTGCCTGGTAAACTAAACAGCGTATCCATAGAGCGGACACGTGATTTACATTCTGAAGCAGGCGCCCCGCCTTACGGAACGGCGACGGTTCTCAGGGGGGCCGGGCAGGAGCCGCTCCGCGCGTCTGTCCCAGGGACCCACCCGCCTGCGGGACCTCCGGCCGCCTCGCAGGAAGCTACGACGCCCAGTCCCACGGCTACCTGTGCAGCGAGGTGTACTCCGCGGACGCGTGCCACACACACTTCAAGTGGGAGGGCGGCCTGAGTGGCAAGGCGAGAGGCCGGCCTGCTGCGCAGACCAAGAAGGTGCTCTTCGGCCTGGGCCTAGGTGCTTGCGCCGCCCCCCTGGGCCTACCGGGCTCTGAGGGCCCTGCCCTGGACCCCCTGCCCCCCACCCCCCTTGGTTCAGTCACATCAGAGGTGGCCACACCCACACCCTCTGTGACCTCCGCGTTCCACCCTCCTGCAGCCCCGCCCGCCCCCCTCCGCCGGTTGCCCTGGGCTACCGAAGCTGCATCCTGGGGCCAGGGGGTTCCCAGGAGGCCAAGGGAAGACACGATGGCCTTCAATGAGTCGCAGAGGCCTTACGTGGCCTTGTGTGGTTGGGCTCACCTCTTACGTTTCAGTGAACTCTGCGAGAGGACAGGGACCTGCAGCCTCACAGTTGGGCTCCACGGTAAGGTGTGCGGGACAGACCTCAAACTGACCCACGGCATGGAGCAACACCCGCCATCGAGAGGTCTACAAGAGAGCCGCTGCAGCTAGCCCACAGGTCCGAGAAAACTAGATTCTTCTTTATGTAAGTGAGTTTTGGGGAGATTTGTTGCAAAGCATTATCACAGCAAGAGCCGACGAGTACAACATTCTCCAAATCACTGCCATGTCCACGGCTGCCACCGTGCCTACGTGTAAGGCAACTGTGTCCTCGAACTTTGAGAACTCCTGAATGAATTCTCGGTGCCTCTCCAACACAATGTACGTGGCTAAGGTGTCCCCAGATAACTTCACTAACGTACCACCGAGACCGCCCTAAGCTTTCATTAAACGCAATGCGACGCTCTTTCTATTCGTTTTCTGTTTCTACGTAGGTAAAATGCTTTCCGTCAATCTAAAAGGATGGAAAATTGGCACAAAACACTCTGTGCATAGTTGTTTTTCACAAAGGAAAATCACAAACGAAACAGGCATTTCACCGGGTGTAGAGCACTAACGCCCCCTAGTGCCTCTAAATGCCAAGTGAACAGAGGCGCTTAATTAAATATCGAATCCCAGCTCTCTCCGCTTGAGAGGGAGAGCAAGCCATTCTCAAGTGGAGGAGGGATGTTTCCAGCAGCTATCTGCAACATTCTCTGGACCTGGCCACTGTGTAGCTACAAAGAAACCTTTTGTCTGAGGAAACTAACTAAAGAAACTTGGAAGTGGAAAAAGCGAGAAAGAATGAGACAATACCCTTATCTTGGTGACTCATTCACTTATTCGGTCACTTACCAAATCAAATATCCACTACGTGTAGAGAGTACTGTGCTGAAAACCGCACAGAACACGGAGACGTACCCCCATTCGCAGGGAGGTTAGATACCAGAGAGGGAGACAAGATGTAGATTACCTTACGGCAGTTCCGCACCTGTATTGTTAAACTGTTTACAGCTTCAGGGGAGAGAAGGGATCCAGAAATCGCTTGGATTCTCAGTGAAGTCTTCGCAGAGATGGAGGTGCAAAATAGGTGGACTGGAAGAAACAAAAAAATTAACCTCGTGGGTAGATATGAAACGGAGCAGAGGTGCACAGATATTTAGACCCCGTTCTTTCTTGAAACGTCTAGAAAGTGAAACTGAAGCCAAATTACGGAGGGCCTGGAGTGTCAGTCTTAGGAGCCTGGCCGTACGGGGTTGACAGCTGGTGCCACGGACGGCTCGGAAGAGGGCAAGGGCATAACCCAAGAGCCCTGGGAGGTGTAGGAGAGGTCGCAGCGAGGGAGGTAGAAAGGCATGCGATTCTCCGAAGCAGTCACCGTAACCCAGGTGTAAACTCATAAACGGTAGACGCGGAGTAAGGGCGACACAGACGGCAGGGAGGAGTACGAGGGACACTAGAAAGGAAAACGGTCGGGGCTTCACCAGGGATTGGGTGCATTCCTTTCTCCCTCTAACAGAGGTTATCAGTAACCGGGCTAGTCGCTGGGAATCAAGAGTAAGCAAAACAGGCGTGATCTCTTCTTCCTCACGGACCACGGGGTAAACTTACCTACCTGAAACTGGATGCGAAAGGCGATGACGGCCATAAGCGAGAGGTGCGTGGTGTCACGTGAGCTACGGTAGGGAGACGAGATGAGTTGAGTAGGTAAGGGGACGCTTTGTTGACCAAGTGACACCTGAGAAGAGATGAGAAGGGTGAGGCGGCATCAGTCAGCTGCAAACTAAACAGAGGGACACTTCCTGCAGAGGGGCAGCACGGGCAATGCGCCGTTGTAAGTATGCAGGCCTGAGAGGAGGCCACTGTGGGCAGGATGATTGAGAATGAAAGGAAGGAGCTGCAAGACGAGGCCGCAGAGATCACGCTCCACCCTGCCCAGGGGATGCCCTGCCCTGCGGACTAGCACACCCAGAGAGAGAGTACCAGTGCACAGCCAGATGACAAGCCTGCTCGATGATGCAAGCCAACGCTGCTTCTTTCACCAAGAAAGTCTTGCCTGGTAAACTAAACAGCGTATCCATAGAGCGGACACGTGATTTACATTCTGAAGCAGGCGCCCCGCCTTACGGAACGGTGACGGTTCTCAGGGGGGCCGGGCAGGAGCCGCTCCGCGCGTCTGTCCCAGGGACCCACCCACCTGCGGGACCTCCGGCCGCCTCGCAGGAAGCTACGACGCCCAGTCCCACGGCTACCTGTGCAGCGAGGTGTACTCCGCGGACGCGTGCCACACACACTTCAAGAGGGAGGGCGGCCTGAGTGGGAAGGCGAGAGGCCGGCCTGCCGCGCAGACCAAGAAGGCGCTCTTCGGCCTGGGCCTAGGTGCTTGCGCCACCCCCCTGGGCCTACCGGGCTCTGAGGGCCCTGCCCTGGACCCCCAGCCCCCCACCCACGCCCTTGGTTCAGTCACAGCAGAGGTGGCCACACCCACACCCTCTGTGACCTCAGCGTTCCACCCTCCTGCAGCCCCGCCCGCCCCCCCTCCGCCGGTTGCCCTGGGCTACCGAAGCTGCATCCTGGGGCCAGGGGGTTCCCAGGAGGCCAAGGGAAGACACGATGGCCTTCAATGAGTCGCAGAGGCCTTACGTGGCCTTGTGTGGTTGGGCTCACCTCTTACGTTTCAGTGAACTCTGCGAGAAGACAGGGACCTGCAGCCTCACAGTTGGGCTCCACGGTAAGGTGTGCGGGACAGACCTCAAACTGACCCACGGCATGGAGCAACACCCGCCATCGAGAGGTCTACAAGAGAGCCGCTGCAGCTAGCCCACAGGTCCGAAAAAACTAGATTCTTCTTTATGTAAGTGAGTTTTGGGGAGATTTGTTGCAAAGCATTATCACAGCGAGAGCCGACGAGTACAACATTCTCCAAATCACTGCCATGTCCACGGCTGCCACCGTGCCTACGTGTAAGGCAACTGTGTCCTCGAACTTTGAGAACTCCTGAATGAATTCTCGGTGCCTCTCCAACACAATGTACGTGGCTAAGGTGTCCCCAGATAACTTCACTAACGTACCACCGAGACCGCCCTAAGCTTTCATTAAACGCAATGCGACGCTCTTTCTATTCCTTTTCTGTTTCTACGTAGGTAAAATGCTTTCCGTCAATCTAAAAGGATGGAAAATTGGCACAAAACACTCTGTGCATAGTTGTTTTTCACAAAGGAAAATCACAAACGAAACAGGCATTTCACCGGGTGTAGAGCACTAACGCCCCCTAGTGCCTCTAAATGCCAAGTGAACAGAGGCGCTTAATTAAATATCGAATCCCAGCTCTCTCCGCTTGAGAGGGAGAGCAAGCCATTCTCAAGTGGAGGAGGGATGTTTCCAGCAGCTATCTGCAACATTCTCTGGACCTGGCCACTGTGTAGCTACAAAGAAACCTTTTGTCTGAGGAAACTAACTAAAGAAACTTGGAAGTGGAAAAAGCGAGAAAGAATGAGACAATACCCTTATCTTGGTGACTCATTCACTTATTCGGTCACTTACCAAATCAAATATCCACTACGTGTAGAGAGTACTGTGCTGAAAACCGCACAGAACACGGAGACGTACCCCCATTCGCAGGGAGGTTAGATACCAGAGAGGGAGACAAGATGTAGATTACCTTACGGCAGTTCCGCACCTGTCTTGTTAAACTGTTTACAGCTTCAGGGGAGAGAAGGGATCCAGAAATCGCTTGGATTCTCAGTGAAGTCTTCGCAGAGATGGAGGTGCAAAATAGGTGGACTGGAAGAAACAAAAAAATTAACCTCGTGGGTAGATATGAAACGGAGCAGAGGTGCACAGATATTTAGACCCCGTTCTTTCTTGAAACGTCTAGAAAGTGAAACTGAAGCCAAATTACGGAGGGCCTGGAGTGTCAGTCTTAGGAGCCTGGCCGTACGGGGTTGACAGCGGGTGCCACGGACGGCTCGGAAGAGGGCAAGGGCATAACCCAAGAGCCCTGGGAGGTGTAGGAGAGGTCGCAGCGAGGGAGGTAGAAAGGCATGCGATTCTCCGAAGCAGTCACCGTAACCCAGGTGTAAACTCATAAACGGTAGACGCGGAGTAAGGGCGACACAGACGGCAGGGAGGAGTACGAGGGACACTAGAAAGGAAAACGGTCGGGGCTTCACCAGGGATTGGGTGCATTCCTTTCTCCCTCTAACAGAGGTTATCAGTAACCGGGCTAGTCGCTGGGAATCAAGAGTAAGCAAAACAGGCGTGATCTCTTCTTCCTCACGGACCACGGGGTAAACTTACCTACCTGAAACTGGATGCGAAAGGCGATGACGGCCATAAGCGAGAGGTGCGTGGTGTCACGTGAGCTACGGTAGGGAGACGAGATGAGTTGAGTAGGTAAGGGGACGCTTTCTTGACCAAGTGACACCTGAGAAGAGATGAGAAGGGTGAGGCGGCATCAGTCAGCTGCAAACTAAACAGAGGGACACTTCCTGCAGAGGGGCAGCACGGGCAATGCGCCGTTGTAAGTATGCAGGCCTGAGAGGAGGCCACTGTGGGCAGGATGATTGAGAATGAAAGGAAGGAGCTGCAAGACGAGGCCGCAGAGATCACGCTCCACCCTGCCCAGGGGATGCCCTGCCCTGCGGACTAGCACACCCAGAGAGAGAGTACCAGTGCACAGCCAGATGAGAAGCCTGCTCGACGATGCAAGCCAACGCTGCTTCTTTCACCAAGAAAGTCTTGCCTGGTAAACTAAACAGCGTATCCATAGAGTGGACACGTGATTTACATTCTGAAGCAGGCGCCCCGCCTTACGGAACGGCGACGGTTCTCAGGGGGGCCGGGCAGGAGCCGCTCCGCGCGTCTGTCCCAGGGACCCACCCGCCTGCGGGACCTCCGGCCGCCTCGCAGGAAGCTACGACGCCCAGTCCCACGGCTACCTGTGCAGCGAGGTGTACTCCGCGGACGCGTGCCACACACACTTCAAGTGGGAGGGCGGCCTGAGTGGCAAGGCGAGAGGCCGGCCTGCTGCGCAGACCAAGAAGGTGCTCTTCGGCCTGGGCCTAGGTGCTTGCGCCGCCCCCCTGGGCCTACCGGGCTCTGAGGGCCCTGCCCTGGACCCCCTGCCCCCCACCCCCCTTGGTTCAGTCACATCAGAGGTGGCCACACCCACACCCTCTGTGACCTCCGCGTTCCACCCTCCTGCAGCCCCGCCCGCCCCCCTCCGCCGGTTGCCCTGGGCTACCGAAGCTGCATCCTGGGGCCAGGGGGTTCCCAGGAGGCCAAGGGAAGACACGATGGCCTTCAATGAGTCGCAGAGGCCTTACGTGGCCTTGTGTGGTTGGGCTCACCTCTTACGTTTCAGTGAACTCTGCGAGAGGACAGGGACCTGCAGCCTCACAGTTGGGCTCCACGGTAAGGTGTGCGGGACAGACCTCAAACTGACCCACGGCATGGAGCAACACCCGCCATCGAGAGGTCTACAAGAGAGCCGCTGCAGCTAGCCCACAGGTCCGAGAAAACTAGATTCTTCTTTATGTAAGTGAGTTTTGGGGAGATTTGTTGCAAAGCATTATCACAGCAAGAGCCGACGAGTACAACATTCTCCAAATCACTGCCATGTCCACGGCTGCCACCGTGCCTACGTGTAAGGCAACTGTGTCCTCGAACTTTGAGAACTCCTGAATGAATTCTCGGTGCCTCTCCAACACAATGTACGTGGCTAAGGTGTCCCCAGATAACTTCACTAACGTACCACCGAGACCGCCCTAAGCTTTCATTAAACGCAATGCGACGCTCTTTCTATTCGTTTTCTGTTTCTACGTAGGTAAAATGCTTTCCGTCAATCTAAAAGGATGGAAAATTGGCACAAAACACTCTGTGCATAGTTGTTTTTCACAAAGGAAAATCACAAACGAAACAGGCATTTCACCGGGTGTAGAGCACTAACGCCCCCTAGTGCCTCTAAATGCCAAGTGAACAGAGGCGCTTAATTAAATATCGAATCCCAGCTCTCTCCGCTTGAGAGGGAGAGCAAGCCATTCTCAAGTGGAGGAGGGATGTTTCCAGCAGCTATCTGCAACATTCTCTGGACCTGGCCACTGTGTAGCTACAAAGAAACCTTTTGTCTGAGGAAACTAACTAAAGAAACTTGGAAGTGGAAAAAGCGAGAAAGAATGAGACAATACCCTTATCTTGGTGACTCATTCACTTATTCGGTCACTTACCAAATCAAATATCCACTACGTGTAGAGAGTACTGTGCTGAAAACCGCACAGAACACGGAGACGTACCCCCATTCGCAGGGAGGTTAGATACCAGAGAGGGAGACAAGATGTAGATTACCTTACGGCAGTTCCGCACCTGTATTGTTAAACTGTTTACAGCTTCAGGGGAGAGAAGGGATCCAGAAATCGCTTGGATTCTCAGTGAAGTCTTCGCAGAGATGGAGGTGCAAAATAGGTGGACTGGAAGAAACAAAAAAATTAACCTCGTGGGTAGATATGAAACGGAGCAGAGGTGCACAGATATTTAGACCCCGTTCTTTCTTGAAACGTCTAGAAAGTGAAACTGAAGCCAAATTACGGAGGGCCTGGAGTGTCAGTCTTAGGAGCCTGGCCGTACGGGGTTGACAGCGGGTGCCACGGACGGCTCGGAAGAGGGCAAGGGCATAACCCAAGAGCCCTGGGAGGTGTAGGAGAGGTCGCAGCGAGGGAGGTAGAAAGGCATGCGATTCTCCGAAGCAGTCACCGTAACCCAGGTGTAAACTCATAAACGGTAGACGCGGAGTAAGGGCGACACAGACGGCAGGGAGGAGTACGAGGGACACTAGAAAGGAAAACGGTCGGGGCTTCACCAGGGATTGGGTGCATTCCTTTCTCCCTCTAACAGAGGTTATCAGTAACCGGGCTAGTCGCTGGGAATCAAGAGTAAGCAAAACAGGCGTGATCTCTTCTTCCTCACGGGCCACGGGGTAAACTTACCTACCTGAAACTGGATGCGAAAGGCGATGACGGCCATAAGCGAGAGGTGCGTGGTGTCACGTGAGCTACGGTAGGGAGACGAGATGAGTTGAGTAGGTAAGGGGACGCTTTGTTGACCAAGTGACACCTGAGAAGAGATGAGAAGGGTGAGGCGGCATCAGTCAGCTGCAAACTAAACAGAGGGACACTTCCTGCAGAGGGGCAGCACGGGCAATGCGCCGTTGTAAGTATGCAGGCCTGAGAGGAGGCCACTGTGGGCAGGATGATTGAGAATGAAAGGAAGGAGCTGCAAGACGAGGCCGCAGAGATCACGCTCCACCCTGCCCAGGGGATGCCCTGCCCTGCGGACTAGCACACCCAGAGAGAGAGTACCAGTGCACAGCCAGATGACAAGCCTGCTCGATGATGCAAGCCAACGCTGCTTCTTTCACCAAGAAAGTCTTGCCTGGTAAACTAAACAGCGTATCCATAGAGCGGACACGTGATTTACATTCTGAAGCAGGCGCCCCGCCTTACGGAACGGCGACGGTTCTTAGGGGGGCCGGGCAGGAGCCGCTCCGCGCGTCTGTCCCAGGGACCCACCCACCTGCGGGACCTCCGGCCGCCTCGCAGGAAGCTACGACGCCCAGTCCCACGGCTACCTGTGCAGCGAGGTGTACTCCGCGGACGCGTGCCACACACACTTCAAGAGGGAGGGCGGCCTGAGTGGGAAGGCGAGAGGCCGGCCTGCCGCGCAGACGAAGAAGGCGCTCTTCGGCCTGGGCCTAGGTGCTTGCGCCACCCCCCTGGGCCTACCGGGCTCTGAGGGCCCTGCCCTGGACCCCCAGCCCCCCACCCACGCCCTTGGTTCAGTCACAGCAGAGGTGGCCACACCCACACCCTCTGTGACCTCAGCGTTCCACCCTCCTGCAGCCCCGCCCGCCCCCCCTCCGCCGGTTGCCCTGGGCTACCGAAGCTGCATCCTGGGGCCAGGGGGTTCCCAGGAGGCCAAGGGAAGACACGATGGCCTTCAATGAGTCGCAGAGGCCTTACGTGGCCTTGTGTGGTTGGGCTCACCTCTTACGTTTCAGTGAACTCTGCGAGAAGACAGGGACCTGCAGCCTCACAGTTGGGCTCCACGGTAAGGTGTGCGGGACAGACCTCAAACTGACCCACGGCATGGAACAACACCCGCCATCGAGAGGTCTACAAGAGAGCCGCTGCAGCTAGCCCACAGGTCCGAAAAAACTAGATTCTTCTTTATGTAAGTGAGTTTTGGGGAGATTTGTTGCAAAGCATTATCACAGCGAGAGCCGACGAGTACAACATTCTCCAAATCACTGCCATGTCCACGGCTGCCACCGTGCCTACGTGTAAGGCAACTGTGTCCTCGAACTTTGAGAACTCCTGAATGAATTCTCGGTGCCTCTCCAACACAATGTACGTGGCTAAGGTGTCCCCAGATAACTTCACTAACGTACCACCGAGACCGCCCTAAGCTTTCATTAAACGCAATGCGACGCTCTTTCTATTCCTTTTCTGTTTCTACGTAGGTAAAATGCTTTCCGTCAATCTAAAAGGATGGAAAATTGGCACAAAACACTCTGTGCATAGTTGTTTTTCACAAAGGAAAATCACAAACGAAACAGGCATTTCACCGGGTGTAGAGCACTAACGCCCCCTAGTGCCTCTAAATGCCAAGTGAACAGAGGCGCTTAATTAAATATCGAATCCCAGCTCTCTCCGCTTGAGAGGGAGAGCAAGCCATTCTCAAGTGGAGGAGGGATGTTTTCAGCAGCTATCTGCAACATTCTCTGGACCTGGCCACTGTGTAGCTACAAAGAAACCTTTTGTCTGAGGAAACTAACTAAAGAAACTTGGAAGTGGAAAAAGCGAGAAAGAATGAGACAATACCCTTATCTTGGTGACTCATTCACTTATTCGGTCACTTACCAAATCAAATATCCACTACATGTAGAGAGTACTGTGCTGAAAACCGCACAGAACACGGAGACGTACCCCCATTCGCAGGGAGGTTAGATACCAGAGAGGGAGACAAGATGTAGATTACCTTACGGCAGTTCCGCACCTGTCTTGTTAAACTGTTTACAGCTTCAGGGGAGAGAAGGGATCCAGAAATCGCTTGGATTCTCAGTGAAGTCTTCGCAGAGACGGAGGTGCAAAATAGGTGGACTGGAAGAAACAAAAAAATTAACCTCGTGGGTAGATATGAAACGGAGCAGAGGTGCACAGATATTTAGACCCCGTTCTTTCTTGAAACGTCTAGAAAGTGAAACTGAAGCCAAATTACGGAGGGCCTGGAGTGTCAGTCTTAGGAGCCTGGCCGTACAGGGTTGACAGCGGGTGCCACGGACGGCTCGGAAGAGGGCAAGGGCATAACCCAAGAGCCCTGGGAGGTGTAGGAGAGGTCGCAGCGAGGGAGGTAGAAAGGCATGCGATTCTCCGAAGCAGTCACCGTAACCCAGGTGTAAACTCATAAACGGTAGACGCGGAGTAAGGGCGACACAGACGGCAGGGAGGAGTACGAGGGACACTAGAAAGGAAAACGGTCGGAGCTTCACCAGGGATTGGGTGCATTCCTTTCTCCCTCTAACAGAGGTTATCAGTAACCGGGCTAGTCGCTGGGAATCAAGAGTAAGCAAAACAGGCGTGATCTCTTCTTCCTCACGGACCACGGGGTAAACTTACCTACCTGAAACTGGATGCGAAAGGCGATGACGGCCATAAGCGAGAGGTGCGTGGTGTCACATGAGCTACGGTAGGGAGACGAGATGAGTTGAGTAGGTAAGGGGACGCTTTCTTGACCAAGTGACACCTGAGAAGAGATGAGAAGGGTGAGGCGGCATCAGTCAGCTGCAAACTAAACAGAGGGACACTTCCTGCAGAGGGGCAGCACGGGCAATGCGCCGTTGTAAGTATGCAGGCCTGAGAGGAGGCCACTGTGGGCAGGATGATTGAGAATGAAAGGAAGGAGCTGCAAGATGAGGCCTCAGAGATCACGCTCCACCCTGCCCAGGGGATGCCCTGCCCTGCGGACTAGCACACCCAGAGAGAGAGTACCAGTGCACAGCCAGATGACAAGCCTGCTCGACGATGCAAGCCAACGCTGCTTCTTTCACCAAGAAAGTCTTGCCTGGTAAACTAAACAGCGTATCCATAGAGCGGACACGTGATTTACATTCTGAAGCAGGCGCCCCGCCTTACGGAACGGCGACGGTTCTCAGGGGGGCCGGGCAGGAGCCGCTCCGCGCGTCTGTCCCAGAGACCCACCCGCCTGCGGGACCTCCGGCCGCCTCGCAGGAAGCTACGACGCCCAGTCCCACGGCTACCTGTGCAGCGAGGTGTACTCCGCGGACACGTGCCACACACACTTCAAGTGGGAGGGCGGCCTGAGTGGCAAGGCGAGAGGCCGGCCTGCCGCGCAGACCAAGAAGGCGCTCTTCGGCCTGGGCCTAGGTGCTTGAGCCGCCCCCCTGGGCCTACCGGGCTCTGAGGGCCCTGCCCTGGACCCCCAGCCCCCCACCCACGCCCTTGGTTCAGTCACAGCAGAGGTGGCCACACCCACACCCTCTGTGACCTCCGCGTTCCACCCTCCTGCAGCCCCGCCCGCCCCCCTCCGCCGGTTGCCCTGGGCTACCGAAGCTGCATCCTGGGGCCAGGGGGTTCCCAGGAGGCCAAGGGAAGACACGATGGCCTTCAATGAGTCGCAGAGGCCTTACGTGGCCTTGTGTGGTTGGGCTCACCTCTTACGTTTCAGTGAACTCTGCGAGAGGACAGGGACCTGCAGCCTCACAGTTGGGCTCCACGGTAAGGTGTGCGGGACAGACCTCAAACTGACCCACGGCATGGAGCAACACCCGCCATCGAGAGGTCTAGAAGAGAGCCGCTGCAGCTAGCCCACAGGTCCGAGAAAACTAGATTCTTCTTTATGTAAGTGAGTTTTGGGGAGATTTGTTGCAAAGCATTATCACAGCGAGAGCCGACTAGTACAACATTCTCCAAATCACTGCCATGTCCACGGCTGCCACCGTGCCTACGTGTAAGGCAACTGTGTCCTCGAACTTTGAGAACTCCTGAATGAATTCTCGGTGCCTCTCCAACACAATGTACGTGGCTAAGGTGTCCCCAGATAACTTCACTAACGTACCACCGAGACCGCCCTAAGCTTTCATTAAACGCAATGCAACGCTCTTTCTATTCGTTTTCTGTTTCTATGTAGGTAAAATGCTTTCCGTCAATCTAAAAGGATGGAAAATTGGCACAAAACACTCTGTGCATAGGTGTTTTTCACAAAGGAAAATCACAAATGAAACAGGCATTCCACCGGGTGTAGAGCACTAACGCCCCCTAGTGCCTCTAAATGCCAAGTGAACAGAGGCGCTTAATTAAATATCGAATCCCAGCTCTCTCCACTTGAGAGGGAGAGCAAGCCATTCTCAAGTGGAGGAGGGATGTTTTCAGCAGCTATCTGCAACATTCTCTGGACCTGGCCACTGTGTAGCTACAAAGAAACCTTTTGTCTGAGGAAACTAACTAAAGAAACTTGGAAGTGGAAAAAGCGAGAAAGAATGAGACAATACCCTTATCTTGGTGACTCATTCACTTATTCGGTCACTTACCAAATCAAATATCCACTACGTGTAGAGAGTACTGTGCTGAAAACCGCACAGAACATGGAGACGTACCCCCATTCGCAGGGAGGTTAGATACCAGAAAGGGAGACAAGATGTAGATTACCTTACAGCAGTTCCGCACCTGTCTTGTTAAACTGTTTACAGCTTCAGGGGAGAGAAGGGATCCAGAAATCGCTTGGATTCTCAGTGAAGTCTTTGCAGAGACGGAGGTGCAAAATAGGTGGACTGGAAGAAACAAAAAAATTAACCTCGTGGGTAGATATGAAACGGAGCAGAGGTGCACAGATATTTAGACACCGTTCTTTCTTGAAACGTCTAGAAAGTGAAACTGAAGCCAAATTACGGAGGGCCTGGAGTGTCAGTCTTAGGAGCTTGGCCGTACGGGGTTGACAGCGGGTGCCACGGACGGCTCGGAAGAGGGCAAGGGCATAACCCAAGAGCCCTGGGAGGTGTAGGAGAGGTCGCAGCGAGGGAGGTAGAAAGGCATGCGATTCTCCGAAGCAGTCACCGTAACCCAGGTGTAAACTCATAAACGGTAGACGCGGAGTAAGGGCGACACAGACGGCAGGGAGGAGTACGAGGGACACTAGAAAGGAAAACGGTCGGGGCTTCACCAGGGATTGGGTGCATTCCTTTCTCCCTCTAACAGAGGTTATCAGTAACCGGGCTAGTCGCTGGGAATCAAGAGTAAGCAAAAGAGGCGTGATCTCTTCTTCCTCACGGGCCACGGGGTAAACTTACCTACCTGAAACTGGATGCGAAAGGCGATGACGGCCATAAGCGAGAGGTGCGTGGTGTCACGTGAGCTACGGTAGGGAGACGAGATGAGTTGAGTAGGTAAGGGGACGCTTTCTTGACCAAGTGACACCTGAGAAGACATGAGAAGGGTGAGGCGGCATCAGTCAGCTGCAAACTAAACAGAGGGACACTTCCTGCAGAGGGGCAGCACGGGCAATGCGCCGTTGTAAGTATGCAGGCCTGAGAGGAGGCCACTGTGGGCAGGATGATTGAGAATGAAAGGAAGGAGCTGCAAGACGAGGCCGCAGAGATCACGCTCCACCCTGCCCAGGGGATGCCCTGCCCTGCGGACTAGCACACCCAGAGAGAGAGTACCAGTGCACAGCCAGATGAGAAGCCTGCTCGACGATGCAAGCCAACGCTGCTTCTTTCACCAAGAAAGTCTTGCCTGGTAAACTAAACAGCGTATCCGTAGAGCGGACACGTGATTTACATTCTGAAGCAGGCGCCCCGCCTTACGGAACGGCGACGGTTCTCAGGGGGGCCGGGCAGGAGCCGCTCCGCGCGTCTGTCCCAGGGACCCACCCACCTGCGGGACCTCCGGCCGCCTCGCAGGAAGCTACGACGCCCAGTCCCACGGCTACCTGTGCAGCGAGGTGTACTCCGCGGACGCGTGCCACACACACTTCAAGAGGGAGGGCGGCCTGAGTGGCAAGTCGAGAGGCCGGCCTGCCGCGCAGACCAAGAAGGCGCACTTCGGCCTGGGCCTAGGTGCTTGCGCCACCCCCCTGGGCCTACCGGGCTCTGAGGGCCCTGCCCTGGACCCCCAGCCCCCCACCCACGCCCTTGGTTCAGTCACAGCAGAGGTGGCCACACCCACACCCTCTGTGACCTCAGCGTTCCACCATCCTGCAGCCCTGCCCGCCCCCCTCCGCCGGTTGCCCTGGGCTACCGAAGCTGCATCCTGGGGCCAGGGGGTTCCCAGGAGGCCAAGGGAAGACACGATGGCCTTCAATGAGTCGCAGAGGCCTTACGTGGCCTTGTGTGGTTGGGCTCACCTCTTACGTTTCAGTGAACTCTGCGAGAAGACAGGGACCTGCAGCCTCACAGTTGGGCTCCACGGTAAGGTGTGCGGGACAGACCTCAAACTGACCCACGGCATGGAGCAACACCCGCCATCGAGAGGTCTACAAGAGAGCCGCTGCAGCTAGCCCACAGGTCCGAGAAAACTAGATTCTTCTTTATGTAAGTGAGTTTTGGGGAGATTTGTTGCAAAGCATTATCACAGCGAGAGCCGACTAGTACAACATTCTCCAAATCACTGCCATGTCCACGGCTGCCACCGTGCCTACGTGTAAGGCAACTGTGTCCTCGAACTTTGAGAACTCCTGAATGAATTCTCGGTGCCTCTCCAACACAATGTACGTGGCTAAGGTGTCCCCAGATAACTTCACTAACGTACCACCGAGACCGCCCTAAGCTTTCATTAAACGCAATGCGACGCTCTTTCTATTCCTTTTCTGTTTCTACGTAGGTAAAATGCTTTCCGTCAATCTAAAAGGATGGAAAATTGGCACAAAACACTCTGTGCATAGTTGTTTTTCACAAAGGAAAATCACAAACGAAACAGGCATTTCACCGGGTGTAGAGCACTAACGCCCCCTAGTGCCTCTAAATGCCAAGTGAACAGAGGCGCTTAATTAAATATCGAATCCCAGCTCTCTCCGCTTGAGAGGGAGAGCAAGCCATTCTCAAGTGGAGGAGGGATGTTTTCAGCAGCTATCTGCAACATTCTCTGGACCTGGCCACTGTGTAGCTACAAAGAAACCTTTTGTCTGAGGAAACTAACTAAAGAAACTTGGAAGTGGAAAAAGCGAGAAAGAATGAGACAATACCCTTATCTTGGTGACTCATTCACTTATTCGGTCACTTACCAAATCAAATATCCACTACGTGTAGAGAGTACTGTGCTGAAAACCGCACAGAACATGGAGACGTACCCCCATTCGCAGGGAGGTTAGATACCAGAGAGGGAGACAAGATGTAGATTACCTTACGGCAGTTCCGCACCTGTCTTGTTAAACTGTTTACAGCTTCAGGGGAGAGAAGGGATCCAGAAATCGCTTGGATTCTCAGTGAAGTCTTTGCAGAGACGGAGGTGCAAAATAGGTGGACTGGAAGAAACAAAAAAATTAACCTCGTGGGTAGATATGAAACGGAGCAGAGGTGCACAGATATTTAGACCCCGTTCTTTCTTGAAACGTCTAGAAAGTGAAACTGAAGCCAAATTACGGAGGGCCTGGAGTGTCAGTCTTAGGAGCTTGGCCGTACGGGGTTGACAGCGGGTGCCACGGACGGCTCGGAAGAGGGCAAGGGCATAACCCAAGAGCCCTGGGAGGTGTAGGAGAGGTCGCAGCGAGGGAGGTAGAAAGGCATGCGATTCTCCGAAGCAGTCACCGTAACCCAGGTGTAAACTCATAAACGGTAGACGCGGAGTAAGGGCGACACAGACGGCAGGGAGGAGTACGAGGGACACTAGAAAGGAAAACGGTCGGGGCTTCACCAGGGATTGGGTGCATTCCTTTCTCCCTCTAACAGAGGTTATCAGTAACCGGGCTAGTCGCTGGGAATCAAGAGTAAGCAAAACAGGCGTGATCTCTTCTTCCTCACGGGCCACGGGGTAAACTTACCTACCTGAAACTGGATGCGAAAGGCGATGACGGCCATAAGCGAGAGGTGCGTGGTGTCACGTGAGCTACGGTAGGGAGACGAGATGAGTTGAGTAGGTAAGGGGACGCTTTCTTGACCAAGTGACACCTGAGAAGACATGAGAAGGGTGAGGCGGCATCAGTCAGCTGCAAACTAAACAGAGGGACACTTCCTGCAGAGGGGCAGCACGGGCAATGCGCCGTTGTAAGTATGCAGGCCTGAGAGGAGGCCACTGTGGGCAGGATGATTGAGAATGAAAGGAAGGAGCTGCAAGACGAGGCCGCAGAGATCACGCTCCACCCTGCCCAGGGGATGCCCTGCCCTGCGGACTAGCACACCCAGAGAGAGAGTACCAGTGCACAGCCAGATGACAAGCCTGCTCGACGATGCAAGCCAACGCTGCTTCTTTCACCAAGAAAGTCTTGCCTGGTAAACTAAACAGCGTATCCATAGAGCGGACACGTGATTTACATTCTGAAGCAGGCGCCCCGCCTTACGGAACGGCGACGGTTCTCAGGGGGGCCGGGCAGGAGCCGCTCCGCGCGTCTGTCCCAGGGACCCACCCACCTGCGGGACCTCCGGCCGCCTCGCAGGAAGCTACGACGCCCAGTCCCACGGCTACCTGTGCAGCGAGGTGTACTCCGCGGACGCGTGCCACACACACTTCAAGAGGGAGGGCGGCCTGAGTGGCAAGTCGAGAGGCCGGCCTGCCGCGCAGACCAAGAAGGCGCACTTCGGCCTGGGCCTAGGTGCTTGCGCCACCCCCCTGGGCCTACCGGGCTCTGAGGGCCCTGCCCTGGACCCCCAGCCCCCCACCCACGCCCTTGGTTCAGTCACAGCAGAGGTGGCCACACCCACACCCTCTGTGACCTCAGCGTTCCACCATCCTGCAGCCCTGCCCGCCCCCCTCCGCCGGTTGCCCTGGGCTACCGAAGCTGCATCATGGGGCCAGGGGGTTCCCAGGAGGCCAAGGGAAGACACGATGGCCTTCAATGAGTCGCAGAGGCCTTACGTGGCCTTGTGTGGTTGGGCTCACCTCTTACGTTTCAGTGAACTCTGCGAGAAGACAGGGACCTGCAGCCTCACAGTTGGGCTCCACGGTAAGGTGTGCGGGACAGACCTCAAACTGACCCACGGCATGGAGCAACACCCGCCATCGAGAGGTCTACAAGAGAGCCGCTGCAGCTAGCCCACAGGTCCGAGAAAACTAGATTCTTCTTTATGTAAGTGAGTTTTGGGGAGATTTGTTGCAAAGCATTATCACAGCGAGAGCCGACTAGTACAACATTCTCCAAATCACTGCCATGTCCACGGCTGCCACCGTGCCTACGTGTAAGGCAACTGTGTCCTCGAACTTTGAGAACTCCTGAATGAATTCTCGGTGCCTCTCCAACACAATGTACGTGGCTAAGGTGTCCCCAGATAACTTCACTAACGTACCACCGAGACCGCCCTAAGCTTTCATTAAACGCAATGCGACGCTCTTTCTATTCCTTTTCTGTTTCTACGTAGGTAAAATGCTTTCCGTCAATCTAAAAGGATGGAAAATTGGCACAAAACACTCTGTGCATAGTTGTTTTTCACAAAGGAAAATCACAAACGAAACAGGCATTTCACCGGGTGTAGAGCACTAACGCCCCTAGTGCCTCTAAATGCCAAGTGAACAGAGGCGCTTAATTAAATATCGAATCCCAGCTCTCTCCGCTTGAGAGGGAGAGCAAGCCATTCTCAAGTGGAGGAGGGATGTTTTCAGCAGCTATCTGCAACATTCTCTGGACCTGGCCACTGTGTAGCTACAAAGAAACCTTTTGTCTGAGGAAACTAACTAAAGAAACTTGGAAGTGGAAAAAGCGAGAAAGAATGAGACAATACCCTTATCTTGGTGACTCATTCACTTATTCGTTCACTTACCAAATCAAATATCCACTACGTGTAGAGAGTACTGTGCTGAAAACCGCACAGAACACGGAGACGTACCCCCATTCGCAGGGAGGTTAGATACCAGAGAGGGAGACAAGATGTAGATTACCTTACGGCAGTTCCGCACCTGTCTTGTTAAACTGTTTACAGCTTCAGGGGAGAGAAGGGATCCAGAAATCGCTTGGATTCTCAGTGAAGTCTTCGCAGAGACGGAGATGCAAAATAGGTGGACTGGAAGAAACAAAAAAATTAACCTCGTGGGTAGATATGAAACGGAGCAGAGGTGCACAGATATTTAGACCCCGTTCTTTCTTGAAACGTCTAGAAAGTGAAACTGAAGCCAAATTACGGAGGGCCTGGAGTGTCAGTCTTAGGAGCTTGGCCGTACGGGGTTGACAGCGGGTGCCACGGACGGCTCGGAAGAGGGCAAGGGCATAACCCAAGAGCCCTGGGAGGTGTAGGAGAGGTCGCAGCGAGGGAGGTAGAAAGGCATGCGATTCTCCGAAGCAGTCACCGTAACCCAGGTGTAAACTCATAAACGGTAGACGCGGAGTAAGGGCGACACAGACGGCAGGGAGGAGTACGAGGGACACTAGAAAGGAAAACGGTCGGGGCTTCACCAGGGATTGGGTGCATTCCTTTCTCCCTCTAACAGAGGTTATCAGTAACCGGGCTAGTCGCTGGGAATCAAGAGTAAGCAAAACAGGCGTGATCTCTTCTTCCTCACGGACCACGGGGTAAACTTACCTACCTGAAACTGGATGCGAAAGGCGATGACGGCCATAAGCGAGAGGTGCGTGGTGTCACGTGAGCTACGGTAGGGAGACGAGATGAGTTGAGTAGGTAAGGGGACGCTTTCTTGACCAAGTGACACCTGAGAAGAGATGAGAAGGGTGAGGCGGCATCAGTCAGCTGCAAACTAAACAGAGGGACACTTCCTGCAGAGGGGCAGCACGGGCAATGCGCCGTTGTAAGTATGCAGGCCTGAGAGGAGGCCACTGTGGGCAGGATGATTGAGAATGAAAGGAAGGAGCTGCAAGATGAGGCCGCAGAGATCACGCTCCACCCTGCCCAGGGGATGCCCTGCCCTGCGGACTAGCACACCCAGAGAGAGAGTACCAGTGCACAGCCAGATGACAAGCCTGCTCGACGATGCAAGCCAACGCTGCTTCTTTCACCAAGAAAGTCTTGCCTGGTAAACTAAACAGCGTATCCATAGAGCGGACACGTGATTTACATTCTGAAGCAGGCGCCCCGCCTTACGGAACGGCGACGGTTCTCAGGGGGGCCGGGCAGGAGCCGCTCCGCGCGTCTGTCCCAGGGACCCACCCACCTGCGGGACCTCCGGCCGCCTCGCAGGAAGCTACGACGCCCAGTCCCACGGCTACCTGTGCAGCGAGGTGTACTCCGCGGACGCGTGCCACACACACTTCAAGAGGGAGGGCGGCCTGAGTGGCAAGGCGAGAGGCCGGCCTGCCGCGCAGACCAAGAAGGCGCTCTTCGGCCTGGGCCTAGGTGCTTGCGCCACCCCCCTGGGCCTACCGGGCTCTGAGGGCCCTGCCCTGGACCCCCAGCCCCCCACCCACGCCCTTGGTTCAGTCACAGCAGAGGTGGCCACACCCACACCCTCTGTGACCTCAGCGTTCCACCCTCCTGCAGCCCCGCCCGCCCCCCTCCGCCGGTTGCCCTGGGCTACCGAAGCTGCATCCTGGGGCCAGGGGGTTCCCAGGAGGCCAAGGGAAGACACGATGGCCTTCAATGAGTCGCAGAGGCCTTACGTGGCCTTGTGTGGTTGGGCTCACCTCTTACGTTTCAGTGAACTCTGCGAGAAGACAGGGACCTGCAGCCTCACAGTTGGGCTCCACGGTAAGGTGTGCGGGACAGACCTCAAACTGACCCACGGCATGGAGCAACACCCGCCATCGAGAGGTCTACAAGAGAGCCGCTGCAGCTAGCCCACAGGTCCGAGAAAACTAGATTCTTCTTTATGTAAGTGAGTTTTGGGGAGATTTGTTGCAAAGCATTATCACAGCGAGAGCCGACTAGTACAACATTCTCCAAATCACTGCCATGTCCACGGCTGCCACCGTGCCTACGTGTAAGGCAACTGTGTCCTCGAACTTTGAGAACTCCTGAATGAATTCTCGGTGCCTCTCCAACACAATGTACGTGGCTAAGGTGTCCCCAGATAACTTCACTAACGTACCACCGAGACCGCCCTAAGCTTTCATTAAACGCAATGCGACGCTCTTTCTATTCCTTTTCTGTTTCTACGTAGGTAAAATGCTTTCCGTCAATCTAAAAGGATGGAAAATTGGCACAAAACACTCTGTGCATAGTTGTTTTTCACAAAGGAAAATCACAAACGAAACAGGCATTTCACCGGGTGTAGAGCACTAACGCCCCCTAGTGCCTCTAAATGCCAAGTGAACAGAGGCGCTTAATTAAATATCGAATCCCAGCTCTCTCCGCTTGAGAGGGAGAGCAAGCCATTCTCAAGTGGAGGAGGGATGTTTTCAGCAGCTATCTGCAACATTCTCTGGACCTGGCCACTGTGTAGCTACAAAGAAACCTTTTGTCTGAGGAAACTAACTAAAGAAACTTGGAAGTGGAAAAAGCGAGAAAGAATGAGACAATACCCTTATCTTGGTGACTCATTCACTTATTCGGTCACTTACCAAATCAAATATCCACTACGTGTAGAGAGTACTGTGCTGAAAACCGCACAGGACATGGAGACGTACCCCCATTCGCAGGGAGGTTAGATACCAGAGAGGGAGACAAGATGTAGATTACCTTACGGCAGTTCCGCACCTGTCTTGTTAAACTGTTTACAGCTTCAGGGGAGAGAAGGGATCCAGAAATCGCTTGGATTCTCAGTGAAGTCTTCGCAGAGACGGAGGTGCAAAATAGGTGGACTGGAAGAAACAAAAAAATTAACCTCATGGGTAGATATGAAACGGAGCAGAGGTGCACAGATATTTAGACCCCGTTCTTTCTTGAAACGTCTAGAAAGTGAAACTGAAGCCAAATTACGGAGGGCCTGGAGTGTCAGTCTTAGGAGCTTGGCCGTACGGGGTTGACAGCGGGTGCCACGGACGGCTCGGAAGAGGGCAAGGGCATAACCCAAGAGCCCTGGGAGGTGTAGGAGAGGTCGCAGCGAGGGAGGTAGAAAGGCATGCGATTCTCCGAAGCAGTCACCGTAACCCAGGTGTAAACTCATAAACGGTAGACGCGGAGTAAGGGCGACACAGACGGCAGGGAGGAGTACGAGGGACACTAGAAAGGAAAACGGTCGGGGCTTCACCAGGGATTGGGTGCATTCCTTTCTCCCTCTAACAGAGGTTATCAGTAACCGGGCTAGTCGCTGGGAATCAAGAGTAAGCAAAACAGGCGTGATCTCTTCTTCCTCACGGACCACGGGGTAAACTTACCTACCTGAAACTGGATGCGAAAGGCGATGACGGCCATAAGCGAGAGGTGCGTGGTGTCACGTGAGCTACGGTAGGGAGACGAGATGAGTTGAGTAGGTAAGGGGACGCTTTGTTGACCAAGTGACACCTGAGAAGAGATGAGAAGGGTGAGGCGGCATCAGTCAGCTGCAAACTAAACAGAGGGACACTTCCTGCAGAGGGGCAGCACGGGCAATGCGCCGTTGTAAGTATGCAGGCCTGAGAGGAGGCCACTGTGGGCAGGATGATTGAGAATGAAAGGAAGGAGCTGCAAGACGAGGCCGCAGAGATCACGCTCCACCCTGCCCAGGGGATGCCCTGCCCTGCGGACTAGCACACCCAGAGAGAGAGTACCAGTGCACAGCCAGATGAGAAGCCTGCTCGACGATGCAAGCCAACGCTGCTTCTTTCACCAAGAAAGTCTTGCCTGGTAAACTAAACAGCGTATCCATAGAGCGGACACGTGATTTACATTCTGAAGCAGGCGCCCCGCCTTACAGAACGGCGACGGTTCTCAGGGGGGCCGGGCAGGAGCCGCTCCGCGCGTCTGTCCCAGGGACCCACCCGCCTGCGGGACCTCCGGCCGCCTCGCAGGAAGCTACGACGCCCAGTCCCACGGCTACCTGTGCAGCGAGGTGTACTCCGCGGACGCGTGCCACACACACTTCAAGTGGGAGGGCGGCCTGAGTGGCAAGGCGAGAGGCCGGCCTGCTGCGCAGACCAAGAAGGTGCTCTTCGGCCTGGGCCTAGGTGCTTGCGCCACCCCCCTGGGCCTACCGGGCTCTGAGGGCCCTGCCCTGGACCCCCTGCCCCCCACCCCCCTTGGTTCAGTCACATCAGAGGTGGCCACACCCACACCCTCTGTGACATCCGCATTCCACCCTCCTGCAGCCCCGCCCGCCCCCCTCCGCCGGTTGCCCTGGGCTACCGAAGCTGCATCCTGGGGCCAGGGGGTTCCCAGGAGGCCAAGGGAAGACACGATGGCCTTCAATGAGTCGCAGAGGCCTTACGTGGCCTTGTGTGGTTGGGCTCACCTCTTACGTTTCAGTGAACTCTGCGAGAGGACAGGGACCTGCAGCCTCACAGTTGGGCTCCACGGTAAGGTGTGCGGGACAGACCTCAAACTGACCCACGGCATGGAGCAACACCCGCCATCGAGAGGTCTACAAGAGAGCCGCTGCAGCTAGCCCACAGGTCCGAGAAAACTAGATTCTTCTTTATGTAAGTGAGTTTTGGGGAGATTTGTTGCAAAGCATTATCACAGCAAGAGCCGACGAGTACAACATTCTCCAAATCACTGCCATGTCCACGGCTGCCACCGTGCCTACGTGTAAGGCAACTGTGTCCTCGAACTTTGAGAACTCCTGAATGAATTCTCGGTGCCTCTCCAACACAATGTACGTGGCTAAGGTGTCCCCAGATAACTTCACTAACGTACCACCGAGACCGCCCTAAGCTTTCATTAAACGCAATGCGACGCTCTTTCTATTCGTTTTCTGTTTCTACGTAGGTAAAATGCTTTCCGTCAATCTAAAAGGATGGAAAATTGGCACAAAACACTCTGTGCATAGTTGTTTTTCACAAAGGAAAATCACAAACGAAACAGGCATTTCACCGGGTGTAGAGCACTAACGCCCCCTAGTGCCTCTAAATGCCAAGTGAACAGAGGCGCTTAATTAAATATCGAATCCCAGCTCTCTCCGCTTGAGAGGGAGAGCAAGCCATTCTCAAGTGGAGGAGGGATGTTTCCAGCAGCTATCTGCAACATTCTCTGGACCTGGCCACTGTGTAGCTACAAAGAAACCTTTTGTCTGAGGAAACTAACTAAAGAAACTTGGAAGTGGAAAAAGCGAGAAAGAATGAGACAATACCCTTATCTTGGTGACTCATTCACTTATTCGGTCACTTACCAAATCAAATATCCACTACGTGTAGAGAGTACTGTGCTGAAAACCGCACAGAACACGGAGACGTACCCCCATTCGCAGGGAGGTTAGATACCAGAGAGGGAGACAAGATGTAGATTACCTTACGGCAGTTCCGCACCTGTATTGTTAAACTGTTTACAGCTTCAGGGGAGAGAAGGGATCCAGAAATCGCTTGGATTCTCAGTGAAGTCTTCGCAGAGATGGAGGTGCAAAATAGGTGGACTGGAAGAAACAAAAAAATTAACCTCGTGGGTAGATATGAAACGGAGCAGAGGTGCACAGATATTTAGACCCCGTTCTTTCTTGAAACGTCTAGAAAGTGAAACTGAAGCCAAATTACGGAGGGCCTGGAGTGTCAGTCTTAGGAGCCTGGCCGTACGGGGTTGACAGCGGGTGCCACGGACGGCTCGGAAGAGGGCAAGGGCATAACCCAAGAGCCCTGGGAGGTGTAGGAGAGGTCGCAGCGAGGGAGGTAGAAAGGCATGCGATTCTCCGAAGCAGTCACCGTAACCCAGGTGTAAACTCATAAACGGTAGACGCGGAGTAAGGGCGACACAGACGGCAGGGAGGAGTACGAGGGACACTAGAAAGGAAAACGGTCGGGGCTTCACCAGGGATTGGGTGCATTCCTTTCTCCCTCTAACAGAGGTTATCAGTAACCGGGCTAGTCGCTGGGAATCAAGAGTAAGCAAAACAGGCGTGATCTCTTCTTCCTCACGGACCACGGGGTAAACTTACCTACCTGAAACTGGATGCGAAAGGCGATGACGGCCATAAGCGAGAGGTGCGTGGTGTCACGTGAGCTACGGTAGGGAGACGAGATGAGTTGAGTAGGTAAGGGGACGCTTTGTTGACCAAGTGACACCTGAGAAGAGATGAGAAGGGTGAGGCGGCATCAGTCAGCTGCAAACTAAACAGAGGGACACTTCCTGCAGAGGGGCAGCACGGGCAATGCGCCGTTGTAAGTATGCAGGCCTGAGAGGAGGCCACTGTGGGCAGGATGATTGAGAATGAAAGGAAGGAGCTGCAAGACGAGGCCGCAGAGATCACGCTCCACCCTGCCCAGGGGATGCCCTGCCCTGCGGACTAGCACACCCAGAGAGAGAGTACCAGTGCACAGCCAGATGACAAGCCTGCTCGACGATGCAAGCCAACGCTGCTTCTTTCACCAAGAAAGTCTTGCCTGGTAAACTAAACAGCGTATCCATAGAGCGGACACGTGATTTACATTCTGAAGCAGGCGCCCCGCCTTACGGAACGGCGACGGTTCTCAGGGGGGCCGGGCAGGAGCCGCTCCGCGCGTCTGTCCCAGGGACCCACCCGCCTGCGGGACCTCCGGCCGCCTCGCAGGAAGCTACGACGCCCAGTCCCACGGCTACCTGTGCAGCGAGGTGTACTCCGCGGACGCGTGCCACACACACTTCAAGTGGGAGGGCGGCCTGAGTGGCAAGGCGAGAGGCCGGCCTGCTGCGCAGACCAAGAAGGTGCTCTTCGGCCTGGGCCTAGGTGCTTGCGCCGCCCCCCTGGGCCTACCGGGCTCTGAGGGCCCTGCCCTGGACCCCCTGCCCCCCACCCCCCTTGGTTCAGTCACATCAGAGGTGGCCACACCCACACCCTCTGTGACCTCCGCGTTCCACCCTCCTGCAGCCCCGCCCGCCCCCCTCCGCCGGTTGCCCTGGGCTACCGAAGCTGCATCCTGGGGCCAGGGGGTTCCCAGGAGGCCAAGGGAAGACACGATGGCCTTCAATGAGTCGCAGAGGCCTTACGTGGCCTTGTGTGGTTGGGCTCACCTCTTACGTTTCAGTGAACTCTGCGAGAGGACAGGGACCTGCAGCCTCACAGTTGGGCTCCACGGTAAGGTGTGCGGGACAGACCTCAAACTGACCCACGGCATGGAGCAACACCCGCCATCGAGAGGTCTACAAGAGAGCCGCTGCAGCTAGCCCACAGGTCCGAGAAAACTAGATTCTTCTTTATGTAAGTGAGTTTTGGGGAGATTTGTTGCAAAGCATTATCACAGCAAGAGCCGACGAGTACAACATTCTCCAAATCACTGCCATGTCCACGGCTGCCACCGTGCCTACGTGTAAGGCAACTGTGTCCTCGAACTTTGAGAACTCCTGAATGAATTCTCGGTGCCTCTCCAACACAATGTACGTGGCTAAGGTGTCCCCAGATAACTTCACTAACGTACCACCGAGACCGCCCTAAGCTTTCATTAAACGCAATGCGACGCTCTTTCTATTCGTTTTCTGTTTCTACGTAGGTAAAATGCTTTCCGTCAATCTAAAAGGATGGAAAATTGGCACAAAACACTCTGTGCATAGTTGTTTTTCACAAAGGAAAATCACAAACGAAACAGGCATTTCACCGGGTGTAGAGCACTAACGCCCCCTAGTGCCTCTAAATGCCAAGTGAACAGAGGCGCTTAATTAAATATCGAATCCCAGCTCTCTCCGCTTGAGAGGGAGAGCAAGCCATTCTCAAGTGGAGGAGGGATGTTTCCAGCAGCTATCTGCAACATTCTCTGGACCTGGCCACTGTGTAGCTACAAAGAAACCTTTTGTCTGAGGAAACTAACTAAAGAAACTTGGAAGTGGAAAAAGCGAGAAAGAATGAGACAATACCCTTATCTTGGTGACTCATTCACTTATTCGGTCACTTACCAAATCAAATATCCACTACGTGTAGAGAGTACTGTGCTGAAAACCGCACAGAACACGGAGACGTACCCCCATTCGCAGGGAGGTTAGATACCAGAGAGGGAGACAAGATGTAGATTACCTTACGGCAGTTCCGCACCTGTATTGTTAAACTGTTTACAGCTTCAGGGGAGAGAAGGGATCCAGAAATCGCTTGGATTCTCAGTGAAGTCTTCGCAGAGATGGAGGTGCAAAATAGGTGGACTGGAAGAAACAAAAAAATTAACCTCGTGGGTAGATATGAAACGGAGCAGAGGTGCACAGATATTTAGACCCCGTTCTTTCTTGAAACGTCTAGAAAGTGAAACTGAAGCCAAATTACGGAGGGCCTGGAGTGTCAGTCTTAGGAGCCTGGCCGTACGGGGTTGACAGCGGGTGCCACGGACGGCTCGGAAGAGGGCAAGGGCATAACCCAAGAGCCCTGGGAGGTGTAGGAGAGGTCGCAGCGAGGGAGGTAGAAAGGCATGCGATTCTCCGAAGCAGTCACCGTAACCCAGGTGTAAACTCATAAACGGTAGACGCGGAGTAAGGGCGACACAGACGGCAGGGAGGAGTACGAGGGACACTAGAAAGGAAAACGGTCGGGGCTTCACCAGGGATTGGGTGCATTCCTTTCTCCCTCTAACAGAGGTTATCAGTAACCGGGCTAGTCGCTGGGAATCAAGAGTAAGCAAAACAGGCGTGATCTCTTCTTCCTCACGGACCACGGGGTAAACTTACCTACCTGAAACTGGATGCGAAAGGCGATGACGGCCATAAGCGAGAGGTGCGTGGTGTCACGTGAGCTACGGTAGGGAGACGAGATGAGTTGAGTAGGTAAGGGGACGCTTTGTTGACCAAGTGACACCTGAGAAGAGATGAGAAGGGTGAGGCGGCATCAGTCAGCTGCAAACTAAACAGAGGGACACTTCCTGCAGAGGGGCAGCACGGGCAATGCGCCGTTGTAAGTATGCAGGCCTGAGAGGAGGCCACTGTGGGCAGGATGATTGAGAATGAAAGGAAGGAGCTGCAAGACGAGGCCGCAGAGATCACGCTCCACCCTGCCCAGGGGATGCCCTGCCCTGCGGACTAGCACACCCAGAGAGAGAGTACCAGTGCACAGCCAGATGACAAGCCTGCTCGAGGATGCAAGCCAACGCTGCTTCTTTCACCAAGAAAGTCTTGCCTGGTAAACTAAACAGCGTATCCATAGAGCGGACACGTGATTTACATTCTGAAGCAGGCGCCCCGCCTTACGGAACGGCGACGGTTCTCAGGGGGGCCGGGCAGGAGCCGCTCCGCGCTTCTGTCACAGGGACCCACCCGCCTGCGGGACCTCCGGCCGCCTCGCAGGAAGCTACGACACCCAGTCCCACGGCTACCTGTGCAGCGAGGTGTACTCTGCGGACGCGTGCCACACACACTTCAAGTGGGAGGGCGGCCTGAGTGGCAAGGCGAGAGGCCGGCCTGCCGCGCAGACCAAGAAGGTGCTCTTCGGCCTGGGCCTAGGTGCTTGCGCCACCCCCCTGGGCCTACCGGGCTCTGAGGGCCCTGCCCTGGACCCCCTGCCCCCCACCCCCCTTGGTTCAGTCACATCAGAGGTGGCCACACCCACACCCTCTGTGACCTCCGCGTTCCACCCTCCTGCAGCCCCGCCCGCCCCCCTCCGCAGGTTGCCCTGGGCTACCGAAGCTGCATCCTGGGGCCAGGGGGTTCCCAGGAGGCCAAGGGAAGACACGATGGCCTTCAATGAGTCGCAGAGGCCTTACGTGGCCTTGTGTGGTTGGGCTCACCTCTTACGTTTCAGTGAACTCTGCGAGAGGACAGGGACCTGCAGCCTCACAGTTGGGCTCCACGGTAAGGTGTGCGGGACAGACCTCAAACTGACCCACGGTATGGAGCAACACCCGCCATCGAGAGGTCTACAAGAGAGCCGCTGCAGCTAGCCCACAGGTCCGAGAAAACTAGATTCTTCTTTATGTAAGTGAGTTTTGGGGAGATTTGTTGCAAAGCATTATCACAGCGAGAGCCGACGAGTACAACATTCTCCAAATCACTGCCATGTCCACGGCTGCCACCGTGCCTACGTGTAAGGCAACTGTGTCCTCGAACTTTGAGAACTCCTGAATGAATTCTCGGTGCCTCTCCAACACAATGTACGTGGCTAAGGTGTCCCCAGATAACTTCACTAACGTACCACCGAGACCGCCCTAAGCTTTCATTAAACGCAATGCGACGCTCTTTCTATTCGTTTTCTGTTTCTACGTAGGTAAAATGCTTTCCGTCAATCTAAAAGGATGGAAAATTGGCACAAAACACTCTGTGCATAGTTGTTTTTCACAAAGGAAAATCACAAACGAAACAGGCATTTCACCGGGTGTAGAGCACTAACGCCCCCTAGTGCCTCTAAATGCCAAGTGAACAGAGGCGCTTAATTAAATATCGAATCCCAGCTCTCTCCGCTTGAGAGGGAGAGCAAGCCATTCTCAAGTGGAGGAGGGATGTTTTCAGCAGCTATCTGCAACATTCTCTGGACCTGGCCACTGTGTAGCTACAAAGAAACCTTTTGTCTGAGGAAACTAACTAAAGAAACTTGGAAGTGGAAAAAGCGAGAAAGAATGAGACAATACCCTTATCTTGGTGACTCATTCACTTATTCGGTCACTTACCAAATCAAATATCCACTACGTGTAGAGAGTACTGTGCTGAAAACCGCACAGAACACGGAGACGTACCCCCATTCGCAGGGAGGTTAGATACCAGAGAGGGAGACAAGATGTAGATTACCTTACGGCAGTTCCGCACCTGTCTTGTTAAACTGTTTACAGCTTCAGGGGAGAGAAGGGATCCAGAAATCGCTTGGATTCTCGGTGAAGTCTTCGCAGAGACAGAGGTGCAAAATAGGTGGACTGGAAGAAACAAAAAAATTAACCTCGTGGGTAGATATGAAACGGAGCAGAGGTGCACAGATATTTAGACCCCGTTCTTTCTTGAAACGTCTAGAAAGTGAAACTGAAGCCAAATTACGGAGGGCCTGGAGTGTCAGTCTTAGAAGCCTGGCCGTACGGGGTTGACAGCGGGTGCCACGGACGGCTCGGAAGAGGGCAAGGGCATAACCCAAGAGCCCTGGGAGGTGTAGGAGAGGTCGCAGCGAGGGAGGTAGAAAGGCATGCGATTCTCCGAAGCAGTCACCGTAACCCAGGTGTAAACTCATAAACGGTAGATGCGGAGTAAGGGCGACACAGACGGCAGCGAGGAGTACGAGGGACACTAGAAAGGAAAACGGTCGGGGCTTCACCAGGGATTGGGTGCATTCCTTTCTCCCTCTAACAGAGGTTATCAGTAACCGGGCTAGTCGCTGGGAATCAAGAGTAAGCAAAACAGGCGTGATCTCTTCTTCCTCACGGACCACGGGGTAAACTTACCTACCTGAAACTGGATGCGAAAGGCGATGACGGCCATAAGCGAGAGGTGCGTGGTGTCACGTGAGCTACGGTAGGGAGACGAGATGAGTTGAGTAGGTAAGGGGACGCTTTCTTGACCAAGTGACACCTGAGAAGACATGAGAAGGGTGAGGCGGCATCAGTCAGCTGCAAACTAAACAGAGGGACACTTCCTGCAGAGGGGCAGCACGGGCAATGCGCCGTTGTAAGTATGCAGGCCTGAGAGGAGGCCACTGTGGGCAGGATGATTGAGAATGAAAGGAAGGAGCTGCAAGACGAGGCCGCAGAGATCACGCTCCACCCTGCCCAGGGGATGCCCTGCCCTGCGGACTAGCACACCCAGAGAGAGAGTACCAGTGCACAGCCAGATGAGAAGCCTGCTCGACGATGCAAGCCAACGCTGCTTCTTTCACCAAGAAAGTCTTGCCTGGTAAACTAAACAGCGTATCCATAGAGCGGACACGTGATTTACATTCTGAAGCAGGTGCCCCGCCTTACGGAACGGCGACGGTTCTCAGGGGGGCCGGGCAGGAGCCGCTCCGCGCGTCTGTCCCAGGGACCCACCCGCCTGCGGGACCTCCGGCCGCCTCGCAGGAAGCTACGACGCTCAGTCCCACGGCTACCTGTGCAGCGAGGTGTACTCCGCGGACGCGTGCCACACACACTTCAAGTGGGAGGGCGGCCTGAGTGGCAAGGCGAGAGGCCGGCATGCCGCGCAGACCAAGAAGGCGCTCTTCGGCCTGGGCCTAGGTGCTTGCGCCGCCCCCCTGGGCCTACCGGGCTCTGAGGGCCCTGCCCTGGACCCCCAGCCCCCCACCCACGCCCTTGGTTCAGTCACAGCAGAGGTGGCCACACCCACACCCTCTGTGACCTCCGCGTTCCACCCTCCTGCAGCCCCGCCCGCCCCCCTCCGCCGGTTGCCCTGGGCTACCGAAGCTGCATCCTGGGGCCAGGGGGTTCCCAGGAGGCCAAGGGAAGACACGATGGCCTTCAATGAGTCGCAGAGGCCTTACGTGGCCTTGTGTGGTTGGGCTCACCTCTTACGTTTCAGTGAACTCTGCGAGAGGACAGGGACCTGCAGCCTCACAGTTGGGCTCCACGGTAAGGTGTGCGGGACAGACCTCAAACTGACCCACGGCATGGAGCAACACCCGCCATCGAGAGGTCTACAAGAGAGCTGCTGCAGCTAGCCCACAGGTCCGAGAAAACTAGATTCTTCTTTATGTAAGTGAGTTTTGGGGAGATTTGTTGCAAAGCATTATCACAGCAAGAGCCGACTAGTACAACATTCTCCAAATCATTGCCATGTCCACGGCTGCCACCGTGCCTACGTGTAAGGCAACTGTGTCCTCGAACTTTGAGAACTCCTGAATGAATTCTCGGTGCCTCTCCAACACAATGTACGTGGCTAAGGTGTCCCCAGATAACTTCACTAACGTACCACCGAGACCGCCCTAAGCTTTCAGTAAACGCAATGCGACGCTCTTTCTATTCGTTTTCTGTTTCTATGTAGGTAAAATGCTTTCCGTCAATCTAAAAGGATGGAAAATTGGCACAAAACACTCTGTGCATAGTTGTTTTTCACAAAGGAAAATCACAAACGAAACAGGCATTTCACCGGGTGTAGAGCACTAACGCCCCCTAGTGCCTCTAAATGCCAAGTGAACAGAGGCGCTTAATTAAATATCGAATCCCAGCTCTCTCCGCTTGAGAGGGAGAGCAAGCCATTCTCAAGTGGAGGAGGGATGTTTTCAGCAGCTATCTGCAACATTCTCTGGACCTGGCCACTGTGTAGCTACAAAGAAACGTTTTGTCTGAGGAAACTAACTAAAGAAACTTGGAAGTGGAAAAAGCGAGAAAGAATGAGACAATACCCTTATCTTGGTGACTCATTCACTTATTCGGTCACTTACCGAATCAAATATCCACTACGTGTAGAGAGTACTGTGCTGAAAACCGCACAGGACACGGAGACGTACCCCCATTCGCAGGGAGGTTAGATACCAGAGAGGGAGACAAGATGTAGATTACCTTACGGCAGTTCCGCACCTGTCTTGTTAAACTGTTTACAGCTTCAGGGGAGAGAAGGGATCCAGAAATCGCTTGGATTCTCAGTGAAGTCTTCGCAGAGACGGAGGTGCAAAATAGGTGGACTGGAAGAAACAAAAAAATTAACCTCGTGGGTAGATATGAAACGGAGCAGAGGTGCACAGATATTTAGACCCCGTTCTTTCTTGAAACGTCTAGAAAGTGAAACTGAAGCCAAATTACGGAGGGCCTGGAGTGTCAGTCTTAGGAGCCTGGCCGTACGGGGTTGACAGCGGGTGCCACGGACGGCTCGGAAGAGGGCAAGGGCATAACCCAAGAGCCCTGGGAGGTGTAGGAGAGGTCGCAGCGAGGGAGGTAGAAAGGCATGCGATTCTCCGAAGCAGTCACCGTAACCCAGGTGTAAACTCATAAACGGTAGACGCGGAGTAAGGGCGACACAGACGGCAGGGAGGAGTACGAGGGACACTAGAAAGGAAAACGGTCGGGGCTTCACCAGGGATTGGGTGCATTTCTTTCTCCCTCTAACAGAGGTTATCAGTAACCGGGCTAGTCGCTGGGAATCAAGAGTAAGCAAAAGAGGCGTGATCTCTTCTTCCTCACGGACCACGGGGTAAACTTACCTACCTGAAAGTGGATGCGAAAGGCGATGACGGCCATAAGCGAGAGGTGCGTGGTGTCACGTGAGCTACGGTAGGGAGACGAGATGAGTTGAGTAGGTAAGGGGACGCTTTCTTGACCAAGTGACACCTGAGAAGACATGAGAAGGGTGAGGCGGCATCAGTCAGCTGCAAACTAAACAGAGGGACACTTCCTGCAGAGGGGCAGCACGGGCAATGCGCCGTTGTAAGTATGCAGGCCTGAGAGGAGGCCACTGTGGGCAGGATGATTGAGAATGAAAGGAAGGAGCTGCAAGACGAGGCCGCAGAGATCACGCTCCACCCTGCCCAGGGGATGCCCTGCCCTGCGGACTAGCACACCCAGAGAGAGAGTACCAGTGCACAGCCAGATGACAAGACTGCTCGAGGATGCAAGCCAACGCTGCTTCTTTCACCAAGAAAGTCTTGCCTGGTAAACTAAACAGCGTATCCATAGAGCGGACACGTGATTTACATTCTGAAGCAGGCGCCCCGCCTTACGGAACGGCGACGGTTCTCAGGGGGGCCGGGCAGGAGCCG
This sequence comes from Leucopleurus acutus, assembly GCF_964270905.1. NCBI lineage: Eukaryota > Metazoa > Chordata > Mammalia > Artiodactyla > Delphinidae > Leucopleurus > Leucopleurus acutus. The sequence goes on along the minus strand of NC_139143.1, from coordinate 32,017,072 downwards.
CTCCGCACGTCTGTCCCAGGGACCCACCCGCCTGCGGGACCTCCGGCCGCCTCGCAGGAAGCTACGACGCCCAGTCCCACGGCTACCTGTGCAGCGAGGTGTACTCCGCGGACGCGTGCCACACACACTTCAAGTGGGAGGGCGGCCTGAGTGGCAAGGCGAGAGGCCGGCCTGCCGCGCAGACCAAGAAGGCGCTCTTCGGCCTGGGCCTAGGTGCTTGAGCCGCCCCCATGGGCCTACCGGGCTTGAGGGCCCTGCCCTGGACCCCCAGCCCCCCACCCACGCCCTTGGTTCAGTCACAGCAGAGGTGGCCACACCCACACCCTCTGTGACCTCCGCGTTCCACCCTCCTGCAGCCCCGCCCGCCCCCCTCCGCCGGTTGCCCTGGGCTACCGAAGCTGCATCCTGGGGCCAGGGGGTTCCCAGGAGGCCAAGGGAAGACACGATGGCCTTCAATGAGTCGCAGAGGCCTTACGTGGCCTTGTGTGGTTGGGCTCACCTCTTACGTTTCAGTGAACTCTGCGAGAGGACAGGGACCTGCAGCCTCACAGTTGGGCTCCACGGTAAGGTGTGCGGGACAGACCTCAAACTGACCCACGGCATGGAGCAACACCCGCCATCGAGAGGTCTACAAGAGAGCCGCTGCAGCTAGCCCACAGGTCCGAGAAAACTAGATTCTTCTTTATGTAAGTGAGTTTTGGGGAGATTTGTTGCAAAGCATTATCACAGCGAGAGCCGACGAGTACAACATTCTCCAAATCACTGCCATGTCCACGGCTGCCACCGTGCCTACGTGTAAGGCAACTGTGTCCTCGAACTTTGAGAACTCCTGAATGAATTCTCGGTGCCTCTCCAACACAATGTACGTGGCTAAGGTGTCCCCAGATAACTTCACTAACGTACCACCGAGACCGCCCTAAGCTTTCAGTAAACGCAATGCGACGCTCTTTCTATTCGTTTTCTGTTTCTACGTAGGTAAATTGCTTTCCGTCACTCTAAAAGGATGGAAAATTGGCACAAAACACTCTGTGCATAGTTGTTTTTCACAAAGGAAAATCACAAACGAAACAGGCATTTCACCGGGTGTAGAGCACTAACGCCCCCTAGTGCCTCTAAATGCCAAGTGAACAGAGGCGCTTAATTAAATATCGAATCCCAGCTCTCTCCGCTTGAGAGGGAGAGCAAGCCATTCTCAAGTGGAGGAGGGATGTTTTCAGCAGCTATCTGCAACATTCTCTGGACCTGGCCACTGTGTAGCTACAAAGAAACCTTTTGTCTGAGGAAACTAACTAAAGAAACTTGGAAGTGGAAAAAGCGAGAAAGAATGAGACAATACCCTTATCTTGGTGACTCATTCACTTATTCGGTCACTTACCAAATCAAATATCCACTACGTGTAGAGAGTACTGTGCTGAAAACCGCACAGGACACGGAGACGTACCCCCATTCGCAGGGAGGTTAGATACCAGAGAGGGAGACAAGATGTAGATTACCTTACGGCAGTTCCGCACCTGTCTTGTTAAACTGTTTACAGCTTCAGGGGAGAGAAGGGATCCAGAAATCGCTTGGATTCTCAGTGAAGTCTTCGCAGAGACGGAGGTGCAAAATAGGTGGACTGGAAGAAACAAAAAAATTAACCTCGTGGGTAGATATGAAACGGAGCAGAGGTGCACAGATATTTAGACCCTGTTTTTTCTTCAAACGTCTAGAAAGTGAAACTGAAGCCAAATTACGGAGGGCCTGGAGTGTCAGTCTTAGGAGCCTGGCCGTACGGGGTTGACAGCGGGTGCCACGGACGGCTCGGAAGAGGGCAAGGGCATAACCCAAGAGCCCTGGGAGGTGTAGGAGAGGTCGCAGCGAGGGAGGTAGAAAGGCATGCGATTCTCCGAAGCAGTCACCGTAACCCAGGTGTAAACTCATAAACGGTAGACGCGGAGTAAGGGCGACACAGACGGCAGGGAGGAGTACGAGGGACACTAGAAAGGAAAACGGTCGGGGCTTCACCAGGGATTGGGTGCATTCCTTTCTCCCTCTAACAGAGGTTATCAGTAACCGGGCTAGTCGCTGGGAATCAATAGTAAGCAAAAGAGGCGTGATCTCTTCTTCCTCACGGACCACGGGGTAAACTTACCTACCTGAAAGTGGATGCGAAAGGCGATGACGGCCATAAGCGAGAGGTGCGTGGTGTCACGTGAGCTACGGTAGGGAGACGAGATGAGTTGAGTAGGTAAGGGGACGCTTTCTTGACCAAGTGACACCTGAGAAGACATGAGAAGGGTGAGGCGGCATCAGTCAGCTGCAAACTAAACAGAGGGACACTTCCTGCAGAGGGGCAGCACGGGCAATGCGCCGTTGTAAGTATGCAGGCCTGAGAGGAGGCCACTGTGGGCAGGATGATTGAGAATGAAAGGAAGGAGCTGCAAGACGAGGCCGCAGAGATCACGCTCCACCCTGCCCAGGGGATGCCCTGCCCTGCGGACTAGCACACCCAGAGAGAGAGTACCAGTGCACAGCCAGATGACAAGACTGCTCGAGGATGCAAGCCAACGCTGCTTCTTTCACCAAGAAAGTCTTGCCTGGTAAACTAAACAGCGTATCCATAGAGCGGACACGTGATTTACATTCTGAAGCAGGCGCCCCGCCTTACGGAACAGCGACGGTTCTCAGGGGGGCCGGGCAGGAGCCGCTCCGCACGTCTGTCCCAGGGACCCACCCGCCTGCGGGACCTCCGGCCGCCTCGCAGGAAGCTACGACGCCCAGTCCCACGGCTACCTGTGCAGCGAGGTGTACTCCGCGGACGCGTGCCACACACACTTCAAGTGGGAGGGCGGCCTGAGTGGCAAGGCGAGAGGCCGGCCTGCCGCGCAGACCAAGAAGGCGCTCTTCGGCCTGGGCCTAGGTGCTTGAGCCGCCCCCATGGGCCTTCCGGGCTCTGAGGGCCCTGCCCTGGACCCCCAGCCCCCCACCCACGCCCTTGGTTCAGTCACAGCAGAGGTGGCCACACCCACACCCTCTGTGACCTCCGCATTCCACCCTCCTGCAGCCCCGCCCGCCCCCCTCCGCCGGTTGCCCTGGGCTACCGAAGCTGCATCCTGGGGCCAGGGGGTTCCCAGGAGGCCAAGGGAAGACACGATGGCCTTCAATGAGTCGCAGAGGCCTTACGTGGCCTTGTGTGGTTGGGCTCACCTCTTACGTTTCAGTGAACTCTGCGAGAGGACAGGGACCTGCAGCCTCACAGTTGGGCTCCACGGTAAGGTGTGCGGGACAGACCTCAAACTGACCCACGGCATGGAGCAACACCCGCCATCGAGAGGTCTACAAGAGAGCCGCTGCAGCTAGCCCACAGGTCCGAGAAAACTAGATTCTTCTTTATGTAAGTGAGTTTTGGGGAGATTTGTTGCAAAGCATTATCACAGCGAGAGCCGACTAGTACAACATTCTCCAAATCACTGCCATGTCCACGGCTGCCACCGTGCCTACGTGTAAGGCAACTGTGTCCTCGAACTTTGAGAACTCCTGAATGAATTCTCGGTGCCTCTCCAACACAATGTACGTGGCTAAGGTGTCCCCAGATAACTTCACTAACGTACCACCGAGACCGCCCTAAGCTTTCAGTAAACGCAATGCGACGCTCTTTCTATTCGTTTTCTGTTTCTACGTAGGTAAATTGCTTTCCGTCACTCTAAAAGGTTGGAAAATTGGCACAAAACACTCTGTGCATAGTTGTTTTTCACAAAGGAAAATCACAAACGAAACAGGCATTTCACCGGGTGTAGAGCACTAACGCCCCCTAGTGCCTCTAAATGCCAAGTGAACAGAGGCGCTTAATTAAATATCGAATCCCAGCTCTCTCCGCTTGAGAGGGAGAGCAAGCCATTCTCAAGTGGAGGAGGGATGTTTTCAGCAGCTATCTGCAACATTCTCTGGACCTGGCCACTGTGTAGCTACAAAGAAACGTTTTGTCTGAGGAAACTAACTAAAGAAACTTGGAAGTGGAAAAAGCGAGAAAGAATGAGACAATACCCTTATCTTGGTGACTCATTCACTTATTCGGTCACTTACCGAATCAAATATCCACTACGTGTAGAGAGTACTGTGCTGAAAACCGCACAGGACACGGAGACGTACCCCCATTCGCAGGGAGGTTAGATACCAGAGAGGGAGACAAGATGTAGATTACCTTACGGCAGTTCCGCACCTGTCTTGTTAAACTGTTTACAGCTTCAGGGGAGAGAAGGGATCCAGAAATCGCTTGGATTCTCAGTGAAGTCTTCGCAGAGACGGAGGTGCAAAATAGGTGGACTGGAAGAAACAAAAAAATTAACCTCGTGGGTAGATATGAAACGGAGCAGAGGTGCACAGATATTTAGACCCCGTTCTTTCTTGAAACGTCTAGAAAGTGAAACTGAAGCCAAATTACGGAGGGCCTGGAGTGTCAGTCTTAGGAGCCTGGCCGTACGGGGTTGACAGCGGGTGCCACGGACGGCTCGGAAGAGGGCAAGGGCATAACCCAAGAGCCCTGGGAGGTGTAGGAGAGGTCGCAGCGAGGGAGGTAGAAAGGCATGCGATTCTCCGAAGCAGTCACCGTAACCCAGGTGTAAACTCATAAACGGTAGACGCGGAGTAAGGGCGACACAGACGGCAGGGAGGAGTACGAGGGACACTAGAAAGGAAAACGGTCGGGGCTTCACCAGGGATTGGGTGCATTTCTTTCTCCCTCTAACAGAGGTTATCAGTAACCGGGCTAGTCGCTGGGAATCAAGAGTAAGCAAAAGAGGCGTGATCTCTTCTTCCTCACGGACCACGGGGTAAACTTACCTACCTGAAAGTGGATGCGAAAGGCGATGACGGCCATAAGCGAGAGGTGCGTGGTGTCACGTGAGCTACGGTAGGGAGACGAGATGAGTTGAGTAGGTAAGGGGACGCTTTCTTGACCAAGTGACACCTGAGAAGACATGAGAAGGGTGAGGCGGCATCAGTCAGCTGCAAACTAAACAGAGGGACACTTCCTGCAGAGGGGCAGCACGGGCAATGCGCCGTTGTAAGTATGCAGGCCTGAGAGGAGGCCACTGTGGGCAGGATGATTGAGAATGAAAGGAAGGAGCTGCAAGACGAGGCCGCAGAGATCACGCTCCACCCTGCCCAGGGGATGCCCTGCCCTGCGGACTAGCACACCCAGAGAGAGAGTACCAGTGCACAGCCAGATGACAAGACTGCTCGAGGATGCAAGCCAACGCTGCTTCTTTCACCAAGAAAGTCTTGCCTGGTAAACTAAACAGCGTATCCATAGAGCGGACACGTGATTTACATTCTGAAGCAGGCGCCCCGCCTTACGGAACGGCGACGGTTCTCAGGGGGGCCGGGCAGGAGCCGCTCCGCACGTCTGTCCCAGGGACCCACCCGCCTGCGGGACCTCCGGCCGCCTCGCAGGAAGCTACGACGCCCAGTCCCACGGCTACCTGTGCAGCGAGGTGTACTCCGCGGACGCGTGCCACACACACTTCAAGTGGGAGGGCGGCCTGAGTGGCAAGGCGAGAGGCCGGCCTGCCGCGCAGACCAAGAAGGCGCTCTTCGGCCTGGGCCTAGGTGCTTGAGCCGCCCCCATGGGCCTACCGGGCTTGAGGGCCCTGCCCTGGACCCCCAGCCCCCCACCCACGCCCTTGGTTCAGTCACAGCAGAGGTGGCCACACCCACACCCTCTGTGACCTCCGCGTTCCACCCTCCTGCAGCCCCGCCCGCCCCCCTCCGCCGGTTGCCCTGGGCTACCGAAGCTGCATCCTGGGGCCAGGGGGTTCCCAGGAGGCCAAGGGAAGACACGATGGCCTTCAATGAGTCGCAGAGGCCTTACGTGGCCTTGTGTGGTTGGGCTCACCTCTTACGTTTCAGTGAACTCTGCGAGAGGACAGGGACCTGCAGCCTCACAGTTGGGCTCCACGGTAAGGTGTGCGGGACAGACCTCAAACTGACCCACGGCATGGAGCAACACCCGCCATCGAGAGGTCTACAAGAGAGCCGCTGCAGCTAGCCCACAGGTCCGAGAAAACTAGATTCTTCTTTATGTAAGTGAGTTTTGGGGAGATTTGTTGCAAAGCATTATCACAGCGAGAGCCGACGAGTACAACATTCTCCAAATCACTGCCATGTCCACGGCTGCCACCGTGCCTACGTGTAAGGCAACTGTGTCCTCGAACTTTGAGAACTCCTGAATGAATTCTCGGTGCCTCTCCAACACAATGTACGTGGCTAAGGTGTCCCCAGATAACTTCACTAACGTACCACCGAGACCGCCCTAAGCTTTCAGTAAACGCAATGCGACGCTCTTTCTATTCGTTTTCTGTTTCTACGTAGGTAAATTGCTTTCCGTCACTCTAAAAGGATGGAAAATTGGCACAAAACACTCTGTGCATAGTTGTTTTTCACAAAGGAAAATCACAAACGAAACAGGCATTTCACCGGGTGTAGAGCACTAACGCCCCCTAGTGCCTCTAAATGCCAAGTGAACAGAGGCGCTTAATTAAATATCGAATCCCAGCTCTCTCCGCTTGAGAGGGAGAGCAAGCCATTCTCAAGTGGAGGAGGGATGTTTTCAGCAGCTATCTGCAACATTCTCTGGACCTGGCCACTGTGTAGCTACAAAGAAACCTTTTGTCTGAGGAAACTAACTAAAGAAACTTGGAAGTGGAAAAAGCGAGAAAGAATGAGACAATACCCTTATCTTGGTGACTCATTCACTTATTCGGTCACTTACCAAATCAAATATCCACTACGTGTAGAGAGTACTGTGCTGAAAACCGCACAGGACACGGAGACGTACCCCCATTCGCAGGGAGGTTAGATACCAGAGAGGGAGACAAGATGTAGATTACCTTACGGCAGTTCCGCACCTGTCTTGTTAAACTGTTTACAGCTTCAGGGGAGAGAAGGGATCCAGAAATCGCTTGGATTCTCAGTGAAGTCTTCGCAGAGACGGAGGTGCAAAATAGGTGGACTGGAAGAAACAAAAAAATTAACCTCGTGGGTAGATATGAAACGGAGCAGAGGTGCACAGATATTTAGACCCTGTTTTTTCTTCAAACGTCTAGAAAGTGAAACTGAAGCCAAATTACGGAGGGCCTGGAGTGTCAGTCTTAGGAGCCTGGCCGTACGGGGTTGACAGCGGGTGCCACGGACGGCTCGGAAGAGGGCAAGGGCATAACCCAAGAGCCCTGGGAGGTGTAGGAGAGGTCGCAGCGAGGGAGGTAGAAAGGCATGCGATTCTCCGAAGCAGTCACCGTAACCCAGGTGTAAACTCATAAACGGTAGACGCGGAGTAAGGGCGACACAGACGGCAGGGAGGAGTACGAGGGACACTAGAAAGGAAAACGGTCGGGGCTTCACCAGGGATTGGGTGCATTCCTTTCTCCCTCTAACAGAGGTTATCAGTAACCGGGCTAGTCGCTGGGAATCAATAGTAAGCAAAAGAGGCGTGATCTCTTCTTCCTCACGGACCACGGGGTAAACTTACCTACCTGAAAGTGGATGCGAAAGGCGATGACGGCCATAAGCGAGAGGTGCGTGGTGTCACGTGAGCTACGGTAGGGAGACGAGATGAGTTGAGTAGGTAAGGGGACGCTTTCTTGACCAAGTGACACCTGAGAAGACATGAGAAGGGTGAGGCGGCATCAGTCAGCTGCAAACTAAACAGAGGGACACTTCCTGCAGAGGGGCAGCACGGGCAATGCGCCGTTGTAAGTATGCAGGCCTGAGAGGAGGCCACTGTGGGCAGGATGATTGAGAATGAAAGGAAGGAGCTGCAAGACGAGGCCGCAGAGATCACGCTCCACCCTGCCCAGGGGATGCCCTGCCCTGCGGACTAGCACACCCAGAGAGAGAGTACCAGTGCACAGCCAGATGACAAGACTGCTCGAGGATGCAAGCCAACGCTGCTTCTTTCACCAAGAAAGTCTTGCCTGGTAAACTAAACAGCGTATCCATAGAGCGGACACGTGATTTACATTCTGAAGCAGGCGCCCCGCCTTACGGAACGGCGACGGTTCTCAGGGGGGCCGGGCAGGAGCCGCTCCGCACGTCTGTCCCAGGGACCCACCCGCCTGCGGGACCTCCGGCCGCCTCGCAGGAAGCTACGACGCCCAGTCCCACGGCTACCTGTGCAGCGAGGTGTACTCCGCGGACGCGTGCCACACACACTTCAAGTGGGAGGGCGGCCTGAGTGGCAAGGCGAGAGGCCGGCCTGCCGCGCAGACCAAGAAGGCGCTCTTCGGCCTGGGCCTAGGTGCTTGAGCCGCCCCCATGGGCCTTCCGGGCTCTGAGGGCCCTGCCCTGGACCCCCAGCCCCCCACCCACGCCCTTGGTTCAGTCACAGCAGAGGTGGCCACACCCACACCCTCTGTGACCTCCGCATTCCACCCTCCTGCAGCCCCGCCCGCCCCCCTCCGCCGGTTGCCCTGGGCTACCGAAGCTGCATCCTGGGGCCAGGGGGTTCCCAGGAGGCCAAGGGAAGACACGATGGCCTTCAATGAGTCGCAGAGGCCTTACGTGGCCTTGTGTGGTTGGGCTCACCTCTTACGTTTCAGTGAACTCTGCGAGAGGACAGGGACCTGCAGCCTCACAGTTGGGCTCCACGGTAAGGTGTGCGGGACAGACCTCAAACTGACCCACGGCATGGAGCAACACCCGCCATCGAGAGGTCTACAAGAGAGCCGCTGCAGCTAGCCCACAGGTCCGAGAAAACTAGATTCTTCTTTATGTAAGTGAGTTTTGGGGAGATTTGTTGCAAAGCATTATCACAGCGAGAGCCGACTAGTACAACATTCTCCAAATCACTGCCATGTCCACGGCTGCCACCGTGCCTACGTGTAAGGCAACTGTGTCCTCGAACTTTGAGAACTCCTGAATGAATTCTCGGTGCCTCTCCAACACAATGTACGTGGCTAAGGTGTCCCCAGATAACTTCACTAACGTACCACCGAGACCGCCCTAAGCTTTCAGTAAACGCAATGCGACGCTCTTTCTATTCGTTTTCTGTTTCTACGTAGGTAAATTGCTTTCCGTCACTCTAAAAGGTTGGAAAATTGGCACAAAACACTCTGTGCATAGTTGTTTTTCACAAAGGAAAATCACAAACGAAACAGGCATTTCACCGGGTGTAGAGCACTAACGCCCCCTAGTGCCTCTAAATGCCAAGTGAACAGAGGCGCTTAATTAAATATCGAATCCCAGCTCTCTCCGCTTGAGAGGGAGAGCAAGCCATTCTCAAGTGGAGGAGGGATGTTTTCAGCAGCTATCTGCAACATTCTCTGGACCTGGCCACTGTGTAGCTACAAAGAAACCTTTTGTCTGAGGAAACTAACTAAAGAAACTTGGAAGTGGAAAAAGCGAGAAAGAATGAGACAATACCCTTATCTTGGTGACTCATTCACTTATTCGGTCACTTACCAAATCAAATATCCACTACGTGTAGAGAGTACTGTGCTGAAAACCGCACAGGACACGGAGACGTACCCCCATTCGCAGGGAGGTTAGATACCAGAGAGGGAGACAAGATGTAGATTACCTTACGGCAGTTCCGCACCTGTCTTGTTAAACTGTTTACAGCTTCAGGGGAGAGAAGGGATCCAGAAATCGCTTGGATTCTCAGTGAAGTCTTCGCAGAGACGGAGGTGCAAAATAGGTGGACTGGAAGAAAGAAAAAAATTAACCTCGTGGGTAGATATGAAACGGAGCAGAGGTGCACAGATATTTAGACCCTGTTTTTTCTTCAAACGTCTAGAAAGTGAAACTGAAGCCAAATTACGGAGGGCCTGGAGTGTCAGTCTTAGGAGCCTGGCCGTACGGGGTTGACAGCGGGTGCCACGGACGGCTCGGAAGAGGGCAAGGGCATAACCCAAGAGCCCTGGGAGGTGTAGGAGAGGTCGCAGCGAGGGAGGTAGAAAGGCATGCGATTCTCCGAAGCAGTCACCGTAACCCAGGTGTAAACTCATAAACGGTAGACGCGGAGTAAGGGCGACACAGACGGCAGGGAGGAGTACGAGGGACACTAGAAAGGAAAACGGTCGGGGCTTCACCAGGGATTGGGTGCATTCCTTTCTCCCTCTAACAGAGGTTATCAGTAACCGGGCTAGTCGCTGGGAATCAATAGTAAGCAAAACAGGCGTGATCTCTTCTTCCTCACGGACCACGGGGTAAACTTACCTACCTGAAAGTGGATGCGAAAGGCGATGACGGCCATAAGCGAGAGGTGCGTGGTGTCACGTGAGCTAAGGTAGGGAGACGAGATGAGTTGAGTAGGTAAGGGGACGCTTTCTTGACCAAGTGACACCTGAGAAGACATGAGAAGGGTGAGGCGGCATCAGTCAGCTGCAAACTAAACAGAGGGACACTTCCTGCAGAGGGGCAGCACGGGCAATGCGCCGTTGTAAGTATGCAGGCCTGAGAGGAGGCCACTGTGGGCAGGATGATTGAGAATGAAAGGAAGGAGCTGCAAGACGAGGCCGCAGAGATCACGCTCCACCCTGCCCAGGGGATGCCCTGCCCTGCGGACTAGCACACCCAGAGAGAGAGTACCAGTGCACAGCCAGATGACAAGCCTGCTCGAGGATGCAAGCCAACGCTGCTTCTTTCACCAAGAAAGTCTTGCCTGGTAAACTAAACAGCGTATCCATAGAGCGGACACGTGATTTACATTCTGAAGCAGGCGCCCCGCCTTACGGAACGGCGACGGTTCTCAGGGGGGCCGGGCAGGAGCCGCTCCGCGCGTCTGTCCCAGGGACCCACCCGCCTGCGGGACCTCCGGCCGCCTCGCAGGAAGCTACGACGCCCAGTCCCACGGCTACCTGTGCAGCGAGGTGTACTCCGCGGACGCGTGCCACACACACTTCAAGAGGGAGGGCGGCCTGAGTGGCAAGGCGAGAGGCCGGCCTGCTGCGCAGACCAAGAAGGTGCTCTTCGGCCTGGGCCTAGGTGCTTGCGCCGCCCCCCTGGGCCTACCGGGCTCTGAGGGCCCCTCCCTGGACCCCCTGCCCCCCACCCCCCTTGGTTCAGTCACAGCAGAGGTGGCCACACCCACACCCTCTGTGACCTCCGCGTTCCACCCTCCTGCAGCCCCGCCCGCCCCCCTCCGCCGGTTGCCCTGGGCTACCGAAGCTGCATCCTGGGGCCAGGGGGTTCCCAGGAGGCCAAGGGAAGACACGATGGCCTTCAATGAGTCGCAGAGGCCTTACGTGGCCTTGTGTGGTTGGGCTCACCTCTTACGTTTCAGTGAACTCTGCGAGAGGACAGGGACCTGCAGCCTCACAGTTGGGCTCCACGGTAAGGTGTGCGGGACAGACCTCAAACTGACCCACGGCATGGAACAACACCCGCCATCGAGAGGTCTACAAGAGAGCCGCTGCAGCTAGCCCACAGGTCCGAGAAAACTAGATTCTTCTTTATGTAAGTGAGTTTTGGGGAGATTTGTTGCAAAGCATTATCACAGCGAGAGCCGACTAGTACAACATTCTCCAAATCACTGCCATGTCCACGGCTGCCACCGTGCCTACGTGTAAGGCAACCGTGTCCTCGAACTTTGAGAACTCCTGAATGAATTCTCGGTGCCTCTCCAACACAATGTACGTGGCTAAGGTGTCCCCAGATAACTTCACTAACGTACCACCGAGACCGCCCTAAGCTTTCAGTAAACGCAATGCGACGCTCTTTCTATTCCTTTTCTGTTTCTACGTAGGTAAAATGCTTTCCGTCAATCTAAAAGGATGGAAAATTGGCACAAAACACTCTGTGCATAGTTGTTTTTCACAAAGGAAAATCACAAACGAAACAGGCATTTCACCGGGTGTAGAGCACTAACGCCCCCTAGTGCCTCTAAATGCCAAGTGAACAGAGGCGCTTAATTAAATATCGAATCCCAGCTCTCTCCGCTTGAGAGGGAGAGCAAGCCATTCTCAAGTGGAGGAGGGATGTTTTCAGCAGCTATCTGCGACATTCTCTGGACCTGGCCACTGTGTAGCTACAAAGAAACCTTTTGTCTGAGGAAACTAACTAAAGAAACTTGGAAGTGGAAAAAGCGAGAAAGAATGAGACAATACCCTTATCTTGGTGACTCATTCACTTATTCGGTCACTTACCAAATCAAATATCCACTACGTGTAGAGAGTACTGTGCTGAAAACCGCACAGGACACGGAGACGTACCCCCATTCGCAGGGAGGTTAGATACCAGAGAGGGAGACAAGATGTAGATTACCTTACGGCAGTTCCGCACCTGTCTTGTTAAACTGTTTACAGCTTCAGGGGAGAGAAGGGATCCAGAAATCGCTTGGATTCTCAGTGAAGTCTTCGCAGAGACGGAGGTGCAAAATAGGTGGACGGGAAGAAACAAAAAAATTAACCTCGTGGGTAGATATGAAACGGAGCAGAGGTGCACAGATATTTAGACCCCGTTCTTTCTTGAAACGTCTAGAAAGTGAAACTGAAGCCAAATTACGGAGGGCCTGGAGTGTCAGTCTTAGGAGCTTGGCCGTACGGGGTTGACAGCGGGTGCCACGGACGGCTCGGAAGAGGGCAAGGGCATAACCCAAGAGCCCTGGGAGGTGTAGGAGAGGTCGCAGCGAGGGAGGTAGAAAGGCATGCGATTCTCCGAAGCAGTCACCGTAACCCAGGTGTAAACTCATAAACGGTAGACGCGGAGTAAGGGCGACACAGACGGCAGGGAGGAGTACGAGGGACACTAGAAAGGAAAACGGTCGGGGCTTCACCAGGGATTGGGTGCATTCCTTTCTCCCTCTAACAGAGGTTATCAGTAACCGGGCTAGTCGCTGGGAATCAATAGTAAGCAAAAGAGGCGTGATCTCTTCTTCCTCACGGACCACGGGGTAAACTTACCTACCTGAAAGTGGATGCGAAAGGCGATGACGGCCATAAGCGAGAGGTGCGTGGTGTCACGTGAGCTACGGTAGGGAGACGAGATGAGTTGAGTAGGTAAGGGGACGCTTTCTTGACCAAGTGACACCTGAGAAGACATGAGAAGGGTGAGGCGGCATCAGTCAGCTGCAAACTAAACAGAGGGACACTTCCTGCAGAGGGGCAGCACGGGCAATGCGCCGTTGTAAGTATGCAGGCCTGAGAGGAGGCCACTGTGGGCAGGATGATTGAGAATGAAAGGAAGGAGCTGCAAGACGAGGCCGCAGAGATCACGCTCCACCCTGCCCAGGGGATGCCCTGCCCTGCGGACTAGCACACCCAGAGAGAGAGTACCAGTGCACAGCCAGATGACAAGACTGCTCGAGGATGCAAGCCAACGCTGCTTCTTTCACCAAGAAAGTCTTGCCTGGTAAACTAAACAGCGTATCCATAGAGCGGACACGTGATTTACATTCTGAAGCAGGCGCCCCGCCTTACGGAACGGCGACGGTTCTCAGGGGGGCCGGGCAGGAGCCGCTCCGCACGTCTGTCCCAGGGACCCACCCGCCTGCGGGACCTCCGGCCGCCTCGCAGGAAGCTACGACGCCCAGTCCCACGGCTACCTGTGCAGCGAGGTGTACTCCGCGGACGCGTGCCACACACACTTCAAGTGGGAGGGCGGCCTGAGTGGCAAGGCGAGAGGCCGGCCTGCCGCGCAGACCAAGAAGGCGCTCTTCGGCCTGGGCCTAGGTGCTTGCGCCGCCCCCCTGGGCCTACCGGGCTCTGAGGGCCCCTCCCTGGACCCCCTGCCCCCCACCCCCCTTGGTTCAGTCACAGCAGAGGTGGCCACACCCACACCCTCTGTGACCTCCGCGTTCCACCCTCCTGCAGCCCCGCCCGCCCCCCTCCGCCGGTTGCCCTGGGCTACCGAAGCTGCATCCTGGGGCCAGGGGGTTCCCAGGAGGCCAAGGGAAGACACGATGGCCTTCAATGAGTCGCAGAGGCCTTACGTGGCCTTGTGTGGTTGGGCTCACCTCTTACGTTTCAGTGAACTCTGCGAGAGGACAGGGACCTGCAGCCTCACAGTTGGGCTCCACGGTAAGGTGTGCGGGACAGACCTCAAACTGACCCACGGCATGGAACAACACCCGCCATCGAGAGGTCTACAAGAGAGCCGCTGCAGCTAGCCCACAGGTCCGAGAAAACTAGATTCTTCTTTATGTAAGTGAGTTTTGGGGAGATTTGTTGCAAAGCATTATCACAGCGAGAGCCGACTAGTACAACATTCTCCAAATCACTGCCATGTCCACGGCTGCCACCGTGCCTACGTGTAAGGCAACCGTGTCCTCGAACTTTGAGAACTCCTGAATGAATTCTCGGTGCCTCTCCAACACAATGTACGTGGCTAAGGTGTCCCCAGATAACTTCACTAACGTACCACCGAGACCGCCCTAAGCTTTCAGTAAACGCAATGCGACGCTCTTTCTATTCCTTTTCTGTTTCTACGTAGGTAAAATGCTTTCCGTCAATCTAAAAGGATGGAAAATTGGCACAAAACACTCTGTGCATAGTTGTTTTTCACAAAGGAAAATCACAAACGAAACAGGCATTTCACCGGGTGTAGAGCACTAACGCCCCCTAGTGCCTCTAAATGCCAAGTGAACAGAGGCGCTTAATTAAATATCGAATCCCAGCTCTCTCCGCTTGAGAGGGAGAGCAAGCCATTCTCAAGTGGAGGAGGGATGTTTTCAGCAGCTATCTGCGACATTCTCTGGACCTGGCCACTGTGTAGCTACAAAGAAACCTTTTGTCTGAGGAAACTAACTAAAGAAACTTGGAAGTGGAAAAAGCGAGAAAGAATGAGACAATACCCTTATCTTGGTGACTCATTCACTTATTCGGTCACTTACCAAATCAAATATCCACTACGTGTAGAGAGTACTGTGCTGAAAACCGCACAGGACACGGAGACGTACCCCCATTCGCAGGGAGGTTAGATACCAGAGAGGGAGACAAGATGTAGATTACCTTACGGCAGTTCCGCACCTGTCTTGTTAAACTGTTTACAGCTTCAGGGGAGAGAAGGGATCCAGAAATCGCTTGGATTCTCAGTGAAGTCTTCGCAGAGACGGAGGTGCAAAATAGGTGGACGGGAAGAAACAAAAAAATTAACCTCGTGGGTAGATATGAAACGGAGCAGAGGTGCACAGATATTTAGACCCCGTTCTTTCTTGAAACGTCTAGAAAGTGAAACTGAAGCCAAATTACGGAGGGCCTGGAGTGTCAGTCTTAGGAGCTTGGCCGTACGGGGTTGACAGCGGGTGCCACGGACGGCTCGGAAGAGGGCAAGGGCATAACCCAAGAGCCCTGGGAGGTGTAGGAGAGGTCGCAGCGAGGGAGGTAGAAAGGCATGCGATTCTCCGAAGCAGTCACCGTAACCCAGGTGTAAACTCATAAACGGTAGACGCGGAGTAAGGGCGACACAGACGGCAGGGAGGAGTACGAGGGACACTAGAAAGGAAAACGGTCGGGGCTTCACCAGGGATTGGGTGCATTCCTTTCTCCCTCTAACAGAGGTTATCAGTAACCGGGCTAGTCGCTGGGAATCAATAGTAAGCAAAAGAGGCGTGATCTCTTCTTCCTCACGGACCACGGGGTAAACTTACCTACCTGAAAGTGGATGCGAAAGGCGATGACGGCCATAAGCGAGAGGTGCGTGGTGTCACGTGAGCTACGGTAGGGAGACGAGATGAGTTGAGTAGGTAAGGGGACGCTTTCTTGACCAAGTGACACCTGAGAAGACATGAGAAGGGTGAGGCGGCATCAGTCAGCTGCAAACTAAACAGAGGGACACTTCCTGCAGAGGGGCAGCACGGGCAATGCGCCGTTGTAAGTATGCAGGCCTGAGAGGAGGCCACTGTGGGCAGGATGATTGAGAATGAAAGGAAGGAGCTGCAAGACGAGGCCGCAGAGATCACGCTCCACCCTGCCCAGGGGATGCCCTGCCCTGCGGACTAGCACACCCAGAGAGAGAGTACCAGTGCACAGCCAGATGACAAGACTGCTCGAGGATGCAAGCCAACGCTGCTTCTTTCACCAAGAAAGTCTTGCCTGGTAAACTAAACAGCGTATCCATAGAGCGGACACGTGATTTACATTCTGAAGCAGGCGCCCCGCCTTACGGAACGGCGACGGTTCTCAGGGGGGCCGGGCAGGAGCCGCTCCGCACGTCTGTCCCAGGGACCCACCCGCCTGCGGGACCTCCGGCCGCCTCGCAGGAAGCTACGACGCCCAGTCCCACGGCTACCTGTGCAGCGAGGTGTACTCCGCGGACGCGTGCCACACACACTTCAAGTGGGAGGGCGGCCTGAGTGGCAAGGCGAGAGGCCGGCCTGCCGCGCAGACCAAGAAGGCGCTCTTCGGCCTGGGCCTAGGTGCTTGAGCCGCCCCCCTGGGCCTACCGGGCTCTGAGGGCCCTGCCCTGGACCCCCAGCCCCCCACCCACGCCCTTGGTTCAGTCACAGCAGAGGTGGCCACACCCACACCCTCTGTGACCTCCGCATTCCACCCTCCTGCAGCCCCGCCCGCCCCCCTCCGCCGGTTGCCCTGGGCTACCGAAGCTGCATCCTGGGGCCAGGGGGTTCCCAGGAGGCCAAGGGAAGACACGATGGCCTTCAATGAGTCGCAGAGGCCTTACGTGGCCTTGTGTGGTTGGGCTCACCTCTTACGTTTCAGTGAACTCTGCGAGAGGACAGGGACCTGCAGCCTCACAGTTGGGCTCCACGGTAAGGTGTGCGGGACAGACCTCAAACTGACCCACGGCATGGAGCAACACCCGCCATCGAGAGGTCTACAAGAGAGCCGCTGCAGCTAGCCCACAGGTCCGAGAAAACTAGATTCTTCTTTATGTAAGTGAGTTTTGGGGAGATTTGTTGCAAAGCATTATCACAGCGAGAGCCGACTAGTACAACATTCTCCAAATCACTGCCATGTCCACGGCTGCCACCGTGCCTACGTGTAAGGCAACTGTGTCCTCGAACTTTGAGAACTCCTGAATGAATTCTCGGTGCCTCTCCAACACAATGTACGTGGCTAAGGTGTCCCCAGATAACTTCACTAACGTACCACCGAGACCGCCCTAAGCTTTCAGTAAACGCAATGCGACGCTCTTTCTATTCGTTTTCTGTTTCTACGTAGGTAAATTGCTTTCCGTCACTCTAAAAGGTTGGAAAATTGGCACAAAACACTCTGTGCATAGTTGTTTTTCACAAAGGAAAATCACAAACGAAACAGGCATTTCACCGGGTGTAGAGCACTAACGCCCCCTAGTGCCTCTAAATGCCAAGTGAACAGAGGCGCTTAATTAAATATCGAATCCCAGCTCTCTCCGCTTGAGAGGGAGAGCAAGCCATTCTCAAGTGGAGGAGGGATGTTTTCAGCAGCTATCTGCAACATTCTCTGGACCTGGCCACTGTGTAGCTACAAAGAAACCTTTTGTCTGAGGAAACTAACTAAAGAAACTTGGAAGTGGAAAAAGCGAGAAAGAATGAGACAATACCCTTATCTTGGTGACTCATTCACTTATTCGGTCACTTACCAAATCAAATATCCACTACGTGTAGAGAGTACTGTGCTGAAAACCGCACAGGACACGGAGACGTACCCCCATTCGCAGGGAGGTTAGATACCAGAGAGGGAGACAAGATGTAGATTACCTTACGGCAGTTCCGCACCTGTCTTGTTAAACTGTTTACAGCTTCAGGGGAGAGAAGGGATCCAGAAATCGCTTGGATTCTCAGTGAAGTCTTCGCAGAGACGGAGGTGCAAAATAGGTGGACTGGAAGAAACAAAAAAATTAACCTCGTGGGTAGATATGAAACGGAGCAGAGGTGCACAGATATTTAGACCCTGTTTTTTCTTCAAACGTCTAGAAAGTGAAACTGAAGCCAAATTACGGAGGGCCTGGAGTGTCAGTCTTAGGAGCCTGGCCGTACGGGGTTGACAGCGGGTGCCACGGACGGCTCGGAAGAGGGCAAGGGCATAACCCAAGAGCCCTGGGAGGTGTAGGAGAGGTCGCAGCGAGGGAGGTAGAAAGGCATGCGATTCTCCGAAGCAGTCACCGTAACCCAGGTGTAAACTCATAAACGGTAGACGCGGAGTAAGGGCGACACAGACGGCAGGGAGGAGTACGAGGGACACTAGAAAGGAAAACGGTCGGGGCTTCACCAGGGATTGGGTGCATTCCTTTCTCCCTCTAACAGAGGTTATCAGTAACCGGGCTAGTCGCTGGGAATCAATAGTAAGCAAAACAGGCGTGATCTCTTCTTCCTCACGGACCACGGGGTAAACTTACCTACCTGAAAGTGGATGCGAAAGGCGATGACGGCCATAAGCGAGAGGTGCGTGGTGTCACGTGAGCTAAGGTAGGGAGACGAGATGAGTTGAGTAGGTAAGGGGACGCTTTCTTGACCAAGTGACACCTGAGAAGACATGAGAAGGGTGAGGCGGCATCAGTCAGCTGCAAACTAAACAGAGGGACACTTCCTGCAGAGGGGCAGCACGGGCAATGCGCCGTTGTAAGTATGCAGGCCTGAGAGGAGGCCACTGTGGGCAGGATGATTGAGAATGAAAGGAAGGAGCTGCAAGACGAGGCCGCAGAGATCACGCTCCACCCTGCCCAGGGGATGCCCTGCCCTGCGGACTAGCACACCCAGAGAGAGAGTACCAGTGCACAGCCAGATGACAAGCCTGCTCGAGGATGCAAGCCAACGCTGCTTCTTTCACCAAGAAAGTCTTGCCTGGTAAACTAAACAGCGTATCCATAGAGCGGACACGTGATTTACATTCTGAAGCAGGCGCCCCGCCTTACGGAACGGCGACGGTTCTCAGGGGGGCCGGGCAGGAGACGCTCCGCGCGTCTGTCCCAGGGACCCACCCGCCTGCGGGACCTCCGGCCGCCTCGCAGGAAGCTACGACGCCCAGTCCCACGGCTACCTGTGCAGCGAGGTGTACTCCGCGGACGCGTGCCACACACACTTCAAGAGGGAGGGCGGCCTGAGTGGCAAGGCGAGAGGCCGGCCTGCTGCGCAGACCAAGAAGGTGCTCTTCGGCCTGGGCCTAGGTGCTTGCGCCGCCCCCCTGGGCCTACCGGGCTCTGAGGGCCCCTCCCTGGACCCCCTGCCCCCACCCCCCTTGGTTCAGTCACAGCAGAGGTGGCCACACCCACACCCTCTGTGACCTCCGCGTTCCACCCTCCTGCAGCCCCGCCCGCCCCCCTCCGCCGGTTGCCCTGGGCTACCGAAGCTGCATCCTGGGGCCAGGGGGTTCCCAGGAGGCCAAGGGAAGACACGATGGCCTTCAATGAGTCGCAGAGGCCTTACGTGGCCTTGTGTGGTTGGGCTCACCTCTTACGTTTCAGTGAACTCTGCGAGAGGACAGGGACCTGCAGCCTCACAGTTGGGCTCCACGGTAAGGTGTGCGGGACAGACCTCAAACTGACCCACGGCATGGAACAACACCCGCCATCGAGAGGTCTACAAGAGAGCCGCTGCAGCTAGCCCACAGGTCCGAGAAAACTAGATTCTTCTTTATGTAAGTGAGTTTTGGGGAGATTTGTTGCAAAGCATTATCACAGCGAGAGCCGACTAGTACAACATTCTCCAAATCACTGCCATGTCCACGGCTGCCACCGTGCCTACGTGTAAGGCAACCGTGTCCTCGAACTTTGAGAACTCCTGAATGAATTCTCGGTGCCTCTCTAACACAATGTACGTGGCTAAGGTGTCCCCAGATAACTTCACTAACGTACCACCGAGACCGCCCTAAGCTTTCAGTAAACGCAATGCGACGCTCTTTCTATTCCTTTTCTGTTTCTACGTAGGTAAAATGCTTTCCGTCAATCTAAAAGGATGGAAAATTGGCACAAAACACTCTGTGCATAGTTGTTTTTCACAAAGGAAAATCACAAACGAAACAGGCATTTCACCGGGTGTAGAGCACTAACGCCCCCTAGTGCCTCTAAATGCCAAGTGAACAGAGGCGCTTAATTAAATATCGAATCCCAGCTCTCTCCGCTTGAGAGGGAGAGCAAGCCATTCTCAAGTGGAGGAGGGATGTTTTCAGCAGCTATCTGCGACATTCTCTGGACCTGGCCACTGTGTAGCTACAAAGAAACCTTTTGTCTGAGGAAACTAACTAAAGAAACTTGGAAGTGGAAAAAGCGAGAAAGAATGAGACAATACCCTTATCTTGGTGACTCATTCACTTATTCGGTCACTTACCAAATCAAATATCCACTACGTGTAGAGAGTACTGTGCTGAAAACCGCACAGGACACGGAGACGTACCCCCATTCGCAGGGAGGTTAGATACCAGAGAGGGAGACAAGATGTAGATTACCTTACGGCAGTTCCGCACCTGTCTTGTTAAACTGTTTACAGCTTCAGGGGAGAGAAGGGATCCAGAAATCGCTTGGATTCTCAGTGAAGTCTTCGCAGAGACGGAGGTGCAAAATAGGTGGACGGGAAGAAACAAAAAAATTAACCTCGTGGGTAGATATGAAACGGAGCAGAGGTGCACAGATATTTAGACCCCGTTCTTTCTTGAAACGTCTAGAAAGTGAAACTGAAGCCAAATTACGGAGGGCCTGGAGTGTCAGTCTTAGGAGCTTGGCCGTACGGGGTTGACAGCGGGTGCCACGGACGGCTCGGAAGAGGGCAAGGGCATAACCCAAGAGCCCTGGGAGGTGTAGGAGAGGTCGCAGCGAGGGAGGTAGAAAGGCATGCGATTCTCCGAAGCAGTCACCGTAACCCAGGTGTAAACTCATAAACGGTAGACGCGGAGTAAGGGCGACACAGACGGCAGGGAGGAGTACGAGGGACACTAGAAAGGAAAACGGTCGGGGCTTCACCAGGGATTGGGTGCATTCCTTTCTCCCTCTAACAGAGGTTATCAGTAACCGGGCTAGTCGCTGGGAATCAAGAGTAAGCAAAACAGGCGTGATCTCTTCTTCCTCACGGGCCACGGGGTAAACTTACCTACCTGAAACTGGATGCGAAAGGCGATGACGGCCATAAGCGAGAGGTGCGTGGTGTCACGTGAGCTACGGTAGGGAGACGAGATGAGTTGAGTAGGTAAGGGGACGCTTTCTTGACCAAGTGACACCTGAGAAGACATGAGAAGGGTGAGGCGGCATCAGTCAGCTGCAAACTAAACAGAGGGACACTTCCTGCAGAGGGGCAGCACGGGCAATGCGCCGTTGTAAGTATGCAGGCCTGAGAGGAGGCCACTGTGGGCAGGATGATTGAGAATGAAAGGAAGGAGCTGCAAGACGAGGCCGCAGAGATCACGCTCCACCCTGCCCAGGGGATGCCCTGCCCTGCGGACTAGCACACCCAGAGAGAGAGTACCAGTGCACAGCCAGATGAGAAGCCTGCTCGACGATGCAAGCCAACGCTGCTTCTTTCACCAAGAAAGTCTTGCCTGGTAAACTAAACAGCGTATCCATAGAGCGGACACGTGATTTACATTCTGAAGCAGGTGCCCCGCCTTACGGAACGGCGACGGTTCTCAGGGGGGCCGGGCAGGAGCCGCTCCGCGCGTCTGTCCCAGGGACCCACCCGCCTGCGGGACCTCCGGCCGCCTCGCAGGAAGCTACGACGCTCAGTCCCACGGCTACCTGTGCAGCGAGGTGTACTCCGCGGACGCGTGCCACACACACTTCAAGTGGGAGGGCGGCCTGAGTGGCAAGGCGAGAGGCCGGCATGCCGCGCAGACCAAGAAGGCGCTCTTCGGCCTGGGCCTAGGTGCTTGCGCCGCCCCCCTGGGCCTACCGGGCTCTGAGGGCCCTGCCCTGGACCCCCAGCCCCCCACCCACGCCCTTGGTTCAGTCACAGCAGAGGTGGCCACACCCACACCCTCTGTGACCTCCGCGTTCCACCCTCCTGCAGCCCCGCCCGCCCCCCTCCGCCGGTTGCCCTGGGCTACCGAAGCTGCATCCTGGGGCCAGGGGGTTCCCAGGAGGCCAAGGGAAGACACGATGGCCTTCAATGAGTCGCAGAGGCCTTACGTGGCCTTGTGTGGTTGGGCTCACCTCTTACGTTTCAGTGAACTCTGCGAGAGGACAGGGACCTGCAGCCTCACAGTTGGGCTCCACGGTAAGGTGTGCGGGACAGACCTCAAACTGACCCACGGCATGGAGCAACACCCGCCATCGAGAGGTCTACAAGAGAGCTGCTGCAGCTAGCCCACAGGTCCGAGAAAACTAGATTCTTCTTTATGTAAGTGAGTTTTGGGGAGATTTGTTGCAAAGCATTATCACAGCAAGAGCCGACTAGTACAACATTCTCCAAATCATTGCCATGTCCACGGCTGCCACCGTGCCTACGTGTAAGGCAACCGTGTCCTCGAACTTTGAGAACTCCTGAATGAATTCTCGGTGCCTCTCCAACACAATGTACGTGGCTAAGGTGTCCCCAGATAACTTCACTAACGTACCACCGAGACCGCCCTAAGCTTTCAGTAAACGCAATGCGACGCTCTTTCTATTCGTTTTCTGTTTCTATGTAGGTAAAATGCTTTCCGTCAATCTAAAAGGATGGAAAATTGGCACAAAACACTCTGTGCATAGTTGTTTTTCACAAAGGAAAATCACAAACGAAACAGGCATTTCACCGGGTGTAGAGCACTAACGCCCCCTAGTGCCTCTAAATGCCAAGTGAACAGAGGCGCTTAATTAAATATCGAATCCCAGCTCTCTCCGCTTGAGAGGGAGAGCAAGCCATTCTCAAGTGGAGGAGGGATGTTTTCAGCAGCTATCTGCAACATTCTCTGGACCTGGCCACTGTGTAGCTACAAAGAAACCTTTTGTCTGAGGAAACTAACTAAAGAAACTTGGAAGTGGAAAAAGCGAGAAAGAATGAGACAATACCCTTATCTTGGTGACTCATTCACTTATTCGGTCACTTACCAAATCAAATATCCACTACGTGTAGAGAGTACTGTGCTGAAAACCGCACAGGACACGGAGACGTACCCCCATTCGCAGGGAGGTTAGATACCAGAGAGGGAGACAAGATGTAGATTACCTTACGGCAGTTCCGCACCTGTCTTGTTAAACTGTTTACAGCTTCAGGGGAGAGAAGGGATCCAGAAATCGCTTGGATTCTCAGTGAAGTCTTCGCAGAGACGGAGGTGCAAAATAGGTGGACTGGAAGAAACAAAAAAATTAACCTCGTGGGTAGATATGAAACGGAGCAGAGGTGCACAGATATTTAGACCCTGTTTTTTCTTGAAACGTCTAGAAAGTGAAACTGAAGCCAAATTACGGAGGGCCTGGAGTGTCAGTCTTAGGAGCCTGGCCGTACGGGGTTGACAGCGGGTGCCACGGACGGCTCGGAAGAGGGCAAGGGCATAACCCAAGAGCCCTGGGAGGTGTAGGAGAGGTCGCAGCGAGGGAGGTAGAAAGGCATGCGATTCTCCGAAGCAGTCACCGTAACCCAGGTGTAAACTCATAAACGGTAGACGCGGAGTAAGGGCGACACAGACGGCAGGGAGGAGTACGAGGGACACTAGAAAGGAAAACGGTCGGGGCTTCACCAGGGATTGGGTGCATTCCTTTCTCCCTCTAACAGAGGTTATCAGTAACCGGGCTAGTCGCTGGGAATCAATAGTAAGCAAAAGAGGCGTGATCTCTTCTTCCTCACGGACCACGGGGTAAACTTACCTACCTGAAAGTGGATGCGAAAGGCGATGACGGCCATAAGCGAGAGGTGCGTGGTGTCACGTGAGCTACGGTAGGGAGACGAGATGAGTTGAGTAGGTAAGGGGACGCTTTCTTGACCAAGTGACACCTGAGAAGACATGAGAAGGGTGAGGCGGCATCAGTCAGCTGCAAACTAAACAGAGGGACACTTCCTGCAGAGGGGCAGCACGGGCAATGCGCCGTTGTAAGTATGCAGGCCTGAGAGGAGGCCACTGTGGGCAGGATGATTGAGAATGAAAGGAAGGAGCTGCAAGACGAGGCCGCAGAGATCACGCTCCACCCTGCCCAGGGGATGCCCTGCCCTGCGGACTAGCACACCCAGAGAGAGAGTACCAGTGCACAGCCAGATGACAAGCCTGCTCGAGGATGCAAGCCAACGCTGCTTCTTTCACCAAGAAAGTCTTGCCTGGTAAACTAAACAGCGTATCCATAGAGCGGACACGTGATTTACATTCTGAAGCAGGCGCCCCGCCTTACGGAACGGCGACGGTTCTCAGGGGGGCCGGGCAGGAGCCGCTCCGCACGTCTGTCCCAGGGACCCACCCGCCTGCGGGACCTCCGGCCGCCTCGCAGGAAGCTACGACGCCCAGTCCCACGGCTACCTGTGCAGCGAGGTGTACTCCGCGGACGCGTGCCACACACACTTCAAGTGGGAGGGCGGCCTGAGTGGCAAGGCGAGAGGCCGGCCTGCCGCGCAGACCAAGAAGGCGCTCTTCGGCCTGGGCCTAGGTGCTTGAGCCGCCCCCATGGGCCTACCGGGCTCTGAGGGCCCTGCCCTGGACCCCCAGCCCCCCACCCACGCCCTTGGTTCAGTCACAGCAGAGGTGGCCACACCCACACCCTCTGTGACCTCCGCATTCCACCCTCCTGCAGCCCCGCCCGCCCCCCTCCGCCGGTTGCCCTGGGCTACCGAAGCTGCATCCTGGGGCCAGGGGGTTCCCAGGAGGCCAAGGGAAGACACGATGGCCTTCAATGAGTCGCAGAGGCCTTACGTGGCCTTGTGTGGTTGGGCTCACCTCTTACGTTTCAGTGAACTCTGCGAGAGGACAGGGACCTGCAGCCTCACAGTTGGGCTCCACGGTAAGGTGTGCGGGACAGACCTCAAACTGACCCACGGCATGGAGCAACACCCGCCATCGAGAGGTCTACAAGAGAGCCGCTGCAGCTAGCCCACAGGTCCGAGAAAACTAGATTCTTCTTTATGTAAGTGAGTTTTGGGGAGATTTGTTGCAAAGCATTATCACAGCGAGAGCCGACTAGTACAACATTCTCCAAATCACTGCCATGTCCACGGCTGCCACCGTGCCTACGTGTAAGGCAACTGTGTCCTCGAACTTTGAGAACTCCTGAATGAATTCTCGGTGCCTCTCCAACACAATGTACGTGGCTAAGGTGTCCCCAGATAACTTCACTAACGTACCACCGAGACCGCCCTAAGCTTTCAGTAAACGCAATGCGACGCTCTTTCTATTCGTTTTCTGTTTCTACGTAGGTAAATTGCTTTCCGTCACTCTAAAAGGATGGAAAATTGGCACAAAACACTCTGTGCATAGTTGTTTTTCACAAAGGAAAATCACAAACGAAACAGGCATTTCACCGGGTGTAGAGCACTAACGCCCCCTAGTGCCTCTAAATGCCAAGTGAACAGAGGCGCTTAATTAAATATCGAATCCCAGCTCTCTCCGCTTGAGAGGGAGAGCAAGCCATTCTCAAGTGGAGGAGGGATGTTTTCAGCAGCTATCTGCAACATTCTCTGGACCTGGCCACTGTGTAGCTACAAAGAAACCTTTTGTCTGAGGAAACTAACTAAAGAAACTTGGAAGTGGAAAAAGCGAGAAAGAATGAGACAATACCCTTATCTTGGTGACTCATTCACTTATTCGGTCACTTACCAAATCAAATATCCACTACGTGTAGAGAGTACTGTGCTGAAAACCGCACAGGACACGGAGACGTACCCCCATTCGCAGGGAGGTTAGATACCAGAGAGGGAGACAAGATGTAGATTACCTTACGGCAGTTCCGCACCTGTCTTGTTAAACTGTTTACAGCTTCAGGGGAGAGAAGGGATCCAGAAATCGCTTGGATTCTCAGTGAAGTCTTCGCAGAGACGGAGGTGCAAAATAGGTGGACTGGAAGAAACAAAAAAATTAACCTCGTGGGTAGATATGAAACGGAGCAGAGGTGCACAGATATTTAGACCCTGTTTTTTCTTGAAACGTCTAGAAAGTGAAACTGAAGCCAAATTACGGAGGGCCTGGAGTGTCAGTCTTAGGAGCCTGGCCGTACGGGGTTGACAGCGGGTGCCACGGACGGCTCGGAAGAGGGCAAGGGCATAACCCAAGAGCCCTGGGAGGTGTAGGAGAGGTCGCAGCGAGGGAGGTAGAAAGGCATGCGATTCTCCGAAGCAGTCACCGTAACCCAGGTGTAAACTCATAAACGGTAGACGCGGAGTAAGGGCGACACAGACGGCAGGGAGGAGTACGAGGGACACTAGAAAGGAAAACGGTCGGGGCTTCACCAGGGATTGGGTGCATTCCTTTCTCCCTCTAACAGAGGTTATCAGTAACCGGGCTAGTCGCTGGGAATCAATAGTAAGCAAAAGAGGCGTGATCTCTTCTTCCTCACGGACCACGGGGTAAACTTACCTACCTGAAAGTGGATGCGAAAGGCGATGACGGCCATAAGCGAGAGGTGCGTGGTGTCACGTGAGCTACGGTAGGGAGACGAGATGAGTTGAGTAGGTAAGGGGACGCTTTCTTGACCAAGTGACACCTGAGAAGACATGAGAAGGGTGAGGCGGCATCAGTCAGCTGCAAACTAAACAGAGGGACACTTCCTGCAGAGGGGCAGCACGGGCAATGCGCCGTTGTAAGTATGCAGGCCTGAGAGGAGGCCACTGTGGGCAGGATGATTGAGAATGAAAGGAAGGAGCTGCAAGACGAGGCCGCAGAGATCACGCTCCACCCTGCCCAGGGGATGCCCTGCCCTGCGGACTAGCACACCCAGAGAGAGAGTACCAGTGCACAGCCAGATGACAAGCCTGCTCGAGGATGCAAGCCAACGCTGCTTCTTTCACCAAGAAAGTCTTGCCTGGTAAACTAAACAGCGTATCCATAGAGCGGACACGTGATTTACATTCTGAAGCAGGCGCCCCGCCTTACGGAACGGCGACGGTTCTCAGGGGGGCCGGGCAGGAGCCGCTCCGCACGTCTGTCCCAGGGACCCACCCGCCTGCGGGACCTCCGGCCGCCTCGCAGGAAGCTACGACGCCCAGTCCCACGGCTACCTGTGCAGCGAGGTGTACTCCGCGGACGCGTGCCACACACACTTCAAGTGGGAGGGCGGCCTGAGTGGCAAGGCGAGAGGCCGGCCTGCCGCGCAGACCAAGAAGGCGCTCTTCGGCCTGGGCCTAGGTGCTTGAGCCGCCCCCATGGGCCTACCGGGCTCTGAGGGCCCTGCCCTGGACCCCCAGCCCCCCACCCACGCCCTTGGTTCAGTCACAGCAGAGGTGGCCACACCCACACCCTCTGTGACCTCCGCATTCCACCCTCCTGCAGCCCCGCCCGCCCCCCTCCGCCGGTTGCCCTGGGCTACCGAAGCTGCATCCTGGGGCCAGGGGGTTCCCAGGAGGCCAAGGGAAGACACGATGGCCTTCAATGAGTCGCAGAGGCCTTACGTGGCCTTGTGTGGTTGGGCTCACCTCTTACGTTTCAGTGAACTCTGCGAGAGGACAGGGACCTGCAGCCTCACAGTTGGGCTCCACGGTAAGGTGTGCGGGACAGACCTCAAACTGACCCACGGCATGGAGCAACACCCGCCATCGAGAGGTCTACAAGAGAGCCGCTGCAGCTAGCCCACAGGTCCGAGAAAACTAGATTCTTCTTTATGTAAGTGAGTTTTGGGGAGATTTGTTGCAAAGCATTATCACAGCGAGAGCCGACTAGTACAACATTCTCCAAATCACTGCCATGTCCACGGCTGCCACCGTGCCTACGTGTAAGGCAACTGTGTCCTCGAACTTTGAGAACTCCTGAATGAATTCTCGGTGCCTCTCCAACACAATGTACGTGGCTAAGGTGTCCCCAGATAACTTCACTAACGTACCACCGAGACCGCCCTAAGCTTTCAGTAAACGCAATGCGACGCTCTTTCTATTCGTTTTCTGTTTCTACGTAGGTAAATTGCTTTCCGTCACTCTAAAAGGATGGAAAATTGGCACAAAACACTCTGTGCATAGTTGTTTTTCACAAAGGAAAATCACAAACGAAACAGGCATTTCACCGGGTGTAGAGCACTAACGCCCCCTAGTGCCTCTAAATGCCAAGTGAACAGAGGCGCTTAATTAAATATCGAATCCCAGCTCTCTCCGCTTGAGAGGGAGAGCAAGCCATTCTCAAGTGGAGGAGGGATGTTTTCAGCAGCTATCTGCAACATTCTCTGGACCTGGCCACTGTGTAGCTACAAAGAAACCTTTTGTCTGAGGAAACTAACTAAAGAAACTTGGAAGTGGAAAAAGCGAGAAAGAATGAGACAATACCCTTATCTTGGTGACTCATTCACTTATTCGGTCACTTACCAAATCAAATATCCACTACGTGTAGAGAGTACTGTGCTGAAAACCGCACAGGACACGGAGACGTACCCCCATTCGCAGGGAGGTTAGATACCAGAGAGGGAGACAAGATGTAGATTACCTTACGGCAGTTCCGCACCTGTCTTGTTAAACTGTTTACAGCTTCAGGGGAGAGAAGGGATCCAGAAATCGCTTGGATTCTCAGTGAAGTCTTCGCAGAGACGGAGGTGCAAAATAGGTGGACTGGAAGAAACAAAAAAATTAACCTCGTGGGTAGATATGAAACGGAGCAGAGGTGCACAGATATTTAGACCCTGTTTTTTCTTGAAACGTCTAGAAAGTGAAACTGAAGCCAAATTACGGAGGGCCTGGAGTGTCAGTCTTAGGAGCCTGGCCGTACGGGGTTGACAGCGGGTGCCACGGACGGCTCGGAAGAGGGCAAGGGCATAACCCAAGAGCCCTGGGAGGTGTAGGAGAGGTCGCAGCAAGGGAGGTAGAAAGGCATGCGATTCTCCGAAGCAGTCACCGTAACCCAGGTGTAAACTCATAAACGGTAGACGCGGAGTAAGGGCGACACAGACGGCAGGGAGGAGTACGAGGGACACTAGAAAGGAAAACGGTCGGGGCTTCACCAGGGATTGGGTGCATTCCTTTCTCCCTCTAACAGAGGTTATCAGTAACCGGGCTAGTCGCTGGGAATCAATAGTAAGCAAAAGAGGCGTGATCTCTTCTTCCTCACGGACCACGGGGTAAACTTACCTACCTGAAAGTGGATGCGAAAGGCGATGACGGCCATAAGCGAGAGGTGCGTGGTGTCACGTGAGCTACGGTAGGGAGACGAGATGAGTTGAGTAGGTAAGGGGACGCTTTCTTGACCAAGTGACACCTGAGAAGACATGAGAAGGGTGAGGCGGCATCAGTCAGCTGCAAACTAAACAGAGGGACACTTCCTGCAGAGGGGCAGCACGGGCAATGCGCCGTTGTAAGTATGCAGGCCTGAGAGGAGGCCACTGTGGGCAGGATGATTGAGAATGAAAGGAAGGAGCTGCAAGACGAGGCCGCAGAGATCACGCTCCACCCTGCCCAGGGGATGCCCTGCCCTGCGGACTAGCACACCCAGAGAGAGAGTACCAGTGCACAGCCAGATGACAAGACTGCTCGAGGATGCAAGCCAACGCTGCTTCTTTCACCAAGAAAGTCTTGCCTGGTAAACTAAACAGCGTATCCATAGAGCGG
This sequence comes from Leucopleurus acutus, assembly GCF_964270905.1. NCBI lineage: Eukaryota > Metazoa > Chordata > Mammalia > Artiodactyla > Delphinidae > Leucopleurus > Leucopleurus acutus. The sequence goes on along the minus strand of NC_139143.1, from coordinate 31,987,605 downwards.
ACACGTGATTTACATTCTGAAGCAGGCGCCCCGCCTTACGGAACGGCGACGGTTCTCAGGGGGGCCGGGCAGGAGCCGCTCCGCACGTCTGTCCCAGGGACCCACCCGCCTGCGGGACCTCCGGCCGCCTCGCAGGAAGCTACGACGCCCAGTCCCACGGCTACCTGTGCAGCGAGGTGTACTCCGCGGACGCGTGCCACACACACTTCAAGTGGGAGGGCGGCCTGAGTGGCAAGGCGAGAGGCCGGCCTGCCGCGCAGACCAAGAAGGCGCTCTTCGGCCTGGGCCTAGGTGCTTGAGCCGCCCCCATGGGCCTACCGGGCTCTGAGGGCCCTGCCCTGGACCCCCAGCCCCCCACCCACGCCCTTGGTTCAGTCACAGCAGAGGTGGCCACACCCACACCCTCTGTGACCTCCGCATTCCACCCTCCTGCAGCCCCGCCCGCCCCCCTCCGCCGGTTGCCCTGGGCTACCGAAGCTGCATCCTGGGGCCAGGGGGTTCCCAGGAGGCCAAGGGAAGACACGATGGCCTTCAATGAGTCGCAGAGGCCTTACGTGGCCTTGTGTGGTTGGGCTCACCTCTTACGTTTCAGTGAACTCTGCGAGAGGACAGGGACCTGCAGCCTCACAGTTGGGCTCCACGGTAAGGTGTGCGGGACAGACCTCAAACTGACCCACGGCATGGAGCAACACCCGCCATCGAGAGGTCTACAAGAGAGCCGCTGCAGCTAGCCCACAGGTCCGAGAAAACTAGATTCTTCTTTATGTAAGTGAGTTTTGGGGAGATTTGTTGCAAAGCATTATCACAGCGAGAGCCGACTAGTACAACATTCTCCAAATCACTGCCATGTCCACGGCTGCCACCGTGCCTACGTGTAAGGCAACTGTGTCCTCGAACTTTGAGAACTCCTGAATGAATTCTCGGTGCCTCTCCAACACAATGTACGTGGCTAAGGTGTCCCCAGATAACTTCACTAACGTACCACCGAGACCGCCCTAAGCTTTCAGTAAACGCAATGCGACGCTCTTTCTATTCGTTTTCTGTTTCTACGTAGGTAAATTGCTTTCCGTCACTCTAAAAGGATGGAAAATTGGCACAAAACACTCTGTGCATAGTTGTTTTTCACAAAGGAAAATCACAAACGAAACAGGCATTTCACCGGGTGTAGAGCACTAACGCCCCCTAGTGCCTCTAAATGCCAAGTGAACAGAGGCGCTTAATTAAATATCGAATCCCAGCTCTCTCCGCTTGAGAGGGAGAGCAAGCCATTCTCAAGTGGAGGAGGGATGTTTTCAGCAGCTATCTGCAACATTCTCTGGACCTGGCCACTGTGTAGCTACAAAGAAACCTTTTGTCTGAGGAAACTAACTAAAGAAACTTGGAAGTGGAAAAAGCGAGAAAGAATGAGACAATACCCTTATCTTGGTGACTCATTCACTTATTCGGTCACTTACCAAATCAAATATCCACTACGTGTAGAGAGTACTGTGCTGAAAACCGCACAGGACACGGAGACGTACCCCCATTCGCAGGGAGGTTAGATACCAGAGAGGGAGACAAGATGTAGATTACCTTACGGCAGTTCCGCACCTGTCTTGTTAAACTGTTTACAGCTTCAGGGGAGAGAAGGGATCCAGAAATCGCTTGGATTCTCAGTGAAGTCTTCGCAGAGACGGAGGTGCAAAATAGGTGGACTGGAAGAAACAAAAAAATTAACCTCGTGGGTAGATATGAAACGGAGCAGAGGTGCACAGATATTTAGACCCTGTTTTTTCTTGAATCGTCTAGAAAGTGAAACTGAAGCCAAATTACGGAGGGCCTGGAGTGTCAGTCTTAGGAGCCTGGCCGTACGGGGTTGACAGCGGGTGCCACGGACGGCTCGGAAGAGGGCAAGGGCATAACCCAAGAGCCCTGGGAGGTGTAGGAGAGGTCGCAGCGAGGGAGGTAGAAAGGCATGCGATTCTCCGAAGCAGTCACCGTAACCCAGGTGTAAACTCATAAATGGTAGACGCGGAGTAAGGGCGACACAGACGGCAGGGAGGAGTACGAGGGACACTAGAAAGGAAAACGGTCGGGGCTTCACCAGGGATTGGGTGCATTCCTTTCTCCCTCTAACAGAGGTTATCAGTAACCGGGCTAGTCGCTGGGAATCAATAGTAAGCAAAACAGGCGTGATCTCTTCTTCCTCACGGACCACGGGGTAAACTTACCTACCTGAAAGTGGATGCGAAAGGCGATGACGGCCATAAGCGAGAGGTGCGTGGTGTCACGTGAGCTAAGGTAGGGAGACGAGATGAGTTGAGTAGGTAAGGGGACGCTTTCTTGACCAAGTGACACCTGAGAAGACATGAGAAGGGTGAGGCGGCATCAGTCAGCTGCAAACTAAACAGAGGGACACTTCCTGCAGAGGGGCAGCACGGGCAATGCGCCGTTGTAAGTATGCAGGCCTGAGAGGAGGCCACTGTGGGCAGGATGATTGAGAATGAAAGGAAGGAGCTGCAAGACGAGGCCGCAGAGATCACGCTCCACCCTGCCCAGGGGATGCCCTGCCCTGCGGACTAGCACACCCAGAGAGAGAGTACCAGTGCACAGCCAGATGACAAGCCTGCTCGAGGATGCAAGCCAACGCTGCTTCTTTCACCAAGAAAGTCTTGCCTGGTAAACTAAACAGCGTATCCATAGAGCGGACACGTGATTTACATTCTGAAGCAGGCGCCCCGCCTTACGGAACGGCGACGGTTCTCAGGGGGGCCGGGCAGGAGCCGCTCCGCGCGTCTGTCCCAGGGACCCACCCGCCTGCGGGACCTCCGGCCGCCTCGCAGGAAGCTACGACGCCCAGTCCCACGGCTACCTGTGCAGCGAGGTGTACTCCGCGGACGCGTGCCACACACACTTCAAGAGGGAGGGCGGCCTGAGTGGCAAGGCGAGAGGCCGGCCTGCCGCGCAGACCAAGAAGGCGCTCTTCGGCCTGGGCCTAGGTGCTTGAGACGCCCCCCTGGGCCTACCGGGCTCTGAGGGCCCTGCCCTGGACCCCCAGCCCCCCACCCACGCCCTTGGTTCAGTCACAGCAGAGGTGGCCACACCCACACCCTCTGTGACCTCCGCGTTCCACCCTCCTGCAGCCCCGCCCGCCCCCCTCCGCCGGTTGCCCTGGGCTACCGAAGCTGCATCCTGGGGCCAGGGGGTTCCCAGGAGGCCAAGGGAAGACACGATGGCCTTCAATGAGTCGCAGAGGCCTTACGTGGCCTTGTGTGGTTGGGCTCACCTCTTACGTTTCAGTGAACTCTGCGAGAGAACAGGGAGCTGCAGCCTCACAGTTGGGCTCCACGGTAAGGTGTGCGGGACAGACCTCAAACTGACCCACGGCATGGAACAACACCCGCCATCGAGAGGTCTACAAGAGAGCCGCTGCAGCTAGCCCACAGGTCCGAGAAAACTAGATTCTTCTTTATGTAAGTGAGTTTTGGGGAGATTTGTTGCAAAGCATTATCACAGCGAGAGCCGACGAGTACAACATTCTCCAAATCACTGCCATGTCCACGGCTGCCACCGTGCCTACGTGTAAGGCAACTGTGTCCTCGAACTTTGAGAACTCCTGAATGAATTCTCGGTGCCTCTCCAACACAATGTACGTGGCTAAGGTGTCCCCAGATAACTTCACTAACGTACCACCGCGACCGCCCTAAGCTTTCATTAAACGCAATGCAACGCTCTTTCTATTCGTTTTCTGTTTCTACGTAGGTAAAATGCTTTCCGTCAATCTAAAAGGATGGAAAATTGGCACAAAACACTCTGTGCATAGTTGTTTTTCACAAAGGAAAATCACAAACGAAACAGGCATTTCACCGGGTGTAGAGCACTAACGCCCCCTAGTGCCTCTAAATGCCAAGTGAACAGAGGCGCTTAATTAAATATCGAATCCCAGCTCTCTCCACTTGAGAGGGAGAGCAAGCCATTCTCAAGTGGAGGAGGGATGTTTTCAGCAGCTATCTGCAACATTCTCTGGACCTGGCCACTGTGTAGCTACAAAGAAACCTTTTGTCTGAGGAAACTAACTAAAGAAACTTGGAAGTGGAAAAAGCGAGAAAGAATGAGACAATACCCTTATCTTGGTGACTCATTCACTTATTCGGTCACTTACAAAATCAAATATCCACTACGTGTAGAGAGTACTGTGCTGAAAACCGCACAGGACACGGAGACGTACCCCCATTCGCAGGGAGGTTAGATACCAGAGAGGGAGACAAGATGTAGATTACCTTACGGCAGTTCCGCACCTGTCTTGTTAAACTGTTTACAGCTTCAGGGGAGAGAAGGGATCCAGAAATCGCTTGGATTCTCAGTGAAGTCTTCGCAGAGACGGAGGTGCAAAATAGGTGGACTGGAAGAAACAAAAAAATTAACCTCGTGGGTAGATATGAAACAGAGCAGAGGTGCACAGATATTTAGACCCCGTTTTTTCTTGAAACGTCTAGAAAGTGAAACTGAAGCCAAATTACGGAGGGCCTGGAGTGTCAGTCTTAGGAGCTTGGCCGTACGGGGTTGACAGCGGGTGCCACGGACGGCTCGGAAGAGGGCAAGGGCATAACCCAAGAGCCCTGGGAGGTGTAGGAGAGGTCGCAGCGAGGGAGGTAGAAAGGCATGCGATTCTCCGAAGCAGTCACCGTAACCCAGGTGTAAACTCATAAACGGTAGACGCGGAGTAAGGGCGACACAGACGGCAGGGAGGAGTACGAGGGACACTAGAAAGGAAAACGGTCGGGGCTTCACCAGGGATTGGGTGCATTCCTTTCTCCCTCTAACAGAGGTTATCAGTAACCGGGCTAGTCGCTGGGAATCAAGAGTAAGCAAAACAGGCGTGATCTCTTCTTCCTCACGGACCACGGGGTAAACTTACCTACCTGAAAGTGGATGCGAAAGGCGATGACGGCCATAAGCGAGAGGTGCGTGGTGTCACGTGAGCTACGGTAGGGAGACGAGATGAGTTGAGTAGGTAAGGGGACGCTTTCTTGACCAAGTGACACCTGAGAAGACATGAGAAGGGTGAGGCGGCATCAGTCAGCTGCAAACTAAACAGAGGGACACTTCCTGCAGAGGGGCAGCACGGGCAATGCACCGTTGTAAGTATGCAGGCCTGAGAGGAGGCGACTGTGGGCAGGATGATTGAGAATGAAAGGAAGGAGCTGCAAGACGAGGCCGCAGAGATCACGCTCCACCCTGCCCAGGGGATGCCCTGCCCTGCGGACTAGCACATCCAGAGAGAGAGTACCAGTGCACAGCCAGATGACAAGCCTGCTCGAGGATGCAAGCCAACGCTGCTTCTTTCACCAAGAAAGTCTTGCCTGGTAAACTAAACAGTGTATCCATAGAGCGGACACGTGATTTACATTCTGAAGCAGGCGCCCCGCCTTACGGAACGGCGACGGTTCTCAGGGGGGCCGGGCAGGAGACGCTCCGCGCGTCTGACCCAGGGACACACCCGCCTGCGGGACCTCCGGCCGCCTCGCAGGAAGCTACGACGCCCAGTCCCACGGCTACCTGTGCAGCGAGGTGTACTCCGCAGACGCGTGCCACACACACTTCAAGTGGGAGGGCGGCCTGAGTGGCAAGGCGAGAGGCCGGCCTGCTGCGCAGACCAAGAAGGTGCTCTTCGGCCTGGGCCTAGGTGCTTGCGCCGCCACCCTGGGCCTACCGGGCTCTGAGGGCCCTGCCCTGGACCCCCTGCCCCCCACCCCCCTTGGTTCAGTCACATCAGAGGTGGCCACACCCACACCCTCTGTGACCTCCGCGTTCCACCCTCCTGCAGCCCCGCCCGCCCCCCTCCGCCGGTTGCCCTGGGCTACCGAAGCTGCATCCTGGGGCCAGGGGGTTCCCAGGAGGCCAAGGGAAGACACGATGGCCTTCAATGAGTCGCAGAGGCCTTACGTGGCCTTGTGTGGTTGGGCTCACCTCTTACGTTTCAGTGAACTCTGCGAGAGGACAGGGACCTGCAGCCTCACAGTTGGGCTCCACGGTAAGGTGTGCGGGACAGACCTCAAACTGACCCACGGCATGGAACAACACCCGCCATCGAGAGGTCTACAAGAGAGCCGCTGCAGCTAGCCCACAGGTCCGAGAAAACTAGATTCTTCTTTATGTAAGTGAGTTTTGGGGAGATTTGTTGCAAAGCATTATCACAGCGAGAGCCGACGAGTACAACATTCTCCAAATCACTGCCATGTCCACGGCTGCCACCGTGCCTACGTGTAAGGCAACTGTGTCCTCGAACTTTGAGAACTCCTGAATGAATTTTCGGTGCCTCTCCAACACAATGTACGTGGCTAAGGTGTCCCCAGATAACTTCACTAACGTACCACCGAGACCGCCCTAAGCTTTCATTAAACGCAATGCGACGCTCTTTCTATTCGTTTTCTGTTTCTACGTAGGTAAAATGCTTTCCGTCAATCTAAAAGGATGGAAAATTGGCACAAAACACTCTGTGCATAGTTGTTTTTCACAAAGGAAAATCACAAACGAAACAGGCATTTCACCGGGTGTAGAGCACTAACGCCCCCTAGTGCCTCTAAATGCCAAGTGAACAGAGGCGCTTAATTAAATATCGAATCCCAGCTCTCTCCGCTTGAGAGGGAGAGCAAGCCATTCTCAAGTGGAGGAGGGATGTTTTCAGCAGCTATCTGCAACATTCTCTGGACCTGGCCACTGTGTAGCTACAAAGAAACCTTTTGTCTGAGGAAACTAACTAAAGAAACTTGGAAGTGGAAAAAGCGAGAAAGAATGAGACAATACCCTTATCTTGGTGACTCATTCAGTTATTCGGTCACTTACCAAATCAAATATCCACTACGTGTAGAGAGTACTGTGCTGAAAACCGCACAGGACACGGAGACGTACCCCCATTCGCAGGGAGGTTAGATACCAGAGAGGGAGACAAGATGTAGATTACCTTACGGCAGTTCCGCACCTGTCTTGTTAAACTGTTTACAGCTTCAGGGGAGAGAAGGGATCCAGAAATCGCTTGGATTCTCAGTGAAGTCTTCGCAGAGACGGAGGTGCAAAATAGGTGGACTGGAAGAAACAAAAAAATTAACCTCGTGGGTAGATATGAAACGGAGCAGAGGTGCACAGATATTTAGACCCCGTTTTTTCTTGAAACGTCTAGAAAGTGAAACTGAAGCCAAATTACGGAGGGCCTGGAGTGTCAGTCTTAGGAGCTTGGCCGTACGGGGTTGACAGCGGGTGCCACGGACGGCTCGGAAGAGGGCAAGGGCATAACCCAAGAGCCCTGGGAGGTGTAGGAGAGGTCGCAGCGAGGGAGGTAGAAAGGCATGCGATTCTCCGAAGCAGTCACCGTAACCCAGGTGTAAACTCATAAACGGTAGACGCGGAGTAAGGGCGACACAGACGGCAGGGAGGAGTACGAGGGACACTAGAAAGGAAAACGGTCGGGGCTTCACCAGGGATTGGGTGCATTCCTTTCTCCCTCTAACAGAGGTTATCAGTAACCGGGCTAGTCGCTGGGAATCAAGAGTAAGCAAAACAGGCGTGATCTCTTCTTCCTCACGGACCACGGGGTAAACTTACCTACCTGAAAGTGGATGCGAAAGGCGATGACGGCCATAAGCGAGAGGTGCGTGGTGTCACGTGAGCTACGGTAGGGAGACGAGATGAGTTGAGTAGGTAAGGGGACGCTTTCTTGACCAAGTGACACCTGAGAAGACATGAGAAGGGTGAGGCGGCATCAGTCAGCTGCAAACTAAACAGAGGGACACTTCCTGCAGAGGGGCAGCACGGGCAATGCGCCGTTGTAAGTATGCAGGCCTGAGAGGAGGCCACTGTGGGCAGGATGATTGAGAATGAAAGGAAGGAGCTGCAAGACGAGGCCGCAGAGATCACGCTCCACCCTGCCCAGGGGATGCCCTGCCCTGCGGACTAGCACACCCAGAGAGAGAGTACCAGTGCACAGCCAGATGACAAGCCTGCTCGAGGATGCAAGCCAACGCTGCTTCTTTCACCAAGAAAGTCTTGCCTGGTAAACTAAACAGCGTATCCATAGAGCGGACACGTGATTTACATTCTGAAGCAGGCGCCCCGCCTTACGGAACGGCGACGGTTCTCAGGGGGGCCGGGCAGGAGATGCTCCGCGCGTCTGACCCAGGGACCCACCCGCCTGCGGGACCTCCGGCCGCCTCGCAGGAAGCTACGACGCCCAGTCCCACGGCTACCTGTGCAGCGAGGTGTACTCCGCGGACGCGTGCCACACCCACTTCAAGTGGGAGGGCGGCCTGAGTGGCAAGGCGAGAGGCCGGCCTGCCGCGCAGACCATGAAGGCGCTCTTCGGCCTGGGCCTAGGTGCTTGCGCCGCCCCCCTGGGCCTACCGGGCTCTGAGGGCCCTGCCCTGGACCCCCTGCCCCACCCCACCCTTGGTTCAGTCACAGCAGAGGTGGCCACACCCACACCCTCTGTGACCTCCGCGTTCCACCCTCCTGCAGCCCCGCCCGCCCCCCTCCGCCGGTTGCCCTGGGCTACCGAAGCTGCATCCTGGGGCCAGGGGGTTCCCAGGAGGCCAAGGGAAGACACGATGGCCTTCAATGAGTCGCAGAGGCCTTACGTGGCCTTGTGTGGTTGGGCTCACCTCTTACGTTTCAGTGAACTCTGCGAGAGGACAGGGACCTGCAGCCTCACAGTTGGGCTTCACGGTAAGGTGGGCGGGACAGACCTCAAACTGACCCACGGCATGGAGCAACACCCGCCATCGAGAGGTCTACAAGAGAGCCGCTGCAGCTAGCCCACAGGTCCGAGAAAACTAGATTCTTCTTTATGTAAGTGAGTTTTGGGGAGATTTGTTGCAAAGCATTATCACAGCAAGAGCCGACTAGTACAACATTCTCCAAATCACTGCCATGTCCACGGCTGCCACCGTGCCTACATGTAAGGCAACTGTGTCCTCGAACTTTGAGAACTCCTGAATGAATTCTCGGTGCCTCTCCAACACAATGTACGTGGCTAAGGTGTCCCCAGATAACTTCACTAACGTACCACCGAGACCGCCCTAAGCTTTCATTAAACGCAATGCAACGCTCTTTCTATTCGTTTTCTGTTTCTACGTAGGTAAAATGCTTTCCGTCAATCTAAAAGGATGGAAAATTGGCACAAAACACTCTGTGCATAGTTGTTTTTCACAAAGGAAAATCACAAACGAAACAGGCATTTCACCGGGTGTAGAGCACTAACGCCCCCTAGTGCCTCTAAATGCCAAGTGAACAGAGGCGCTTAATTAAATATCGAATCCCAGCTCTCTCCGCTTGAGAGGGAGAGCAAGCCATTCTCAAGTGGAGGAGGGATGTTTTCAGCAGCTATCTGCAACATTCTCTGGACCTGGCCACTGTGTAGCTACAAAGAAACCTTTTGTCTGAGGAAACTAACTAAAGAAACTTGGAAGTGGAAAAAGCGAGAAAGAATGAGACAATACCCTTATCTTGGTGACTCATTCACTTATTCGGTCACTTACCAAAGCAAATATCCACTACGTGTAGAGAGTACTGTGCTGAAAACCGCACAGGACACGGAGACGTACCCCCATTCGCAGGGAGGTTAGATACCAGAGAGGGAGACAAGATGTAGATTACCTTACGGCAGTTCCGCACCTGTCTTGTTAAACTGTTTACAGCTTCAGGGGAGAGAAGGGATCCAGAAATCGCTTGGATTCTCAGTGAAGTCTTCGCAGAGACGGAGGTGCAAAATAGGTGGACTGGAAGAAACAAAAAAATTAACCTCGTGGGTAGATATGAAACGGAGCAGAGGTGCACAGATATTTAGACCCCGTTTTTTCTTGAAACGTCTAGAAAGTGAAACTGAAGCCAAATTACGGAGGGCCTGGAGTGTCAGTCTTAGGAGCCTGGCCGTACGGGGTTGACAGCGGGTGCCACGGACGGCTCGGAAGAGGGCAAGGGCATAACCCAAGAGCCCTGGGAGGTGTAGGAGAGGTCGCAGCGAGGGAGGTAGAAAGGCATGCGATTCTCCGAAACAGTCACCGTAACCCAGGTGTAAACTCATAAACGGTAGACGCGGAGTAAGGGCGACACAGACGGCAGGGAGGAGTACGAGGGACACTAGAAAGGAAAACGGTCGGGGCTTCACCAGGGATTGGGTGCATTCCTTTCTCCCTCTAACAGAGGTTATCAGTAACCGGGCTAGTCGCTGGGAATCAAGAGTAAGCAAAACAGGCGTGATCTCTTCTTCCTCACGGACCACGGGGTAAACTTACCTACCTGAAACTGGATGCGAAAGGCGATGACGGCCATAAGCGAGAGGTGCGTGGTGTCACGTGAGCTACGGTAGGGAGACGAGATGAGTTGAGTAGGTAAGGGGACGCTTTCTTGACCAAGTGACACCTGAGAAGACATGAGAAGGGTGAGGCGGCATCAGTCAGCTGCAAACTAAACAGAGGGACACTTCCTGCAGAGGGGCAGCACGGGCAATGCGCCGTTGTAAGTATGCAGACCTGAGAGGAGGCCACTGTGGGCAGGATGATTGAGAATGAAAGGAAGGAGCTGCAAGACGAGGCCGCAGAGATCACGCTCCACCCTGCCCAGGGGATGCCCTGCCCTGCGGACTAGCACACCCAGAGAGAGAGTACCAGTGCACAGCCAGATGAGAAGCCTGCTCGACGATGCAAGCCAACGCTGCTTCTTTCACCAAGAAAGTCTTGCCTGGTAAACTAAACAGCGTATCCATAGAGCGGACACGTGATTTACATTCTGAAGCAGGCGCCCCGCCTTACGGAACGGCGACGGTTCTCAGGGGGGCCGGGCAGGAGCCGCTCCGCGCGTCTGTCCCAGGGACCCACCCGCCTGCGGGACCTCCGGCCGCCTCGCAGGAAGCTACGACGCCCAGTCCCACGGCTACCTGTGCAGCGAGGTGTACTCCGCGGACGCGTGCCACACACACTTCAAGTGGGAGGGCGGCCTGAGTGGCAAGGCGAGAGGCCGGCCTGCCGCGCAGACCAAGAAGGCGCTCTTCGGCCTGGGCCTAGGTGCTTGAGCCGCCCCCCTGGGCCTACCGGGCTCTGAGGGCCCTGCCCTGGACCCCCAGCCCCCCACCCACGCCCTTGGTTCAGTCACAGCAGAGGTGGCCACACCCACACCCTCTGTGACCTCCGCGTTCCACCCTCCTGCAGCCCCGCCCGCCCCCCTCCGCCGGTTGCCCTGGGCTACCGAAGCTGCATTCTGGGGCCAGGGGGTTCCCAGGAGGCCAAGGGAAGACACGATGGCCTTCAATGAGTCGCAGAGGCCTTACGTGGCCTTGTGTGGTTGGGCTCACCTCTTACGTTTCAGTGAACTCGGCGAGAGGACAGGGACCTGCAGCCTCACAGTTGGGCTCCACGGTAAGGTGTGCGGGACAGACCTCAAACTGACCCACAGCATGGAGCAACACCCGCCATCGAGAGGTCTACAAGAGAGCCGCTGCAGCTAGCCCACAGGTCCGAGAAAACTAGATTCTTCTTTATGTAAGTGAGTTTTGGGGAGATTTGTTGCAAAGCATTATCACAGCGAGAGCCGACGAGTACAACATTCTCCAAATCACTGCCATGTCCACGGCTGCCACCGTGCCTACGTGTAAGGCAACTGTGTCCTCGAACTTTGAGAACTCCTGAATGAATTCTCGGTGCCTCTCCAACACAATGTACGTGGCTAAGGTGTCCCCAGATAACTTCACTAACGTACCACCGAGACCGCCCTAAGCTTTCATTAAACGCAATGCGACGCTCTTTCTATTCGTTTTCTGTTTCTACGTAGGTAAAATGCTTTCCGTCAATCTAAAAGGATGGAAAATTGGCACAAAACACTCTGTGCATAGTTGTTTTTCACAAAGGAAAATCACAAACGAAACAGGCATTTCACCGGGTGTAGAGCACTAACGCCCCCTAGTGCCTCTAAATGCCAAGTGAACAGAGGCGCTTAATTAAATATCGAATCCCAGCTCTCTCCGCTTGAGAGGGAGAGCAAGCCATTCTCAAGTGGAGGAGGGATGTTTTCAGCAGCTATCTGCAACATTCTCTGGACCTGGCCACTGTGTAGCTACAAAGAAACCTTTTGTCTGAGGAAACTAACTAAAGAAACTTGGAAGTGGAAAAAGCGAGAAAGAATGAGACAATACCCTTATCTTGGTGACTCATTCACTTATTCGGTCACTTACCAAATCAAATATCCACTACGTGTAGAGAGTACTGTGCTGAAAACCGCACAGAACACGGAGACGTACCCCCATTCGCAGGGAGGTTAGATACCAGAGAGGGAGACAAGATGTAGATTACCTTACGGCAGTTCCGCACCTGTCTTGTTAAACTGTTTACAGCTTCAGGGGAGAGAAGGGATCCAGAAATCGCTTGGATTCTCAGTGAAGTCTTCGCAGAGACGGAGGTGCAAAATAGGTGGACTGGAAGAAACAAAAAAATTAACCTCGTGGGTAGATATGAAACGGAGCAGAGGTGCACAGATATTTAGACCCCGTTTTTTCTTGAAACGTCTAGAAAGTGAAACTGAAGCCAAATTACGGAGGGCCTGGAGTGTCAGTCTTAGGAGCTTGGCCGTACGGGGTTGACAGCGGGTGCCACGGACGGCTCGGAAGAGGGCAAGGGCATAACCCAAGAGCCCTGGGAGGTGTAGGAGAGGTCGCAGCGAGGGAGGTAGAAAGGCATGCGATTCTCCGAAGCAGTCACCGTAACCCAGGTGTAAACTCATAAACGGTAGACGCGGAGTAAGGGCGACACAGACGGCAGGGAGGAGTACGAGGGACACTAGAAAGGAAAACGGTCGGGGCTTCACCAGGGATTGGGTGCATTCCTTTCTCCCTCTAACAGAGGTTATCAGTAACCGGGCTAGTCGCTGGGAATCAAGAGTAAGCAAAACAGGCGTGATCTCTTCTTCCTCACGGACCACGGGGTAAACTTACCTACCTGAAAGTGGATGCGAAAGGCGATGACGGCCATAAGCGAGAGGTGCGTGGTGTCACGTGAGCTACGGTAGGGAGACGAGATGAGTTGAGTAGGTAAGGGGACGCTTTCTTGACCAAGTGACACCTGAGAAGACATGAGAAGGGTGAGGCGGCATCAGTCAGCTGCAAACTAAACAGAGGGACACTTCCTGCAGAGGGGCAGCACGGGCAATGCGCCGTTGTAAGTATGCAGGCCTGAGAGGAGGCCACTGTGGGCAGGATGATTGAGAATGAAAGGAAGGAGCTGCAAGACGAGGCCGCAGAGATCACGCTCCACCCTGCCCAGGGGATGCCCTGCCCTGCGGACTAGCACACCCAGAGAGAGAGTACCAGTGCACAGCCAGATGACAAGCCTGCTCGAGGATGCAAGCCAACGCTGCTTCTTTCACCAAGAAAGTCTTGCCTGGTAAACTAAACAGCGTATCCATAGAGCGGACACGTGATTTACATTCTGAAGCAGGCGCCCCGCCTTACGGAACGGCGACGGTTCTCAGGGGGGCCGGGCAGGAGATGCTCCGCGCGTCTGACCCAGGGACCCACCCGCCTGCGGGACCTCCGGCCGCCTCGCAGGAAGCTACGACGCCCAGTCCCACGGCTACCTGTGCAGCGAGGTGTACTCCGCGGACGCGTGCCACACCCACTTCAAGTGGGAGGGCGGCCTGAGTGGCAAGGAGAGAGGCCGGCCTGCCGCGCAGACCAAGAAGGCGCTCTTCGGCCTGGGCCTAGGTGCTTGCGCCGCCCCCCTGGGCCTACCGGGCTCTGAGGGCCCTGCCCTGGACCCCCTGCCCCACCCCACCCTTGGTTCAGTCACAGCAGAGGTGGCCACACCCACACCCTCTGTGACCTCCGCGTTCCACCCTCCTGCAGCCCCGCCCGCCCCCCTCCGCCGGTTGCCCTGGGCTACCGAAGCTGCATCCTGGGGCCAGGGGGTTCCCAGGAGGCCAAGGGAAGACACGATGGCCTTCAATGAGTCGCAGAGGCCTTACGTGGCCTTGTGTGGTTGGGCTCACCTCTTACGTTTCAGTGAACTCTGCGAGAGGACAGGGACCTGCAGCCTCACAGTTGGGCTCCACGGTAATGTGGGCGGGACAGACCTCAAACTGACCCACGGCATGGAGCAACACCCGCCATCGAGAGGTCTACAAGAGAGCCGCTGCAGCTAGCCCACAGGTCCGAGAAAACTAGATTCTTCTTTATGTAAGTGAGTTTTGGGGAGATTTGTTGCAAAGCATTATCACAGCAAGAGCCGACTAGTACAACATTCTCCAAATCACTGCCATGTCCACGGCTGCCACCGTGCCTATGTGTAAGGCAACTGTGTCCTCGAACTTTGAGAACTCCTGAATGAATTCTCGGTGCCTCTCCAACACAATGTACGTGGCTAAGGTGTCCCCAGATAACTTCACTAACGTACCACCGAGACCGCCCTAAGCTTTCATTAAACGCAATGCGACGCTCTTTCTATTCGTTTTCTGTTTCTACGTAGGTAAAATGCTTTCCGTCAATCTAAAAGGATGGAAAATTGGCACAAAACACTCTGTGCATAGTTGTTTTTCACAAAGGAAAATCACAAACGAAACAGGCATTTCACCGGGTGTAGAGCACTAACGCCCCCTAGTGCCTCTAAATGCCAAGTGAACAGAGGCGCTTAATTAAATATCGAATCCCAGCTCTCTCCGCTTGAGAGGGAGAGCAAGCCATTCTCAAGTGGAGGAGGGATGTTTTCAGCAGCTATCTGCAACATTCTCTGGACCTGGCCACTGTGTAGCTACAAAGAAACCTTTTGTCTGAGGAAACTAACTAAAGAAACTTGGAAGTGGAAAAAGCGAGAAAGAATGAGACAATACCCTTATCTTGGTGACTCATTCACTTATTCGGTCACTTACCAAAGCAAATATCCACTACGTGTAGAGAGTACTGTGCTGAAAACCGCACAGGACACGGAGACGTACCCCCATTCGCAGGGAGGTTAGATACCAGAGAGGGAGACAAGATGTAGATTACCTTACGGCAGTTCCGCACCTGTCTTGTTAAACTGTTTACAGCTTCAGGGGAGAGAAGGGATCCAGAAATCGCTTGGATTCTCAGTGAAGTCTTCGCAGAGACGGAGGTGCAAAATAGGTGGACTGGAAGAAACAAAAAAATTAACCTCGTGGGTAGATATGAAACGGAGCAGAGGTGCACAGATATTTAGACCCCGTTTTTTCTTGAAACGTCTAGAAAGTGAAACTGAAGCCAAATTACGGAGGGCCTGGAGTGTCAGTCTTAGGAGCCTGGCCGTACGGGGTTGACAGCGGGTGCCACGGACGGCTCGGAAGAGGGCAAGGGCATAACCCAAGAGCCCTGGGAGGTGTAGGAGAGGTCGCAGCGAGGGAGGTAGAAAGGCATGCGATTCTCCGAAGCAGTCACCGTAACCCAGGTGTAAACTCATAAACGGTAGACGCGGAGTAAGGGCGACACAGACGGCAGGGAGGAGTACGAGGGACACTAGAAAGGAAAACGGTCGGGGCTTCACCAGGGATTGGGTGCATTCCTTTCTCCCTCTAACAGAGGTTATCAGTAACCGGGCTAGTCGCTGGGAATCAAGAGTAAGCAAAACAGGCGTGATCTCTTCTTCCTCACGGACCACGGGGTAAACTTACCTACCTGAAAGTGGAGGCGAAAGGCGATGACGGCCATAAGCGAGAGGTGCGTGGTGTCACGTGAGCTACGGTAGGGAGACGAGATGAGTTGAGTAGGTAAGGGGACGCTTTCTTGACCAAGTGACACCTGAGAAGACATGAGAAGGGTGAGGCGGCATCAGTCAGCTGCAAACTAAACAGACGGACACTTCCTGCAGAGGGGCAGCACGGGCAATGCGCCGTTGTAAGTATGCAGGCCTGAGAGGAGGCCACTGTGGGCAGGATGATTGAGAATGAAAGGAAGGAGCTGCAAGACGAGGCCGCAGAGATCACGCTCCACCCTGCCCAGGGGATGCCCTGCCCTGCGGACTAGCACACCCAGAGAGAGAGTACCAGTGCACAGCCAGATGACAAGCCTGCTCGAGGATGCAAGCCAACGCTGCTTCTTTCACCAAGAAAGTCTTGCCTGGTAAACTAAACAGCGTATCCATAGAGCGGACACGTGATTTACATTCTGAAGCAGGCGCCCCGCCTTACGGAACGGCGACGGTTCTCAGGGGGGCCGGGCAGGAGATGCTCCGCAAGTCTGACCCAGGGACCCACCCGCCTGCGGGACCTCCGGCCGCCTCGCAGGAAGCTACGACGCCCAGTCCCACGGCTACCTGTGCAGCGAGGTGTACTCCGCGGACGCGTGCCACACCCACTTCAAGTGGGAGGGCGGCCTGAGTGGCAAGGCGAGAGGCCGGCCTGCCGCGCAGACCAAGAAGGCGCTCTTCGGCCTGGGCCTAGGTGCTTGCGCCGCCCCCCTGGGCCTACCGGGCTCTGAGGGCCCTGCCCTGGACCCCCTGCCCCACCCCACCCTTGGTTCAGTCACAGCAGAGGTGGCCACACCCACACCCTCTGTGACCTCCGCGTTCCACCCTCCTGCAGCCCCGCCCGCCCCCCTCCGCCGGTTGCCCTGGGCTACCGAAGCTGCATCCTGGGGCCAGGGGGTTCCCAGGAGGCCAAGGGAAGACACGATGGCCTTCAATGAGTCGCAGAGGCCTTACGTGGCCTTGTGTGGTTGGGCTCACCTCTTACGTTTCAGTGAACTCTGCGAGAGGACAGGGACCTGCAGCCTCACAGTTGGGCTCCACGGTAAGGTGGGCGGGACAGACCTCAAACTGACCCACGGCATGGAGCAACACCCGCCATCGAGAGGTCTACAAGAGAGCCGCTGCAGCTAGCCCACAGGTCCGAGAAAACTAGATTCTTCTTTATGTAAGTGAGTTTTGGGGAGATTTGTTGCAAAGCATTATCACAGCGAGAGCCGACGAGTACAACATTCTCCAAATCACTGCCATGTCCACGGCTGCCACCGTGCCTACGTGTAAGGCAACTGTGTCCTCGAACTTTGAGAACTCCTGAATGAATTCTCGGTGCCTCTCCAACACAATGTACGTGGCTAAGGTGTCCCCAGATAACTTCACTAACGTACCACCGAGACCGCCCTAAGCTTTCATTAAACGCAATGCGACGCTCTTTCTATTCGTTTTCTGTTTCTACGTAGGTAAAATGCTTTCCGTCAATCTAAAAGGATGGAAAATTGGCACAAAACACTCTGTGCATAGTTGTTTTTCACAAAGGAAAATCACAAACGAAACAGGCATTTCACCGGGTGTAGAGCACTAACGCCCCCTAGTGCCTCTAAATGCCAAGTGAACAGAGGCGCTTAATTAAATATCGAATCCCAGCTCTCTCCGCTTGAGAGGGAGAGCAAGCCATTCTCAAGTGGAGGAGGGATGTTTTCAGCAGCTATCTGCAACATTCTCTGGACCTGGCCACTGTGTAGCTACAAAGAAACCTTTTGTCTGAGGAAACTAACTAAAGAAACTTGGAAGTGGAAAAAGCGAGAAAGAATGAGACAATACCCTTATCTTGGTGACTCATTCACTTATTCGGTCACTTACCAAAGCAAATATCCACTACGTGTAGAGAGTACTGTGCTGAAAACCGCACAGGACACGGAGACGTACCCCCATTCGCAGGGAGGTTAGATACCAGAGAGGGAGACAAGATGTAGATTACCTTACGGCAGTTCCGCACCTGTCTTGTTAAACTGTTTACAGCTTCAGGGGAGAGAAGGGATCCAGAAATCGCTTGGATTCTCAGTGAAGTCTTCGCAGAGACGGAGGTGCAAAATAGGTGGACTGGAAGAAACAAAAAAATTAACCTCGTGGGTAGATATGAAACGGAGCAGAGGTGCACAGATATTTAGACCCCGTTTTTTCTTGAAACGTCTAGAAAGTGAAACTGAAGCCAAATTACGGAGGGCCTGGAGTGTCAGTCTTAGGAGCCTGGCCGTACGGGGTTGACAGCGGGTGCCACGGACGGCTCGGAAGAGGGCAAGGGCATAACCCAAGAGCCCTGGGAGGTGTAGGAGAGGTCGCAGCGAGGGAGGTAGAAAGGCATGCGATTCTCCGAAGCAGTCACCGTAACCCAGGTGTAAACTCATAAACGGTAGACGCGGAGTAAGGGCGACACAGACGGCAGGGAGGAGTACGAGGGACACTAGAAAGGAAAACGGTCGGGGCTTCACCAGGGATTGGGTGCATTCCTTTCTCCCTCTAACAGAGGTTATCAGTAACCAGGCTAGTCGCTGGGAATCAAGAGTAAGCAAAACAGGCGTGATCTCTTCTTCCTCACGGACCACGGGGTAAACTTACCTACCTGAAAGTGGAGGCGAAAGGCGATGACGGCCATAAGCGAGAGGTGCGTGGTGTCACGTGAGCTACGGTAGGGAGACGAGATGAGTTGAGTAGGTAAGGGGACGCTTTCTTGACCAAGTGACACCTGAGAAGACATGAGAAGGGTGAGGCGGCATCAGTCAGCTGCAAACTAAACAGAGGGACACTTCCTGCAGAGGGGCAGCACGGGCAATGCGCCGTTGTAAGTATGCAGGCCTGAGAGGAGGCCACTGTGGGCAGGATGATTGAGAATGAAAGGAAGGAGCTGCAAGACGAGGCCGCAGAGATCACGCTCCACCCTGCCCAGGGGATGCCCTGCCCTGCGGACTAGCACACCCAGAGAGAGAGTACCAGTGCACAGCCAGATGACAAGCCTGCTCGACGATGCAAGCCAACGCTGCTTCTTTCACCAAGAAAGTCTTGCCTGGTAAACTAAACAGCGTATCCATAGAGCGGACACGTGATTTACATTCTGAAGCAGGCGCCCCGCCTTACGGAACGGCGACGGTTCTCAGGGGGGCCGGGCAGGAGATGCTCCGCAAGTCTGACCCAGGGACCCACCCGCCTGCGGGACCTCCGGCCGCCTCGCAGGAAGCTACGACGCCCAGTCCCACGGCTACCTGTGCAGCGAGGTGTACTCCGCGGACGCGTGCCACACCCACTTCAAGTGGGAGGGCGGCCTGAGTGGCAAGGCGAGAGGCCGGCCTGCCGCGCAGACCAAGAAGGCGCTCTTCGGCCTGGGCCTAGGTGCTTGCGCCGCCCCCCTGGGCCTACCGGGCTCTGAGGGCCCTGCCCTGGACCCCCTGCCCCACCCCACCCTTGGTTCAGTCACAGCAGAGGTGGCCACACCCACACCCTCTGTGACCTCCGCGTTCCACCCTCCTGCAGCCCCGCCCGCCCCCCTCCGCCGGTTGCCCTGGGCTACCGAAGCTGCATCCTGGGGCCAGGGGGTTCCCAGGAGGCCAAGGGAAGACACGATGGCCTTCAATGAGTCGCAGAGGCCTTACGTGGCCTTGTGTGGTTGGGCTCACCTCTTACGTTTCAGTGAACTCTGCGAGAGGACAGGGACCTGCAGCCTCACAGTTGGGCTCCACGGTAAGGTGGGCGGGACAGACCTCAAACTGACCCACGGCATGGAGCAACACCCGCCATCGAGAGGTCTACAAGAGAGCCGCTGCAGCTAGCCCACAGGTCCGAGAAAACTAGATTCTTCTTTATGTAAGTGAGTTTTGGGGAGATTTGTTGCAAAGCATTATCACAGCGAGAGCCGACGAGTACAACATTCTCCAAATCACTGCCATGTCCACGGCTGCCACCGTGCCTACGTGTAAGGCAACTGTGTCCTCGAACTTTGAGAACTCCTGAATGAATTCTCGGTGCCTCTCCAACACAATGTACGTGGCTAAGGTGTCCCCAGATAACTTCACTAACGTACCACCGAGACCGCCCTAAGCTTTCATTAAACGCAATGCGACGCTCTTTCTATTCGTTTTCTGTTTCTACGTAGGTAAAATGCTTTCCGTCAATCTAAAAGGATGGAAAATTGGCACAAAACACTCTGTGCATAGTTGTTTTTCACAAAGGAAAATCACAAACGAAACAGGCATTTCACCGGGTGTAGAGCACTAACGCCCCCTAGTGCCTCTAAATGCCAAGTGAACAGAGGCGCTTAATTAAATATCGAATCCCAGCTCTCTCCGCTTGAGAGGGAGAGCAAGCCATTCTCAAGTGGAGGAGGGATGTTTTCAGCAGCTATCTGCAACATTCTCTGGACCTGGCCACTGTGTAGCTACAAAGAAACCTTTTGTCTGAGGAAACTAACTAAAGAAACTTGGAAGTGGAAAAAGCGAGAAAGAATGAGACAATACCCTTATCTTGGTGACTCATTCACTTATTCGGTCACTTACCAAATCAAATATCCACTGCGTGTAGAGAGTACTGTGCTGAAAACCGCACAGAACACGGAGACGTACCCCCATTCGCAGGGAGGTTAGATACCAGAGAGGGAGACAAGATGTAGATTACCTTACGGCAGTTCCGCACCTGTCTTGTTAAACTGTTTACAGCTTCAGGGGAGAGAAGGGATCCAGAAATCGCTTGGATTCTCAGTGAAGTCTTCGCAGAGACGGAGGTGCAAAATAGGTGGACTGGAAGAAACAAAAAAATTAACCTCGTGGGTAGATATGAAACGGAGCAGAGGTGCACAGATATTTAGACCCCGTTTTTTCTTGAAACGTCTAGAAAGTGAAACTGAAGCCAAATTACGGAGGGCCTGGAGTGTCAGTCTTAGGAGCCTGGCCGTACGGGGTTGACAGCGGGTGCCACGGACGGCTCGGAAGAGGGCAAGGGCATAACCCAAGAGCCCTGGGAGGTGTAGGAGAGGTCGCAGCGAGGGAGGTAGAAAGGCATGCGATTCTCCGAAGCAGTCACCGTAACCCAGGTGTAAACTCATAAACGGTAGACGCGGAGTAAGGGCGACACAGACGGCAGAGAGGAGTACGAGGGACACTAGAAAGGAAAACGGTCGGGGCTTCACCAGGGATTGGGTGCATTCCTTTCTCCCTCTAACAGAGGTTATCAGTAACCGGGCTAGTCGCTGGGAATCAAGAGTAAGCAAAACAGGCGTGATCTCTTCTTCCTCACGGACCACGGGGTAAACTTACCTACCTGAAAGTGGATGCGAAAGGCGATGACGGCCATAAGCGAGAGGTGCGTGGTGTCACGTGAGCTACGGTAGGGAGACGAGATGAGTTGAGTAGGTAAGGGGACGCTTTCTTGACCAAGTGACACCTGAGAAGAGATGAGAAGGGTGAGGCGGCATCAGTCAGCTGCAAACTAAACAGAGGGACACTTCCTGCAGAGGGGCAGCACAGGCAATGCGCCGTTGTAAGTATACAGGCCTGAGAGGAGGCCACTGTGGGCAGGATGATTGAGAATGAAAGGAAGGAGCTGCAAGACGAGGCCGCAGAGATCACGCTCCACCCTGCCCAGGGGATGCCCTGCCCTGCGGACTAGCACATCCAGAGAGAGAGTACCAGTGCACAGCCAGATGACAAGCCTGCTCGACGATGCAAGCCAACGCTGCTTCTTTCACCAAGAAAGTCTTGCCTGGTAAACTAAACAGCGTATCCATAGAGCGGACACGTGATTTACATTCTGAAGCAGGCGCCCCGCCTTACGGAACGGCGACGGTTCTCAGGGGGGCCGGGCAGGAGCCGCTCCGCGCGTCTGTCCCAGGGACCCACCCGCCCGCCTGCGGGACCTCCGGCCGCCTCGCAGGAAGCTACGACGCCCAGTCCCACGGCTACCTGTGCAGCGAGGTGTACTCCGCGGACGCGTGCCACACACACTTCAAGTGGGAGGGCGGCCTGAGTGGCAAGGCGAGAGGCCGGCCTGCCGCGCAGACCAAGAAGGCGCTCTTCGGCCTGGGCCTAGGTGCTTTCGCCACCCCCCTGGGCCTACCGGGCTCTGAGGGCCCTGCCCTGGACCCCCTGCCACCCACCCCCCTTGGTTCAGTCACATCAGAGGTGGCCACACCCACACCCTCTGTGACCTCCGCGTTCCACCCTCCTGCAGCCCCGCCCGCCCCCCTCCGCAGGTTGCCCTGGGCTACCGAAGCTGCATCCTGGGGCCAGGGGGTTCCCAGGAGGCCAAGGGAAGACACGATGGCCTTCAATGAGTCGCAGAGGCCTTACGTGGCCTTGTGTGGTTGGGCTCACCTCTTACGTTTCAGTGAACTCTGCGAGAGGACAGGGACCTGCAGCCTCACAGTTGGGCTCCACGGTAAGGTGTGCGGGACAGACCTCAAACTGACCCACGGCATGGAACAACACCCGCCATCGAGAGGTCTACAAGAGAGCCGCTGCAGCTAGCCCACAGGTCCGAGAAAACTAGATTCTTCTTTATGTAAGTGAGTTTTGGGGAGATTTGTTGCAAAGCATTATCACAGCAAGAGCCGACGAGTACAACATTCTCCAAATCACTGCCATGTCCACGGCTGCCACCGTGCCTACGTGTAAGGCAACTGTGTCCTCGAACTTTGAGAACTCCTGAATGAATTCTCGGTGCCTCTCCAACACAATGTACGTGGCTAAGGTGTCCCCAGATAACTTCACTAACGTACCACCGAGACCGCCCTAAGCTTTCATTAAACGCAATGCGACGCTCTTTCTATTCGTTTTCTGTTTCTACGTAGGTAAAATGCTTTCCGTCAATCTAAAAGGATGGAAAATTGGCACAAAACACTCTGTGCATAGTTGTTTTTCACAAAGGAAAATCACAAACGAAACAGGCATTTCACCGGGTGTAGAGCACTAACGCCCCCTAGTGCCTCTAAATGCCAAGTGAACAGAGGCACTTAATTAAATATCGAATCCCAGCTCTCTCCGCTTGAGAGGGAGAGCAAGCCATTCTCAAGTGGAGGAGGGATGTTTTCAGCAGCTATCTGCAACATTCTCTGGACCTGGCCACTGTGTAGCTACAAAGAAACCTTTTGTCTGAGGAAACTAACTAAAGAAACTTGGAAGTGGAAAAAGCGAGAAAGAATGAGACAATACCCTTATCTTGGTGACTCATTCACTTATTCGGTCACTTACCAAATCAAATATCCACTACGTGTAGAGAGTACTGTGCTGAAAACCGCACAGAACACGGAGACGTACCCCCATTCGCAGGGAGGTTAGATACCAGAGAGGGAGACAAGATGTAGATTACCTTACGGCAGTTCCGCACCTGTCTTGTTAAACTGTTTACAGCTTCAGGGGAGAGAAGGGATCCAGAAATCGCTTGGATTCTCAGTGAAGTCTTCGCAGAGACGGAGGTGCAAAATAGGTGGACTGGAAGAAACAAAAAAATTAACCTCGTGGGTAGATATGAAACGGAGCAGAGGTGCACAGATATTTAGACCCCGTTCTTTCTTGAAACGTCTAGAAAGTGAAACTGAAGCCAAATTACGGAGGGCCTGGAGTGTCAGTCTTAGGAGCCTGGCCGTACGGGGTTGACAGCGGGTGCCACGGACGGCTCGGAAGAGGGCAAGGGCATAACCCAAGAGCCCTGGGAGGTGTAGGAGAGGTCGCAGCGAGGGAGGTAGAAAGGCATGCGATTCTCCGAAGCAGTCACCGTAACCCAGGTGTAAACTCATAAACGGTAGACGCGGAGTAAGGGCGACACAGACGGCAGGGAGGAGTACGAGGGACACTAGAAAGGAAAACGGTCGGGGCTTCACCAGGGATTGGGTGCATTCCTTTCTCCCTCTAACAGAGGTTATCAGTAACCGGGCTAGTCGCTGGGAATCAAGAGTAAGCAAAACAGGCGTGATCTCTTCTTCCTCATGGACCACGGGGTAAACTTACCTACCTGAAACTGGATGCGAAAGGCGATGACGGCCATAAGCGAGAGGTGCGTGGTGTCACGTGAGCTACGGTAGGGAGACGAGATGAGTTGAGTAGGTAAGGGGACGCTTTCTTGACCAAGTGACACCTGAGAAGACATGAGAAGGGTGAGGCGGCATCAGTCAGCTGCAAACTAAACAGAGGGACACTTCCTGCAGAGGGGCAGCACGGGCAATGCGCCGTTGTAAGTATGCAGGCCTGAGAGGAGGCCACTGTGGGCAGGATGATTGAGAATGAAAGGAAGGAGCTGCAAGACGAGGCCGCAGAGATCACGCTCCACCCTGCCCAGGGGATGCCCTGCCCTGCGGACTAGCACACCCAGAGAGAGAGTACCAGTGCACAGCCAGATGACAAGCCTGCTCGACGATGCAAGCCAACGCTGCTTCTTTCACCAAGAAAGTCTTGCCTGGTAAACTAAACAGCGTATCCATAGAGCGGACACGTGATTTACATTCTGAAGCAGGCGCCCCGCCTTACGGAACGGCGACGGTTCTCAGGGGGGCCGGGCAGGAGCCGCTCCGCGCATCTGTCCCAGGGACGCACCCACCTGCGGGACCTCCGGCCGCCTCGCAGGAAGCTACGACGCCCAGTCCCACGGCTACCTGTGCAGCGAGGTGTACTCCGCGGACGCGTGCCACACACACTTCAAGTGGGAGGGCGGCCTGAGTGGCAAGGCGAGAGGCCGGCCTGCCGCGCAGACCAAGAAGGCGCTCTTCGGCCTGGGCCTAGGTGCTTGAGCCGCCCCCCTGGGCCTACCGGGCTCTGAAGGCCCTGCCCTGGACCCCCAGCCCCCCACCCACGCCCTTGGTTCAGTCACAGCAGAGGTGGCCACACCCACACCCTCTGTGACCTCCGCGTTCCACCCTCCTGCAGCCCCGCCCGCCCCCCTCCGCCGGTTGCCCTGGGCTACCGAAGCTGCATCCTGGGGCCAGGGGGTTCCCAGGAGGCCAAGGGAAGACACGATGGCCTTCAATGAGTCGCAGAGGCCTTACGTGGCCTTGTGTGGTTGGGCTCACCTCTTACGTTTCAGTGAACTCTGGAAGAGGACAGGGACCTGCAGCCTCACAGTTGGGCTCCACGGTAAGGTGTGCGGGACAGACCTCAAACTGACCCACGGCATGGAGCAACACCCGCCATCGAGAGGTCTACAAGAGAGCCGCTGCAGCTAGCCCACAGGTCCGAGAAAACTAGATTCTTCTTTATGTAAGTGAGTTTTGGGGAGATTTGTTGCAAAGCATTATCACAGCGAGAGCCGACTAGTACAACTTTCTCCAAATCACTGCCATGTCCACGGCTGCCACCGTGCCTACGTGTAAGGCAACTGTGTCCTCGAACTTTGAGAACTCCTGAATGAATTCTCGGTGCCTCTCCAACACAATGTACGTGGCTAAGGTGTCCCCAGATAACTTCACTAACGTACCACCGAGACCGCCCTAAGCTTTCAGTAAAAGCAATGCGACGCTCTTTCTATTCGTTTTCTGTTTCTACGTAGGTAAAATGCTTTCCGTCAATCTAAAAGGATGGAAAATTGGCACAAAACACTCTGTGCATAGTTGTTTTTCACAAAGGAAAATCACAAACGAAACAGGCATTTCACCGGGTGTAGAGCACTAACGCCCCCTAGTGCCTCTAAATGCCAAGTGAACAGAGGCGCTTAATTAAATATCGAATCCCAGCTCTCTCCGCTTGAGAGGGAGAGCAAGCCATTCTCAAGTGGAGGAGGGATGTTTTCAGCAGCTATCTGCAACATTCTCTGGACCTGGCCACTGTGTAGCTACAAAGAAACCTTTTGACTGAGGAAACTAACTAAAGAAACTTGGAAGTGGAAAAAGCGAGAAAGAATGAGACAATACCCTTATCTTGGTGACTCATTCACTTATTCGGTCACTTACCAAATCAAATATCCACTACGTGTAGAGAGTACTGTGCTTAAAACCGCCAGGACACGGAGACGTACCCCCATTCGCAGGGAGGTTAGATACCAGAGAGGGAGACAAGATGTAGATTACCTTACGGCAGTTCCGCACCTGTCTTGTTAAACTGTTTACAGCTTCAGGGGAGAGAAGGGATCCAGAAATCGCTTGGATTCTCAGTGAAGTCTTCGCAGAGACGGAGGTGCAAAATAGGTGGACTGGAAGAAACAAAAAAATTAACCTCGTGGGTAGATATGAAACGGAGCAGAGGTGCACAGATATGTAGACCCCGTTCTTTCTTGAAACGTCTAGAAAGTGAAACTGAAGCCAAATTACGGAGGGCCTGGAGTGTCAGTCTTAGGAGCTTGGCCGTACGGGGTTGACAGCGGGTGCCACGGACGGCTCGGAAGAGGGCAAGGGCATAACCCAAGAGCCCTGGGAGGTGTAGGAGAGGTCGCAGCGAGGGAGGTAGAAAGGCATGCGATTCTCCGAAGCAGTCACCGTAACCCAGGTGTAAACTCATAAACGGTAGACGCGGAGTAAGGGCGACACAGACGCCAGGGAGGAGTACGAGGGACACTAGAAAGGAAAACGGTCGGAGCTTTACCAGGGATTGGGTGCATTCCTTTCTCCCTCTAACAGAGGTTATCAGTAACCGGGCTAGTTGCTGGGAATCAAGAGTAAGCAAAACAGGCGTGATCTCTTCTTCCTCACAGACCACGGGGTAAACTTACCTACCTGAAACTGGATGCGAAAGGCGATGACGGCCATAAGCGAGAGGTGCGTGGTGTCACGTGAGCTACGGTAGGGAGACGAGATGAGTTGAGTAGGTAAGGGGACGCTTTCTTGACCAAGTGACACCTGAGAAGACATGAGAAGGGTGAGGCGGCATCAGTCAGCTGCAAACTAAACAGAGGGACACTTCCTGCAGAGGGGCAGCACGGGCAATGCGCCGTTGTAAGTATGCAGGCCTGAGAGGAGGCCACTGTGGGCAGGATGATTGAGAATGAAAGGAAGGAGCTGCAAGACGAGGCCGCAGAGATCACGCTCCACCCTGCCCAGGGGATGCCCTGCCCTGCGGACTAGCACACCCAGAGAGAGAGTACCAGTGCACAGCCAGATGACGAGCCTGCTCGAGGATGCAAGCCAACGCTGCTTCTTTCACCAAGAAAGTCTTGCCTGGTAAACTAAACAGCGTATCCATAGAGCGGACACGTGATTTACATTCTGAAGCAGGCGCCCCGCCTTACGGAACGGCGACGGTTCTCAGGGGGGCCGGGCAGGAGCCGCTCCGCGCATCTGTCCCAGGGACGCACCCACCTGCGGGACCTCCGGCCGCCTCGCAGGAAGCTACGACGCCCAGTCCCACGGCTACCTGTGCAGCGAGGTGTACTCCGCGGACGCGTGCCACACACACTTCAAGTGGGAGGGCGGCCTGAGTGGCAAGGCGAGAGGCCGGCCTGCCGCGCAGACCAAGAAGGCGCTCTTCGGCCTGGGCCTAGGTGCTTGAGCCGCCCCCCTGGGCCTACCGGGCTCTGAGGGCCCTGCCCTGGACCCCCAGCCCCCCACCCACGCCCTTGGTTCAGTCACAGCAGAGGTGGCCACACCCACACCCTCTGTGACCTCCGCGTTCCACCCTCCTGCAGCCCCGCCCGCCCCCCTCCGCCGGTTGCCCTGGGCTACCGAAGCTGCATCCTGGGGCCAGGGGGTTCCCAGGAGGCCAAGGGAAGACACGATGGCCTTCAATGAGTCGCAGAGGCCTTACGTGGCCTTGTGTGGTTGGGCTCACCTCTTACGTTTCAGTGAACTCTGGAAGAGGACAGGGACCTGCAGCCTCACAGTTGGGCTCCACGGTAAGGTGTGCGGGACAGACCTCAAACTGACCCACGGCATGGAGCAACACCCGCCATCGAGAGGTCTACAAGAGAGCCGCTGCAGCTAGCCCACAGGTCCGAGAAAACTAGATTCTTCTTTATGTAAGTGAGTTTTGGGGAGATTTGTTGCAAAGCATTATCACAGCGAGAGCCGACTAGTACAACTTTCTCCAAATCACTGCCATGTCCACGGCTGCCACCGTGCCTACGTGTAAGGCAACTGTGTCCTCGAACTTTGAGAACTCCTGAATGAATTCTCGGTGCCTCTCCAACACAATGTACGTGGCTAAGGTGTCCCCAGATAACTTCACTAACGTACCACCGAGACCGCCCTAAGCTTTCAGTAAAAGCAATGCGACGCTCTTTCTATTCGTTTTCTGTTTCTACGTAGGTAAAATGCTTTCCGTCAATCTAAAAGGATGGAAAATTGGCACAAAACACTCTGTGCATAGTTGTTTTTCACAAAGGAAAATCACAAACGAAACAGGCATTTCACCGGGTGTAGAGCACTAACGCCCCCTAGTGCCTCTAAATGCCAAGTGAACAGAGGCGCTTAATTAAATATCGAATCCCAGCTCTCTCCGCTTGAGAGGGAGAGCAAGCCATTCTCAAGTGGAGGAGGGATGTTTTCAGCAGCTATCTGCAACATTCTCTGGACCTGGCCACTGTGTAGCTACAAAGAAACCTTTTGTCTGAGGAAACTAACTAAAGAAACTTGGAAGTGGAAAAAGCGAGAAAGAATGAGACAATACCCTTATCTTGGTGACTCATTCACTTATTCGGTCACTTACCAAATCAAATATCCACTACGTGTAGAGAGTACTGTGCTTAAAACCGCCAGGACACGGAGACGTACCCCCATTCGCAGGGAGGTTAGATACCAGAGAGGGAGACAAGATGTAGATTACCTTACGGCAGTTCCGCACCTGTCTTGTTAAACTGTTTACAGCTTCAGGGGAGAGAAGGGATCCAGAAATCGCTTGGATTCTCAGTGAAGTCTTCGCAGAGACGGAGGTGCAAAATAGGTGGACTGGAAGAAACAAAAAAATTAACCTCGTGGGTAGATATGAAACGGAGCAGAGGTGCACAGATATGTAGACCCCGTTCTTTCTTGAAACGTCTAGAAAGTGAAACTGAAGCCAAATTACGGAGGGCCTGGAGTGTCAGTCTTAGGAGCTTGGCCGTACGGGGTTGACAGCGGGTGCCACGGACGGCTCGGAAGAGGGCAAGGGCATAACCCAAGAGCCCTGGGAGGTGTAGGAGAGGTCGCAGCGAGGGAGGTAGAAAGGCATGCGATTCTCCGAAGCAGTCACCGTAACCCAGGTGTAAACTCATAAACGGTAGACGCGGAGTAAGGGCGACACAGACGGCAGGGAGGAGTACGAGGGACACTAGAAAGGAAAACGGTCGGAGCTTTACCAGGGATTGGGTGCATTCCTTTCTCCCTCTAACAGAGGTTATCAGTAACCGGGCTAGTTGCTGGGAATCAAGAGTAAGCAAAACAGGCGTGATCTCTTCTTCCTCACAGACCACGGGGTAAACTTACCTACCTGAAACTGGATGCGAAAGGCGATGACGGCCATAAGCGAGAGGTGCGTGGTGTCACGTGAGCTACGGTAGGGAGACGAGATGAGTTGAGTAGGTAAGGGGACGCTTTCTTGACCAAGTGACACCTGAGAAGACATGAGAAGGGTGAGGCGGCATCAGTCAGCTGCAAACTAAACAGAGGGACACTTCCTGCAGAGGGGCAGCACGGGCAATGCGCCGTTGTAAGTATGCAGGCCTGAGAGGAGGCCACTGTGGGCAGGATGATTGAGAATGAAAGGAAGGAGCTGCAAGACGAGGCCGCAGAGATCACGCTCCACCCTGCCCAGGGGATGCCCTGCCCTGCGGACTAGCACACCCAGAGAGAGAGTACCAGTGCACAGCCAGATGACAAGCCTGCTCGAGGATGCAAGCCAACGCTGCTTCTTTCACCAAGAAAGTCTTGCCTGGTAAACTAAACAGCGTATCCATAGAGCGGACACGTGATTTACATTCTGAAGCAGGCGCCCCGCCTTACGGAACGGCGACGGTTCTCAGGGGGGCCGGGCTGGAGCCGCTCCACGCGTATGTCCCAGGGACCCACCCGCCTGCGGGACCTCCGGCCGCCTCGCAGGAAGCTACGACGCCCAGTCCCACGGCTACCTGTGCAGCGAGGTGTACTCCGCGGACGCGTGCCACACACACTTCAAGTGGGAGGGCAGCCTGAGTGGCAAGGCGAGAGGCCGGCCTGCCGCGCAGACCAAGAAGGCGCTCTTCGGCCTGGGCCTTGGTGCTTGCGCCGCCCCCCTGGGCCTACCGGGCTCTGAGGGCCCTGCCCTGGACCCCCAGCCCCCCACCCACACCCTCTGTGACCTCCGCGTTCCACCCTCCTGCAGCCCCGCCCGCCCCCCTCCGCCGGTTGCCCTGGGCTACCGAAGCTGCATCCTGGGGCCAGGGGGTTCCCAGGAGGCCAAGGGAAGACACGATGGCCTTCAATGAGTCGCAGAGGCCTTACGTGGCCTTGTGTGGTTGGGCTCACCTCTTACGTTTCAGTGAACTCTGCGAGAGGACAGGGACCTGCAGCCTCACAGTTGGGCTCCACGGTAAGGTGTGCGGGACAGACCTCAAACTGACCCACGGCATGGAGCAACACCCGCCATCGAGAGGTCTACAAGAGAGCCGCTGCAGCTAGCCCACAGGTCCGAGAAAACTAGATTCTTCTTTATGTAAGTGAGTTTTGGGGAGATTTGTTGCAAAGCATTATCACAGCGAGAGCCGACTAGTACAACATTCTCCAAATCACTGCCATGTCCACGGCTGCCACCGTGCCTACGTGTAAGGCAACTGTGTCCTCGAACTTTGAGAACTCCTGAATGAATTCTCGGTGCCTCTCCAACACAATGTACGTGGCTAAGGTGTCCCCAGATAACTTCACTAACGTACCACCGAGACCGCCCTAAGCTTTCAGTAAATGCAATGCGACGCTCTTTCTATTCCTTTTCTGTTTCTACGTAGGTAAAATGCTTTCCGTCAATCTAAAAGGATGGAAGATTGGCACAAAACACTCTGTGCATAGTTGTTTTTCACAAAGGAAAATCACAAACGAAACAGGCATTTCACCGGGTATAGAGCACTAACGCCCCCTAGTGCCTCTAAATGCCAAGTGAACAGAGGCGCTTAATTAAATATCGAATCCCAGCTCTCTCCGCTTGAGAGGGAGAGCAAGCCATTCTCAAGTGGAGGAGGGATGTTTTCAGCAGCTATCTGCGACATTCTCTGGACCTGGCCACTGTGTAGCTACAAAGAAACCTTTTGTCTGAGGAAACTAACTAAAGAAACTTGGAAGTGGAAAAAGCGAGAAAGAATGAGACAATACCCTTATCTTGGTGACTCATTCACTTATTCGGTCACTTACCAAATCAAATATCCACTACGTGTAGAGAGTACTGTGCTGAAAACCGCACAGGACACGGAGACGTACCCCCATTCGCAGGGAGGTTAGATACCAGAGAGGGAGACAAGATGTAGATTACCTTACGGCAGTTCCGCACCTGTCTTGTTAAACTGTTTACAGCTTCAGGGGAGAGAAGGGATCCAGAAATCGCTTGGATTCTCAGTGAAGTCTTCGCAGAGACGGAGGTGCAAAATAGGTGGACTGGAAGAAACAAAAAAATTAACCTCGTGGGTAGATATGAAACGGAGCAGAGGTGCACAGATATTTAGACCCCGTTCTTTCTTGAAACGTCTAGAAAGTGAAACTGAAGCCAAATTACGGAGGGCCTGGAGTGTCAGTCTTAGGAGCTTGGCCGTACGGGGTTGACAGCGGGTGCCACGGACGGCTCGGAAGAGGGCAAGGGCATAACCCAAGAGCCCTGGGAGGTGTAGGAGAGGTCGCAGCGAGGGAGGTAGAAAGGCATGCGATTCTCCGAAGCAGTCACCGTAACCCAGGTGTAAACTCATAAACGGTAGACGCGGAGTAAGGGCGACACAGACGGCAGGGAGGAGTACGAGGGACACTAGAAAGGAAAACGGTCGGGGCTTCACCAGGGATTGGGTGCATTCCTTTCTCCCTCTAACAGAGGTTATCAGTAACCGGGCTAGTCGCTGGGAATCAAGAGTAAGCAAAACAGGCGTGATCTCTTCTTCCTCACGGGCCACGGGGTAAACTTACCTACCTGAAACTGGATGCGAAAGGCGATGACGGCCATAAGCGAGAGGTGCGTGGTGTCACGTGAGCTACGGTAGGGAGACGAGATGAGTTGAGTAGGTAAGGGGACGCTTTCTTGACCAAGTGACACCTGAGAAGACATGAGAAGGGTGAGGCGGCATCAGTCAGCTGCAAACTAAACAGAGGGACACTTCCTGCAGAGGGGCAGCACGGGCAATGCGCCGTTGTAAGTATGCAGGCCTGAGAGGAGGCCACTGTGGGCAGGATGATTGAGAATGAAAGGAAGGAGCTGCAAGACGAGGCCGCAGAGATCACGCTCCACCCTGCCCAGGGGATGCCCTGCCCTGCGGACTAGCACACCCAGAGAGAGAGTACCAGTGCACAGCCAGATGACAAGCCTGCTCGACGATGCAAGCCAACGCTGCTTCTTTCACCAAGAAAGTCTTGCCTGGTAAACTAAACAGCGTATCCATAGAGCGGACACGTGATTTACATTCTGAAGCAGGCGCCCCGCCTTACGGAACGGTGACGGTTCTCAGGGGGGCCGGGCAGGAGCCGCTCCGCGCGTCTGTCCCAGGGACCAACCCACCTGCGGGACCTCCGGCCGCCTCGCAGGAAGCTACGACGCCCAGTCCCACGGCTACCTGTGCAGCGAGGTGTACTCCGCGGACGCGTGCCACACACACTTCAAGAGGGAGGGCGGCCTGAGTGGCAAGTCGAGAGGCCGGCCTGCCGTGCAGACCAAGAAGGCGCTCTTCGGCCTGGGCCTAGGTGCTTGCGCCACCCCCCTGGGCCTACCGGGCTCTGAGGGCCCTGCCCTGGACCCCCAGCCCCCCACCCACGCCCTTGGTTCAGTCACAGCAGAGGTGGCCACACCCACACCCTCTGTGACCTCAGCGTTCCACCCTCCTGCAGCCCTGCCCGCCCCCCTCCGCCGGTTGCCCTGGGCTACCGAAGCTGCATCCTGGGGCCAGGGGGTTCCCAGGAGGCCAAGGGAAGACACGATGGCCTTCAATGAGTCGCAGAGGCCTTACGTGGCCTTGTGTGGTTGGGCTCACCTCTTACGTTTCAGTGAACTCTGCGAGAAGACAGGGACCTGCAGCCTCACAGTTGGGCTCCACGGTAAGGTGTGCGGGACAGACCTCAAACTGACCCATGGCATGGAGCAACACCCGCCATCGAGAGGTCTACAAGAGAGCCGCTGCAGCTAGCCCACAGGTCCGAGAAAACTAGATTCTTCTTTATGTAAGTGAGTTTTGGGGAGATTTGTTGCAAAGCATTATCACAGCGAGAGCCGACTAGTACAACATTCTCCAAATCACTGCCATGTCCACGGCTGCCACCGTGCCTACGTGTAAGGCAACTGTGTCCTCGAACTTTGAGAACTCCTGAATGAATTCTCGGTGCCTCTCCAACACAATGTACGTGGCTAAGGTGTCCCCAGATAACTTCACTAACGTACCACCGAGACCGCCCTAAGCTTTCATTAAACGCAATGCGACGCTCTTTCTATTCCTTTTCTGTTTCTACGTAGGTAAAATGCTTTCCGTCAATCTAAAAGGATGGAAAATTGGCACAAAACACTCTGTGCATAGTTGTTTTTCACAAAGGAAAATCACAAACGAAACAGGCATTTCACCGGGTGTAGAGCACTAACGCCCCCTAGTGCCTCTAAATGCCAAGTGAACAGAGGCGCTTAATTAAATATCGAATCCCAGCTCTCTCCGCTTGAGAGGGAGAGCAAGCCATTCTCAAGTGGAGGAGGGATGTTTTCAGCAGCTATCTGCAACATTCTCTGGACCTGGCCACTGTGTAGCTACAAAGAAACCTTTTGTCTGAGGAAACTAACTAAAGAAACTTGGAAGTGGAAAAAGCGAGAAAGAATGAGACAATACCCTTATCTTGGTGACTCATTCACTTATTCGTTCACTTACCAAATCAAATATCCACTACGTGTAGTGAGTACTGTGCTGAAAACCGCACAGAACACGGAGACGTACCCCCATTCGCAGGGAGGTTAGATACCAGAGAGGGAGACAAGATGTAGATTACCTTACGGCAGTTCCGCACCTGTCTTGTTAAACTGTTTACAGCTTCAGGGGAGAGAAGGGATCCAGAAATCGCTTGGATTCTCAGTGAAGTCTTCGCAGAGACGGAGATGCAAAATAGGTGGACTGGAAGAAACAAAAAAATTAACCTCGTGGGTAGATATGAAACGGAGCAGAGGTGCACAGATATTTAGACCCCGTTCTTTCTTGAAACGTCTAGAAAGTGAAACTGAAGCCAAATTACGGAGGGCCTGGAGTGTCAGTCTTAGGAGCTTGGCCGTACGGGGTTGACAGCGGGTGCCACGGACGGCTTGGAAGAGGGCAAGGGCATAACCCAAGAGCCCTGGGAGGTGTAGGAGAGGTCGCAGCGAGGGAGGTAGAAAGGCATGCGATTCTCCGAAGCAGTCACCGTAACCCAGGTGTAAACTCATAAACGGTAGACGCGGAGTAAGGGCGACACAGACGGCAGGGAGGAGTACGAGGGACACTAGAAAGGAAAACGGTCGGGGCTTCACCAGGGATTGGGTGCATTCCTTTCTCCCTCTAACAGAGGTTATCAGTAACCGGGCTAGTCGCTGGGAATCAAGAGTAAGCAAAACAGGCGTGATCTCTTCTTCCTCACGGACCACGGGGTAAACTTACCTACCTGAAACTGGATGCGAAAGGCGATGACGGCCATAAGCGAGAGGTGCGTGGTGTCACGTGAGCTACGGTAGGGAGACGAGATGAGTTGAGTAGGTAAGGGGACGCTTTCTTGACCAAGTGACACCTGAGAAGACATGAGAAGGGTGAGGCGGCATCAGTCAGCTGCAAACTAAACAGAGGGACACTTCCTGCAGAGGGGCAGCACGGGCAATGCGCCGTTGTAAGTATGCAGGCCTGAGAGGAGGCCACTGTGGGCAGGATGATTGAGAATGAAAGGAAGGAGCTGCAAGATGAGGCCGCAGAGATCACGCTCCACCCTGCCCAGGGGATGCCCTGCCCTGCGAACTAGCACACCCAGAGAGAGAGTACCAGTGCACAGCCAGATGACAAGCCTGCTCGACGATGCAAGCCAACGCTGCTTCTTTCACCAAGAAAGTCTTGCCTGGTAAACTAAACAGCGTATCCATAGAGCGGACACGTGATTTACATTCTGAAGCAGGCGCCCCGCCTTACGGAACGGCGACGGTTCTCAGGGGGGCCGGGCAGGAGCCGCTCCGCGCGTCTGTCCCAGGGACCCACCCACCTGCGGGACCTCCGGCCGCCTCGCAGGAAGCTACGAAGCCCAGTCCCACGGCTACCTGTGCAGCGAGGTGTACTCCGCGGACGCGTGCCACACACACTTCAAGAGGGAGGGCGGCCTGAGTGGCAAGGCGAGAGGCCGGCCTGCCGCGCAGACCAAGAAGGCGCTCTTCGGCCTGGGCCTAGGTGCTTGCGCCACCCCCCTGGGCCTACCGGGCTCTGAGGGCCCTGCCCTGGACCCCCAGCCCCCCACCCATGCCCTTGGTTTAGTCACAGCAGAGGTGGCCACACCCACACCCTCTGTGACCTCCGCGTTCCACCCTCCTGCAGCCCCGCCCGCCCCCCTCCGCCGGTTGCCCTGGGCTACCGAAGCTGCATCCTGGGGCCAGGGGGTTCCCAGGAGGCCAAGGGAAGACACGATGGCCTTCAATGAGTCGCAGAGGCCTTACGTGGCCTTGTGTGGTTGGGCTCACCTCTTACGTTTCAGTGAACTCTGCGAGAGGACAGGGACCTGCAGCCTCACAGTTGGGCTCCACGGTAAGGTGTGCGGGACAGACCTCAAACTGACCCACGGCATGGAGCAACACCCGCCATCGAGAGGTCTACAAGAGAGCCGCTGCAGCTAGCCCACAGGTCCGAGAAAACTAGATTCTTCTTTATGTAAGTGAGTTTTGGGGAGATTTGTTGCAAAGCATTATCACAGCAAGAGCCGACTAGTACAACATTCTCCAAATCACTGCCATGTCCACGGCTGCCACCGTGCCTACGTGTAAGGCAACTGTGTCCTCGAACTTTGAGAACTCCTGAATGAATTCTCGGTGCCTCTCCAACACAATGTACGTGGCTAAGGTGTCCCCAGATAACTTCACTAACGTACCACCGAGACCGCCCTAAGCTTTCATTAAACGCAATGCGACGCTCTTTCTATTCGTTTTCTGTTTCTACGTAGGTAAAATGCTTTCCGTCAATCTAAAAGGATGGAAAATTGGCACAAAACACTCTGTGCATAGTTGTTTTTCACAAAGGAAAATCACAAACGAAACAGGCATTTCACCGGGTGTAGAGCACTAACGCCCCCTAGTGCCTCTAAATGCCAAGTGAACAGAGGCGCTTAATTAAATATCGAATCCCAGCTCTCTCCGCTTGAGAGGGAGAGCAAGCCATTCTCAAGTGGAGGAGGGATGTTTTCAGCAGCTATCTGCGACATTCTCTGGACCTGGCCACTGTGTAGCTACAAAGAAACCTTTTGTCTGAGGAAACTAACTAAAGAAACTTGGAAGTGGAAAAAGCGAGAAAGAATGAGACAATACCCTTATCTTGGTGACTCATTCACTTATTCGTTCACTTACCAAATCAAATATCCACTACGTGTAGAGAGTACTGTGCTGAAAACCGCACAGAACACGG
Organism: Leucopleurus acutus; assembly: GCF_964270905.1. Classification (NCBI taxonomy): domain Eukaryota; kingdom Metazoa; phylum Chordata; class Mammalia; order Artiodactyla; family Delphinidae; genus Leucopleurus; species Leucopleurus acutus. Next base: position 31,951,216 of record NC_139143.1, on the reverse strand, counting down.
AGACGTACCCCCATTCGCAGGGAGGTTAGATACCAGAGAGGGAGACAAGATGTAGATTACCTTACGGCAGTTCCGCACCTGTCTTGTTAAACTGTTTACAGCTTCAGGGGAGAGAAGGGATCCAGAAATCGCTTGGATTCTCAGTGAAGTCTTTGCAGAGACAGAGGTGCAAAATAGGTGGACTGGAAGAAACAAAAAAATTAACCTCGTGGGTAGATATGAAACGGAGCAGAGGTGCACAGATATTTAGACCCCGTTCTTTCTTGAAACGTCTAGAAAGTGAAACTGAAGCCAAATTACGGAGGGCCTGGAGTGTCAGTCTTAGGAGCTTGGCCGTACGGGGTTGACAGCGGGTGCCACGGACGGCTCGGAAGAGGGCAAGGGCATAACCCAAGAGCCCTGGGAGGTGTAGGAGAGGTCGCAGCGAGGGAGGTAGAAAGGCATGCGATTCTCTGAAGCAGTCACCGTAACCCAGGTGTAAACTCATAAACGGTAGACGCGGAGTAAGGGCGACACAGACGGCAGGGAGGAGTACGAGGGACACTAGAAAGGAAAACGGTCGGGGCTTCACCAGGGATTGGGTGCATTCCTTTCTCCCTCTAACAGAGGTTATCAGTAACCGGGCTAGTCGCTGGGAATCAAGAGTAAGCAAAACAGGCGTGATCTCTTCTTCCTCACGGGCCACGGGGTAAACTTACCTACCTGAAACTGGATGCGAAAGGCGATGACGGCCATAAGCGAGAGGTGCGTGGTGTCACGTGAGCTACGGTAGGGAGACGAGATGAGTTGAGTAGGTAAGGGGACGCTTTCTTGACCAAGTGACACCTGAGAAGAGATGAGAAGGGTGAGGTGGCATCAGTCAGCTGCAAACTAAACAGAGGGACACTTCCTGCAGAGGGGCAGCACGGGCAATGCGCCGTTGTAAGTATGCAGGCCTGAGAGGAGGCCACTGTGGGCAGGATGATTGAGAATGAAAGGAAGGAGCTGCAAGACGAGGCCGCAGAGATCACGCTCCACCCTGCCCAGGGGATGCCCTGCCCTGCGGACTAGCACACCCAGAGAGAGAGTACCAGTGCACAGCCAGATGACAAGCCTGCTCGACGATGCAAGCCAACGCTGCTTCTTTCACCAAGAAAGTCTTGCCTGGTAAACTAAACAGCGTATCCATAGAGCGGACACGTGATTTACATTCTGAAGCAGGCGCCCCGCCTTACGGAACGGTGACGGTTCTCAGGGGGGCCGGGCAGGAGCCGCTCCGCGCGTCTGTCCCAGGGACCAACCCACCTGCGGGACCTCCGGCCGCCTCGCAGGAAGCTACGACGCCCAGTCCCACGGCTACCTGTGCAGCGAGGTGTACTCCGCGGACGCGTGCCACACACACTTCAAGAGGGAGGGCGGCCTGAGTGGCAAGTCGAGAGGCCGGCCTGCCGCGCAGACCAAGAAGGCGCACTTCGGCCTGGGCCTAGGTGCTCGCGCCACCCCCCTGGTCCTACCGGGCTCTGAGGGCCCTGCCCTGGACCCCCAGCCCCCCACCCACGCCCTTGGTTCAGTCACAGCAGAGGTGGCCACACCCACACCCTCTGTGACCTCAGCGTTCCACCCTCCTGCAGCCCTGCCCGCCCCCCTCCGCCGGTTGCCCTGGGCTACCGAAGCTGCATCCTGGGGCCAGGGGGTTCCCAGGAGGCCAAGGGAAGACACGATGGCCTTCAATGAGTCGCAGAGGCCTTACGTGGCCTTGTGTGGTTGGGCTCACCTCTTACGTTTCAGTGAACTCTGCGAGAAGACAGGGACCTGCAGCCTCACAGTTGGGCTCCACGGTAAGGTGTGCGGGACAGACCTCAAACTGACCCATGGCATGGAGCAACACCCGCCATCGAGAGGTCTACAAGAGAGCCGCTGCAGCTAGCCCACAGGTCCGAGAAAACTAGATTCTTCTTTATGTAAGTGAGTTTTGGGGAGATTTGTTGCAAAGCATTATCACAGCGAGAGCCGACTAGTACAACATTCTCCAAATCACTGCCATGTCCACGGCTGCCACCGTGCCTACGTGTAAGGCAACTGTGTCCTCGAACTTTGAGAACTCCTGAATGAATTCTCGGTGCCTCTCCAACACAATGTACGTGGCTAAGGTGTCCCCAGATAACTTCACTAACGTACCACCGAGACCGCCCTAAGCTTTCATTAAACGCAATGCGACGCTCTTTCTATTCCTTTTCTGTTTCTACGTAGGTAAAATGCTTTCCGTCAATCTAAAAGGATGGAAAATTGGCACAAAACACTCTGTGCATAGTTGTTTTTCACAAAGGAAAATCACAAACGAAACAGGCATTTCACCGGGTGTAGAGCACTAACGCCCCCTAGTGCCTCTAAATGCCAAGTGAACAGAGGCGCTTAATTAAATATCGAATCCCAGCTCTCTCCGCTTGAGAGGGAGAGCAAGCCATTCTCAAGTGGAGGAGGGATGTTTTCAGCAGCTATCTGCAACATTCTCTGGACCTGGCCACTGTGTAGCTACAAAGAAACCTTTTGTCTGAGGAAACTAACTAAAGAAACTTGGAAGTGGAAAAAGCGAGAAAGAATGAGACAATACCCTTATCTTGGTGACTCATTCACTTATTCGGTCACTTACCAAATCAAATATCCACTACGTGTAGAGAGTACTGTGCTGAAAACCGCACAGAACACGGAGACGTACCCCCATTCGCAGGGAGGTTAGATACCAGAGAGGGAGACAAGATGTAGATTACCTTACGGCAGTTCCGCACCTGTCTTCTTAAACTGTTTACAGCTTCAGGGGAGAGAAGGGATCCAGAAATCGCTTGGATTCTCAGTGAAGTCTTCGCAGAGACGGAGGTGCAAAATAGGTGGACTGGAAGAAACAAAAAAATTAACCTCGTGGGTAGATATGAAACGGAGCAGAGGTGCACAGATATTTAGACCCCGTTCTTTCTTGAAACGTCTAGAAAGTGAAACTGAAGCCAAATTACGGAGGGCCTGGAGTGTCAGTCTTAGGAGCTTGGCCGTACGGGGTTGACAGCGGGTGCCACGGACGGCTCGGAAGAGGGCAAGGGCATAACCCAAGAGCCCTGGGAGGTGTAGGAGAGGTCGCAGCGAGGGAGGTAGAAAGGCATGCGATTCTCCGAAGCAGTCACCGTAACCCAGGTGTAAACTCATAAACGGTAGACGCGGAGTAAGGGCGACACAGACGGCAGGGAGGAGTACGAGGGACACTAGAAAGGAAAACGGTCGGGGCTTCACCAGGGATTGGGTGCATTCCTTTCTCCCTCTAACAGAGGTTATCAGTAACCGGGCTAGTCGCTGGGAATCAAGAGTAAGCAAAAGAGGCGTGATCTCTTCTTCCTCACGGACCACGGGGTAAACTTACCTACCTGAAAGTGGATGCGAAAGGCGATGACGGCCATAAGCGAGAGGTGCGTGGTGTCACGTGAGCTACGGTAGGGAGACGAGATGAGTTGAGTAGGTAAGGGGACGCTTTCTTGACCAAGTGACACCTGAGAAGACATGAGAAGGGTGAGGCGGCATCAGTCAGCTGCAAACTAAACAGAGGGACACTTCCTGCAGAGGGGCAGCACGGGCAATGCGCCGTTGTAAGTATGCAGGCCTGAGAGGAGGCCACTGTGGGCAGGATGATTGAGAATGAAAGGAAGGAGCTGCAAGACGAGGCCGCAGAGATCACGCTCCACCCTGCCCAGGGGATGCCCTGCCCTGCGGACTAGCACACCCAGAGAGAGAGTACCAGTGCACAGCCAGATGAGGAGCCTGCTCGACGATGCAAGCCAACGCTGCTTCTTTCACCAAGAAAGTCTTGCCTGGTAAACTAAACAGCGTATCCATAGAGCGGACACGTGATTTACATTCTGAAGCAGGCGCCCCGCCTTACGGAACGGCGACGGTTCTCAGGGGGGCCGGGCAGGAGCCGCTCCGCGCGTCTGTCCCAGGGACCCACCCGCCTGCGGGACCTCCGGCCGCCTCGCAGGAAGCTACGACGCCCAGTCCCACGACTACCTGTGCAGCGAGGTGTACTCCGCGGACGCGTGCCACACCCACTTCAAGTGGGAGGGCGGCCTGAGTGGCAAGGCGAGAGGCCGGCCTGCCGCGCAGACCAAGAAGGCGCTCTTCGGCCTGGGCCTAGGTGCTTGCGCCGCCCCCCTGGGCCTACCGGGCTCTGAGGGCCCTGCCCTGGACCCCCAGCCCCCCACCCACGCCCTTGGTTCAGTCACAGCAGAGGTGGCCACACCCACACCCTCTGTGACCTCTGCGTTCCACCCTCCTGCAGCCCCGCCCGCCCCCCTCCGCCGGTTGCCCTGGGCTACCGAAGCTGCATCCTGGGGCCAGGGGGTTCCCAGGAGGCCAAGGGAAGACACGATGGCCTTCAATGAGTCGCAGAGGCCTTACGTGGCCTTGTGTGGTTGGGCTCACCTCTTACGTTTCAGTGAACTCGGCGAGAGGACAGGGACCTGCAGCCTCACAGTTGGGCTCCACGGTAAGGTGTGCGGGACAGACCTCAAACTGACCCACGGCATGGAGCAACACCCGCCATCGAGAGGTCTACAAGAGAGCCGCTGCAGCTAGCCCACAGGTCCGAGAAAACTAGATTCTTCTTTATCTAAGTGAGTTTTGGGGAGATTTGTTGCAAAGCATTATCACAGCAAGAGCCGACTAGTACAACATTCTCCAAATCACTGCCATGTCCACGGCTGCCACCGTGCCTACGTGTAAGGCAACTGTGTCCTCGAACTTTGAGAACTCCTGAATGAATTCTCGGTGCCTCTCCAACACAATGTACGTGGCTAAGGTGTCCCCAGATAACTTCACTAACGTACCACCGAGACCGCCCTAAGCTTTCATTAAACGCAATGCAACGCTCTTTCTATTCGTTTTCTGTTTCTACGTAGGTAAAATGCTTTCCGTCAATCTAAAAGGATGGAAAATTGGCACAAAACACTCTGTGCATAGTTGTTTTTCACAAAGGAAAATCACAAGCGAAACAGGCATTTCACCGGGTGTAGAGCACTAACGCCCCCTAGTGCCTCTAAATGCCAAGTGAACAGAGGCGCTTAATTAAATATCGAATCCCAGCTCTCTCCGCTTGAGAGGGAGAGCAAGCCATTCTCAAGTGGAGGAGGGATGTTTTCAGCAGCTATCTGCAACATTCTCTGGACCTGGCCACTGTGTAGCTACAAAGAAACCTTTTGTCTGAGGAAACTAACTAAAGAAACTTGGAAGTGGAAAAAGCGAGAAAGAATGAGACAATACCCTTATCTTGGTGACTCATTCACTTATTCGGTCACTTACCAAATCAAATATCCACTACGTGTAGAGAGTACTGTGCTGAAAACCGCACAGAACACGGAGACGTACCCCCATTCGCAGGGAGGTTAGATACCAGAGAGGGAGACAAGATGTAGATTACCTTACGGCAGTTCCGCACCTGTCTTGTTAAACTGTTTACAGCTTCAGGGGAGAGAAGGGATCCAGAAATCGCTTGGATTCTCAGTGAAGTCTTCGCAGAGACGGAGGTGCAAAATAGGTGGACTGGAAGAAACAAAAAAATTAACCTCGTGGGTAGATGTGAAACGGAGCAGAGGTGCACAGATATTTAGACCCCGTTCTTTCTTGAAACGTCTAGAAAGTGAAACTGAAGCCAAATTACGGAGGGCCTGGAGTGTCAGTCTTAGGAGCTTGGCCGTACGGGGTTGACAGCGGGTGCCACGGACGGCTCGGAAGAGGGCAAGGGCATAACCCAAGAGCCCTGGGAGGTGTAGGAGAGGTCGCAGCGAGGGAGGTAGAAAGGCATGCGATTCTCCGAAGCAGTCACCGTAACCCAGGTGTAAACTCATAAACGGTAGACGCGGAGTAAGGGCGACACAGACGGCAGGGAGGAGTACGAGGGACACTAGAAAGGAAAACGGTCGGGGCTTCACCAGGGATTGGGTGCATTCCTTTCTCCCTCTAACAGAGGTTATCAGTAACCGGGCTAGTCGCTGGGAATCAAGAGTAAGCAAAACAGGCGTGATCTCTTCTTCCTCACGGACCACGGGGTAAACTTACCTACCTGAAAGTGGATGCGAAAGGCGATGACGGCCATAAGCGAGAGGTGCGTGGTGTCACGTGAGCTACGGTAGGGAGACGAGATGAGTTGAGTAGGTAAGGGGACGCTTTCTTGACCAAGTGACACCTGAGAAGACATGAGAAGGGTGAGGCGGCATCAGTCAGCTGCAAACTAAACAGAGGGACACTTCCTGCAGAGGGGCAGCACGGGCAATGCGCCGTTGTAAGTATGCAGGCCTGAGAGGAGGCCACTGTGGGCAGGATGATTGAGAATGAAAGGAAGGAGCTGCAAGACGAGGCCGCAGAGATCACGCTCCACCCTGCCCAGGGGATGCCCTGCCCTGCGGACTAGCACACCCAGAGAGAGAGTACCAGTGCACAGCCAGATGACAAGCCTGCTCGACGATGCAAGCCAACGCTGCTTCTTTCACCAAGAAAGTCTTGCCTGGTAAACTAAACAGCGTATCCATAGAGCGGACACGTGATTTACATTCTGAAGCAGGCGCCCCGCCTTACGGAACGGCGACGGTTCTCAGGGGGGCCGGGCAGGAGCCGCTCTGCGCGTCTGTACCAGGGACCCACCCGCCTGCGGGACCTCCGGCCGCCTCGCAGGAAGCTACGACGCCCAGTCCCACGGCTACCTGTGCAGCGAGGTGTACTCCGCGGACGCGTGCCACACACACTTCAAGAGGGAGGGCGGCCTGAGTGGCAAGGCGAGAGGCCGGCCTGCCGCGCAGACCAAGAAGGCGCTCTTCGGCCTGGGCCTAGGTGCTTGCGCCACCCCCCTGGGCCTACCGGGCTCTGAGGGCCCTGCCCTGGACCCCCAGCCCCCCACCCACGCCCTTGGTTCAGTCACAGCAGAGGTGGCCACACCCACACCCTCTGTGACCTCAGCGTTCCACCCTCCTGCAGCCCCGCCCGCCCCCCTCCGCCGGTTGCCCTGGGCTACCGAAGCTGCATCCTGGGGCCAGGGGGTTCCCAGGAGGCCAAGGGAAGACACGATGGCCTTCAATGTGTCGCAGAGGCCTTACGTGGCCTTGTGTGGTTGGGCTCACCTCTTACGTTTCAGTGAACTCTGCGAGAAGACAGGGACCTGCAGCCTCACAGTTGGGCTCCACGGTAAGGTGTGCGGGACAGACCTCAAACTGACCCACGGCATGGAGCAACACCCGCCATCGAGAGGTCTACAAGAGAGCCGCTGCAGCTAGCCCACAGGTCCGAGAAAACTAGATTCTTCTTTATGTAAGTGAGTTTTGGGGAGATTTGTTGCAAAGCATTATCACAGCGAGAGCCGACTAGTACAACATTCTCCAAATCACTGCCATGTCCACGGCTGCCACCGTGCCTACGTGTAAGGCAACTGTGTCCTCGAACTTTGAGAACTCCTGAATGAATTCTCGGTGCCTCTCCAACACAATGTACGTGGCTAAGGTGTCCCCAGATAACTTCACTAACGTACCACCGAGACCGCCCTAAGCTTTCATTAAACGCAATGCGACGCTCTTTCTATTCGTTTTCTGTTTCTACGTAGGTAAAATGCTTTCCGTCAATCTAAAAGGATGGAAAATTGGCACAAAACACTCTGTGCATAGTTGTTTTTCACAAAGGAAAATCACAAACGAAACAGGCATTTCACCGGGTGTAGAGCACTAACGCCCCCTAGTGCCTCTAAATGCCAAGTGAACAGAGGCGCTTAATTAAATATCGAATCCCAGCTCTCTCCGCTTGAGAGGGAGAGCAAGCCATTCTCAAGTGGAGGAGGGATGTTTTCAGCAGCTATCTGCAACATTCTCTGGACCTGGCCACTGTGTAGCTACAAAGAAACCTTTTGTCTGAGGAAACTAACTAAAGAAACTTGGAAGTGGAAAAAGCGAGAAAGAATGAGACAATACCCTTATCTTGGTGACTCATTCACTTATTCGGTCACTTACCAAATCAAATATCCACTACGTGTAGAGAGTACTGTGCTGAAAACCGCACAGAACACGGAGACGTACCCCCATTCGCAGGGAGGTTAGATACCAGAGAGGGAGACAAGATGTAGATTACCTTACGGCAGTTCCGCACCTGTCTTGTTAAACTGTTTACAGCTTCAGGGGAGAGAAGGGATCCAGAAATCGCTTGGATTCTCAGTGAAGTCTTCGCAGAGACGGAGGTGCAAAATAGGTGGACTGGAAGAAACAAAAAAATTAACCTCGTGGGTAGATATGAAACGGAGCAGAGGTGCACAGATATTTAGACCCCGTTCTTTCTTGAAACGTCTAGAAAGTGAAACTGAAGCCAAATTACGGAGGGCCTGGAGTGTCAGTCTTAGGAGCTTGGCCGTACGGGGTTGACAGCGGGTGCCACGGACGGCTCGGAAGAGGGCAAGGGCATAACCCAAGAGCCCTGGGAGGTGTAGGAGAGGTCGCAGCGAGGGAGGTAGAAAGGCATGCGATTCTCCGAAGCAGTCACCGTAACCCAGGTGTAAACTCATAAACGGTAGACGCGGAGTAAGGGCGACACAGATGGCAGGGAGGAGTACGAGGGACACTAGAAAGGAAAACGGTCGGGGCTTCACCAGGGATTGGGTGCATTCCTTTCTCCCTCTAACAGAGGTTATCAGTAACCGGGCTAGTCGCTGGGAATCAAGAGTAAGCAAAACAGGCGTGATCTCTTCTTCCTCACGGACCACGGGGTAAACTTACCTACCTGAAACTGGATGCGAAAGGCGATGACGGCCATAAGCGAGAGGTGCGTGGTGTCACGTGAGCTACGGTAGGGAGACGAGATGAGTTGAGTAGGTAAGGGGACGCTTTCTTGACCAAGTGACACCTGAGAAGACATGAGAAGGGTGAGGCGGCATCAGTCAGCTGCAAACTAAACAGAGGGACACTTCCTGCAGAGGGGCAGCACGGGCAATGCGCCGTTGTAAGTATGCAGGCCTGAGAGGAGGCCACTGTGGGCAGGATGATTGAGAATGAAAGGAAGGAGCTGCAAGACGAGGCCGCAGAGATCACGCTCCACCCTGCCCAGGGGATGCCCTGCCCTGCGGACTAGCACACCCAGAGAGAGAGTACCAGTGCACAGCCAGATGACAAGCCTGCTCGACGATGCAAGCCAACGCTGCTTCTTTCACCAAGAAAGTCTTGCCTGGTAAACTAAACAGCGTATCCATAGAGCGGACACGTGATTTACATTCTGAAGCAGGCGCCCCGCCTTACGGAACGGCGACGGTTCTCAGGGGGGCCGGGCAGGAGCCGCTCCGCGCGTCTGTCCCAGGGACCCACCCGCCTGCGGGACCTCCGGCCGCCTCGCAGGAAGCTACGACGCCCAGTCCCACGGCTACCTGTGCAGCGAGGTGTACTCTGCGGACGCGTGCCACACACACTTCAAGTGGGAGGGCGGCCTGAGTGGCAAGGCGAGAGGCCGGCCTGCTGCGCAGACCAAGAAGGTGCTCTTCGGCCTGCGCCTAGGTGCTTGCGCCGCCACCCTCGGCCTACCGGGCTCTGAGGGCCCTGCCCTGGACCCCCTGCCCCCCACCCCCCTTGGTTCAGTCACATCAGAGGTGGCCACACCCACACCCTCTGTGACCTCCGCGTTCCACCCTCCTGCAGCCCCGCCCGCCCCCCTCCGCCGGTTGCCCTGGGCTACCGAAGCTGCATCCTGGGGCCAGGGGGTTCCCAGGAGGCCAAGGGAAGACACGATGGCCTTCAATGAGTCGCAGAGGCCTTACGTGGCCTTGTGTGGTTGGGCTCACCTCTTACGTTTCAGTGAACTCTGCGAGAGGACAGGGACCTGCAGCCTCACAGTTGGGCTCCACGGTAAGGTGTGCGGGACAGACCTCAAACTGACCCACGGCATGGAGCAACACCCGCCATCGAGAGGTCTACAAGAGAGCCGCTGCAGCTAGCCCACAGGTCCGAGAAAACTAGATTCTTCTTTATCTAAGTGAGTTTTGGGGAGATTTGTTGCAAAGCATTATCACAGCGAGAGCCGACTAGTACAACATTCTCCAAATCACTGCCATGTCCACGGCTGCCACCGTGCCTACGTGTAAGGCAACTGTGTCCTCGAACTTTGAGAACTCCTGAATGAATTCTCGGTGCCTCTCCAACACAATGTACGTGGCTAAGGTGTCCCCAGATAACTTCACTAACGTACCACCGAGACCGCCCTAAGCTTTCATTAAACGCAATGCGACGCTCTTTCTATTCGTTTTCTGTTTCTACGTAGGTAAAATGCTTTCCGTCAATCTAAAAGGATGGAAAATTGGCACAAAACACTCTGTGCATAGTTCTTTTTCACAAAGGAAAATCACAAACGAAACAGGCATTTCACCGGGTGTAGAGCACTAACGCCCCCTAGTGCCTCTAAATGCCAAGTGAACAGAGGCGCTTAATTAAATATCGAATCCCAGCTCTCTCCGCTTGAGAGGGAGAGCAAGCCATTCTCAAGTGGAGGAGGGATGTTTTCAGCAGCTATCTGCAACATTCTCTGGACCTGGCCACTGTGTAGCTACAAAGAAACCTTTTGTCTGAGGAAACTAACTAAAGAAACTTGGAAGTGGAAAAAGCGAGAAAGAATGAGACAATACCCTTATCTTGGTGACTCATTCACTTATTCGGTCACTTACCAAATCAAATATCCACTACGTGTAGAGAGTACTGTGCTGAAAACCGCACAGAACACGGAGACGTACCCCCATTCGCAGGGAGGTTAGATACCAGAGAGGGAGACAAGATGTAGATTACCTTACGGCAGTTCCGCACCTGTCTTGTTAAACTGTTTACAGCTTCAGGGGAGAGAAGGGATCCAGAAATCGCTTGGATTCTCAGTGAAGTCTTCGCAGAGACGGAGGTGCAAAATAGGTGGACTGGAAGAAACAAAAAAATTAACCTCGTGGGTAGATGTGAAACGGAGCAGAGGTGCACAGATATTTAGACCCCGTTCTTTCTTGAAACGTCTAGAAAGTGAAACTGAAGCCAAATTACGGAGGGCCTGGAGTGTCAGTCTTAGGAGCTTGGCCGTACGGGGTTGACAGCGGGTGCCACGGACGGCTCGGAAGAGGGCAAGGGCATAACCCAAGAGCCCTGGGAGGTGTAGGAGAGGTCGCAGCGAGGGAGGTAGAAAGGCATGCGATTCTCCGAAGCAGTCACCGTAACCCAGGTGTAAACTCATAAACGGTAGACGCGGAGTAAGGGCGACACAGACGGCAGGGAGGAGTACGAGGGACACTAGAAAGGAAAACGGTCGGGGCTTCACCAGGGATTGGGTGCATTCCTTTCTCCCTCTAACAGAGGTTATCAGTAACCGGGCTAGTCGCTGGGAATCAAGAGTAAGCAAAACAGGCGTGATCTCTTCTTCCTCACGGGCCACGGGGTAAACTTACCTACCTGAAAGTGGATGCGAAAGGCGATGACGGCCATAAGCGAGAGGTGCGTGGTGTCACGTGAGCTACGGTAGGGAGACGAGATGAGTTGAGTAGGTAAGGGGACGCTTTCTTGACCAAGTGACACCTGAGAAGACATGAGAAGGGTGAGGCGGCATCAGTCAGCTGCAAACTAAACAGAGGGACACTTCCTGCAGAGGGGCAGCACGGGCAATGCGCCGTTGTAAGTATGCAGGCCTGAGAGGAGGCCACTGTGGGCAGGATGATTGAGAATGAAAGGAAGGAGCTGCAAGACGAGGCCGCAGAGATCACGCTCCACCCTGCCCAGGGGATGCCCTGCCCTGCGGACTAGCACACCCAGAGAGAGAGTACCAGTGCACAGCCAGATGACAAGCCTGCTCGACGATGCAAGCCAACGCTGCTTCTTTCACCAAGAAAGTCTTGCCTGGTAAACTAAACAGCGTATCCATAGAGCGGACACGTGATTTACATTCTGAAGCAGGCGCCCCGCCTTACGGAACGGCGACGGTTCTCAGGGGGGCCGGGCAGGAGCCGCTCCGCGCGTCTGTCCCAGGGACCCACCCACCTGCGGGACCTCCGGCCGCCTCGCAGGAAGCTACGACGCCCAGTCCCACGGCTACCTGTGCAGCGAGGTGTACTCCGCGGACGCGTGCCACACACACTTCAAGAGGGAGGGCGGCCTGAGTGGCAAGGCGAGAGGCCGGCCTGCCGCGCAGACCAAGAAGGCGCTCTTCGGCCTGGGCCTAGGTGCTTGCGCCACCCCCCTGGGCCTACCGGGCTCTGAGGGCCCTGCCCTGGAACCCCAGCCCCCCACCCACGCCCTTGGTTCAGTCACAGCAGAGGTGGCCACACCCACACCCTCTGTGACCTCTGCGTTCCACCCTCCTGCAGCCCCGCCCGCCCCCCTCCGCCGGTTGCCCTGGGCTACCGAAGCTGCATCCTGGGGCCAGGGGGTTCCCAGGAGGCCAAGGGAAGACACGATGGCCTTCAATGAGTCGCAGAGGCCTTACGTGGCCTTGTGTGGTTGGGCTCACCTCTTACGTTTCAGTGAACTCTGCGAGAGGACAGGGACCTGCAGCCTCACAGTTGGGCTCCACGGTAAGGTGTGCGGGACAGACCTCAAACTGACCCACGGCATGGAGCAACACCCGCCATCGAGAGGTCTACAAGAGAGCCGCTGCAGCTAGCCCACAGGTCCGAGAAAACTAGATTCTTCTTTATCTAAGTGAGTTTTGGGGAGATTTGTTGCAAAGCATTATCACAGCAAGAGCCGACTAGTACAACATTCTCCAAATCACTGCCATGTCCACGGCTGCCACCGTGCCTACGTGTAAGGCAACTGTGTCCTCGAACTTTGAGAACTCCTGAATGAATTCTCGGTGCCTCTCCAACACAATGTACGTGGCTAAGGTGTCCCCAGATAACTTCACTAACGTACCACCGAGACCGCCCTAAGCTTTCATTAAACGCAATGCAACGCTCTTTCTATTCGTTTTCTGTTTCTACGTAGGTAAAATGCTTTCCGTCAATCTAAAAGGATGGAAAATTGGCACAAAACACTCTGTGCATAGTTGTTTTTCACAAAGGAAAATCACAAGCGAAACAGGCATTTCACCGGGTGTAGAGCACTAACGCCCCCTAGTGCCTCTAAATGCTAAGTGAACAGAGGCGCTTAATTAAATATCGAATCCCAGCTCTCTCCGCTTGAGAGGGAGAGCAAGCCATTCTCAAGTGGAGGAGGGATGTTTTCAGCAGCTATCTGCAACATTCTCTGGACCTGGCCACTGTGTAGCTACAAAGAAACCTTTTGTCTGAGGAAACTAACTAAAGAAACTTGGAAGTGGAAAAAGCGAGAAAGAATGAGACAATACCCTTATCTTGGTGACTCATTCACTTATTCGGTCACTTACCAAATCAAATATCCACTACGTGTAGAGAGTACTGTGCTGAAAACCGCACAGAACACGGAGACGTACCCCCATTCGCAGGGAGGTTAGATACCAGAGAGGGAGACAAGATGTAGATTACCTTACGGCAGTTCCGCACCTGTCTTGTTAAACTGTTTACAGCTTCAGGGGAGAGAAGGGATCCAGAAATCGCTTGGATTCTCAGTGAAGTCTTCGCAGAGACGGAGGTGCAAAATAGGTGGACTGGAAGAAACAAAAAAATTAACCTCGTGGGTAGATGTGAAACGGAGCAGAGGTGCACAGATATTTAGACCCCGTTCTTTCTTGAAACGTCTAGAAAGTGAAACTGAAGCCAAATTACGGAGGGCCTGGAGTGTCAGTCTTAGGAGCTTGGCCGTACGGGGTTGACAGCGGGTGCCACGGACGGCTCGGAAGAGGGCAAGGGCATAACCCAAGAGCCCTGGGAGGTGTAGGAGAGGTCGCAGCGAGGGAGGTAGAAAGGCATGCGATTCTCCGAAGCAGTCACCGTAACCCAGGTGTAAACTCATAAACGGTAGACGCGGAGTAAGGGCGACACAGACGGCAGGGAGGAGTACGAGGGACACTAGAAAGGAAAACGGTCGGGGCTTCACCAGGGATTGGGTGCATTCCTTTCTCCCTCTAACAGAGGTTATCAGTAACCGGGCTAGTCGCTGGGAATCAAGAGTAAGCAAAACAGGCGTGATCTCTTCTTCCTCACGGGCCACGGGGTAAACTTACCTACCTGAAACTGGATGCGAAAGGCGATGACGGCCATAAGCGAGAGGTGCGTGGTGTCACGTGAGCTACGGTAGGGAGACGAGATGAGTTGAGTAGGTAAGGGGACGCTTTCTTGACCAAGTGACACCTGAGAAGACATGAGAAGGGTGAGGCGGCATCAGTCAGCTGCAAACTAAACAGAGGGACACTTCCTGCAGAGGGGCAGCACGGGCAATGCGCCGTTGTAAGTATGCAGGCCTGAGAGGAGGCCACTGTGGGCAGGATGATTGAGAATGAAAGGAAGGAGCTGCAAGACGAGGCCGCAGAGATCACGCTCCACCCTGCCCAGGGGATGCCCTGCCCTGCGGACTAGCACACCCAGAGAGAGAGTACCAGTGCACAGCCAGATGAGAAGCCTGCTCGACGATGCAAGCCAACGCTGCTTCTTTCACCAAGAAAGTCTTGCCTGGTAAACTAAACAGCGTATCCATAGAGCGGACACGTGATTTACATTCTGAAGCAGGCGCCCCGCCTTACGGAACGGCGACGGTTCTCAGGGGGGCCGGGCAGGAGCCGCTCTGCGCGTCTGTCCCAGGGACCCACCCGCCTGCGGGACCTCCGGCCGCCTCGCAGGAAGCTACGACGCCCAGTCCCACGGCTACCTGTGCAGCGAGGTGTACTCCGCGGACGCGTGCCACACACACTTCAAGTGGTTGGGCGGCCTGAGTGGCAAGGCGAGAGGCCTGCCTGCCGCGCAGACCAAGAAGGCGCTCTTCGGCCTGGGCCTAGGTGCTTGCGCCGCCCCCCTGGGCCTACCGGGCTCTGAGGGCCCTGCCCTGGAACCCCAGCCCCCCACCCACGCCCTTGGTTCAGTCACAGTAGAGGTGGCCACACCCACAACCTCTGTGACCTCTGCGTTCCACCCTCCTGCAGCCCCGCCCGCCCCCCTCCGCCGGTTGCCCTGGGCTACCGAAGCTGCATCCTGGGGCCAGGGGGTTCCCAGGAGGCCAAGGGAAGACACGATGGCCTTCAATGAGTCGCAGAGGCCTTACGTGGCCTTGTGTGGTTGGGCTCACCTCTTACGTTTCAGTGAACTCTGCGAGAGGACAGGGACCTGCAGCCTCACAGTTGGGCTCCACGGTAAGGTGTGCGGGACAGACCTCAAACTGACCCACGGCATGGAGCAACACCCGCCATCGAGAGGTCTACAAGAGAGCCGCTGCAGCTAGCCCACAGGTCCGAGAAAACTAGATTTTTCTTTATGTAAGTGAGTTTTGGGGAGATTTGTTGCAAAGCATTATCACAGCAAGTGCCGACTAGTACAACATTCTCCAAATCACTGCCATGTCCACGGCTGCCACCGTGCCTACGTGTAAGGCAACTGTGTCCTCGAACTTTGAGAACTCCTGAATGAATTCTCAGTGCCTCTCCAACACAATGTACGTGGCTAAGGTGTCCCCAGATAACTTCACTAACGTACCACCGAGACCGCCCTAAGCTTTCATTAAACGCAATGCAACGCTCTTTCTATTCGTTTTCTGTTTCTACGTAGGTAAAATGCTTTCCGTCAATCTAAAAGGATGGAAAATTGGCACAAAACACTCTGTGCATAGTTGTTTTTCACAAAGGAAAATCACAAGCGAAACAGGCATTTCACCGGGTGTAGAGCACTAACGCCCCCTAGTGCCTCTAAATGCCAAGTGAATAGAGGCGCTTAATTAAATATCGAATCCCAGCTCTCTCCGCTTGAGAGGGAGAGCAAGCCATTCTCAAGTGGAGGAGGGATGTTTTCAGCAGCTATCTGCAACATTCTCTGGACCTGGCCACTGTGTAGCTACAAAGAAACCTTTTGTCTGAGGAAACTAACTAAAGAAACTTGGAAGTGGAAAAAGCGAGAAAGAATGAGACAATACCCTTATCATGGTGACTCATTCACTTATTCGGTCACTTACCAAATCAAATATCCACTACGTGTAGAGAGTACTGTGCTGAAAACCGCACAGGACACGGAGACATACCCCCATTCGCAGGGAGGTTAGATACCAGAGAGGGAGACAAGATGTAGATTACCTTACGGCAGTTCCGCACCTGTCTTGTTAAACTGTTTACAGCTTCAGGGGAGAGAAGGGATCCAGAAATCGCTTGGATTCTCAGTGAAGTCTTCGCAGAGACGGAGGTGCAAAATAGGTGGACTGGAAGAAACAAAAAAATTAACCTCGTGGGTAGATATGAAACGGAGCAGAGGTGCACAGATATTTAGACCCCGTTCTTTCTTGAAACGTCTAGAAAGTGAAACTGAAGCCAAATTACGGAGGGCCTGGAGTGTCAGTCTTAGGAGCTTGGCCGTACGGGGTTGACAGCGGGTGCCACAGACGGCTCGGAAGAGGGCAAGGGCATAACCCAAGAGCCCTGGGAGGTGTAGGAGAGGTCGCAGCGAGGGAGGTAGAAAGGCATGCGATTCTCCGAAGCAGTCACCGTAACCCAGCTGTAAACTCATAAACGGTAGACGCGGAGTAAGGGCGACACAGACGGCAGGGAGGAGTACGAGGGACACTAGAAAGGAAAACGGTCGGGGCTTCACCAGGGATTGGGTGCATTCCTTTCTCCCTCTAACAGAGGTTATCAGTAACCGGGCTAGTCGCTGGGAATCAAGAGTAAGCAAAACAGGCGTGATCTCTTCTTCCTCACGGGCCACGGGGTAAACTTACCTACCTGAAACTGGATGCGAAAGGCGATGACGGCCATAAGCGAGAGGTGCGTGGTGTCACGTGAGCTACGGTAGGGAGACGAGATGAGTTGAGTAGGTAAGGGGACGCTTTCTTGACCAAGTGACACCTGAGAAGACATGAGAAGGGTGAGGCGGCATCAGTCAGCTGCAAACTAAACAGAGGGACACTTCCTGCAGAGGGGCAGCACGGGCAATGCGCCGTTGTAAGTATGCAGGCCTGAGAGGAGGTCACTGTGGGCAGGATGATTGAGAATGAAAGGAAGGAGCTGCAAGACGAGGCCGCAGAGATCACGCTCCACCCTGCCCAGGGGATGCCCTGCCCTGCGGACTAGCACACCCAGAGAGAGAGTACCAGTGCACAGCCAGATGAGGAGCCTGCTCGAGGATGCAAGCCAACGCTGCTTCTTTCACCAAGAAAGTCTTGCCTGGTAAACTAAACAGCGTATCCATAGAGCGGACACGTGATTTACATTCTGAAGCAGGCGCCCCGCCTTACGGAACGGCGACGGTTCTCAGGGGGGCCGGGCAGGAGCCGCTCCGCGCGTCTGTCCCAGGGACCCACCCGCCTGCGGGACCTCCGGCCGCCTCGCAGGAAGCTACGACGCCCAGTCCCACGACTACCTGTGCAGCGAGGTGTACTCCGCGGACGCGTGCCACACCCACTTCAAGTGGGAGGGCGGCCTGAGTGGCAAGGCGAGAGGCCGGCCTGCCGCGCAGACCAAGAAGGCGCTCTTCGTCCTGGGCCTAGGTGCTTGCACCGCCCCCCTGGGCCTACCGGGCTCTGAGGGCCCTGCCCTGGACCCCCAGCCCCCCACCCACGCCCTTGGTTCAGTCACAGCAGAGGTGGCCACACCCACACCCTCTGTGACCTCCGCGTTCCACCCTCCTGCAGCCCCGCCCGCCCCCCTCCGCCGGTTGCCCTGGGCTACCGAAGCTGCATCCTGGGGCCAGGGGGTTCCCAGGAGGCCAAGGGAAGACACGATGGCCTTCAATGAGTCGCAGAGGCCTTACGTGGACTTGTGTGGTTGGGCTCACCTCTTACGTTTCAGTGAACTCTGCGAGAGGACAGGGACCTGCAGCCTCACAGTTGGGCTCCACGGTAAGGTGTGCGGGACAGACCTCAAACTGACCCACGGCATGGAGCAACACCCGCCATCGAGAGGTCTACAAGAGAGCCGCTGCAGCTAGCCCACAGGTCCGAGAAAACTAGATTCTTCTTTATGTAAGTGAGTTTTGGGGAGATTTGTTGCAAAGCATTATCACAGCGAGAGCCGACTAGTACAACATTCTCCAAATCACTGCCATGTCCACGGCTGCTACCGTGCCTACGTGTAAGGCAACTGTGTCCTCGAACTTTGAGAACTCCTGAATGAATTCTCGGTGCCTCTCCAACACAATGTACGTGGCTAAGGTGTCCCCAGATAACTTCACTAACGTACCACCGAGACCGCCCTAAGCTTTCATTAAACGCAATGCAACGCTCTTTCTATTCGTTTTCTGTTTCTACGTAGGTAAAATGCTTTCCGTCAATCTAAAAGGATGGAAAATTGGCACAAAACACTCTGTGCATAGTTGTTTTTCACAAAGGAAAATCACAAACGAAACAGGCATTTCACCGGGTGTAGAGCACTAACGCCCCCTAGTGCCTCTAAATGCCAAGTGAACAGAGGCGCTTAATTAAATATCGAATCCCAGCTCTCTCCGCTTGAGAGGAAGAGCAAGCCATTCTCAAGTGGAGGAGGGATGTTTTCAGCAGCTATCTGCAACATTCTCTGGACCTGGCCACTGTGTAGCTACAAAGAAACGTTTTGTCTGAGGAAACTAACTAAAGAAACTTGGAAGTGGAAAAAGCGAGAAAGAATGAGACAATACCCTTATCTTGGTGACTCATTCACTTATTCGGTCACTTACCAAATCAAATATCCACTACGTGTAGAGAGTACTGTGCTGAAAACCGCACAGAACACGGAGACGTACCCCCATTCGCAGGGAGGTTAGATACCAGAGAGGGAGACAAGATGTAGATTACCTTACGGCAGTTCCGCACCTGTCTTGTTAAACTGTTTACAGCTTCAGGGGAGAGAAGGGATCCAGAAATCGCTTGGATTCTCAGTGAAGTCTTCGCAGAGACGGAGGTGCAAAATAGGTGGACTGGAAGAAACAAAAAAATTAACCTCGTGGGTAGATGTGAAACGGAGCAGAGGTGCACAGATATTTAGACCCCGTTCTTTCTTGAAACGTCTAGAAAGTGAAACTGAAGCCAAATTACGGAGGGCCTGGAGTGTCAGTCTTAGGAGCTTGGCCGTACGGGGTTGACAGCGGGTGCCACGGACGGCTCGGAAGAGGGCAAGGGCATAACCCAAGAGCCCTGGGAGGTGTAGGAGAGGTCGCAGCGAGGGAGGTAGAAAGGCATGCGATTCTCCGAAGCAGTCACCGTAACCCAGGTGTAAACTCATAAACGGTAGACGCGGAGTAAGGGCGACACAGACGGCAGGGAGGAGTACGAGGGACACTAGAAAGGAAAACGGTCGGGGCTTCACCAGGGATTGGGTGCATTCCTTTCTCCCTCTAACAGAGGTTATCAGTAACCGGGCTAGTCGCTGGGAATCAAGAGTAAGCAAAACAGGCGTGATCTCTTCTTCCTCACGGGCCACGGGGTAAACTTACCTACCTGAAACTGGATGCGAAAGGCGATGACGGCCATAAGCGAGAGGTGCGTGGTGTCACGTGAGCTACGGTAGGGAGACGAGATGAGTTGAGTAGGTAAGGGGACGCTTTCTTGACCAAGTGACACCTGAGAAGACATGAGAAGGGTGAGGCGGCATCAGTCAGCTGCAAACTAAACAGAGGGACACTTCCTGCAGAGGGGCAGCACGGGCAATGCGCCATTGTAAGTATGCAGGCCTGAGAGGAGGCCACTGTGGGCAGGATGATTGAGAATGAAAGGAAGGAGCTGCAAGACGAGGCCACAGAGATCACGCTCCACCCTGCCCAGGGGATGCCCTGCCCTGCGGACTAGCACACCCAGAGAGAGAGTACCAGTGCACAGCCAGATGACAAGCCTGCTCGACGATGCAAGCCAACGCTGCTTCTTTCACCAAG
The DNA here is from genome assembly GCF_964270905.1 of Leucopleurus acutus. NCBI lineage: Eukaryota > Metazoa > Chordata > Mammalia > Artiodactyla > Delphinidae > Leucopleurus > Leucopleurus acutus. The sequence goes on along the minus strand of NC_139143.1, from coordinate 31,931,277 downwards.
AAAGTTTTGCCTGGTAAACTAAACAGCGTATCCATAGAGCGGACACGTGATTTACATTCTGAAGCAGGCGCCCCGCCTTACGGAACGGCGACGGTTCTCAGGGGGGCCGGGCAGGAGCCGCTCCGCGCGTCTGTCCCAGGGACCCACCCGCCTGCGGGACCTCTGGCCGCCTCGCAGGAAGCTACGACGCCCAGTCCCACGGCTACCTGTGCAGTGAGGTGTACTCCACGGACGCGTGCCACACACACTTCAAGTGGGAGGGCGGCCTGAGTGGCAAGGCGAGAGGCCGGCCTGCCGCGCAGACCAAGAAGGCGCTCTTCGGCCTGGGCCTAGGTGCTTGCGCCGCCCCCCTGGGCCTACCGGGCTCTGAGGGCCCTGCCCTGGAACCCCAGCCCCCCACCCACGCCCTTGGTTCAGTCACAGCAGAGGTGGCCACACCCACACCCTCTGTGACCTCCGCGTTCCACCCTCCTGCAGCCCCGCCCGCCCCCCTCCGCCGGTTGCCCTGGGCTACCGAAGCTGCATCCTGGGGCCAGGGGGTTCCCAGGAGGCCAAGGGAAGACACGATGGCCTTCAATGAGTCGCAGAGGCCTTACGTGGCCTTGTGTGGTTGGGCTCACCTCTTACGTTTCAGTGAACTCTGCGAGAGGACAGGGACCTGCAGCCTCACAGTTGGGCTCCACGGTAAGGTGTGCGGGACAGACCTCAAACTGACCCACGGCATGGAGCAACACCCGCCATCGAGAGGTCTACAAGAGAGCCGCTGCAGCTAGCCCACAGGTCCGAGAAAACTAGATTCTTCTTTATGTAAGTGAGTTTTGGGGAGATTTGTTGCAAAGCATTATCACAGCAAGAGCCGACTAGTACAACATTCTCCAAATCACTGCCATGTCCACGGCTGCCACCGTGCCTACGTGTAAGGCAACTGTGTCCTCGAACTTTGAGAACTCCTGAATGAATTCTCGGTGCCTCTCCAACACAATGTACGTGGCTAAGGTGTCCCCAGATAACTTCACTAACGTACCACCGAGACCGCCCTAAGCTTTCATTAAACGCAATGCAACGCTCTTTCTATTCCTTTTCTGTTTCTACGTAGGTAAAATGCTTTCCGTCAATCTAAAAGGATGGAAAATTGGCACAAAACACTCTGTGCATAGTTGTTTTTCACAAAGGAAAATCACAAGCGAAACAGGCATTTCACCGGGTGTAGAGCACTAACGCCCCCTAGTGCCTCTAAATGCCAAGTGAACAGAGGCGCTTAATTAAATATCGAATCCCAGCTCTCTCCGCTTGAGAGGGAGAGCAAGCCATTCTCAAGTGGAGGAGGGATGTTTTCAGCAGCTATCTGCAACATTCTCTGGACCTGGCCACTGTGTAGCTACAAAGAAACCTTTTGTCTGAGGAAACTAACTAAAGAAACTTGGAAGTGGAAAAAGCGAGAAAGAATGAGACAATACCCTTATCTTGGTGACTCATTCACTTATTCGGTCACTTACCAAATCAAATATCCACTACGTGTAGAGAGTACTGTGCTGAAAACCGCACAGAACACGGAGACGTACCCCCATTCGCAGGGAGGTTAGATACCAGAGAGGGAGACAAGATGTAGATTACCTTACGGCAGTTCCGCACCTGTCTTGTTAAACTGTTTACAGCTTCAGGGGAGAGAAGGGATCCAGAAATCGCTTGGATTCTCAGTGAAGTCTTCGCAGAGACGGAGGTGCAAAATAGGTGGACTGGAAGAAACAAAAAAATTAACCTCGTGGGTAGATATGAAACGGAGCAGAGGTGCACAGATATTTAGACCCCGTTCTTTCTTGAAACGTCTAGAAAGTGAAACTGAAGCCAAATTACGGAGGGCCTGGAGTGTCAGTCTTAGGAGCTTGGCCGTACGGGGTTGACAGCGGGTGCCACGGACGGCTCGGAAGAGGGCAAGGGCATAACCCAAGAGCCCTGGGAGGTGTAGGAGAGGTCGCAGCGAGGGAGGTAGAAAGGCATGCGATTCTCCGAAGCAGTCACCGTAACCCAGGTGTAAACTCATAAACGGTAGACGCGGAGTAAGGGCGACACAGACGGCAGGGAGGAGTACGAGGGACACTAGAAAGGAAAACGGTCGGGGCTTCACCAGGGATTGGGTGCATTCCTTTCTCCCTCTAACAGAGGTTATCAGTAACCAGGCTAGTCGCTGGGAATCAAGAGTAAGCAAAACAGGCGTGATCTCTTCTTCCTCACGGGCCACGGGGTAAACTTACCTACCTGAAACTGGATGCGAAAGGCGATGACGGCCATAAGCGAGAGGTGCGTGGTGTCACGTGAGCTACGGTAGGGAGACGAGATGAGTTGAGTAGGTAAGGGGACGCTTTCTTGACCAAGTGACACCTGAGAAGACATGAGAAGGGTGAGGCGGCATCAGTCAGCTGCAAACTAAACAGAGGGACACTTCCTGCAGAGGGGCAGCACGGGCAATGCGCCGTTGTAAGTATGCAGGCCTGAGAGGAGGCCACTGTGGGCAGGATGATTGAGAATGAAAGGAAGGAGCTGCAAGACGAGGCTGCAAAGATCACGCTCCACCCTGCCCAGGGGATGCCCTGCCCTGCGGACTAGCACACCCAGAGAGAGAGTACCAGTGCACAGCCAGATGACAAGCCTGCTCGAGGATGCAAGCCAACGCTGCTTCTTTCACCAAGAAAGTCTTGCCTGGTAAACTAAACAGCGTATCCATAGAGCGGACACGTGATTTACATTCTGAAGCAGGCGCCCCGCCTTACGGAACGGCGACGGTTCTCAGGGGGGCCGGGCAGGAGCCGCTCCGCGCGTCTGTCCCAGGGACCCACCCGCCTGCGGGACCTCCGGCTGCCTCGCAGGAAGCTACGACGCCCAGTCCCACGGCTACCTGTGCAGCGAGGTGTACTCCGCGGACGCGTGCCACACACACTTCAAGTGGGAGGGCGGCCTGAGTGGCAAGGCGAGAGGCCGGCCTGCCGCGCAGACCAAGAAGTCGCTCTTCGGCCTGGGCCTAGGTGCTTGCACCACCCCCCTGGGCCTACCGGGCTCTGAGGGCCCTGCCCTGGACCCCCAGCCCCCCACCCACGCCCTTGGTTCAGTCACAGCAGAGGTGGCCACACCCACACCCTCTGTGACCTCAGCGTTCCACGCCCCTGCAGCCCCGCCCGCCCCCCTCCGCCGGTTGCCCTGGGCTACCGAAGCTGCATCCTGGGGCTAGGGGGTTCCCAGGAGGCCAAGGGAAGACACGATGGCCTTCAATGAGTCGCAGAGGCCTTATGTGGCCTTGTGTGGTTGGGCTCACCTCTTACGTTTCAGTGAACTCTGCGAGAGGACAGGGACCTGCAGCCTCACAGTTGGGCTCCACGGTAAGGTGTGCGGGACAGACCTCAAACTGACCCACGGCATGGAGCAACACCCGCCATCGAGAGGTCTACAAGAGAGCTGCTGCAGCTAGCCCACAGGTCCGAGAAAACTAGATTCTTCTTTATGTAAGTGAGTTTTGGGGAGATTTGTTGCAAAGCATTATCACAGCAAGAGCCGACTAGTACAACATTCTCCAAATCACTGCCATGTCCACGGCTGCCACCGTGCCTACGTGTAAGGCAACTGTGTCCTCGAACTTTGAGAACTCCTGAATGAATTCTCGGTGCCTCTCCAACACAATGTACGTGGCTAAGGTGTCCCCAGATAACTTCACTAACGTACCACCGAGACCGCCCTAAGCTTTCATTAAACGCAATGCGACGCTCTTTCTATTCGTTTTCTGTTTCTACGTAGGTAAAATGCTTTCCGTCAATCTAAAAGGATGGAAAATTGGCACAAAACACTCTGTGCATAGTTGTTTTTCACAAAGGAAAATCACAAACGAAACAGGCATTTCACCGGGTGTAGAGCACTAACGCCCCCTAGTGCCTCTAAATGCCAAGTGAACAGAGGCGCTTAATTAAATATCGAATCCCAGCTCTCTCCGCTTGAGAGGGAGAGCAAGCCATTCTCAAGTGGAGGAGGGATGTTTTCAGCAGCTATCTGCAACATTCTCTGGACCTGGCCACTGTGTAGCTACAAAGAAACGTTTTGTCTGAGGAAACTAACTAAAGAAACTTGGAAGTGGAAAAAGCGAGAAAGAATGAGACAATACCCTTATCTTGGTGACTCATTCACTTATTCGGTCACTTACCAAATCAAATATCCACTACGTGTAGAGAGTACTGTGCTGAAAACCGCACAGAACACGGAGACGTACCCCCATTCGCAGGGAGGTTAGATACCAGAGAGGGAGACAAGATGTAGATTACCTTACGGCAGTTCCGCACCTGTCTTGTTAAACTGTTTACAGCTTCAGGGGAGAGAAGGGATCCAGAAATCGCTTGGATTCTCAGTGAAGTCTTCGCAGAGACGGAGGTGCAAAATAGGTGGACTGGAAGAAACAAAAAAATTAACCTCGTGGGTAGATGTGAAACGGAGCAGAGGTGCACAGATATTTAGACCCCGTTCTTTCTTGAAACGTCTAGAAAGTGAAACTGAAGCCAAATTACGGAGGGCCTGGAGTGTCAGTCTTAGGAGCTTGGCCGTACGGGGTAGACAGCGGGTGCCACGGATGGCTCGGAAGAGGGCAAGGGCATAACCCAAGAGCCCTGGGAGGTGTAGGAGAGGTCGCAGCGAGGGAGGTAGAAAGGCATGCGATTCTCCGAAGCAGTCACCGTAACCCAGGTGTAAACTCATAAACGGTAGACGCGGAGTAAGGGCGACACAGACGGCAGGGAGGAGTACGAGGGACACTAGAAAGGAAAACGGTCGGGGCTTCACCAGGGATTGGGTGCATTCCTTTCTCCCTCTAACAGAGGTTATCAGTAACCGGGCTAGTCGCTGGGAATCAAGAGTAAGCAAAACAGGCGTGATCTCTTCTTCCTCACGGGCCACGGGGTAAACTTACCTACCTGAAACTGGATGCGAAAGGCGATGACGGCCATAAGCGAGAGGTGCGTGGTGTCACGTGAGCTACGGTAGGGAGACGAGATGAGTTGAGTAGGTAAGGGGACGCTTTCTTGACCAAGTGACACCTGAGAAGACATGAGAAGGGTGAGGCGGCATCAGTCAGCTGCAAACTAAACAGAGGGACACTTCCTGCAGAGGGGCAGCACGGGCAATGCGCCGTTGTAAGTATGCAGGCCTGAGAGGAGGCCACTGTGGGCAGGATGATTGAGAATGAAAGGAAGGAGCTGCAAGACGAGGCCGCAGAGATCACGCTCCACCCTGCCCAGGGGATGCCCTGCCCTGCGGACTAGCACACCCAGAGAGAGAGTACCAGTGCACAGCCAGATGAGAAGCCTGCTCGACGATGCAAGCCAACGCTGCTTCTTTCACCAAGAAAGTCTTGCCTGGTAAACTAAACAGCGTATCCATAGAGCGGACACGTGATTTACATTCTGAAGCAGGCACCCCGCCTTACGGAACGGCGACGGTTCTCAGGGGGGCCGGGCAGGAGCCGCTCCGCGCGTCTGTCCCAGGGACCCACCCGCCTGCGGGACCTCCGGCCGTCTCGCAGGAAGCTACGACGCCCAGTCCCACGGCTACCTGTGCAGTGAGGTGTACTCCGCGGACGCGTGCCACACACACTTCAAGTGGGAGGGCGGCCTGAGTGGCAAGGCGAGAGGCCGGCCTGCCGCGCAGACCAAGAAGGCGCTCTTCAACCTGGGCCTAGGTGCTTGTGCCGCCCCCCTGGGCCTACCGGGCTCTGAGGGCCCTGCCCTGGAACCCCAGCCCCCCACCCACACCCTTGGTTCAGTCACAGCAGAGGTGGCCACACCCACACCCTCTGTGACCTCCGCGTTCCACCCTCCTGCAGCCCCGCCCGCCCCCCTCCGCCGGTTGCTCTGGGCTACCGAAGCTGCATGCTGGGGCCAGGGGGTTCCCAGGAGGCCAAGGGAAGACACGATGGCCTTCAATGAGTCGCAGAGGCCTTACGTGGCCTTGTGTGGTTGGGCTCACCTCTTACGTTTCAGTGAACTCTGCGAGAGGACAGGGACCTGCAGCCTCACAGTTGGGCTCCACGGTAAGGTGTGCGGGACAGACCTCAAACTGACCCACGGCATGGAGCAACACCCGCCATCGAGAGGTCTACAAGAGAGCCGCTGCAGCTAGCCCACAGGTCCGAGAAAACTAGATTCTTCTTTATGTAAGTGAGTTTTGGGGAGATTTGTTGCAAAGCATTATCACAGCAAGAGCCGACTAGTACAACATTCTCCAAATCACTGCCATGTCCACGGCTGCCACCGTGCCTACGTGTAAGGCAACTGTGTCCTCGAACTTTGAGAACTCCTGAATGAATTCTCGGTGCCTCTCCAACACAATGTACGTGGCTAAGGTGTCCCCAGATAACTTCACTAACGTACCACCGAGACCGCCCTAAGCTTTCATTAAACGCAATGCAACGCTCTTTCTATTCGTTTTCTGTTTCTACGTAGGTAAAATGCTTTCCGTCAATCTAAAAGGATGGAAAATTGGCACAAAACACTCTGTGCATAGTTCTTTTTCACAAAGGAAAATCACAAGCGAAACAGGCATTTCACCGGGTGTAGAGCACTAACGCCCCCTAGTGCCTCTAAATGCCAAGTGAACAGAGGCGCTTAATTAAATATCGAATCCCAGCTCTCTCCGCTTGAGAGGGAGAGCAAGCCATTCTCAAGTGGAGGAGGGATGTTTTCAGCAGCTATCTGCAACATTCTCTGGACCTGGCCACTGTGTAGCTACAAAGAAACGTTTTGTCTGAGGAAACTAACTAAAGAAACTTGGAAGTGGAAAAAGCGAGAAAGAATGAGACAATACCCTTATCTTGGTGACTCATTCACTTATTCGGTCACTTACCAAATCAAATATCCACTACGTGTAGAGAGTACTGTGCTGAAAACCGCACAGAACACGGAGACGTACCCCCATTCGCAGGGAGGTTAGATACCAGAGAGGGAGACAAGATGTAGATTACCTTACGGCAGTTCCGCACCTGTCTTGTTAAACTGTTTACAGCTTCAGGGGAGAGAAGGGATCCAGAAATCGCTTGGATTCTCAGTGAAGTCTTCGCAGAGACGGAGGTGCAAAATAGGTGGACTGGAAGAAACAAAAAAATTAACCTCGTGGGTAGATGTGAAACGGAGCAGAGGTGCACAGATATTTAGACCCCGTTCTTTCTTGAAACGTCTAGAAAGTGAAACTGAAGCCAAATTACGGAGGGCCTGGAGTGTCAGTCTTAGGAGCTTGGCCGTACGGGGTTGACAGCGGGTGCCACGGACGGCTCGGAAGAGGGCAAGGGCATAACCCAAGAGCCCTGGGAGGTGTAGGAGAGGTCGCAGCGAGGGAGGTAGAAAGGCATGCGATTCTCCGAAGCAGTCACCGTAACCCAGGTGTAAACTCATAAACGGTAGACGCGGAGTAAGGGCGACACAGACGGCAGGGAGGAGTACGAGGGACACTAGAAAGGAAAACGGTCGGGGCTTCACCAGGGATTGGGTGCATTCCTTTCTCCCTCTAACAGAGGTTATCAGTAACCGGGCTAGTCGCTGGGAATCAAGAGTAAGCAAAACAGGCGTGATCTCTTCTTCCTCACGGGCCACGGGGTAAACTTACCTACCTGAAACTGGATGCGAAAGGCGATGACGGCCATAAGCGAGAGGTGCGTGGTGTCACGTGAGCTACGGTAGGGAGACGAGATGAGTTGAGTAGGTAAGGGGACGCTTTCTTGACCAAGTGACACCTGAGAAGAGATGAGAAGGGTGAGGCGGCATCAGTCAGCTGCAAACTAAACAGAGGGACACTTCCTGCAGAGGGGCAGCACGGGCAATGCGCCGTTGTAAGTATGCAGGCCTGAGAGGAGGCCACTGTGGGCAGGATGATTGAGAATGAAAGGAAGGAGCTGCAAGACGAGGCCGCAGAGATCACGCTCCACCCTGCCCAGGGGATGCCCTGCCCTGCGGACTAGCACACCCAGAGAGAGAGTACCAGTGCACAGCCAGATGACAAGCCTGCTCGACGATGCAAGCCAACGCTGCTTCTTTCACCAAGAAAGTCTTGCCTGGTAAACTAAACAGCGTATCCATAGAGCGGACACGTGATTTACATTCTGAAGCAGGCGCCCCGCCTTACGGAATGGCGACGGTTCTCAGGGGGGCCGGGCAGGAGCCGCTCCGCACGTCTGTCCCAGGGACCCACCCGCCTGCGGGACCTCCGGCCGCCTCGCAGGAAGCTACGACGCCCAGTCCCACGGCTACCTGTGCAGCGAGGTGTACTCCGCGGACGCGTGCCACACCCACTTCAAGTGGGAGGGCGGCCTGAGTGGCAAGGCGAGAGGCCGGCCTGCCGTGCAGACCAAGAAGGCGCTCTTCGGCCTGGGCCTAGGTGCTTGCGCCGCCCCCCTGGGCCTACCGGGCTCTGAGGGCCCTGCCCTGGACCCCCAGCCCCCCACCCACGCCCTTGGTTCAGTCACAGCAGAGGTGGCCACACCCACACCCTCTGTGACCTCTGCGTTCCACCCTCCTGCAGCCCCGCCCGCCCCCCTCCGCCGGTTGCCCTGGGCTACCGAAGCTGCATCCTGGGGCCAGGGGGTTCCCAGGAGGCCAAGGGAAGACACGATGGCCTTCAATGAGTCGCAGAGGCCTTACGTGGCCTTGTGTGGTTGGGCTCACCTCTTACGTTTCAGTGAACTCTGCGAGAGGACAGGGACCTGCAGCCTCACAGTTGGGCTCCACGGTAAGGTGTGCGGGACAGACCTCAAACTGACCCACGGCATGGAGCAACACCCGCCATCGAGAGGTCTACAAGAGAGCCGCTGCAGCTAGCCCACAGGTCCGAGAAAACTAGATTCTTCTTTATGTAAGTGAGTTTTGGGGAGATTTGTTGCAAAGCATTATCACAGCAAGAGCCGACTAGTACAACATTCTCCAAATCACTGCCATGTCCACGGCTGCCACCGTGCCTACGTGTAAGGCAACTGTGTCCTCGAACTTTGAGAACTCCTGAATGAATTCTCGGTGCCTCTCCAACACAATGTACGTGGCTAAGGTGTCCCCAGATAACTTCACTAACGTACCACCGAGACCGCCCTAAGCTTTCATTAAACGCAATGCGACGCTCTTTCTATTCGTTTTCTGTTTCTACGTAGGTAAAATGCTTTCCGTCAATCTAAAAGGATGGAAAATTGGCACAAAACACTCTGTGCATAGTTCTTTTTCACAAAGGAAAATCACAAGCGAAACAGGCATTTCACCGGGTGTAGAGCACTAACGCCCCCTAGTGCCTCTAAATGCCAAGTGAACAGAGGCGCTTAATTAAATATCGAATCCCAGCTCTCTCCGCTTGAGAGGGAGAGCAAGCCATTCTCAAGTGGAGGAGGGATGTTTTCAGCAGCTATCTGCAACATTCTCTGGACCTGGCCACTGTGTAGCTACAAAGAAACCTTTTGTCTGAGGAAACTAACTAAAGAAACTTGGAAGTGGAAAAAGCGAGAAAGAATGAGACAATACCCTTATCTTGGTGACTCATTCACTTATTCGGTCACTTACCAAATCAAATATCCACTACGTGTAGAGAGTACTGTGCTGAAAACCGCACAGGACACGGAGACGTACCCCCATTCGCAGGGAGGTTAGATACCAGAGAGGGAGACAAGATGTAGATTACCTTACGGCAGTTCCGCACCTGTCTTGTTAAACTGTTTACAGCTTCAGGGGAGAGAAGGGATCCAGAAATCGCTTGGATTCTCAGTGAAGTCTTCGCAGAGACGGAGGTGCAAAATAGGTGGACTGGAAGAAACAAAAAAATTAACCTCGTGGGTAGATGTGAAACGGAGCAGAGGTGCACAGATATTTAGACCCCGTTCTTTCTTGAAACGTCTAGAAAGTGAAACTGAAGCCAAATTACGGAGGGCCTGGAGTGTCAGTCTTAGGAGCTTGGCCGTACGGGGTTGACAGCGGGTGCCACGGACGGCTCGGAAGAGGGCAAGGGCATAACCCAAGAGCCCTGGGAGGTGTAGGAGAGGTCGCAGCGAGGGAGGTAGAAAGGCATGCGATTCTCCGAAGCAGTCACCGTAACCCAGGTGTAAACTCATAAACGGTAGACGCGGAGTAAGGGCGACACAGACGGCAGGGAGGAGTACGAGGGACACTAGAAAGGAAAACGGTCGGGGCTTCACCAGGGATTGGGTGCATTCCTTTCTCCCTCTAACAGAGGTTATCAGTAACCGGGCTAGTCGCTGAGAATCAAGAGTAAGCAAAACAGGCGTGATCTCTTCTTCCTCACGGGCCACGGGGTAAACTTACCTACCTGAAACTGGATGCGAAAGGCGATGACGGCCATAAGCGAGAGGTGCGTGGTGTCACGTGAGCTACGGTAGGGAGACGAGATGAGTTGAGTAGGTAAGGGGACGCTTTCTTGACCAAGTGACACCTGAGAAGACATGAGAAGGGTGAGGCGGCATCAGTCAGCTGCAAACTAAACAGAGGGACACTTCCTGCAGAGGGGCAGCACGGGCAATGCGCCGTTGTAAGTATGCAGGCCTGAGAGGAGGCCACTGTGGGCAGGATGATTGAGAATGAAAGGAAGGAGCTGCAAGACGAGGCCGCAGAGATCACGCTCCACCCTGCCCAGGGGATGCCCTGCCCTGCGGACTAGCACACCCAGAGAGAGAGTACCAGTGCACAGCCAGATGACAAGCCTGCTCGACGATGCAAGCCAACGCTGCTTCTTTCACCAAGAAAGTCTTGCCTGGTAAACTAAACAGCGTATCCATAGAGCGGACACGTGATTTACATTCTGAAGCAGGCGCCCCGCCTTACGGAACGGCGACGGTTCTCAGGGGGGCCGGGCAGGAGCCGCTCCGCGCGTCTGTCCCAGGGACCCACCCGCCTGCGGGACCTCCGGCCGCCTCGCAGGAAGCTACGACGCCCAGTCCCACGGCTACCTGTGCAGCGAGGTGTACTCCGCGGACGCGTGCCACACACACTTCAAGTGGTTGGGCGGCCTGAGTGGCAAGGCGAGAGGCCTGCCTGCCGCGCAGACCAAGAAGGCGCTCTTCGGCCTGGGCCTAGGTGCTTGCGCCGCCCCCCTGGGCCTACCGGGCTCTGAGGGCCCTGCCCTGGACCCCCAGCCCCCCACCCACGCCCTTGGTTCAGTCACAGTAGAGGTGGCCACACCCACACCCTCTGTGACCTCTGCGTTCCACCCTCCTGCAGCCCCGCCCGACCCCTCCGCCGGTTGCCCTGGGCTACCGAAGCTGCATCCTGGGGCCAGGGGGTTCCCAGGAGGCCAAGGGAAGACACGATGGCCTTCAATGAGTCGCAGAGGCCTTACGTGGCCTTGTGTGGTTGGGCTCACCTCTTACGTTTCAGTGAACTCTGCGAGAGGACAGGGACCTGCAGCCTCACAGTTGGGCTCCACGGTAAGGTGTGCGGGACAGACCTCAAACTGACCCACGGCATGGAGCAACACCCGCCATCGAGAGGTCTACAAGAGAGCCGCTGCAGCTAGCCCACAGGTCCGAGAAAACTAGATTCTTCTTTATGTAAGTGAGTTTTGGGGAGATTTGTTGCAAAGCATTATCACAGCAAGAGCCGACTAGTACAACATTCTCCAAATCACTGCCATGTCCACGGCTGCCACCGTGCCTACGTGTAAGGCAACTGTGTCCTCGAACTTTGAGAACTCCTGAATGAATTCTCGGTGCCTCTCCAACACAATGTACGTGGCTAAGGTGTCCCCAGATAACTTCACTAACGTACCACCGAGACCGCCCTAAGCTTTCATTAAACGCAATGCGACGCTCTTTCTATTCGTTTTCTGTTTCTACGTAGGTAAAATGCTTTCCGTCAATCTAAAAGGATGGAAAATTGGCACAAAACACTCTGTGCATAGTTGTTTTTCACAAAGGAAAATCACAAACGAAACAGGCATTTCACCGGGTGTAGAGCACTAACGCCCCCTAGTGCCTCTAAATGCCAAGTGAACAGAGGCGCTTAATTAAATATCGAATCCCAGCTCTCTCCGCTTGAGAGGGAGAGCAAGCCATTCTCAAGTGGAGGAGGGATGTTTTCAGCAGCTATCTGCAACATTCTCTGGACCTGGCCACTGTGTAGCTACAAAGAAACCTTTTGTCTGAGGAAACTAACTAAAGAAACTTGGAAGTGGAAAAAGCGAGAAAGAATGAGACAATACCCTTATCTTGGTGACTCATTCACTTATTCGGTCACTTACCAAATCAAATATCCACTACGTGTAGAGAGTACTGTGCTGAAAACCGCACAGGACACGGAGACGTACCCCCATTCGCAGGGAGGTTAGATACCAGAGAGGGAGACAAGATGTAGATTACCTTACGGCAGTTCCGCACCTGTCTTGTTAAACTGTTTACAGCTTCAGGGGAGAGAAGGGATCCAGAAATCGCTTGGATTCTCAGTGAAGTCTTCGCAGAGACGGAGGTGCAAAATAGGTGGACTGGAAGAAACAAAAAAATTAACCTCGTGGGTAGATATGAAACGGAGCAGAGGTGCACAGATATTTAGACCCCGTTCTTTCTTGAAACGTCTAGAAAGTGAAACTGAAGCCAAATTACGGAGGGCCTGGAGTGTCAGTCTTAGGAGCCTGGCCGTACGGGGTTGACAGCGGGTGCCACGGACGGCTCGGAAGAGGGCAAGGGCATAACCCAAGAGCCCTGGGAGGTGTAGGAGAGGTCGCAGCGAGGGAGGTAGAAAGGCATGCGATTCTCCGAAGCAGTCACCGTAACCCAGGTGTAAACTCATAAACGGTAGACGCGGAGTAAGGGCGACACAGACGCCAGGGAGGAGTACGAGGGACACTAGAAAGGAAAACAGTCGGGGCTTCACCAGGGATTGGGTGCATTCCTTTCTCCCTCTAACAGAGGTTATCAGTAACCGGGCTAGTCGCTGGGAATCAAGAGTAAGCAAAACAGGCGTGATCTCTTCTTCCTCACGGGCCACGGGGTAAACTTACCTACCTGAAACTGGATGCGAAAGGCGATGACGGCCATAAGCGAGAGGTGCGTGGTGTCACGTGAGCTACGGTAGGGAGACGAGATGAGTTGAGTAGGTAAGGGGACGCTTTCTTGACCAAGTGACACCTGAGAAGACATGAGAAGGGTGAGGCGGCATCAGTCAGCTGCAAACTAAACAGAGGGACACTTCCTGCAGAGGGGCAGCACGGGCAATGCGCCGTTGTAAGTATGCAGGCCTGAGAGGAGGCCACTGTGGGCAGGATGATTGAGAATGAAAGGAAGGAGCTGCAAGACGAGGCCGCAGAGATCACGCTCCACCCTGCCCAGGGGATGCCCTGCCCTGCGGACTAGCACACCCAGAGAGAGAGTACCAGTGCACAGCCAGATGACAAGCCTGCTCGACGATGCAAGCCAACGCTGCTTCTTTCACCAAGAAAGTCTTGCCTGGTAAACTAAACAGCGTATCCATAGAGCGGACACGTGATTTACATTCTGAAGCAGGCGCCCCGCCTTACGGAACGGCGACGGTTCTCAGGGGGGCCGGGCAGGAGCCGCTCCGCACGTCTGTCCCAGGGACCCACCCGCCTGCGGGACCTCCGGCCGCCTCGCAGGAAGCTACGACGCCCAGTCCCACGGCTACCTGTGCAGTGAGGTGTACTCCGCGGACGCGTGCCACACACACTTCAAGTGGGAGGGCGGCCTGAGTGGCAAGGCGAGAGGCCGGCCTGCCGCGCAGACCAAGAAGGCGCTCTTCGGCCTGGGCCTAGGTGCTTGCGCCGCCCCCCTGGGCCTACCGGGCTCTGAGGGCCCTGCCCTGGAACCCCAGCCCCCCACCCACGCCCTTGGTTCAGTCACAGCAGAGGTGGCCACACCCACACCCTCTGTGACCTCTGCGTTCCACCCTCCTGCAGCCCCGCCCGCCCCCCTCCGCCGGTTGCCCTGGGCTACCGAAGCTGCATCCTGGGGCCAGGGGGTTCCCAGGAGGCCAAGGGAAGACACGATGGCCTTCAATGAGTCGCAGAGGCCTTACGTGGCCTTGTGTGGTTGGGCTCACCTCTTACGTTTCAGTGAACTCTGCGAGAGGACAGGGACCTGCAGCCTCACAGTTGGGCTCCACGGTAAGGTGTGCGGGACAGACCTCAAACTGACCCACGGCATGGAGCAACACCCGCCATCGAGAGGTCTACAAGAGAGCCGCTGCAGCTAGCCCACAGGTCCGAGAAAACTAGATTCTTCTTTATCTAAGTGAGTTTTGGGGAGATTTGTTGCAAAGCATTATCACAGCAAGAGCCGACTAGTACAACATTCTCCAAATCACTGCCATGTCCACGGATGCCACCGTGCCTACGTGTAAGGCAACTGTGTCCTCGAACTTTGAGAACTCCTGAATGAATTCTCGGTGCCTCTCCAACACAATGTACGTGGCTAAGGTGTCCCCAGATAACTTCACTAACGTACCACCGAGACCGCCCTAAGCTTTCATTAAACGCAATGCAACGCTCTTTCTATTCGTTTTCTGTTTCTACGTAGGTAAAATGCTTTCCGTCAATCTAAAAGGATGGAAAATTGGCACAAAACACTCTGTGCGTAGTTGTTTTTCACAAAGGAAAATCACAAACGAAACAGGCATTTCACCGGGTGTAGAGCACTAACGCCCCCTAGTGCCTCTAAATGCCAAGTGAACAGAGGCGCTTAATTAAATATCGAATCCCAGCTCTCTCCGCTTGAGAGGGAGAGCAAGCCATTCTCAAGTGGAGGAGGGATGTTTTCAGCAGCTATCTGCAACATTCTCTGGACCTGGCCACTGTGTAGCTACAAAGAAACCTTTTGTCTGAGGAAACTAACTAAAGAAACTTGGAAGTGGAAAAAGCGAGAAAGAATGAGACAATACCCTTATCTTGGTGACTCATTCACTTATTCGGTCACTTACCAAATCAAATATCCACTACGTGTAGAGAGTACTGTGCTGAAAACCGCACAGAACACGGAGACGTACCCCCATTCGCAGGGAGGTTAGATACCAGAGAGGGAGACAAGATGTAGATTACCTTACGGCAGTTCCGCACCTGTCTTGTTAAACTGTTTACAGCTTCAGGGGAGAGAAGGGATCCAGAAATCGCTTGGATTCTCAGTGAAGTCTTCGCAGAGACGGAGGTGCAAAATAGGTGGACTGGAAGAAACAAAAAAATTAACCTCGTGGGTAGATGTGAAACGGAGCAGAGGTGCACAGATATTTAGACCCCGTTCTTTCTTGAAACGTCTAGAAAGTGAAACTGAAGCCAAATTACGGAGGGCCTGGAGTGTCAGTCTTAGGAGCTTGGCCGTACGGGGTTGACAGCGGGTGCCACGGACGGCTCGGAAGAGGGCAAGGGCATAACCCAAGAGCCCTGGGAGGTGTAGGAGAGGTCGCAGCAAGGGAGGTAGAAAGGCATGCGATTCTCCGAAGCAGTCACCGTAACCCAGGTGTAAACTCATAAACGGTAGACGCGGAGTAAGGGCGACACAGACGGCAGGGAGGAGTACGAGGGACACTAGAAAGGAAAACGGTCGGGGCTTCACCAGGGATTGGGTGCATTCCTTTCTCCCTCTAACAGAGGTTATCAGTAACCGGGCTAGTCGCTGGGAATCAAGAGTAAGCAAAACAGGCGTGATCTCTTCTTCCTCACGGGCCACGGGGTAAACTTACCTACCTGAAACTGGATGCAAAAGGCGATGACGGCCATAAGCGAGAGGTGCGTGGTGTCACGTGAGCTACGGTAGGGAGACGAGATGAGTTGAGTAGGTAAGGGGACGCTTTCTTGACCAAGTGACACCTGAGAAGACATGAGAAGGGTGAGGCGGCATCAGTCAGCTGCAAACTAAACAGAGGGACACTTCCTGCAGAGGGGCAGCACGGGCAATGCGCCGTTGTAAGTATGCAGGCCTGAGAGGAGGCCACTGTGGGCAGGATGATTGAGAATGAAAGGAAGGAGCTGCAAGACGAGGCCGCAGAGATCACGCTCCACCCTGCCCAGGGGATGCCCTGCCCTGCGGACTAGCACACCCAGAGAGAGAGTACCAGTGCACAGCCAGATGACAAGCCTGCTCGAGGATGCAAGCCAACGCTGCTTCTTTCACCAAGAAAGTCTTGCCTGGTAAACTAAACAGCGTATCCATAGAGCGGACACGTGATTTACATTCTGAAGCAGGCGCCCCGCCTTACGGAACGGCGACGGTTCTCAGGGGGGCCGGGCAGGAGCCGCTCCGCACGTCTGTCCCAGGGACCCACCCGCCTGCGGGACCTCCGGCCGCCTCGCAGGAAGCTACGACGCCCAGTCCCACGGCTACCTGTGCAGCGAGGTGTACTCCGCGGACGCGTGCCACACACACTTCAAGAGGGAGGGCGGCCTGAGTGGCAAGGCGAGAGGCCGGCCTGCCGCGCAGACCAAGAAGGCGCTCTTCGGCCTGGGCCTAGGTGCTTGTGCCGCCCCCCTGGGCCTACCGGGCTCTGAGGGCCCTGCCCTGGACCCCCAGCCCCCCACCCACGCCCTTGGTTCAGTCACAGTAGAGGTGGCCACACCCACACCCTCTGTGACCTCTGCGTTCCACCCTCCTGCAGCCCCGCCCGCCCCCCTCCGCCGGTTGCCCTGGGCTACCGAAGCTGCATCCTGGGGCCAGGGGGTTCCCAGGAGGCCAAGGGAAGACACGATGGCCTTCAATGAGTCGCAGAGGCCTTACGTGGCCTTGTGTGGTTGGGCTCACCTCTTACGTTTCAGTGAACTCTGCGAGAGGACAGGGACCTGCAGCCTCACAGTTGGGCTCCACGGTAAGGTGTGCGGGACAGACCTCAAGCTGACCCACGGCATGGAGCAACACCCGCCATCGAGAGGTCTACAAGAGAGCCGCTGCAGCTAGCCCACAGGTCCGAGAAAACTAGATTCTTCTTTATGTAAGTGAGTTTTGGGGAGATTTGTTGCAAAGCATTATCACAGCAAAAGCCGACTAGTACAACATTCTCCAAATCACTGCCATGTCCACGGCTGCCACCGTGCCTACGTGTAAGGCAACTGTGTCCTCGAACTTTGAGAACTCCTGAATGAATTCTCAGTGCCTCTCCAACACAATGTACGTGGCTAAGGTGTCCCCAGATAACTTCACTAACGTACCACCGAGACCGCCCTAAGCTTTCATTAAACGCAATGCGACGCTCTTTCTATTCGTTTTCTGTTTCTACGTAGGTAAAATGCTTTCCGTCAATCTAAAAGGATGGAAAATTGGCACAAAACACTCTGTGCATAGTTGTTTTTCACAAAGGAAAATCACAAACGAAACAGGCATTTCACCGGGTGTAGAGCACTAACGCCCCCTAGTGCCTCTAAATGCCAAGTGAACAGAGGCGCTTAATTAAATATCGAATCCCAGCTCTCTCCGCTTGAGAGGGAGAGCAAGCCATTCTCAAGTGGAGGAGGGATGTTTTCAGCAGCTATCTGCAACATTCTCTGGACCTGGCCACTGTGTAGCTACAAAGAAACCTTTTGTCTGAGGAAACTAACTAAAGAAACTTGGAAGTGGAAAAAGCGAGAAAGAATGAGACAATACCCTTATCTTGGTGACTCATTCACTTATTCGGTCACTTACCAAATCAAATATCCACTACGTGTAGAGAGTACTGTGCTGAAAACCGCACAGGACACGGAGACATACCCCCATTCGCAGGGAGGTTAGATACCAGAGAGGGAGACAAGATGTAGATTACCTTACGGCAGTTCCGCACCTGTCTTGTTAAACTGTTTACAGCTTCAGGGGAGAGAAGGGATCCAGAAATCGCTTGGATTCTCAGTGAAGTCTTCGCAGAGATGGAGGTGCAAAATAGGTGGACTGGAAGAAACAAAAAAATTAACCTCGTGGGTAGATGTGAAACGGAGCAGAGGTGCACAGATATTTAGACCCCGTTCTTTCTTGAAACGTCTAGAAAGTGAAACTGAAGCCAAATTACGGAGGGCCTGGAGTGTCAGTCTTAGGAGCTTGGCCGTACGGGGTTGACAGCGGGTGCCACGGACGGCTCGGAAGAGGGCAAGGGCATAACCCAAGAGCCCTGGGAGGTGTAGGAGAGGTCGCAGCGAGGGAGGTAGAAAGGCATGCGATTCTCCGAAGCAGTCACCGTAACCCAGGTGTAAACTCATAAACGGTAGACGCGGAGTAAGGGCGACACAGACGGCAGGGAGGAGTACGAGGGACACTAGAAAGGAAAACGGTCGGGGCTTCACCAGGGATTGGGTGCATTCCTTTCTCCCTCTAACAGAGGTTATCAGTAACCGGGCTAGTCGCTGGGAATCAAGAGTAAGCAAAACAGGCGTGATCTCTTCTTCCTCACGGGCCACGGGGTAAACTTACCTACCTGAAACTGGATGCGAAAGGCGATGACGGCCATAAGCGAGAGGTGCGTGGTGTCACGTGAGCTACGGTAGGGAGACGAGATGAGTTGAGTAGGTAAGGGGACGCTTTCTTGACCAAGTGACACCTGAGAAGACATGAGAAGGGTGAGGCGGCATCAGTCAGCTGCAAACTAAACAGAGGGACACTTCCTGCAGAGGGGCAGCACGGGCAATGCGCCGTTGTAAGTATGCAGGCCTGAGAGGAGGCCACTGTGGGCAGGATGATTGAGAATGAAAGGAAGGAGCTGCAAGACGAGGCCGCAGAGATCACGCTCCACCCTGCCCAGGGGATGCCCTGCCCTGCGGACTAGCACACCCAGAGAGAGAGTACCAGTGCACAGCCAGATGACAAGCCTGCTCGACGATGCAAGCCAACGCTGCTTCTTTCACCAAGAAAGTCTTGCCTGGTAAACTAAACAGCGTATCCATAGAGCGGACACGTGATTTACATTCTGAAGCAGGCGCCCCGCCTTACGGAACGGCAACGGTTCTCAGGGGGGCCGGGCAGGAGCCGCTCCGCACGTCTGTCCCAGGGACCCACCCGCCTGCGGGACCTCCGGCCGCCTCGCAGGAAGCTACGACGCCCAGTCCCACGGCTACCTGTGCAGCGAGGTGTACTCCGCGGACGCGTGCCACACCCACTTCAAGTGGGAGGGCGGCCTGAGTGGCAAGGCGAGAGGCCGGCCTGCCGTGCAGACCAAGAAGGCGCTCTTCGGCCTGGGCCTAGGTGCTTGCACCGCCCCCCTGGGCCTACCGGGCTCTGAGGGCCCTGCCCTGGACCCCCAGCCCCCCACCCACGCCCTTGGTTCAGTCACAGCAGAGGTGGCCACACCCACACCCTCTGTGACCTCCGCGTTCCACCCTCCTGCAGCCCCGCCCGCCCCCCTCCGCCGGTTGCCCTGGGCTACCGAAGCTGCATCCTGGGGCCAGGGGGTTCCCAGGAGGCCAAGGGAAGACACGATGGCCTTCAATGAGTCGCAGAGGCCTTACGTGGACTTGTGTGGTTGGGCTCACCTCTTACGTTTCAGTGAACTCTGCGAGAGGACAGGGACCTGCAGCCTCACAGTTGGGCTCCACGGTAAGGTGTGCGGGACAGACCTCAAACTGACCCACGGCATGGAGCAACACCCGCCATCGAGAGGTCTACAAGAGAGCTGCTGCAGCTAGCCCACAGGTCCGAGAAAACTAGATTCTTCTTTATGTAAGTGAGTTTTGGGGAGATTTGTTGCAAAGCATTATCACAGCAAGAGCCGACTAGTACAACATTCTCCAAATCACTGCCATGTCCACGGCTGCCACCGTGCCTACGTGTAAGGCAACTGTGTCCTCGAACTTTGAGAACTCCTGAATGAATTCTCGGTGCCTCTCCAACACAATGTACGTGGCTAAGGTGTCCCCAGATAACTTCACTAACGTACCACCGAGACCGCCCTAAGCTTTCATTAAACGCAATGCAACGCTCTTTCTATTCGTTTTCTGTTTCTACGTAGGTAAAATGCTTTCCGTCAATCTAAAAGGATGGAAAATTGGCACAAAACACTCTGTGCATAGTTCTTTTTCACAAAGGAAAATCACAAGCGAAACAGGCATTTCACCGGGTGTAGAGCACTAACGCCCCCTAGTGCCTCTAAATGCCAAGTGAACAGAGGCGCTTAATTAAATATCGAATCCCAGCTCTCTCCGCTTGAGAGGGAGAGCAAGCCATTCTCAAGTGGAGGAGGGATGTTTTCAGCAGCTATCTGCAACATTCTCTGGACCTGGCCACTGTGTAGCTACAAAGAAACGTTTTGTCTGAGGAAACTAACTAAAGAAACTTGGAAGTGGAAAAAGCGAGAAAGAATGAGACAATACCCTTATCTTGGTGACTCATTCACTTATTCGGTCACTTACCAAATCAAATATCCACTACGTGTAGAGAGTACTGTGCTGAAAACCGCACAGAACACGGAGACGTACCCCCATTCGCAGGGAGGTTAGATACCAGAGAGGGAGACAAGATGTAGATTACCTTACGGCAGTTCCGCACCTGTCTTGTTAAACTGTTTACAGCTTCAGGGGAGAGAAGGGATCCAGAAATCGCTTGGATTCTCAGTGAAGTCTTCGCAGAGACGGAGGTGCAAAATAGGTGGACTGGAAGAAACAAAAAAATTAACCTCGTGGGTAGATGTGAAACGGAGCAGAGGTGCACAGATATTTAGACCCCGTTCTTTCTTGAAACGTCTAGAAAGTGAAACTGAAGCCAAATTACGGAGGGCCTGGAGTGTCAGTCTTAGGAGCTTGGCCGTACGGGGTTGACAGCGGGTGCCACGGACGGCTCGGAAGAGGGCAAGGGCATAACCCAAGAGCCCTGGGAGGTGTAGGAGAGGTCGCAGCGAGGGAGGTAGAAAGGCATGCGATTCTCCGAAGCAGTCACCGTAACCCAGGTGTAAACTCATAAACGGTAGACGCGGAGTAAGGGCGACACAGACGGCAGGGAGGAGTACGAGGGACACTAGAAAGGAAAACGGTCGGGGCTTCACCAGGGATTGGGTGCATTCCTTTCTCCCTCTAACAGAGGTTATCAGTAACCGGGCTAGTCGCTGGGAATCAAGAGTAAGCAAAACAGGCGTGATCTCTTCTTCCTCACGGGCCACGGGGTAAACTTACCTACCTGAAACTGGATGCGAAAGGCGATGACGGCCATAAGCGAGAGGTGCGTGGTGTCACGTGAGCTACGGTAGGGAGACGAGATGAGTTGAGTAGGTAAGGGGACGCTTTCTTGACCAAGTGACACCTGAGAAGACATGAGAAGGGTGAGGCGGCATCAGTCAGCTGCAAACTAAACAGAGGGACACTTCCTGCAGAGGGGCAGCACGGGCAATGCGCCGTTGTAAGTATGCAGGCCTGAGAGGAGGCCACTGTGGGCAGGATGATTGAGAATGAAAGGAAGGAGCTGCAAGACGAGGCCGCAGAGATCACGCTCCACCCTGCCCAGGGGATGCCCTGCCCTGCGGACTAGCACACCCAGAGAGAGAGTACCAGTGCACAGCCAGATGACAAGCCTGCTCGACGATGCAAGCCAACGCTGCTTCTTTCACCAAGAAAGTCTTGCCTGGTAAACTAAACAGCGTATCCATAGAGCGGACACGTGATTTACATTCTGAAGCAGGCGCCCCGCCTTACGGAACGGCGACGGTTCTCAGGGGGGCCGGGCAGGAGCCGCTCCGCGCGTCTGTCCCAGGGACCCACCCGCCTGCGGGACCTCCGGCCGCCTCGCAGGAAGCTACGACACCCAGTCCCACGGCTACCTGTGCAGCGAGGTGTACTCCGCGGACGCGTGCCACACACACTTCAAGTGGTTGGGCGGCCTGAGTGGCAAGGCGAGAGGCCTGCCTGCCGCGCAGACCAAGAAGGCGCTCTTCGGCCTGGGCCTAGGTGCTTGCGCCGCCCCCCTGGGCCTACCGGGCTCTGAGGGCCCTGCCCTGGACCCCCAGCCCCCCACCCACGCCCTTGGTTCAGTCACAGTAGAGGTGGCCACACCCACACCCTCTGTGACCTCTGCGTTCCACCCTCCTGCAGCCCCGCCCGCCCCCCTCCGCCGGTTGCCCTGGGCTACCGAAGCTGCATCCTGGGGCCAGGGGGTTCCCAGGAGGCCAAGGGAAGACACGATGGCCTTCAATGAGTCGCAGAGGCCTTACGTGGCCTTGTGTGGTTGGGCTCACCTCTTACGTTTCAGTGAACTCTGCGAGAGGACAGGGACCTGCAGCCTCACAGTTGGGCTCCACGGTAAGGTGTGCGGGACAGACCTCAAACTGACCCACGGCATGGAGCAACACCCGCCATCGAGAGGTCTACAAGAGAGCCGCTGCAGCTAGCCCACAGGTCCGAGAAAACTAGATTCTTCTTTATGTAAGTGAGTTTTGGGGAGATTTGTTGCAAAGCATTATCACAGCAAGAGCCGACTAGTACAACATTCTCCAAATCACTGCCATGTCCACGGCTGCCACCGTGCCTACGTGTAAGGCAACTGTGTCCTCGAACTTTGAGAACTCCTGAATGAATTCTCGGTGCCTCTCCAACACAATGTACGTGGCTAAGGTGTCCCCAGATAACTTCACTAACGTACCACCGAGACCGCCCTAAGCTTTCATTAAACGCAATGCGACGCTCTTTCTATTCGTTTTCTGTTTCTACGTAGGTAAAATGCTTTCCGTCAATCTAAAAGGATGGAAAATTGGCACAAAACACTCTGTGCATAGTTCTTTTTCACAAAGGAAAATCACAAGCGAAACAGGCATTTCACCGGGTGTAGAGCACTAACGCCCCCTAGTGCCTCTAAATGCCAAGTGAACAGAGGCGCTTAATTAAATATCGAATCCCAGCTCTCTCCGCTTGAGAGGGAGAGCAAGCCATTCTCAAGTGGAGGAGGGATGTTTTCAGCAGCTATCTGCAACATTCTCTGGACCTGGCCACTGTGTAGCTACAAAGAAACCTTTTGTCTGAGGAAACTAACTAAAGAAACTTGGAAGTGGAAAAAGCGAGAAAGAATGAGACAATACCCTTATCTTGGTGACTCATTCACTTATTCGGTCACTTACCAAATCAAATATCCACTACGTGTAGAGAGTACTGTGCTGAAAACCGCACAGGACACGGAGACATACCCCCATTCGCAGGGAGGTTAGATACCAGAGAGGGAGACAAGATGTAGATTACCTTACGGCAGTTCCGCACCTGTCTTGTTAAACTGTTTACAGCTTCAGGGGAGAGAAGGGATCCAGAAATCGCTTGGATTCTCAGTGAAGTCTTCGCAGAGACGGAGGTGCAAAATAGGTGGACTGGAAGAAACAAAAAAATTAACCTCGTGGGTAGATGTGAAACGGAGCAGAGGTGCACAGATATTTAGACCCCGTTCTTTCTTGAAACGTCTAGAAAGTGAAACTGAAGCCAAATTACGGAGGGCCTGGAGTGTCAGTCTTAGGAGCTTGGCCGTACGGGGTTGACAGCGGGTGCCACGGACGGCTCGGAAGAGGGCAAGGGCATAACCCAAGAGCCCTGGGAGGTGTAGGAGAGGTCGCAGCGAGGGAGGTAGAAAGGCATGCGATTCTCCGAAGCAGTCACCGTAACCCAGGTGTAAACTCATAAACGGTAGACGCGGAGTAAGGGCGACACAGACGGCAGGGAGGAGTACGAGGGACACTAGAAAGGAAAACGGTCGGGGCTTCACCAGGGATTGGGTGCATTCCTTTCTCCCTCTAACAGAGGTTATCAGTAACCGGGCTAGTCGCTGGGAATCAAGAGTAAGCAAAACAGGCGTGATCTCTTCTTCCTCACGGGCCACGGGGTAAACTTACCTACCTGAAACTGGATGCGAAAGGCGATGACGGCCATAAGCGAGAGGTGCGTGGTGTCACGTGAGCTACGGTAGGGAGACGAGATGAGTTGAGTAGGTAAGGGGACGCTTTCTTGACCAAGTGACACCTGAGAAGACATGAGAAGGGTGAGGCGGCATCAGTCAGCTGCAAACTAAACAGAGGGACACTTCCTGCAGAGGGGCAGCACGGGCAATGCGCCGTTGTAAGTATGCAGGCCTGAGAGGAGACCACTGTGGGCAGGATGATTGAGAATGAAAGGAAGGAGCTGCAAGACGAGGCCGCAGAGATCACGCTCCACCCTGCCCAGGGGATGCCCTGCCCTGCGGACTAGCACACCCAGAGAGAGAGTACCAGTGCACAGCCAGATGACAAGCCTGCTCGACGATGCAAGCCAACGCTGCTTCTTTCACCAAGAAAGTCTTGCCTGGTAAACTAAACAGCGTATCCATAGAGCGGACACGTGATTTACATTCTGAAGCAGGCGCCCCGCCTTACGGAACGGCGACGGTTCTCAGGGGGGCCGGGCAGGAGCCGCTCCGCGCGTCTGTCCCAGGGACCCACCCGCCTGCGGGACCTCCGGCCGCCTCGCAGGAAGCTACGACGCCCAGTCCCACGGCTACCTGTGCAGCGAGGTGTACTCCGCGGACGCGTGCCACACACACTTCAAGTGGTTGGGCGGCCTGAGTGGCAAGGCGAGAGGCCTGCCTGCCGCGCAGACCAAGAAGGCGCTCTTCGGCCTGGGCCTAGGTGCTTGCGCCGCTCCCCTGGGCCTACCGGGCTCTGAGGGCCCTGCCCTGGACCCCCAGCCCCCCACCCACGCCCTTGGTTCAGTCACAGTAGAGGTGGCCACACCCACACCCTCTGTGACCTCTGCGTTCCACCCTCCTGCAGCCCCGCCCGCCCCCCTCCGCCGGTTGCCCTGGGCTACCGAAGCTGCATCCTGGGGCCAGGGGGTTCCCAGGAGGCCAAGGGAAGACACGATGGCCTTCAATGAGTCGCAGAGGCCTTACGTGGCCTTGTGTGGTTGGGCTCACCTCTTACGTTTCAGTGAACTCTGCGAGAGGACAGGGACCTGCAGCCTCACAGTTGGGCTCCACGGTAAGGTGTGCGGGACAGACCTCAAACTGACCCACGGCATGGAGCAACACCCGCCATCGAGAGGTCTACAAGAGAGCCGCTGCAGCTAGCCCACAGGTCCGAGAAAACTAGATTTTTCTTTATGTAAGTGAGTTTTGGGGAGATTTGTTGCAAAGCATTATCACAGCAAGTGCCGACTAGTACAACATTCTCCAAATCACTGCCATGTCCACGGCTGCCACCGTGCCTACGTGTAAGGCAACTGTGTCCTCGAACTTTGAGAACTCCTGAATGAATTCTCAGTGCCTCTCCAACACAATGTACGTGGCTAAGGTGTCCCCAGATAACTTCACTAACGTACCACCGAGACCGCCCTAAGCTTTCATTAAACGCAATGCAACGCTCTTTCTATTCGTTTTCTGTTTCTACGTAGGTAAAATGCTTTCCGTCAATCTAAAAGGATGGAAAATTGGCACAAAACACTCTGTGCATAGTTGTTTTTCACAAAGGAAAATCACAAGCGAAACAGGCATTTCACCGGGTGTAGAGCACTAACGCCCCCTAGTGCCTCTAAATGCCAAGTGAATAGAGGCGCTTAATTAAATATCGAATCCCAGCTCTCTCCGCTTGAGAGGGAGAGCAAGCCATTCTCAAGTGGAGGAGGGATGTTTTCAGCAGCTATCTGCAACATTCTCTGGACCTGGCCACTGTGTAGCTACAAAGAAACCTTTTGTCTGAGGAAACTAACTAAAGAAACTTGGAAGTGGAAAAAGCGAGAAAGAATGAGACAATACCCTTATCATGGTGACTCATTCACTTATTCGGTCACTTACCAAATCAAATATCCACTACGTGTAGAGAGTACTGTGCTGAAAACCGCACAGGACACGGAGACATACCCCCATTCGCAGGGAGGTTAGATACCAGAGAGGGAGACAAGATGTAGATTACCTTACGGCAGTTCCGCACCTGTCTTGTTAAACTGTTTACAGCTTCAGGGGAGAGAAGGGATCCAGAAATCGCTTGGATTCTCAGTGAAGTCTTCGCAGAGACGGAGGTGCAAAATAGGTGGACTGGAAGAAACAAAAAAATTAACCTCGTGGGTAGATATGAAACGGAGCAGAGGTGCACAGATATTTAGACCCCGTTCTTTCTTGAAACGTCTAGAAAGTGAAACTGAAGCCAAATTACGGAGGGCCTGGAGTGTCAGTCTTAGGAGCTTGGCCGTACGGGGTTGACAGCGGGTGCCACAGACGGCTCGGAAGAGGGCAAGGGCATAACCCAAGAGCCCTGGGAGGTGTAGGAGAGGTCGCAGCGAGGGAGGTAGAAAGGCATGCGATTCTCCGAAGCAGTCACCGTAACCCAGCTGTAAACTCATAAACGGTAGACGCGGAGTAAGGGCGACACAGACGGCAGGGAGGAGTACGAGGGACACTAGAAAGGAAAACGGTCGGGGCTTCACCAGGGATTGGGTGCATTCCTTTCTCCCTCTAACAGAGGTTATCAGTAACCGGGCTAGTCGCTGGGAATCAAGAGTAAGCAAAACAGGCGTGATCTCTTCTTCCTCACGGGCCACGGGGTAAACTTACCTACCTGAAACTGGATGCGAAAGGCGATGACGGCCATAAGCGAGAGGTGCGTGGTGTCACGTGAGCTACGGTAGGGAGACGAGATGAGTTGAGTAGGTAAGGGGACGCTTTCTTGACCAAGTGACACCTGAGAAGACATGAGAAGGGTGAGGCGGCATCAGTCAGCTGCAAACTAAACAGAGGGACACTTCCTGCAGAGGGGCAGCACGGGCAATGCGCCGTTGTAAGTATGCAGGCCTGAGAGGAGGTCACTGTGGGCAGGATGATTGAGAATGAAAGGAAGGAGCTGCAAGACGAGGCCGCAGAGATCACGCTCCACCCTGCCCAGGGGATGCCCTGCCCTGCGGACTAGCACACCCAGAGAGAGAGTACCAGTGCACAGCCAGATGAGGAGCCTGCTCGAGGATGCAAGCCAACGCTGCTTCTTTCACCAAGAAAGTCTTGCCTGGTAAACTAA
This sequence comes from Leucopleurus acutus, assembly GCF_964270905.1. Classification (NCBI taxonomy): domain Eukaryota; kingdom Metazoa; phylum Chordata; class Mammalia; order Artiodactyla; family Delphinidae; genus Leucopleurus; species Leucopleurus acutus. Next base: position 31,904,386 of record NC_139143.1, on the reverse strand, counting down.
ACAGCGTATCCATAGAGCGGACACGTGATTTACATTCTGAAGCAGGCGCCCCGCCTTACGGAACGGCGACGGTTCTCAGGGGGGCCGGGCAGGAGCCGCTCCGCGCGTCTGTCCCAGGGACCCACCCGCCTGCGGGACCTCCGGCCGCCTCGCAGGAAGCTACGACGCCCAGTCCCACGACTACCTGTGCAGCGAGGTGTACTCCGCGGACGCGTGCCACACCCACTTCAAGTGGGAGGGCGGCCTGAGTGGCAAGGCGAGAGGCCGGCCTGCCGCGCAGACCAAGAAGGCGCTCTTCGTCCTGGGCCTAGGTGCTTGCACCGCCCCCCTGGGCCTACCGGGCTCTGAGGGCCCTGCCCTGGACCCCCAGCCCCCCACCCACGCCCTTGGTTCAGTCACAGCAGAGGTGGCCACACCCACACCCTCTGTGACCTCCGCGTTCCACCCTCCTGCAGCCCCGCCCGCCCCCCTCCGCCGGTTGCCCTGGGCTACCGAAGCTGCATCCTGGGGCCAGGGGGTTCCCAGGAGGCCAAGGGAAGACACGATGGCCTTCAATGAGTCGCAGAGGCCTTACGTGGACTTGTGTGGTTGGGCTCACCTCTTACGTTTCAGTGAACTCTGCGAGAGGACAGGGACCTGCAGCCTCACAGTTGGGCTCCACGGTAAGGTGTGCGGGACAGACCTCAAACTGACCCACGGCATGGAGCAACACCCGCCATCGAGAGGTCTACAAGAGAGCCGCTGCAGCTAGCCCACAGGTCCGAGAAAACTAGATTCTTCTTTATGTAAGTGAGTTTTGGGGAGATTTGTTGCAAAGCATTATCACAGCGAGAGCCGACTAGTACAACATTCTCCAAATCACTGCCATGTCCACGGCTGCTACCGTGCCTACGTGTAAGGCAACTGTGTCCTCGAACTTTGAGAACTCCTGAATGAATTCTCGGTGCCTCTCCAACACAATGTACGTGGCTAAGGTGTCCCCAGATAACTTCACTAACGTACCACCGAGACCGCCCTAAGCTTTCATTAAACGCAATGCAACGCTCTTTCTATTCGTTTTCTGTTTCTACGTAGGTAAAATGCTTTCCGTCAATCTAAAAGGATGGAAAATTGGCACAAAACACTCTGTGCATAGTTGTTTTTCACAAAGGAAAATCACAAACGAAACAGGCATTTCACCGGGTGTAGAGCACTAACGCCCCCTAGTGCCTCTAAATGCCAAGTGAACAGAGGCGCTTAATTAAATATCGAATCCCAGCTCTCTCCGCTTGAGAGGAAGAGCAAGCCATTCTCAAGTGGAGGAGGGATGTTTTCAGCAGCTATCTGCAACATTCTCTGGACCTGGCCACTGTGTAGCTACAAAGAAACGTTTTGTCTGAGGAAACTAACTAAAGAAACTTGGAAGTGGAAAAAGCGAGAAAGAATGAGACAATACCCTTATCTTGGTGACTCATTCACTTATTCGGTCACTTACCAAATCAAATATCCACTACGTGTAGAGAGTACTGTGCTGAAAACCGCACAGAACACGGAGACGTACCCCCATTCGCAGGGAGGTTAGATACCAGAGAGGGAGACAAGATGTAGATTACCTTACGGCAGTTCCGCACCTGTCTTGTTAAACTGTTTACAGCTTCAGGGGAGAGAAGGGATCCAGAAATCGCTTGGATTCTCAGTGAAGTCTTCGCAGAGACGGAGGTGCAAAATAGGTGGACTGGAAGAAACAAAAAAATTAACCTCGTGGGTAGATGTGAAACGGAGCAGAGGTGCACAGATATTTAGACCCCGTTCTTTCTTGAAACGTCTAGAAAGTGAAACTGAAGCCAAATTACGGAGGGCCTGGAGTGTCAGTCTTAGGAGCTTGGCCGTACGGGGTTGACAGCGGGTGCCACGGACGGCTCGGAAGAGGGCAAGGGCATAACCCAAGAGCCCTGGGAGGTGTAGGAGAGGTCGCAGCGAGGGAGGTAGAAAGGCATGCGATTCTCCGAAGCAGTCACCGTAACCCAGGTGTAAACTCATAAACGGTAGACGCGGAGTAAGGGCGACACAGACGGCAGGGAGGAGTACGAGGGACACTAGAAAGGAAAACGGTCGGGGCTTCACCAGGGATTGGGTGCATTCCTTTCTCCCTCTAACAGAGGTTATCAGTAACCGGGCTAGTCGCTGGGAATCAAGAGTAAGCAAAACAGGCGTGATCTCTTCTTCCTCACGGGCCACGGGGTAAACTTACCTACCTGAAACTGGATGCGAAAGGCGATGACGGCCATAAGCGAGAGGTGCGTGGTGTCACGTGAGCTACGGTAGGGAGACGAGATGAGTTGAGTAGGTAAGGGGACGCTTTCTTGACCAAGTGACACCTGAGAAGACATGAGAAGGGTGAGGCGGCATCAGTCAGCTGCAAACTAAACAGAGGGACACTTCCTGCAGAGGGGCAGCACGGGCAATGCGCCATTGTAAGTATGCAGGCCTGAGAGGAGGCCACTGTGGGCAGGATGATTGAGAATGAAAGGAAGGAGCTGCAAGACGAGGCCACAGAGATCACGCTCCACCCTGCCCAGGGGATGCCCTGCCCTGCGGACTAGCACACCCAGAGAGAGAGTACCAGTGCACAGCCAGATGACAAGCCTGCTCGACGATGCAAGCCAACGCTGCTTCTTTCACCAAGAAAGTTTTGCCTGGTAAACTAAACAGCGTATCCATAGAGCGGACACGTGATTTACATTCTGAAGCAGGCGCCCCGCCTTACGGAACGGCGACGGTTCTCAGGGGGGCCGGGCAGGAGCCGCTCCGCGCGTCTGTCCCAGGGACCCACCCGCCTGCGGGACCTCCGGCCGCCTCGCAGGAAGCTACGACGCCCAGTCCCACGGCTACCTGTGCAGTGAGGTGTACTCCACGGACGCGTGCCACACACACTTCAAGTGGGAGGGCGGCCTGAGTGGCAAGGCGAGAGGCCGGCCTGCCGCGCAGACCAAGAAGGCGCTCTTCGGCCTGGGCCTAGGTGCTTGCGCCGCCCCCCTGGGCCTACCGGGCTCTGAGGGCCCTGCCCTGGAACCCCAGCCCCCCACCCACGCCCTTGGTTCAGTCACAGCAGAGGTGGCCACACCCACACCCTCTGTGACCTCCGCGTTCCACCCTCCTGCAGCCCCGCCCGCCCCCCTCCGCCGGTTGCCCTGGGCTACCGAAGCTGCATCCTGGGGCCAGGGGGTTCCCAGGAGGCCAAGGGAAGACACGATGGCCTTCAATGAGTCGCAGAGGCCTTACGTGGCCTTGTGTGGTTGGGCTCACCTCTTACGTTTCAGTGAACTCTGCGAGAGGACAGGGACCTGCAGCCTCACAGTTGGGCTCCACGGTAAGGTGTGCGGGACAGACCTCAAACTGACCCACGGCATGGAGCAACACCCGCCATCGAGAGGTCTACAAGAGAGCCGCTGCAGCTAGCCCACAGGTCCGAGAAAACTAGATTCTTCTTTATGTAAGTGAGTTTTGGGGAGATTTGTTGCAAAGCATTATCACAGCAAGAGCCGACTAGTACAACATTCTCCAAATCACTGCCATGTCCACGGCTGCCACCGTGCCTACGTGTAAGGCAACTGTGTCCTCGAACTTTGAGAACTCCTGAATGAATTCTCGGTGCCTCTCCAACACAATGTACGTGGCTAAGGTGTCCCCAGATAACTTCACTAACGTACCACCGAGACCGCCCTAAGCTTTCATTAAACGCAATGCAACGCTCTTTCTATTCCTTTTCTGTTTCTACGTAGGTAAAATGCTTTCCGTCAATCTAAAAGGATGGAAAATTGGCACAAAACACTCTGTGCATAGTTGTTTTTCACAAAGGAAAATCACAAGCGAAACAGGCATTTCACCGGGTGTAGAGCACTAACGCCCCCTAGTGCCTCTAAATGCCAAGTGAACAGAGGCGCTTAATTAAATATCGAATCCCAGCTCTCTCCGCTTGAGAGGGAGAGCAAGCCATTCTCAAGTGGAGGAGGGATGTTTTCAGCAGCTATCTGCAACATTCTCTGGACCTGGCCACTGTGTAGCTACAAAGAAACCTTTTGTCTGAGGAAACTAACTAAAGAAACTTGGAAGTGGAAAAAGCGAGAAAGAATGAGACAATACCCTTATCTTGGTGACTCATTCACTTATTCGGTCACTTACCAAATCAAATATCCACTACGTGTAGAGAGTACTGTGCTGAAAACCGCACAGAACACGGAGACGTACCCCCATTCGCAGGGAGGTTAGATACCAGAGAGGGAGACAAGATGTAGATTACCTTACGGCAGTTCCGCACCTGTCTTGTTAAACTGTTTACAGCTTCAGGGGAGAGAAGGGATCCAGAAATCGCTTGGATTCTCAGTGAAGTCTTCGCAGAGACGGAGGTGCAAAATAGGTGGACTGGAAGAAACAAAAAAATTAACCTCGTGGGTAGATATGAAACGGAGCAGAGGTGCACAGATATTTAGACCCCGTTCTTTCTTGAAACGTCTAGAAAGTGAAACTGAAGCCAAATTACGGAGGGCCTGGAGTGTCAGTCTTAGGAGCTTGGCCGTACGGGGTTGACAGCGGGTGCCACGGACGGCTCGGAAGAGGGCAAGGGCATAACCCAAGAGCCCTGGGAGGTGTAGGAGAGGTCGCAGCGAGGGAGGTAGAAAGGCATGCGATTCTCCGAAGCAGTCACCGTAACCCAGGTGTAAACTCATAAACGGTAGACGCGGAGTAAGGGCGACACAGACGGCAGGGAGGAGTACGAGGGACACTAGAAAGGAAAACGGTCGGGGCTTCACCAGGGATTGGGTGCATTCCTTTCTCCCTCTAACAGAGGTTATCAGTAACCAGGCTAGTCGCTGGGAATCAAGAGTAAGCAAAACAGGCGTGATCTCTTCTTCCTCACGGGCCACGGGGTAAACTTACCTACCTGAAACTGGATGCGAAAGGCGATGACGGCCATAAGCGAGAGGTGCGTGGTGTCACGTGAGCTACGGTAGGGAGACGAGATGAGTTGAGTAGGTAAGGGGACGCTTTCTTGACCAAGTGACACCTGAGAAGACATGAGAAGGGTGAGGCGGCATCAGTCAGCTGCAAACTAAACAGAGGGACACTTCCTGCAGAGGGGCAGCACGGGCAATGCGCCGTTGTAAGTATGCAGGCCTGAGAGGAGGCCACTGTGGGCAGGATGATTGAGAATGAAAGGAAGGAGCTGCAAGACGAGGCTGCAAAGATCACGCTCCACCCTGCCCAGGGGATGCCCTGCCCTGCGGACTAGCACACCCAGAGAGAGAGTACCAGTGCACAGCCAGATGACAAGCCTGCTCGAGGATGCAAGCCAACGCTGCTTCTTTCACCAAGAAAGTCTTGCCTGGTAAACTAAACAGCGTATCCATAGAGCGGACACGTGATTTACATTCTGAAGCAGGCGCCCCGCCTTACGGAACGGCGACGGTTCTCAGGGGGGCCGGGCAGGAGCCGCTCCGCGCGTCTGTCCCAGGGACCCACCCGCCTGCGGGACCTCCGGCTGCCTCGCAGGAAGCTACGACGCCCAGTCCCACGGCTACCTGTGCAGCGAGGTGTACTCCGCGGACGCGTGCCACACACACTTCAAGTGGGAGGGCGGCCTGAGTGGCAAGGCGAGAGGCCGGCCTGCCGCGCAGACCAAGAAGTCGCTCTTCGGCCTGGGCCTAGGTGCTTGCACCACCCCCCTGGGCCTACCGGGCTCTGAGGGCCCTGCCCTGGACCCCCAGCCCCCCACCCACGCCCTTGGTTCAGTCACAGCAGAGGTGGCCACACCCACACCCTCTGTGACCTCAGCGTTCCACGCCCCTGCAGCCCCGCCCGCCCCCCTCCGCCGGTTGCCCTGGGCTACCGAAGCTGCATCCTGGGGCTAGGGGGTTCCCAGGAGGCCAAGGGAAGACACGATGGCCTTCAATGAGTCGCAGAGGCCTTATGTGGCCTTGTGTGGTTGGGCTCACCTCTTACGTTTCAGTGAACTCTGCGAGAGGACAGGGACCTGCAGCCTCACAGTTGGGCTCCACGGTAAGGTGTGCGGGACAGACCTCAAACTGACCCACGGCATGGAGCAACACCCGCCATCGAGAGGTCTACAAGAGAGCTGCTGCAGCTAGCCCACAGGTCCGAGAAAACTAGATTCTTCTTTATGTAAGTGAGTTTTGGGGAGATTTGTTGCAAAGCATTATCACAGCAAGAGCCGACTAGTACAACATTCTCCAAATCACTGCCATGTCCACGGCTGCCACCGTGCCTACGTGTAAGGCAACTGTGTCCTCGAACTTTGAGAACTCCTGAATGAATTCTCGGTGCCTCTCCAACACAATGTACGTGGCTAAGGTGTCCCCAGATAACTTCACTAACGTACCACCGAGACCGCCCTAAGCTTTCATTAAACGCAATGCGACGCTCTTTCTATTCGTTTTCTGTTTCTACGTAGGTAAAATGCTTTCCGTCAATCTAAAAGGATGGAAAATTGGCACAAAACACTCTGTGCATAGTTGTTTTTCACAAAGGAAAATCACAAACGAAACAGGCATTTCACCGGGTGTAGAGCACTAACGCCCCCTAGTGCCTCTAAATGCCAAGTGAACAGAGGCGCTTAATTAAATATCGAATCCCAGCTCTCTCCGCTTGAGAGGGAGAGCAAGCCATTCTCAAGTGGAGGAGGGATGTTTTCAGCAGCTATCTGCAACATTCTCTGGACCTGGCCACTGTGTAGCTACAAAGAAACGTTTTGTCTGAGGAAACTAACTAAAGAAACTTGGAAGTGGAAAAAGCGAGAAAGAATGAGACAATACCCTTATCTTGGTGACTCATTCACTTATTCGGTCACTTACCAAATCAAATATCCACTACGTGTAGAGAGTACTGTGCTGAAAACCGCACAGAACACGGAGACGTACCCCCATTCGCAGGGAGGTTAGATACCAGAGAGGGAGACAAGATGTAGATTACCTTACGGCAGTTCCGCACCTGTCTTGTTAAACTGTTTACAGCTTCAGGGGAGAGAAGGGATCCAGAAATCGCTTGGATTCTCAGTGAAGTCTTCGCAGAGACGGAGGTGCAAAATAGGTGGACTGGAAGAAACAAAAAAATTAACCTCGTGGGTAGATGTGAAACGGAGCAGAGGTGCACAGATATTTAGACCCCGTTCTTTCTTGAAACGTCTAGAAAGTGAAACTGAAGCCAAATTACGGAGGGCCTGGAGTGTCAGTCTTAGGAGCTTGGCCGTACGGGGTAGACAGCGGGTGCCACGGATGGCTCGGAAGAGGGCAAGGGCATAACCCAAGAGCCCTGGGAGGTGTAGGAGAGGTCGCAGCGAGGGAGGTAGAAAGGCATGCGATTCTCCGAAGCAGTCACCGTAACCCAGGTGTAAACTCATAAACGGTAGACGCGGAGTAAGGGCGACACAGACGGCAGGGAGGAGTACGAGGGACACTAGAAAGGAAAACGGTCGGGGCTTCACCAGGGATTGGGTGCATTCCTTTCTCCCTCTAACAGAGGTTATCAGTAACCGGGCTAGTCGCTGGGAATCAAGAGTAAGCAAAACAGGCGTGATCTCTTCTTCCTCACGGGCCACGGGGTAAACTTACCTACCTGAAACTGGATGCGAAAGGCGATGACGGCCATAAGCGAGAGGTGCGTGGTGTCACGTGAGCTACGGTAGGGAGACGAGATGAGTTGAGTAGGTAAGGGGACGCTTTCTTGACCAAGTGACACCTGAGAAGACATGAGAAGGGTGAGGCGGCATCAGTCAGCTGCAAACTAAACAGAGGGACACTTCCTGCAGAGGGGCAGCACGGGCAATGCGCCGTTGTAAGTATGCAGGCCTGAGAGGAGGCCACTGTGGGCAGGATGATTGAGAATGAAAGGAAGGAGCTGCAAGACGAGGCCGCAGAGATCACGCTCCACCCTGCCCAGGGGATGCCCTGCCCTGCGGACTAGCACACCCAGAGAGAGAGTACCAGTGCACAGCCAGATGAGAAGCCTGCTCGACGATGCAAGCCAACGCTGCTTCTTTCACCAAGAAAGTCTTGCCTGGTAAACTAAACAGCGTATCCATAGAGCGGACACGTGATTTACATTCTGAAGCAGGCACCCCGCCTTACGGAACGGCGACGGTTCTCAGGGGGGCCGGGCAGGAGCCGCTCCGCGCGTCTGTCCCAGGGACCCACCCGCCTGCGGGACCTCCGGCCGTCTCGCAGGAAGCTACGACGCCCAGTCCCACGGCTACCTGTGCAGTGAGGTGTACTCCGCGGACGCGTGCCACACACACTTCAAGTGGGAGGGCGGCCTGAGTGGCAAGGCGAGAGGCCGGCCTGCCGCGCAGACCAAGAAGGCGCTCTTCAACCTGGGCCTAGGTGCTTGTGCCGCCCCCCTGGGCCTACCGGGCTCTGAGGGCCCTGCCCTGGAACCCCAGCCCCCCACCCACACCCTTGGTTCAGTCACAGCAGAGGTGGCCACACCCACACCCTCTGTGACCTCCGCGTTCCACCCTCCTGCAGCCCCGCCCGCCCCCCTCCGCCGGTTGCTCTGGGCTACCGAAGCTGCATGCTGGGGCCAGGGGGTTCCCAGGAGGCCAAGGGAAGACACGATGGCCTTCAATGAGTCGCAGAGGCCTTACGTGGCCTTGTGTGGTTGGGCTCACCTCTTACGTTTCAGTGAACTCTGCGAGAGGACAGGGACCTGCAGCCTCACAGTTGGGCTCCACGGTAAGGTGTGCGGGACAGACCTCAAACTGACCCACGGCATGGAGCAACACCCGCCATCGAGAGGTCTACAAGAGAGCCGCTGCAGCTAGCCCACAGGTCCGAGAAAACTAGATTCTTCTTTATGTAAGTGAGTTTTGGGGAGATTTGTTGCAAAGCATTATCACAGCAAGAGCCGACTAGTACAACATTCTCCAAATCACTGCCATGTCCACGGCTGCCACCGTGCCTACGTGTAAGGCAACTGTGTCCTCGAACTTTGAGAACTCCTGAATGAATTCTCGGTGCCTCTCCAACACAATGTACGTGGCTAAGGTGTCCCCAGATAACTTCACTAACGTACCACCGAGACCGCCCTAAGCTTTCATTAAACGCAATGCAACGCTCTTTCTATTCGTTTTCTGTTTCTACGTAGGTAAAATGCTTTCCGTCAATCTAAAAGGATGGAAAATTGGCACAAAACACTCTGTGCATAGTTGTTTTTCACAAAGGAAAATCACAAGCGAAACAGGCATTTCACCGGGTGTAGAGCACTAACGCCCCCTAGTGCCTCTAAATGCCAAGTGAACAGAGGCGCTTAATTAAATATCGAATCCCAGCTCTCTCCGCTTGAGAGGGAGAGCAAGCCATTCTCAAGTGGAGGAGGGATGTTTTCAGCAGCTATCTGCAACATTCTCTGGACCTGGCCACTGTGTAGCTACAAAGAAACCTTTTGTCTGAGGAAACTAACTAAAGAAACTTGGAAGTGGAAAAAGCGAGAAAGAATGAGACAATACCCTTATCTTGGTGACTCATTCACTTATTCGGTCACTTACCAAATCAAATATCCACTACGTGTAGAGAGTACTGTGCTGAAAACCGCACAGAACACGGAGACGTACCCCCATTCGCAGGGAGGTTAGATACCAGAGAGGGAGACAAGATGTAGATTACCTTACGGCAGTTCCGCACCTGTCTTGTTAAACTGTTTACAGCTTCAGGGGAGAGAAGGGATCCAGAAATCGCTTGGATTCTCAGTGAAGTCTTCGCAGAGACGGAGGTGCAAAATAGGTGGACTGGAAGAAACAAAAAAATTAACCTCGTGGGTAGATGTGAAACGGAGCAGAGGTGCACAGATATTTAGACCCCGTTCTTTCTTGAAACGTCTAGAAAGTGAAACTGAAGCCAAATTACGGAGGGCCTGGAGTGTCAGTCTTAGGAGCTTGGCCGTACGGGGTTGACAGCGGGTGCCACGGACGGCTCGGAAGAGGGCAAGGGCATAACCCAAGAGCCCTGGGAGGTGTAGGAGAGGTCGCAGCGAGGGAGGTAGAAAGGCATGCGATTCTCCGAAGCAGTCACCGTAACCCAGGTGTAAACTCATAAACGGTAGACGCGGAGTAAGGGCGACACAGACGGCAGGGAGGAGTACGAGGGACACTAGAAAGGAAAACGGTCGGGGCTTCACCAGGGATTGGGTGCATTCCTTTCTCCCTCTAACAGAGGTTATCAGTAACCGGGCTAGTCGCTGGGAATCAAGAGTAAGCAAAACAGGCGTGATCTCTTCTTCCTCACGGGCCACGGGGTAAACTTACCTACCTGAAACTGGATGCGAAAGGCGATGACGGCCATAAGCGAGAGGTGCGTGGTGTCACGTGAGCTACGGTAGGGAGACGAGATGAGTTGAGTAGGTAAGGGGACGCTTTCTTGACCAAGTGACACCTGAGAAGAGATGAGAAGGGTGAGGCGGCATCAGTCAGCTGCAAACTAAACAGAGGGACACTTCCTGCAGAGGGGCAGCACGGGCAATGCGCCGTTGTAAGTATGCAGGCCTGAGAGGAGGCCACTGTGGGCAGGATGATTGAGAATGAAAGGAAGGAGCTGCAAGACGAGGCCGCAGAGATCACGCTCCACCCTGCCCAGGGGATGCCCTGCCCTGCGGACTAGCACACCCAGAGAGAGAGTACCAGTGCACAGCCAGATGACAAGCCTGCTCGACGATGCAAGCCAACGCTGCTTCTTTCACCAAGAAAGTCTTGCCTGGTAAACTAAACAGCGTATCCATAGAGCGGACACGTGATTTACATTCTGAAGCAGGCGCCCCGCCTTACGGAATGGCGACGGTTCTCAGGGGGGCCGGGCAGGAGCCGCTCCGCACGTCTGTCCCAGGGACCCACCCGCCTGCGGGACCTCCGGCCGCCTCGCAGGAAGCTACGACGCCCAGTCCCACGGCTACCTGTGCAGCGAGGTGTACTCCGCGGACGCGTGCCACACCCACTTCAAGTGGGAGGGCGGCCTGAGTGGCAAGGCGAGAGGCCGGCCTGCCGTGCAGACCAAGAAGGCGCTCTTCGGCCTGGGCCTAGGTGCTTGCGCCGCCCCCCTGGGCCTACCGGGCTCTGAGGGCCCTGCCCTGGACCCCCAGCCCCCCACCCACGCCCTTGGTTCAGTCACAGCAGAGGTGGCCACACCCACACCCTCTGTGACCTCTGCGTTCCACCCTCCTGCAGCCCCGCCCGCCCCCCTCCGCCGGTTGCCCTGGGCTACCGAAGCTGCATCCTGGGGCCAGGGGGTTCCCAGGAGGCCAAGGGAAGACACGATGGCCTTCAATGAGTCGCAGAGGCCTTACGTGGCCTTGTGTGGTTGGGCTCACCTCTTACGTTTCAGTGAACTCTGCGAGAGGACAGGGACCTGCAGCCTCACAGTTGGGCTCCACGGTAAGGTGTGCGGGACAGACCTCAAACTGACCCACGGCATGGAGCAACACCCGCCATCGAGAGGTCTACAAGAGAGCCGCTGCAGCTAGCCCACAGGTCCGAGAAAACTAGATTCTTCTTTATGTAAGTGAGTTTTGGGGAGATTTGTTGCAAAGCATTATCACAGCAAGAGCCGACTAGTACAACATTCTCCAAATCACTGCCATGTCCACGGCTGCCACCGTGCCTACGTGTAAGGCAACTGTGTCCTCGAACTTTGAGAACTCCTGAATGAATTCTCGGTGCCTCTCCAACACAATGTACGTGGCTAAGGTGTCCCCAGATAACTTCACTAACGTACCACCGAGACCGCCCTAAGCTTTCATTAAACGCAATGCGACGCTCTTTCTATTCGTTTTCTGTTTCTACGTAGGTAAAATGCTTTCCGTCAATCTAAAAGGATGGAAAATTGGCACAAAACACTCTGTGCATAGTTCTTTTTCACAAAGGAAAATCACAAGCGAAACAGGCATTTCACCGGGTGTAGAGCACTAACGCCCCCTAGTGCCTCTAAATGCCAAGTGAACAGAGGCGCTTAATTAAATATCGAATCCCAGCTCTCTCCGCTTGAGAGGGAGAGCAAGCCATTCTCAAGTGGAGGAGGGATGTTTTCAGCAGCTATCTGCAACATTCTCTGGACCTGGCCACTGTGTAGCTACAAAGAAACCTTTTGTCTGAGGAAACTAACTAAAGAAACTTGGAAGTGGAAAAAGCGAGAAAGAATGAGACAATACCCTTATCTTGGTGACTCATTCACTTATTCGGTCACTTACCAAATCAAATATCCACTACGTGTAGAGAGTACTGTGCTGAAAACCGCACAGGACACGGAGACGTACCCCCATTCGCAGGGAGGTTAGATACCAGAGAGGGAGACAAGATGTAGATTACCTTACGGCAGTTCCGCACCTGTCTTGTTAAACTGTTTACAGCTTCAGGGGAGAGAAGGGATCCAGAAATCGCTTGGATTCTCAGTGAAGTCTTCGCAGAGACGGAGGTGCAAAATAGGTGGACTGGAAGAAACAAAAAAATTAACCTCGTGGGTAGATGTGAAACGGAGCAGAGGTGCACAGATATTTAGACCCCGTTCTTTCTTGAAACGTCTAGAAAGTGAAACTGAAGCCAAATTACGGAGGGCCTGGAGTGTCAGTCTTAGGAGCTTGGCCGTACGGGGTTGACAGCGGGTGCCACGGACGGCTCGGAAGAGGGCAAGGGCATAACCCAAGAGCCCTGGGAGGTGTAGGAGAGGTCGCAGCGAGGGAGGTAGAAAGGCATGCGATTCTCCGAAGCAGTCACCGTAACCCAGGTGTAAACTCATAAACGGTAGACGCGGAGTAAGGGCGACACAGACGGCAGGGAGGAGTACGAGGGACACTAGAAAGGAAAACGGTCGGGGCTTCACCAGGGATTGGGTGCATTCCTTTCTCCCTCTAACAGAGGTTATCAGTAACCGGGCTAGTCGCTGAGAATCAAGAGTAAGCAAAACAGGCGTGATCTCTTCTTCCTCACGGGCCACGGGGTAAACTTACCTACCTGAAACTGGATGCGAAAGGCGATGACGGCCATAAGCGAGAGGTGCGTGGTGTCACGTGAGCTACGGTAGGGAGACGAGATGAGTTGAGTAGGTAAGGGGACGCTTTCTTGACCAAGTGACACCTGAGAAGACATGAGAAGGGTGAGGCGGCATCAGTCAGCTGCAAACTAAACAGAGGGACACTTCCTGCAGAGGGGCAGCACGGGCAATGCGCCGTTGTAAGTATGCAGGCCTGAGAGGAGGCCACTGTGGGCAGGATGATTGAGAATGAAAGGAAGGAGCTGCAAGACGAGGCCGCAGAGATCACGCTCCACCCTGCCCAGGGGATGCCCTGCCCTGCGGACTAGCACACCCAGAGAGAGAGTACCAGTGCACAGCCAGATGACAAGCCTGCTCGACGATGCAAGCCAACGCTGCTTCTTTCACCAAGAAAGTCTTGCCTGGTAAACTAAACAGCGTATCCATAGAGCGGACACGTGATTTACATTCTGAAGCAGGCGCCCCGCCTTACGGAACGGCGACGGTTCTCAGGGGGGCCGGGCAGGAGCCGCTCCGCGCGTCTGTCCCAGGGACCCACCCGCCTGCGGGACCTCCGGCCGCCTCGCAGGAAGCTACGACGCCCAGTCCCACGGCTACCTGTGCAGCGAGGTGTACTCCGCGGACGCGTGCCACACACACTTCAAGTGGTTGGGCGGCCTGAGTGGCAAGGCGAGAGGCCTGCCTGCCGCGCAGACCAAGAAGGCGCTCTTCGGCCTGGGCCTAGGTGCTTGCGCCGCTCCCCTGGGCCTACCGGGCTCTGAGGGCCCTGCCCTGGACCCCCAGCCCCCCACCCACGCCCTTGGTTCAGTCACAGTAGAGGTGGCCACACCCACACCCTCTGTGACCTCTGCGTTCCACCCTCCTGCAGCCCCGCCCGCCCCCCTCCGCCGGTTGCCCTGGGCTACCGAAGCTGCATCCTGGGGCCAGGGGGTTCCCAGGAGGCCAAGGGAAGACACGATGGCCTTCAATGAGTCGCAGAGGCCTTACGTGGCCTTGTGTGGTTGGGCTCACCTCTTACGTTTCAGTGAACTCTGCGAGAGGACAGGGACCTGCAGCCTCACAGTTGGGCTCCACGGTAAGGTGTGCGGGACAGACCTCAAACTGACCCACGGCATGGAGCAACACCCGCCATCGAGAGGTCTACAAGAGAGCCGCTGCAGCTAGCCCACAGGTCCGAGAAAACTAGATTCTTCTTTATGTAAGTGAGTTTTGGGGAGATTTGTTGCAAAGCATTATCACAGCAAGAGCCGACTAGTACAACATTCTCCAAATCACTGCCATGTCCACGGCTGCCACCGTGCCTACGTGTAAGGCAACTGTGTCCTCGAACTTTGAGAACTCCTGAATGAATTCTCGGTGCCTCTCCAACACAATGTACGTGGCTAAGGTGTCCCCAGATAACTTCACTAACGTACCACCGAGACCGCCCTAAGCTTTCATTAAACGCAATGCGACGCTCTTTCTATTCGTTTTCTGTTTCTACGTAGGTAAAATGCTTTCCGTCAATCTAAAAGGATGGAAAATTGGCACAAAACACTCTGTGCATAGTTGTTTTTCACAAAGGAAAATCACAAACGAAACAGGCATTTCACCGGGTGTAGAGCACTAACGCCCCCTAGTGCCTCTAAATGCCAAGTGAACAGAGGCGCTTAATTAAATATCGAATCCCAGCTCTCTCCGCTTGAGAGGGAGAGCAAGCCATTCTCAAGTGGAGGAGGGATGTTTTCAGCAGCTATCTGCAACATTCTCTGGACCTGGCCACTGTGTAGCTACAAAGAAACCTTTTGTCTGAGGAAACTAACTAAAGAAACTTGGAAGTGGAAAAAGCGAGAAAGAATGAGACAATACCCTTATCTTGGTGACTCATTCACTTATTCGGTCACTTACCAAATCAAATATCCACTACGTGTAGAGAGTACTGTGCTGAAAACCGCACAGGACACGGAGACATACCCCCATTCGCAGGGAGGTTAGATACCAGAGAGGGAGACAAGATGTAGATTACCTTACGGCAGTTCCGCACCTGTCTTGTTAAACTGTTTACAGCTTCAGGGGAGAGAAGGGATCCAGAAATCGCTTGGATTCTCAGTGAAGTCTTCGCAGAGACGGAGGTGCAAAATAGGTGGACTGGAAGAAACAAAAAAATTAACCTCGTGGGTAGATATGAAACGGAGCAGAGGTGCACAGATATTTAGACCCCGTTCTTTCTTGAAACGTCTAGAAAGTGAAACTGAAGCCAAATTACGGAGGGCCTGGAGTGTCAGTCTTAGGAGCTTGGCCGTACGGGGTTGACAGCGGGTGCCACTGACGGCTCGGAAGAGGGCAAGGGCATAACCCAAGAGCCCTGGGAGGTGTAGGAGAGGTCGCAGCGAGGGAGGTAGAAAGGCATGCGATTCTCCGAAGCAGTCACCGTAACCCAGGTGTAAACTCATAAACGGTAGACGCGGAGTAAGGGCGACACAGACGCCAGGGAGGAGTACGAGGGACACTAGAAAGGAAAACGGTCGGGGCTTCACCAGGGATTGGGTGCATTCCTTTCTCCCTCTAACAGAGGTTATCAGTAACCGGGCTAGTCGCTGGGAATCAAGAGTAAGCAAAACAGGCGTGATCTCTTCTTCCTCACGGGCCACGGGGTAAACTTACCTACCTGAAACTGGATGCGAAAGGCGATGACGGCCATAAGCGAGAGGTGCGTGGTGTCACGTGAGCTACGGTAGGGAGACGAGATGAGTTGAGTAGGTAAGGGGATGCTTTCTTGACCAAGTGACACCTGAGAAGACATGAGAAGGGTGAGGCGGCATCAGTCAGCTGCAAACTAAACAGAGGGACACTTCCTGCAGAGGGGCAGCACGGGCAATGCGCCGTTGTAAGTATGCAGGCCTGAGAGGAGGCCACTGTGGGCAGGATGATTGAGAATGAAAGGAAGGAGCTGCAAGACGAGGCCGCAGAGATCACGCTCCACCCTGCCCAGGGGATGCCCTGCCCTGCGGACTAGCACACCCAGAGAGAGAGTACCAGTGCACAGCCAGATGACAAGCCTGCTCGAGGATGCAAGCCAACGCTGCTTCTTTCACCAAGAAAGTCTTGCCTGGTAAACTAAACAGCGTATCCATAGAGCGGACACGTGATTTACATTCTGAAGCAGGCGCCCCGCCTTACGGAACGGCGACGGTTCTCAGGGGGGCCGGGCAGGAGCCGCTCCGCGCGTCTGTCCCAGGGACCCACCCACCTGCGGGACCTCCGGCTGCCTCGCAGGAAGCTACGACGCCCAGTCCCACGGCTACCTGTGCAGCGAGGTGTACTCCGCGGACGCGTGCCACACACACTTCAAGTGGGAGGGCGGCCTGAGTGGCAAGGCGAGAGGCCGGCCTGCCGCGCAGACCAAGAAGGCGCTCTTCGGCCTGGGCCTAGGTGCTTGCACCGCCCCCCTGGGCCTACCGGGCTCTGAGGGCCCTGCCCTGGACCCCCAGCCCCCCACCCACACCCTTGGTTCAGTCACAGCAGAGGTGGCCACACCCACACCCTCTGTGACCTCAGCGTTCCACCCTCCTGCAGCCCCGCCCGCCCCCCTCCGCCGGTTGCCCTGGGCTACCGAAGCTGCATCCTGGGGCCAGGGGGTTCCCAGGAGGCCAAGGGAAGACACGATGGCCTTCAATGAGTCGCAGAGGCCTTACGTGGCCTTGTGTGGTTGGGCTCACCTCTTACGTTTCAGTGAACTCTGCGAGAGGACAGGGACCTGCAGCCTCACAGTTGGGCTCCACGGTAAGGTGTGCGGGACAGACCTCAAACTGACCCACGGCATGGAGCAACACCCGCCATCGAGAGGTCTACAAGAGAGCCGCTGCAGCTAGCCCACAGGTCCGAGAAAACTAGATTCTTCTTTATGTAAGTGAGTTTTGGGGAGATTTGTTGCAAAGCATTATCACAGCAAGAGCCGACTAGTACAACATTCTCCAAATCACTGCCATGTCCACGGCTGCCACCGTGCCTACGTGTAATGCAACTGTGTCCTCGAACTTTGAGAACTCCTGAATGAATTCTCGGTGCCTCTCCAACACAATGTACGTGGCTAAGGTGTCCCCAGATAACTTCACTAACGTACCACCGAGACCGCCCTAAGCTTTCATTAAACGCAATGCAACGCTCTTTCTATTCGTTTTCTGTTTCTACGTAGGTAAAATGCTTTCCGTCAATCTAAAAGGATGGAAAATTGGCACAAAACACTCTGTGCATAGTTGTTTTTCACAAAGGAAAATCACAAACGAAACAGGCATTTCACCGGGTGTAGAGCACTAACGCCCCCTAGTGCCTCTAAATGCCAAGTGAACAGAGGCGCTTAATTAAATATCGAATCCCAGCTCTCTCCGCTTGAGAGGGAGAGCAAGCCATTCTCAAGTGGAGGAGGGATGTTTTCAGCAGCTATCTGCAACATTCTCTGGACCTGGCCACTGTGTAGCTACAAAGAAACCTTTTGTCTGAGGAAACTAACTAAAGAAACTTGGAAGTGGAAAAAGCGAGAAAGAATGAGACAATACCCTTATCTTGGTGACTCATTCACTTATTCGGTCACTTACCAAATCAAATATCCACTACGTGTAGAGAGTACTGTGCTGAAAACCGCACAGAACACGGAGACGTACCCCCATTCGCAGGGAGGTTAGATACCAGAGAGGGAGACAAGATGTAGATTACCTTACGGCAGTTCCGCACCTGTCTTGTTAAACTGTTTACAGCTTCAGGGGAGAGAAGGGATCCAGAAATCGCTTGGATTCTCAGTGAAGTCTTCGCAGAGACGGAGGTGCAAAATAGGTGGACTGGAAGAAACAAAAAAATTAACCTCGTGGGTAGATATGAAACGGAGCAGAGGTGCACAGATATTTAGACCCCGTTCTTTCTTGAAACGTCTAGAAAGTGAAACTGAAGCCAAATTACGGAGGGCCTGGAGTGTCAGTCTTAGGAGCTTGGCCGTACGGGGTTGACAGCGGGTGCCACGGACGGCTCGGAAGAGGGCAAGGGCATAACCCAAGAGCCCTGGGAGGTGTAGGAGAGGTCGCAGCGAGGGAGGTAGAAAGGCATGCGATTCTCCGAAGCAGTCACCGTAACCCAGGTGTAAACTCATAAACGGTAGACGCGGAGTAAGGGCGACACAGACGGCAGGGAGGAGTACGAGGGACACTAGAAAGGAAAACGGTCGGGGCTTCACCAGGGATTGGGTGCATTCCTTTCTCCCTCTAACAGAGGTTATCAGTAACCGGGCTAGTCGCTGGGAATCAAGAGTAAGCAAAACAGGCGTGATCTCTTCTTCCTCACGGGCCACGGGGTAAACTTACCTACCTGAAACTGGATGCGAAAGGCGATGACGGCCATAAGCGAGAGGTGCGTGGTGTCACGTGAGCTACGGTAGGGAGACGAGATGAGTTGAGTAGGTAAGGGGACGCTTTCTTGACCAAGTGACACCTGAGAAGACATGAGAAGGGTGAGGCGGCATCAGTCAGCTGCAAACTAAACAGAGGGACACTTCCTGCAGAGGGGCAGCACGGGCAATGCGCCGTTGTAAGTATGCAGGCCTGAGAGGAGGCCACTGTGGGCAGGATGATTGAGAATGAAAGGAAGGAGCTGCAAGACGAGGCCGCAGAGATCACGCTCCACCCTGCCCAGGGGATGCCCTGCCCTGCGGACTAGCACACCCAGAGAGAGAGTACCAGTGCACAGCCAGATGAGGAGCCTGCTCGAGGATGCAAGCCAACGCTGCTTCTTTCACCAAGAAAGTCTTGCCTGGTAAACTAAACAGCGTATCCATAGAGCGGACACGTGATTTACATTCTGAAGCAGGCGCCCCGCCTTACGGAACGGCGACGGTTCTCATGGGGGCCGGGCAGGAGCCGCTCCGCGCGTCTGTCCCAGGGACCCACCCGCCTGCGGGACCTCCGGCCACCTCGCAGGAAGCTACGACGCCCAGTCCCACGACTACCTGTGCAGCGAGGTGTACTCCGCGGACGCGTGCCACACCCACTTCAAGTGGGAGGGCGGAATGAGTGGCAAGGCGAGAGGCCGGCCTGCCGCGCAGACCAAGAAGGCGCTCTTCGGCCTGGGCCTAGGTGCTTGCACCGCCCACCTGGGCCTACCGGGCTCTGAGGGCCCTGCCCTGGACCCCCAGCCCCCCACCCACGCCCTTGGTTCAGTCACAGCAGAGGTGGCCACACCCACACCCTCTGTGACCTCAGCGTTCCACCCTCCTGCAGCCCCGCCCGCCCCCCTCCGCCGGTTGCCCTGGGCTACCGAAGCTGCATCCTGGGGCCAGGGGGTTCCCAGGAGGCCAAGGGAAGACACGATGGCCTTCAATGAGTCGCAGAGGCCTTACGTGGCCTTGTGTGGTTGGGCTCACCTCTTACGTTTCAGTGAACTCTGCGAGAGGACAGGGACCTGCAGCCTCACAGTTGGGCTCCACGGTAAGGTGTGCGGGACAGACCTCAAACTGACCCACGGCATGGAGCAACACCCGCCATCGAGAGGTCTACAAGAGAGCTGCTGCAGCTAGCCCACAGGTCCGAGAAAACTAGATTCTTCTTTATGTAAGTGAGTTTTGGGGAGATTTGTTGCAAAGCATTATCACAGCAAGAGCCGACTAGTACAACATTCTCCAAATCACTGCCATGTCCACGGCTGCCACCGTGCCTACGTGTAAGGCAACTGTGTCCTCGAACTTTGAGAACTCCTGAATGAATTCTCGGTGCCTCTCCAACACAATGTACGTGGCTAAGGTGTCCCCAGATAACTTCACTAACGTACCACCGAGACCGCCCTAAGCTTTCATTAAACGCAATGCGACGCTCTTTCTATTCGTTTTCTGTTTCTACGTAGGTAAAATGCTTTCCGTCAATCTAAAAGGATGGAAAATTGGCACAAAACACTCTGTGCATAGTTGTTTTTCACAAAGGAAAATCACAAACGAAACAGGCATTTCACCGGGTGTAGAGCACTAACGCCCCCTAGTGCCTCTAAATGCCAAGTGAACAGAGGCGCTTAATTAAATATCGAATCCCAGCTCTCTCCGCTTGAGAGGGAGAGCAAGCCATTCTCAAGTGGAGGAGGGATGTTTTCAGCAGCTATCTGCAACATTCTCTGGACCTGACCACTGTGTAGCTACAAAGAAACCTTTTGTCTGAGGAAACTAACTAAAGAAACTTGGAAGTGGAAAAAGCGAGAAAGAATGAGACAATACCCTTATCTTGGTGACTCATTCACTTATTCGGTCACTTACCAAATCAAATATCCACTACGTGTAGAGAGTACTGTGCTGAAAACCGCACAGGACACGGAGACGTACCCCCATTCGCAGGGAGGTTAGATACCAGAGAGGGAGACAAGATGTAGATTACCTTACGGCAGTTCCGCACCTGTCTTGTTAAACTGTTTACAGCTTCAGGGGAGAGAAGGGATCCAGAAATCGCTTGGATTCTCAGTGAAGTCTTCGCAGAGACGGAGGTGCAAAATAGGTGGACTGGAAGAAACAAAAAAATTAACCTCGTGGGTAGATATGAAACGGAGCAGAGGTGCACAGATATTTAGACCCCGTTCTTTCTTGAAACGTCTAGAAAGTGAAACTGAAGCCAAATTACGGAGGGCCTGGAGTGTCAGTCTTAGGAGCCTGGCCGTACGGGGTTGACAGCGGGTGCCACGGACGGCTCGGAAGAGGGCAAGGGCATAACCCAAGAGCCCTGGGAGGTGTAGGAGAGGTCGCAGCGAGGGAGGTAGAAAGGCATGCGATTCTCCGAAGCAGTCACCGTAACCCAGGTGTAAACTCATAAACGGTAGACGCGGAGTAAGGGCGACACAGACGCCAGGGAGGAGTACGAGGGACACTAGAAAGGAAAACAGTCGGGGCTTCACCAGGGATTGGGTGCATTCCTTTCTCCCTCTAACAGAGGTTATCAGTAACCGGGCTAGTCGCTGGGAATCAAGAGTAAGCAAAACAGGCGTGATCTCTTCTTCCTCACGGGCCACGGGGTAAACTTACCTACCTGAAACTGGATGCGAAAGGCGATGACGGCCATAAGCGAGAGGTGCGTGGTGTCACGTGAGCTACGGTAGGGAGACGAGATGAGTTGAGTAGGTAAGGGGACGCTTTCTTGACCAAGTGACACCTGAGAAGACATGAGAAGGGTGAGGCGGCATCAGTCAGCTGCAAACTAAACAGAGGGACACTTCCTGCAGAGGGGCAGCACGGGCAATGCGCCGTTGTAAGTATGCAGGCCTGAGAGGAGGCCACTGTGGGCAGGATGATTGAGAATGAAAGGAAGGAGCTGCAAGACGAGGCCGCAGAGATCACGCTCCACCCTGCCCAGGGGATGCCCTGCCCTGCGGACTAGCACACCCAGAGAGAGAGTACCAGTGCACAGCCAGATGACAAGCCTGCTCGACGATGCAAGCCAACGCTGCTTCTTTCACCAAGAAAGTCTTGCCTGGTAAACTAAACAGCGTATCCATAGAGCGGACACGTGATTTACATTCTGAAGCAGGCGCCCCGCCTTACGGAACGGCGACGGTTCTCAGGGGGGCCGGGCAGGAGCCGCTCCGCGCGTCTGTCCCAGGGACCCACCCGCCTGCGGGACCTCCGGCCGCCTCGCAGGAAGCTACGACGCCCAGTCCCACGGCTACCTGTGCAGTGAGGTGTACTCCGCGGACGCGTGCCACACACACTTCAAGTGGGAGGGCGGCCTGAGTGGCAAGGCGAGAGGCCGGCCTGCCGCGCAGACCAAGAAGGCGCTCTTCGGCCTGGGCCTAGGTGCTTGCGCCGCCCCCCTGGGCCTACCGGGCTCTGAGGGCCCTGCCCTGGAACCCCAGCCCCCCACCCACGCCCTTGGTTCAGTCACAGCAGAGGTGGCCACACCCACACCCTCTGTGACCTCTGCGTTCCACCCTCCTGCAGCCCCGCCCGCCCCCCTCCGCCGGTTGCCCTGGGCTACCGAAGCTGCATCCTGGGGCCAGGGGGTTCCCAGGAGGCCAAGGGAAGACACGATGGCCTTCAATGAGTCGCAGAGGCCTTACGTGGCCTTGTGTGGTTGGGCTCACCTCTTACGTTTCAGTGAACTCTGCGAGAGGACAGGGACCTGCAGCCTCACAGTTGGGCTCCACGGTAAGGTGTGCGGGACAGACCTCAAACTGACCCACGGCATGGAGCAACACCCGCCATCGAGAGGTCTACAAGAGAGCCGCTGCAGCTAGCCCACAGGTCCGAGAAAACTAGATTCTTCTTTATGTAAGTGAGTTTTGGGGAGATTTGTTGCAAAGCATTATCACAGCAAAAGCCGACTAGTACAACATTCTCCAAATCACTGCCATGTCCACGGCTGCCACCGTGCCTACGTGTAAGGCAACTGTGTCCTCGAACTTTGAGAACTCCTGAATGAATTCTCGGTGCCTCTCCAACACAATGTACGTGGCTAAGGTGTCCCCAGATAACTTCACTAACGTACCACCGAGACCGCCCTAAGCTTTCAGTAAACGCAATGCGACGCTCTTTCTATTCGTTTTCTGTTTCTACGTAGGTAAAATGCTTTCCGTCAATCTAAAAGGATGGAAAATTGGCACAAAACACTCTGTGCATAGTTGTTTTTCACAAAGGAAAATCACAAACGAAACAGGCATTTCACCGGGTGTAGAGCACTAACGCCCCCTAGTGCCTCTAAATGCCAAGTGAACAGAGGCGCTTAATTAAATATCGAATCCCAGCTCTCTCCGCTTGAGAGGGAGAGCAAGCCATTCTCAAGTGGAGGAGGGATGTTTTCAGCAGCTATCTGCAACATTCTCTGGACCTGGTCACTGTGTAGCTACAAAGAAACCTTTTGTCTGAGGAAACTAACTAAAGAAACTTGGAAGTGGAAAAAGCGAGAAAGAATGAGACAATACCCTTATCTTGGTGACTCATTCACTTATTCGGTCACTTACCAAATCAAATATCCACTACGTGTAGAGAGTACTGTGCTGAAAACCGCACAGGACACGGAGACGTACCCCCATTCGCAGGGAGGTTAGATACCAGAGAGGGAGACAAGATGTAGATTACCTTACGGCAGTTCCGCACCTGTCTTGTTAAACTGTTTACAGCTTCAGGGGAGAGAAGGGATCCAGAAATCGCTTGGATTCTCAGTCAAGTCTTCGCAGAGACGGAGGTGCAAAATAGGTGGACTGGAAGAAACAAAAAAATTAACCTCGTGGGTAGATATGAAACGGAGCAGAGGTGCACAGATATTTAGACCCCGTTCTTTCTTGAAACGTCTAGAAAGTGAAACTGAAGCCAAATTACGGAGGGCCTGGAGTGTCAGTCTTCGGAGCCTGGCCGTACGGGGTTGACAGCGGGTGCCACGGACGGCTCGGAAGAGGGCAAGGGCATAACCAAAGAGCCCTGGGAGGTGTAGGAGAGGTCGCAGCGAGGGAGGTAGAAAGGCATGCGATTCTCCGAAGCAGTCACCGTAACCCAGGTGTAAACTCATAAACGGTAGACGCGGAGTAAGGGCGACACAGACGCCAGGGAGGAGTACGAGGGACACTAGAAAGGAAAACGGTCGGGGCTTCACCAGGGATTGGGTGCATTCCTTTCTCCCTCTAACAGAGGTTATCAGTAACCGGGCTAGTCGCTGGGAATCAAGAGTAAGCAAAACAGGCGTGATCTCTTCTTCCTCACGGGCCACGGGGTAAACTTACCTACCTGAAACTGGATGCGAAAGGCGATGACGGCCATAAGCGAGAGGTGCGTGGTGTCACGTGAGCTACGGTAGGGAGACGAGATGAGTTGAGTAGGTAAGGGGACGCTTTCTTGACCAAGTGACACCTGAGAAGACATGAGAAGGGTGAGGCGGCATCAGTCAGCTGCAAACTAAACAGAGGGACACTTCCTGCAGAGGGGCAGCACGGGCAATGCGCCGTTGTAAGTATGCAGGCCTGAGAGGAGGCCACTGTGGGCAGGATGATTGAGAATGAAAGGAAGGAGCTGCAAGACGAGGCCGCAGAGATCACGCTCCACCCTGCCCAGGGGATGCCCTGCCCTGCGGACTAGCACACCCAGAGAGAGAGTACCAGTGCACAGCCAGATGACAAGCCTGCTCGAGGATGCAAGCCAACGCTGCTTCTTTCACCAAGAAAGTCTTGCCTGGTAAACTAAACAGCGTATCCATAGAGCGGACACGTGATTTACATTCTGAAGCAGGCGCCCCGCCTTACGGAACGGCGACGGTTCTCAGGGGGGCCGGGCAGGAGCCGCTCCGCGCGTCTGTCCCAGGGACCCACCCGCCTGCGCTACCTCCGGCCGCCTCGCAGGAAGCTACGACGCCCAGTCCCACGGCTACCTGTGCAGTGAGGTGTACTCCGCGGACGCGTGCCACACACACTTCAAGTGGGAGGGCGGCCTGAGTGGCAAGGCGAGAGGCCGGCCTGCCGCGCAGACCAAGAAGGCGCTCTTCGGCCTGGGCCTAGGTGCTTGCGCCGCCCCCCTGGGCCTACCGGGCTCTGAGGGCCCTGCCCTGGAACCCCAGCCCCCCACCCACGCCCTTGGTTCAGTCACAGCAGAGGTGGCCACACCCACACCCTCTGTGACCTCTGCGTTCCACCCTCCTGCAGCCCCGCCCGCCCCCCTCCGCCGGTTGCCCTGGGCTACCGAAGCTGCATCCTGGGGCCAGGGGGTTCCCAGGAGGCCAAGGGAAGACACGATGGCCTTCAATGAGTCGCAGAGGCCTTACGTGGCCTTGTGTGGTTGGGCTCACCTCTTACGTTTCAGTGAACTCGGCGAGAGGACAGGGACCTGCAGCCTCACAGTTGGGCTCCACGGTAAGGTGTGCAGGACAGACCTCAAACTGACCCACGGCATGGAGCAACACCCGCCATCGAGAGGTCTACAAGAGAGCCGCTGCAGCTAGCCCACAGGTCCGAGAAAACTAGATTCTTCTTTATCTAAGTGAGTTTTGGGGAGATTTGTTGCAAAGCATTATCACAGCAAGAGCCGACTAGTACAACATTCTCCAAATCACTGCCATGTCCACGGCTGCCACCGTGCCTACGTGTAAGGCAACTGTGTCCTCGAACTTTGAGAACTCCTGAATGAATTCTCGGTGCCTCTCCAACACAATGTACGTGGCTAAGGTGTCCCCAGATAACTTCACTAACGTACCACCGAGACCGCCCTAAGCTTTCATTAAACGCAATGCAACGCTCTTTCTATTCGTTTTCTGTTTCTACGTAGGTAAAATGCTTTCCGTCAATCTAAAAGGATGGAAAATTGGCACAAAACACTCTGTGCATAGTTGTTTTTCACAAAGGAAAATCACAAGCGAAACAGGCATTTCACCGGGTGTAGAGCACTAACGCCCCCTAGTGCCTCTAAATGCCAAGTGAACAGAGGCGCTTAATTAAATATCGAATCCCAGCTCTCTCCGCTTGAGAGGGAGAGCAAGCCATTCTCAAGTGGAGGAGGGATGTTTTCAGCAGCTATCTGCAACATTCTCTGGACCTGGCCACTGTGTAGCTACAAAGAAACGTTTTGTCTGAGGAAACTAACTAAAGAAACTTGGAAGTGGAAAAAGCGAGAAAGAATGAGACAATACCCTTATCTTGGTGACTCATTCACTTATTCGGTCACTTACCAAATCAAATATCCACTACGTGTAGAGAGTACTGTGCTGAAAACCGCACAGAACACGGAGACGTACCCCCATTCGCAGGGAGGTTAGATACCAGAGAGGGAGACAAGATGTAGATTACCTTACGGCAGTTCCGCACCTGTCTTGTTAAACTGTTTACAGCTTCAGGGGAGAGAAGGGATCCAGAAATCGCTTGGATTCTCAGTGAAGTCTTCGCAGAGACGGAGGTGCAAAATAGGTGGACTGGAAGAAACAAAAAAATTAACCTCGTGGGTAGATGTGAAACGGAGCAGAGGTGCACAGATATTTAGACCCCGTTCTTTCTTGAAACGTCTAGAAAGTGAAACTGAAGCCAAATTACGGAGGGCCTGGAGTGTCAGTCTTAGGAGCTTGGCCGTACGGGGTTGACAGCGGGTGCCACGGACGGCTCGGAAGAGGGCAAGGGCATAACCCAAGAGCCCTGGGAGGTGTAGGAGAGGTCGCAGCGAGGGAGGTAGAAAGGCATGCGATTCTCCGAAGCAGTCACCGTAACCCAGGTGTAAACTCATAAACGGTAGACGCGGAGTAAGGGCGACACAGACGGCAGGGAGGAGTACGAGGGACACTAGAAAGGAAAACGGTCGGGGCTTCACCAGGGATTGGGTGCATTCCTTTCTCCCTCTAACAGAGGTTATCAGTAACCGGGCTAGTCGCTGGGAATCAAGAGTAAGCAAAACAGGCGTGATCTCTTCTTCCTCACGGGCCACGGGGTAAACTTACCTACCTGAAACTGGATGCGAAAGGCGATGACGGCCATAAGCGAGAGGTGCGTGGTGTCACGTGAGCTACGGTAGGGAGACGAGATGAGTTGAGTAGGTAAGGGGACGCTTTCTTGACCAAGTGACACCTGAGAAGACATGAGAAGGGTGAGGCGGCATCAGTCAGCTGCAAACTAAACAGAGGGACACTTCCTGCAGAGGGGCAGCACGGGCAATGCGCCGTTGTAAGTATGCAGGCCTGAGAGGAGGCCACTGTGGGCAGGATGATTGAGAATGAAAGGAAGGAGCTGCAAGACGAGGCCGCAGAGATCACGCTCCACCCTGCCCAGGGGATGCCCTGCCCTGCGGACTAGCACACCCAGAGAGAGAGTACCAGTGCACAGCCAGATGACAAGCCTGCTCGACGATGCAAGCCAACGCTGCTTCTTTCACCAAGAAAGTCTTGCCTGGTAAACTAAACAGCGTATCCATAGAGCGGACACGTGATTTACATTCTGAAGCAGGCGCCCCGACTTACGGAACGGCGACGGTTCTCAGGGGGGCCGGGCAGGAGCCGCTCCGCACGTCTGTCCCAGGGACCCACCCGCCTGCGGGACCTCCGGCCGCCTCGCAGGAAGCTACGACGCCCAGTCCCACGGCTACCTGTGCAGCGAGGTGTACTCCGCGGACGCGTGCCACACCCACTTCAAGTGGGAGGGCGGCCTGAGTGGCAAGGCGAGAGGCCGGCCTGCCGTGCAGACCAAGAAGGCGCTCTTCGGCCTGGGCCTAGGTGCTTGCACCGCACCCCTGGGCCTACCGGGCTCTGAGGGCCCTGCCCTGGACCCCCAGCCCCCCACCCACGCCCTTGGTTCAGTCACAGCAGAGGTGGCCACACCCACACCCTCTTTGACCTCCGCGTTCCACGCTCCTGCAGCCCCGCCCGCCCCCCTCCGCCGGTTGCCCTGGGCTACCGAAGCTGCATCCTGGGGCCAGGGGGTTCCCAGGAGGCCAAGGGAAGACACGATGGCCTTCAATGAGTCGCAGAGGCCTTACGTGGACTTGTGTGGTTGGGCTCACCTCTTACGTTTCAGTGAACTCTGCGAGAGGACAGGGACCTGCAGCCTCACAGTTGGGCTCCACGGTAAGGTGTGCGGGACAGACCTCAAACTGACCCACGGCATGGAGCAACACCCGCCATCGAGAGGTCTACAAGAGAGCTGCTGCAGCTAGCCCACAGGTCCGAGAAAACTAGATTCTTCTTTATGTAAGTGAGTTTTGGGGAGATTTGTTGCAAAGCATTATCACAGCAAGAGCCGACTAGTACAACATTCTCCAAATCACTGCCATGTCCACGGCTGCCACCGTGCCTACGTGTAAGGCAACTGTGTCCTCGAACTTTGAGAACTCCTGAATGAATTCTCGGTGCCTCTCCAACACAATGTACGTGGCTAAGGTGTCCCCAGATAACTTCACTAACGTACCACCGAGACCGCCCTAAGCTTTCATTAAACGCAATGCGACACTCTTTCTATTCGTTTTCTGTTTCTACGTAGGTAAAATGCTTTCCGTCAATCTAAAAGGATGGAAAATTGGCACAAAACACTCTGTGCATAGTTGTTTTTCACAAAGGAAAATCACAAACGAAACAGGCATTTCACCGGGTGTAGAGCACTAACGCCCCCTAGTGCCTCTAAATGCCAAGTGAACAGAGGCGCTTAATTAAATATCGAATCCCAGCTCTCTCCGCTTGAGAGGGAGAGCAAGCCATTCTCAAGTGGAGGAGGGATGTTTTCAGCAGCTATCTGCAACATTCTCTGGACCTGGTCACTGTGTAGCTACAAAGAAACCTTTTGTCTGAGGAAACTAACTAAAGAAACTTGGAAGTGGAAAAAGCGAGAAAGAATGAGACAATACCCTTATCTTGGTGACTCATTCACTTATTCGGTCACTTACCAAATCAAATATCCACTACGTGTAGAGAGTACTGTGCTGAAAACCGCACAGGACACGGAGACGTACCCCCATTCGCAGGGAGGTTAGATACCAGAGAGGGAGACAAGATGTAGATTACCTTACGGCAGTTCCGCACCTGTCTTGTTAAACTGTTTACAGCTTCAGGGGAGAGAAGGGATCCAGAAATCGCTTGGATTCTCAGTGAAGTCTTCGCAGAGACGGAGGTGCAAAATAGGTGGACTGGAAGAAACAAAAAAATTAACCTCGTGGGTAGATATGAAACGGAGCAGAGGTGCACAGATATTTAGACCCCGTTCTTTCTTGAAACGTCTAGAAAGTGAAACTGAAGCCAAATTACGGAGGGGCTGGAGTGTCAGTCTTAGGAGCTTGGCCGTACGGGGTTGACAGCGGGTGCCACGGACGGCTCGGAAGAGGGCAAGGGCATAACCCAAGAGCCCTGGGAGGTGTAGGAGAGGTCGCAGCGAGGGAGGTAGAAAGGCATGCGATTCTCCGAAGCAGTCACCGTAACCCAGGTGTAAACTCATAAACGGTAGACGCGGAGTAAGGGCGACACAGACGGCAGGGAGGAGTACGAGGGACACTAGAAAGGAAAACGGTCGGGGCTTCACCAGGGATTGGGTGCATTCCTTTCTCCCTCTAACAGAGGTTATCAGTAACCGGGCTAGTCGCTGGGAATCAAGAGTAAGCAAAACAGGCGTGATCTCTTCTTCCTCACGGGCCACGGGGTAAACTTACCTACCTGAAACTGGATGCGAAAGGCG
This sequence comes from Leucopleurus acutus, assembly GCF_964270905.1. Classification (NCBI taxonomy): domain Eukaryota; kingdom Metazoa; phylum Chordata; class Mammalia; order Artiodactyla; family Delphinidae; genus Leucopleurus; species Leucopleurus acutus. The sequence goes on along the minus strand of NC_139143.1, from coordinate 31,875,260 downwards.
ATGACGGCCATAAGCGAGAGGTGCGTGGTGTCACGTGAGCTACGGTAGGGAGACGAGATGAGTTGAGTAGGTAAGGGGACGCTTTCTTGACCAAGTGACACCTGAGAAGACATGAGAAGGGTGAGGCGGCATCAGTCAGCTGCAAACTAAACAGAGGGACACTTCCTGCAGAGGGGCAGCACGGGCAATGCGCCATTGTAAGTATGCAGGCCTGAGAGGAGGCCACTGTGGGCAGGATGATTGAGAATGAAAGGAAGGAGCTGCAAGACGAGGCCGCAGAGATCACGCTCCACCCTGCCCAGGGGATGCCCTGCCCTGCGGACTAGCACACCCAGAGAGAGAGTACCAGTGCACAGCCAGATGACAAGCCTGCTCGACGATGCAAGCCAACGCTGCTTCTTTCACCAAGAAAGTCTTGCCTGGTAAACTAAACAGCGTATCCATAGAGCGGACACGTGATTTACATTCTGAAGCAGGCGCCCCGCCTTACGGAACGGCGACGGTTCTCAGGGGGGCCGGGCAGGAGCCGCTCCGCGCGTCTGTCCCAGGGACCCACCCGCCTGCGGGACCTCCGGCCGCCTCGCAGGAAGCTACGACGCCCAGTCCCACGGCTACCTGTGCAGTGAGATGTACTCCGCGGACGCGTGCCACACACACTTCAAGTGGGAGGGCGGCCTGAGTGGCAAGGCGAGAGGCCGGCCTGCCGCGCAGACCAAGAAGGCGCTCTTCGGCCTGGGCCTAGGTGCTTGCGCCGCCCCCCTGGGCCTACCGGGCTCTGAGGGCCCTGCCCTGGAACCCCTGCCCCCCACCCACGCCCTTGGTTCAGTCACAGTAGAGGTGGCCACACCCACACCCTCTGTGACCTCTGCGTTCCACTCTCCTGCAGCCCCGCCCGCCCCCCTCCGCCGGTTGCCCTGGGCTACCGAAGCTGCATCCTGGGGCCAGGGGGTTCCCAGGAGGCCAAGGGAAGACACGATGGCCTTCAATGAGTCGCAGAGGCCTTACGTGGCCTTGTGTGGTTGGGCTCACCTCTTACGTTTCAGTGAACTCTGCGAGAGGACAGGGACCTGCAGCCTCACAGTTGGGCTCCACGGTAAGGTGTGCGGGACAGACCTCAAACTGACCCACGGCATGGAGCAACACCCGCCATCGAGAGGTCTACAAGAGAGCCGCTGCAGCTAGCCCACAGGTCCGAGAAAACTAGATTCTTCTTTATGTAAGTGAGTTTTGGGGAGATTTGTTGCAAAGCATTATCACAGCAAGAGCCGACTAGTACAACATTCTCCAAATCACTGCCATGTCCACGGCTGCCACCGTGCCTACGTGTAAGGCAACTGTGTCCTCGAACTTTGAGAACTCCTGAATGAATTCTCGGTGCCTCTCCAACACAATGTACGTGGCTAAGGTGTCCCCAGATAACTTCACTAACGTACCACCGAGACCGCCCTAAGCTTTCATTAAACGCAATGCAACGCTCTTTCTATTCCTTTTCTGTTTCTACGTAGGTAAAATGCTTTCCGTCAATCTAAAAGGATGGAAAATTGGCACAAAACACTCTGTGCATAGTTCTTTTTCACAAAGGAAAATCACAAGCGAAACAGGCATTTCACCGGGTGTAGAGCACTAACGCCCCCTAGTGCCTCTAAATGCCAAGTGAACAGAGGCGCTTAATTAAATATCGAATCCCAGCTCTCTCCGCTTGAGAGGGAGAGCAAGCCATTCTCAAGTGGAGGAGGGATGTTTTCAGCAGCTATCTGCAACATTCTCTGGACCTGGCCACTGTGTAGCTACAAAGAAACCTTTTGTCTGAGGAAACTAACTAAAGAAACTTGGAAGTGGAAAAAGCGAGAAAGAATGAGACAATACCCTTATCTTGGTGACTCATTCACTTATTCGGTCACTTACCAAATCAAATATCCACTACGTGTAGAGAGTACTGTGCTGAAAACCGCACAGAACACGGAGACGTACCCCCATTCGCAGGGAGGTTAGATACCAGAGAGGGAGACAAGATGTAGATTACCTTACGGCAGTTCCGCACCTGTCTTGTTAAACTGTTTACAGCTTCAGGGGAGAGAAGGGATCCAGAAATCGCTTGGATTCTCAGTGAAGTCTTCGCAGAGACGGAGGTGCAAAATAGGTGGACTGGAAGAAACAAAAAAATTAACCTCGTGGGTAGATGTGAAACGGAGCAGAGGTGCACAGATATTTAGACCCCGTTCTTTCTTGAAACGTCTAGAAAGTGAAACTGAAGCCAAATTACGGAGGGCCTGGAGTGTCAGTCTTAGGAGCTTGGCCGTACGGGGTTGACAGCGGGTGCCACGGACGGCTCGGAAGAGGGCAAGGGCATAACCCAAGAGCCCTGGGAGGTGTAGGAGAGGTCGCAGCGAGGGAGGTAGAAAGGCATGCGATTCTCCGAAGCAGTCACCGTAACCCAGGTGTAAACTCATAAACGGTAGACGCGGAGTAAGGGCGACACAGACGGCAGGGAGGAGTACGAGGGACACTAGAAAGGAAAACGGTCGGGGCTTCACCAGGGATTGGGTGCATTCCTTTCTCCCTCTAACAGAGGTTATCAGTAACCAGGCTAGTCGCTGGGAATCAAGAGTAAGCAAAACAGGCGTGATCTCTTCTTCCTCACGGGCCACGGGGTAAACTTACCTACCTGAAACTGGATGCGAAAGGCGATGACGGCCATAAGCGAGAGGTGCGTGGTGTCACGTGAGCTACGGTAGGGAGACGAGATGAGTTGAGTAGGTAAGGGGACGCTTTCTTGACCAAGTGACACCTGAGAAGACATGAGAAGGGTGAGGCGGCATCAGTCAGCTGCAAACTAAACAGAGGGACACTTCCTGCAGAGGGGCAGCACGGGCAATGCGCCGTTGTAAGTATGCAGGCCTGAGAGGAGGCCACTGTGGGCAGGATGATTGAGAATGAAAGGAAGGAGCTGCAAGACGAGGCCGCAGAGATCACGCTCCACCCTGCCCAGGGAATGCCCTGCCCTGCGGACTAGCACACCCAGAGAGAGAGTACCAGTGCACAGCCAGATGACAAGCCTGCTCGACGATGCAAGCCAACGCTGCTTCTTTCACCAAGAAAGTCTTGCCTGGTAAACTAAACAGCGTATCCATAGAGCGGACACGTGATTTACATTCTGAAGCAGGCGCCCCGCCTTACGGAACGGCGACGGTTCTCAGGGGGGCCGGGCAGGAGCCGCTCCGCGCGTCTGTCCCAGGGACCCACCCGCCTGCGGGACCTCCGGCCGCCTCGCAGGAAGCTACGACGCCCAGTCCCACGGCTACCTGTGCAGTGAGGTGTACTCCGCGGACGCGTGCCACACACACTTCAAGTGGGAGGGCGGCCTGAGTGGCAAGGCGAGAGGCCGGCCTGCCGCGCAGACCAAGAAGGCGCTCTTCGGCCTGGGCCTAGGTGCTTGCGCCGCCCCCCTGGGCCTACCGGGCTCTGAGGGCCCTGCCCTGGAACCCCAGCCCCCCACCCACGCCCTTGGTTCAGTCACAGCAGAGGTGGCCACACCCACACCCTCTGTGACCTCTGCGTTCCACCCTCCTGCAGCCCCGCCCGCCCCCCTCCGCCGGTTGCCCTGGGCTACCGAAGCTGCATCCTGGGGCCAGGGGGTTCCCAGGAGGCCAAGGGAAGACACGATGGCCTTCAATGAGTCGCAGAGGCCTTACGTGGCCTTGTGTGGTTGGGCTCACCTCTTACGTTTCAGTGAACTCTGCGAGAGGACAGGGACCTGCAGCCTCACAGTTGGGCTCCACGGTAAGGTGTGCGGGACAGACCTCAAACTGACCCACGGCATGGAGCAACACCCGCCATCGAGAGGTCTACAAGAGAGCCGCTGCAGCTAGCCCACAGGTCCGAGAAAACTAGATTCTTCTTTATCTAAGTGAGTTTTGGGGAGATTTGTTGCAAAGCATTATCACAGCAAGAGCCGACTAGTACAACATTCTCCAAATCACTGCCATGTCCACGGCTGCCACCGTGCCTACGTGTAAGGCAACTGTGTCCTCGAACTTTGAGAACTCCTGAATGAATTCTCGGTGCCTCTCCAACACAATGTACGTGGCTAAGGTGTCCCCAGATAACTTCACTAACGTACCACCGAGACCGCCCTAAGCTTTCATTAAACGCAATGCGACGCTCTTTCTATTCGTTTTCTGTTTCTACGTAGGTAAAATGCTTTCCGTCAATCTAAAAGGATGGAAAATTGGCACAAAACACTCTGTGCATAGTTGTTTTTCACAAAGGAAAATCACAAGCGAAACAGGCATTTCACCGGGTGTAGAGCACTAACGCCCCCTAGTGCCTCTAAATGCCAAGTGAACAGAGGCGCTTAATTAAATATCGAATCCCAGCTCTCTCCGCTTGAGAGGGAGAGCAAGCCATTCTCAAGTGGAGGAGGGATGTTTTCAGCAGCTATCTGCAACATTCTCTGGACCTGGCCACTGTGTAGCTACAAAGAAACCTTTTGTCTGAGGAAACTAACTAAAGAAACTTGGAAGTGGAAAAAGCGAGAAAGAATGAGACAATACCCTTATCTTGGTGACTCATTCACTTATTCGGTCACTTACCAAATCAAATATCCACTACGTGTAGAGAGTACTGTGCTGAAAACCGCACAGGACACGGAGACGTACCCCCATTCGCAGGGAGGTTAGATACCAGAGAGGGAGACAAGATGTAGATTACCTTACGGCAGTTCCGCACCTGTCTTGTTAAACTGTTTACAGCTTCAGGGGAGAGAAGGGATCCAGAAATCGCTTGGATTCTCAGTGAAGTCTTCGCAGAGACGGAGGTGCAAAATAGGTGGACTGGAAGAAACAAAAAAATTAACCTCGTGGGTAGATGTGAAACGGAGCAGAGGTGCACAGATATTTAGACCCCGTTCTTTCTTGAAACGTCTAGAAAGTGAAACTGAAGCCAAATTACGGAGGGCCTGGAGTGTCAGTCTTAGGAGCTTGGCCGTACGGGGTTGACAGCGGGTGCCACGGACGGCTCGGAAGAGGGCAAGGGCATAACCCAAGAGCCCTGGGAGGTGTAGGAGAGGTCGCAGCGAGGGAGGTAGAAAGGCATGCGATTCTCCGAAGCAGTCACCGTAACCCAGGTGTAAACTCATAAACGGTAGACGCGGAGTAAGGGCGACACAGACGGCAGGGAGGAGTACGAGGGACACTAGAAAGGAAAACGGTCGGGGCTTCACCAGGGATTGGGTGCATTCCTTTCTCCCTCTAACAGAGGTTATCAGTAACCGGGCTAGTCGCTGGGAATCAAGAGTAAGCAAAACAGGCGTGATCTCTTCTTCCTCACGGGCCACGGGGTAAACTTACCTACCTGAAACTGGATGCGAAAGGCGATGACGGCCATAAGCGAGAGGTGCGTGGTGTCACGTGAGCTACGGTAGGGAGACGAGATGAGTTGAGTAGGTAAGGGGACGCTTTCTTGACCAAGTGACACCTGAGAAGACATGAGAAGGGTGAGGCGGCATCAGTCAGCTGCAAACTAAACAGAGGGACACTTCCTGCAGAGGGGCAGCACGGGCAATGCGCCGTTGTAAGTATGCAGGCCTGAGAGGAGGCCACTGTGGGCAGGATGATTGAGAATGAAAGGAAGGAGCTGCAAGACGAGGCCGCAGAGATCACGCTCCACCCTGCCCAGGGGATGCCCTGCCCTGCGGACTAGCACACCCAGAGAGAGAGTACCAGTGCACAGCCAGATGACAAGCCTGCTCGACGATGCAAGCCAACGCTGCTTCTTTCACCAAGAAAGTCTTGCCTGGTAAACTAAACAGCGTATCCATAGAGCGGACACGTGATTTACATTCTGAAGCAGGCGCCCCGCCTTACGGAACGGCGACGGTTCTCAGGGGGGCCGGGCAGGAGCCGCTCCGCACGTCTGTCCCAGGGACCCACCCGCCTGCGGGACCTCCGGCCGCCTCGCAGGAAGCTACGACGCCCAGTCCCACGGCTACCTGTGCAGCGAGGTGTACTCCGCGGACGCGTGCCACACACACTTCAAGTGGTTGGGCGGCCTGAGTGGCAAGGCGAGAGGCCTGCCTGCCGCGCAGACCAAGAAGGCGCTCTTCGGCCTGGGCCTAGGTGCTTGCGCCGCCCCCCTGGGCCTACCGGGCTCTGAGGGCCCTGCCCTGGACCCCCAGCCCCCCACCCACGCCCTTGGTTCAGTCACAGTAGAGGTGGCCACACCCACACCCTCTGTGACCTCTGCGTTCCACCCTCCTGCAGCCCCGCCCGCCCCCCTCCGCCGGTTGCCCTGGGCTACCGAAGCTGCATCCTGGGGCCAGGGGGTTCCCAGGAGGCCAAGGGAAGACACGATGGCCTTCAATGAGTCGCAGAGGCCTTACGTGGCCTTGTGTGGTTGGGCTCACCTCTTACGTTTCAGTGAACTCTGCGAGAGGACAGGGACCTGCAGCCTCACAGTTGGGCTCCACGGTAAGGTGTGCGGGACAGACCTCAAACTGACCCACGGCATGGAGCAACACCCGCCATCGAGAGGTCTACAAGAGAGCCGCTGCAGCTAGCCCACAGGTCCGAGAAAACTAGATTCTTCTTTATCTAAGTGAGTTTTGGGGAGATTTGTTGCAAAGCATTATCACAGCAAGAGCCGACTAGTACAACATTCTCCAAATCACTGCCATGTCCACGGCTGCCACCGTGCCTACGTGTAAGGCAACTGTGTCCTCGAACTTTGAGAACTCCTGAATGAATTCTCGGTGCCTCTCCAACACAATGTACGTGGCTAAGGTGTCCCCAGATAACTTCACTAACGTACCACCGAGACCGCCCTAAGCTTTCATTAAACGCAATGCGACGCTCTTTCTATTCGTTTTCTGTTTCTACGTAGGTAAAATGCTTTCCGTCAATCTAAAAGGATGGAAAATTGGCACAAAACACTCTGTGCATAGTTGTTTTTCACAAAGGAAAATCACAAACGAAACAGGCATTTCACCGGGTGTAGAGCACTAACGCCCCCTAGTGCCTCTAAATGCCAAGTGAACAGAGGCGCTTAATTAAATATCGAATCCCAGCTCTCTCCACTTGAGAGGGAGAGCAAGCCATTCTCAAGTGGAGGAGGGATGTTTTCAGCAGCTATCTGCAACATTCTCTGGACCTGGCCACTGTGTAGCTACAAAGAAACCTTTTGTCTGAGGAAACTAACTAAAGAAACTTGGAAGTGGAAAAAGCGAGAAAGAATGAGACAATACCCTTATCTTGGTGACTCATTCACTTATTCGGTCACTTACCAAATCAAATATCCACTACGTGTAGAGAGTACTGTGCTGAAAACCGCACAGGACACGGAGACATACCCCCATTCGCAGGGAGGTTAGATACCAGAGAGGGAGACAAGATGTAGATTACCTTACGGCAGTTCCGCACCTGTCTTGTTAAACTGTTTACAGCTTCAGGGGAGAGAAGGGATCCAGAAATCGCTTGGATTCTCAGTGAAGTCTTCGCAGAGACGGAGGTGCAAAATAGGTGGACTGGAAGAAACAAAAAAATTAACCTCGTGGGTAGATGTGAAACGGAGCAGAGGTGCACAGATATTTAGACCCCGTTCTTTCTTGAAACGTCTAGAAAGTGAAACTGAAGCCAAATTACGGAGGGCCTGGAGTGTCAGTCTTAGGAGCTTGGCCGTACGGGGTTGACAGCGGGTGCCACGGACGGCTCGGAAGAGGGCAAGGGCATAACCCAAGAGCCCTGGGAGGTGTAGGAGAGGTCGCAGCGAGGGAGGTAGAAAGGCATGCGATTCTCCGAAGCAGTCACCGTAACCCAGGTGTAAACTCATAAACGGTAGACGCGGAGTAAGGGCGACACAGACGGCAGGGAGGAGTACGAGGGACACTAGAAAGGAAAACGGTCGGGGCTTCACCAGGGATTGGGTGCATTCCTTTCTCCCTCTAACAGAGGTTATCAGTAACCGGGCTAGTCGCTGGGAATCAAGAGTAAGCAAAACAGGCGTGATCTCTTCTTCCTCACGGGCCACGGGGTAAACTTACCTACCTGAAACTGGATGCGAAAGGCGATGACGGCCATAAGCGAGAGGTGCGTGGTGTCACGTGAGCTACGGTAGGGAGACGAGATGAGTTGAGTAGGTAAGGGGACGCTTTCTTGACCAAGTGACACCTGAGAAGACATGAGAAGGGTGAGGCGGCATCAGTCAGCTGCAAACTAAACAGAGGGACACTTCCTGCAGAGGGGCAGCACGGGCAATGCGCCGTTGTAAGTATGCAGGCCTGAGAGGAGGCCACTGTGGGCAGGATGATTGAGAATGAAAGGAAGGAGCTGCAAGACGAGGCCGCAGAGATCACGCTCCACCCTGCCCAGGGGATGCCCTGCCCTGCGGACTAGCACACCCAGAGAGAGAGTACCAGTGCACAGCCAGATGACAAGCCTGCTCGACGATGCAAGCCAACGCTGCTTCTTTCACCAAGAAAGTCTTGCCTGGTAAACTAAACAGCGTATCCATAGAGCGGACACGTGATTTACATTCTGAAGCAGGCGCCCCGCCTTACGGAACGGCGACGGTTCTCAGGGGGGCCGGGCAGGAGCCGCTCCGCACGTCTGTCCCAGGGACCCACCCGCCTGCGGGACCTCCGGCCGCCTCGCAGGAAGCTACGACGCCCAGTCCCACGGCTACCTGTGCAGCGAGGTGTACTCCGCGGACGCGTGCCACACACACTTCAAGTGGTTGGGCGGCCTGAGTGGCAAGGCGAGAGGCCTGCCTGCCGCGCAGACCAAGAAGGCGCTCTTCGGCCTGGGCCTAGGTGCTTGCGCCGCCCCCCTGGGCCTACCGGGCTCTGAGGGCCCTGCCCTGGACCCCCAGCCCCCCACCCACGCCCTTGGTTCAGTCACAGTAGAGGTGGCCACACCCACACCCTCTGTGACCTCTGCGTTCCACCCTCCTGCAGCCCCGCCCGCCCCCCTCCGCCGGTTGCCCTGGGCTACCGAAGCTGCATCCTGGGGCCAGGGGGTTCCCAGGAGGCCAAGGGAAGACACGATGGCCTTCAATGAGTCGCAGAGGCCTTACGTGGCCTTGTGTGGTTGGGCTCACCTCTTACGTTTCAGTGAACTCTGCGAGAGGACAGGGACCTGCAGCCTCACAGTTGGGCTCCACGGTAAGGTGTGCGGGACAGACCTCAAACTGACCCACGGCATGGAGCAACACCCGCCATCGAGAGGTCTACAAGAGAGCCGCTGCAGCTAGCCCACAGGTCCGAGAAAACTAGATTCTTCTTTATCTAAGTGAGTTTTGGGGAGATTTGTTGCAAAGCATTATCACAGCAAGAGCCGACTAGTACAACATTCTCCAAATCACTGCCATGTCCACGGCTGCCACCGTGCCTACGTGTAAGGCAACTGTGTCCTCGAACTTTGAGAACTCCTGAATGAATTCTCGGTGCCTCTCCAACACAATGTACGTGGCTAAGGTGTCCCCAGATAACTTCACTAACGTACCACCGAGACCGCCCTAAGCTTTCATTAAACGCAATGCGACGCTCTTTCTATTCGTTTTCTGTTTCTACGTAGGTAAAATGCTTTCCGTCAATCTAAAAGGATGGAAAATTGGCACAAAACACTCTGTGCATAGTTGTTTTTCACAAAGGAAAAGCACAAACGAAACAGGCATTTCACCGGGTGTAGAGCACTAACGCCCCCTAGTGCCTCTAAATGCCAAGTGAACAGAGGCGCTTAATTAAATATCGAATCCCAGCTCTCTCCGCTTGAGAGGGAGAGCAAGCCATTCTCAAGTGGAGGAGGGATGTTTTCAGCAGCTATCTGCAACATTCTCTGGACCTGGCCACTGTGTAGCTACAAAGAAACCTTTTGTCTGAGGAAACTAACTAAAGAAACTTGGAAGTGGAAAAAGCGAGAAAGAATGAGACAATACCCTTATCTTGGTGACTCATTCACTTATTCGGTCACTTACCAAATCAAATATCCACTACGTGTAGAGAGTACTGTGCTGAAAACCGCACAGGACACGGAGACATACCCCCATTCGCAGGGAGGTTAGATACCAGAGAGGGAGACAAGATGTAGATTACCTTACGGCAGTTCCGCACCTGTCTTGTTAAACTGTTTACAGCTTCAGGGGAGAGAAGGGATCCAGAAATCGCTTGGATTCTCAGTGAAGTCTTCGCAGAGACGGAGGTGCAAAATAGGTGGACTGGAAGAAACAAAAAAATTAACCTCGTGGGTAGATATGAAACGGAGCAGAGGTGCACAGATATTTAGACCCCGTTCTTTCTTGAAACGTCTAGAAAGTGAAACTGAAGCCAAATTACGGAGGGCCTGGAGTGTCAGTCTTAGGAGCTTGGCCGTACGGGGTTGACAGCGGGTGCCACGGACGGCTCGGAAGAGGGCAAGGGCATAACCCAAGAGCCCTGGGAGGTGTAGGAGAGGTCGCAGCGAGGGAGGTAGAAAGGCATGCGATTCTCCGAAGCAGTCACCGTAACCCAGGTGTAAACTCATAAACGGTAGACGCGGAGTAAGGGCGACACAGACGCCAGGGAGGAGTACGAGGGACACTAGAAAGGAAAACGGTCGGGGCTTCACCAGGGATTGGGTGCATTCCTTTCTCCCTCTAACAGAGGTTATCAGTAACCGGGCTAGTCGCTGGGAATCAAGAGTAAGCAAAACAGGCGTGATCTCTTCTTCCTCACGGGCCACGGGGTAAACTTACCTACCTGAAACTGGATGCGAAAGGCGATGACGGCCATAAGCGAGAGGTGCGTGGTGTCACGTGAGCTACGGTAGGGAGACGAGATGAGTTGAGTAGGTAAGGGGACGCTTTCTTGACCAAGTGACACCTGAGAAGACATGAGAAGGGTGAGGCGGCATCAGTCAGCTGCAAACTAAACAGAGGGACACTTCCTGCAGAGGGGCAGCACGGGCAATGCGCCGTTGTAAGTATGCAGGCCTGAGAGGAGGCCACTGTGGGCAGGATGATTGAGAATGAAAGGAAGGAGCTGCAAGACGAGGCCGCAGAGATCACGCTCCACCCTGCCCAGGGGATGCCCTGCCCTGCGGACTAGCACACCCAGAGAGAGAGTACCAGTGCACAGCCAGATGACAAGCCTGCTCGACGATGCAAGCCAACGCTGCTTCTTTCACCAAGAAAGTCTTGCCTGGTAAACTAAACAGCGTATCCATAGAGCGGACACGTGATTTACATTCTGAAGCAGGCGCCCCGCCTTACGGAACGGCGACGGTTCTCAGGGGGGCCGGGCAGGAGCCGCTCCGCGCGTCTGTCCCAGGGACCCACCCACCTGCGGGACCTCCGGCTGCCTCGCAGGAAGCTACGACGCCCAGTCCCACGGCTACCTGTGCAGCGAGGTGTACTCCGCGGACGCGTGCCACACACACTTCAAGTGGGAGGGCGGCCTGAGTGGCAAGGCGAGAGGCCGGCCTGCCGCGCAGACCAAGAAGGCGCTCTTCGGCCTGGGCCTAGGTGCTTGCACCGCCCCCCTGGGCCTACCGGGCTCTGAGGGCCCTGCCCTGGACCCCCAGCCCCCCACCCACACCCTTGGTTCAGTCACAGCAGAGGTGGCCACACCCACACCCTCTGTGACCTCAGCGTTCCACCCTCCTGCAGCCCCGCCCGCCCCCCTCCGCCGGTTGCCCTGGGCTACCGAAGCTGCATCCTGGGGCCAGGGGGTTCCCAGGAGGCCAAGGGAAGACACGATGGCCTTCAATGAGTCGCAGAGGCCTTACGTGGCCTTGTGTGGTTGGGCTCACCTCTTACGTTTCAGTGAACTCTGCGAGAGGACAGGGACCTGCAGCCTCACAGTTGGGCTCCACGGTAAGGTGTGCGGGACAGACCTCAAACTGACCCACGGCATGGAGCAACACCCGCCATCGAGAGGTCTACAAGAGAGCTGCTGCAGCTAGCCCACAGGTCCGAGAAAACTAGATTCTTCTTTATGTAAGTGAGTTTTGGGGAGATTTGTTGCAAAGCATTATCACAGCAAGAGCCGACTAGTACAACATTCTCCAAATCACTGCCATGTCCACGGCTGCCACCGTGCCTACGTGTAAGGCAACTGTGTCCTCGAACTTTGAGAACTCCTGAATGAATTCTCGGTGCCTCTCCAACACAATGTACGTGGCTAAGGTGTCCCCAGATAACTTCACTAACGTACCACCGAGACCGCCCTAAGCTTTCATTAAACGCAATGCAACGCTCTTTCTATTCGTTTTCTGTTTCTACGTAGGTAAAATGCTTTCCGTCAATCTAAAAGGATGGAAAATTGGCACAAAACACTCTGTGCATAGTTGTTTTTCACAAAGGAAAATCACAAACGAAACAGGCATTTCACCGGGTGTAGAGCACTAACGCCCCCTAGTGCCTCTAAATGCCAAGTGAACAGAGGCGCTTAATTAAATATCGAATCCCAGCTCTCTCCGCTTGAGAGGGAGAGCAAGCCATTCTCAAGTGGAGGAGGGATGTTTTCAGCAGCTATCTGCAACATTCTCTGGACCTGGCCACTGTGTAGCTACAAAGAAACCTTTTGTCTGAGGAAACTAACTAAAGAAACTTGGAAGTGGAAAAAGCGAGAAAGAATGAGACAATACCCTTATCTTGGTGACTCATTCACTTATTCGGTCACTTACCAAATCAAATATCCACTACGTGTAGAGAGTACTGTGCTGAAAACCGCACAGGACACGGAGACGTACCCCCATTCGCAGGGAGGTTAGATACCAGAGAGGGAGACAAGATGTAGATTACCTTACGGCAGTTCCGCACCTGTCTTGTTAAACTGTTTACAGCTTCAGGGGAGAGAAGGGATCCAGAAATCGCTTGGATTCTCAGTGAAGTCTTCGCAGAGACGGAGGTGCAAAATAGGTGGACTGGAAGAAACAAAAAAATTAACCTCGTGGGTAGATATGAAACGGAGCAGAGGTGCACAGATATTTAGACCCCGTTCTTTCTTGAAACGTCTAGAAAGTGAAACTGAAGCCAAATTACGGAGGGCCTGGAGTGTCAGTCTTAGGAGCCTGGCCGTACGGGGTTGACAGCGGGTGCCACGGACGGCTCGGAAGAGGGCAAGGGCATAACCCAAGAGCCCTGGGAGGTGTAGGAGAGGTCGCAGCGAGGGAGGTAGAAAGGCATGCGATTCTCCGAAGCAGTCACCGTAACCCAGGTGTAAACTCATAAACGGTAGACGCGGAGTAAGGGCGACACAGACGGCAGGGAGGAGTACGAGGGACACTAGAAAGGAAAACGGTCGGGGCTTCACCAGGGATTGGGTGCATTCCTTTCTCCCTCTAACAGAGGTTATCAGTAACCGGGCTAGTCGCTGGGAATCAAGAGTAAGCAAAACAGGCGTGATCTCTTCTTCCTCACGGGCCACGGGGTAAACTTACCTACCTGAAACTGGATGCGAAAGGCGATGACGGCCATAAGCGAGAGGTGCGTGGTGTCACGTGAGCTACGGTAGGGAGACGAGATGAGTTGAGTAGGTAAGGGGACGCTTTCTTGACCAAGTGACACCTGAGAAGAGATGAGAAGGGTGAGGCGGCATCAGTCAGCTGCAAACTAAACAGAGGGACACTTCCTGCAGAGGGGCAGCACGGGCAATGCGCCGTTGTAAGTATGCAGGCCTGAGAGGAGGCCACTGTGGGCAGGATGTTTGAGAATGAAAGGAAGGAGCTGCAAGACGAGGCCGCAGAGATCACGCTCCACCCTGCCCAGGGGATGCCCTGCCCTGCGGACTAGCACACCCAGAGAGAGAGTACCAGTGCACAGCCAGATGACAAGCCTGCTCGACGATGCAAGCCAACGCTGCTTCTTTCACCAAGAAAGTCTTGCCTGGTAAACTAAACAGCGTATCCATAGAGCGGACACGTGATTTACATTCTGAAGCAGGCGCCCCGCCTTACGGAACGGCGACGGTCCTCAGGGGGGCCGGGCAGGAGCCGCTCCGCACGTCTGTCCCAGGGACCCACCCGCCTGCGGGACCTCCGGCCGCCTCGCAGGAAGCTACGACGCCCAGTCCCACGGCTACCTGTGCAGCGAGGTGTACTCCGCGGACGCGTGCCACACCCACTTCAAGTGGGAGGGCGGCCTGAGTGGCAAGGCGAGAGGCCGGCCTGCCGTGCAGACCAAGAAGGCGCTCTTCGGCCTGGGCCTAGGTGCTTGCACCGCCCCCCTGGGCCTACCGGGCTCTGAGGGCCCTGCCCTGGACCCCCAGCCCCCCACCCACGCCCTTGGTTCAGTCACAGCAGAGGTGGCCACACCCACACCCTCTGTGACCTCCGCGTTCCACCCTCCTGCAGCCCCGCCCGCACCCCTCCGCCGGTTGCCCTGGGCTACCGAAGCTGCATCCTGGGGCCAGGGGGTTCCCAGGAGGCCAAGGGAAGACACGATGGCCTTCAATGAGTCGCAGAGGCCTTACGTGGACTTGTGTGGTTGGGCTCACCTCTTACGTTTCAGTGAACTCTGCGAGAGGACAGGGACCTGCAGCCTCACAGTTGGGCTCCACGATAAGGTGTGCGGGACAGACCTCAAACTGACCCACGGCATGGAGCAACACCCGCCATCGAGAGGTCTACAAGAGAGCTGCTGCAGCTAGCCCACAGGTCCGAGAAAACTAGATTCTTCTTTATGTAAGTGAGTTTTGGGGAGATTTGTTGCAAAGCATTATCACAGCAAGAGCCGACTAGTACAACATTCTCCAAATCACTGCCATGTCCACGGCTGCCACCGTGCCTACGTGTAAGGCAACTGTGTCCTCGAACTTTGAGAACTCCTGAATGAATTCTCGGTGCCTCTCCAACACAATGTACGTGGCTAAGGTGTCCCCAGATAACTTCACTAACGTACCACCGAGACCGCCCTAAGCTTTCATTAAACGCAATGCGACACTCTTTCTATTCGTTTTCTGTTTCTACGTAGGTAAAATGCTTTCCGTCAATCTAAAAGGATGGAAAATTGGCACAAAACACTCTGTGCATAGTTGTTTTTCACAAAGGAAAATCACAAACGAAACAGGCATTTCACCGGGTGTAGAGCACTAACGCCCCCTAGTGCCTCTAAATGCCAAGTGAACAGAGGCGCTTAATTAAATATCGAATCCCAGCTCTCTCCGCTTGAGAGGGAGAGCAAGCCATTCTCAAGTGGAGGAGGGATGTTTTCAGCAGCTATCTGCAACATTCTCTGGACCTGGTCACTGTGTAGCTACAAAGAAACCTTTTGTCTGAGGAAACTAACTAAAGAAACTTGGAAGTGGAAAAAGCGAGAAAGAATGAGACAATACCCTTATCTTGGTGACTCATTCACTTATTCGGTCACTTACCAAATCAAATATCCACTACGTGTAGAGAGTACTGTGCTGAAAACCGCACAGGACACGGAGACGTACCCCCATTCGCAGGGAGGTTAGATACCAGAGAGGGAGACAAGATGTAGATTACCTTACGGCAGTTCCGCACCTGTCTTGTTAAACTGTTTACAGCTTCAGGGGAGAGAAGGGATCCAGAAATCGCTTGGATTCTCAGTGAAGTCTTCGCAGAGACGGAGGTGCAAAATAGGTGGACTGGAAGAAACAAAAAAATTAACCTCGTGGGTAGATATGAAACGGAGCAGAGGTGCACAGATATTTAGACCCCGTTCTTTCTTGAAACGTCTAGAAAGTGAAACTGAAGCCAAATTACGGAGGGCCTGGAGTGTCAGTCTTAGGAGCCTGGCCGTACGGGGTTGACAGCGGGTGCCACGGACGGCTCGGAAGAGGGCAAGGGCATAACCCAAGAGCCCTGGGAGGTGTAGGAGAGGTCGCAGCGAGGGAGGTAGAAAGGCATGCGATTCTCCGAAGCAGTCACCGTAACCCAGGTGTAAACTCATAAACGGTAGACGCGGAGTAAGGGCGACACAGACGGCAGGGAGGAGTACGAGGGACACTAGAAAGGAAAACGGTCGGGGCTTCACCACGGATTGGGTGCATTCCTTTCTCCCTCTAACAGAGGTTATCAGTAACCGGGCTAGTCGCTGGGAATCAAGAGTAAGCAAAACAGGCGTGATCTCTTCTTCCTCACGGGCCACGGGGTAAACTTACCTACCTGAAACTGGATGCGAAAGGCGATGACGGCCATAAGCGAGAGGTGCGTGGTGTCACGTGAGCTACGGTAGGGAGACGAGATGAGTTGAGTAGGTAAGGGGACGCTTTCTTGACCAAGTGACACCTGAGAAGACATGAGAAGGGTGAGGCGGCATCAGTCAGCTGCAAACTAAACAGAGGGACACTTCCTGCAGAGGGGCAGCACGGGCAATGCGCCGTTGTAAGTATGCAGGCCTGAGAGGAGGCCACTGTGGGCAGGATGATTGAGAATGAAAGGAAGGAGCTGCAAGACGAGGCCGCAGAGATCACGCTCCACCCTGCCCAGGGGATGCCCTGCCCTGCGGACTAGCACACCCAGAGAGAGAGTACCAGTGCACAGCCAGATGACAAGCCTGCTCGACGATGCAAGCCAACGCTGCTTCTTTCACCAAGAAAGTCTTGCCTGGTAAACTAAACAGCGTATCCATAGAGCGGACACGTGATTTACATTCTGAAGCAGGCGCCCCGCCTTACGGAACGGCGACGGTTCTCAGGGGGGCCGGGCAGGAGCCGCTCCGCGCGTCTGTCCCAGGGACCCACCCACCTGCGGGACCTCCGGCCGCCTCGCAGGAAGCTACGACGCCCAGTCCCACGGCTACCTGTGCAGCGAGGTGTACTCCGCGGACGCGTGCCACACACACTTCAAGAGGGAGGGCGGCCTGAGTGGCAAGGCGAGAGGCCGGCCTGCCGCGCAGACCAAGAAGGCGCTCTTCGGCCTGGGCCTAGGTGCTTGCGCTGCCCCCCTGGGCCTACCGGGCTCTGAGGGCCCTGCCCTGGACCCCCAGCCCCCCACCCACGCCCTTGGTTCAGTCACAGCAGAGGTGGCCACACCCACACCCTCTGTGACCTCAGCGTTCCACCCTCCTGCAGCCCCGCCCGCCCCCCTCCGCCGGTTGCCCTGGGCTACCGAAGCTGCATCCTGGGGCCAGGGGGTTCCCAGGAGGCCAAGGGAAGACACGATGGCCTTCAATGAGTCGCAGAGGCCTTACGTGGCCTTGTGTGGTTGGGCTCACCTCTTACGTTTCAGTGAACTCTGCGAGAAGACAGGGACCTGCAGCCTCACAGTTGGGCTCCACGGTAAGGTGTGCGGGACAGACCTCAAACTGACCCACGGCATGGAGCAACACCCGCCATCGAGAGGTCTACAAGAGAGCCGCTGCAGCTAGCCCACAGGTCCGAGAAAACTAGATTCTTCTTTATGTAAGTGAGTTTTGGGGAGATTTGTTGCAAAGCATTATCACAGCGAGAGCCGACTAGTACAACATTCTCCAAATCACTGCCATGTCCACGGCTGCCACCGTGCCTACGTGTAAGGCAACTGTGTCCTCGAACTTTGAGAACTCCTGAATGAATTCTCGGTGCCTCTCCAACACAATGTACGTGGCTAAGGTGTCCCCAGATAACTTCACTAACGTACCACCGAGACCGCCCTAAGCTTTCATTAAACGCAATGCGACGCTCTTTCTATTCCTTTTCTGTTTCTACGTAGGTAAAATGCTTTCCGTCAATCTAAAAGGATGGAAAATTGGCACAAAACACTCTGTGCATAGTTGTTTTTCACAAAGGAAAATCACAAACGAAACAGGCATTTCACAGGGTGTAGAGCACTAACGCCCCCTAGTGCCTCTAAATGCCAAGTGAACAGAGGCGCTTAATTAAATATCGAATCCCAGCTCTCTCCGCTTGAGAGGGAGAGCAAGCCATTCTCAAGTGGAGGAGGGATGTTTTCAGCAGCTATCTGCAACATTCTCTGGACCTGGCCACTGTGTAGCTACAAAGAAACCTTTTGTCTGAGGAAACTAACTAAAGAAACTTGGAAGTGGAAAAAGCGAGAAAGAATGAGACAATACCCTTATCTTGGTGACTCATTCACTTATTCGGTCACTTACCAAATCAAATATCCACTACGTGTAGAGAGTACTGTGCTGAAAACCGCACAGGACATGGAGACGTACCCCCATTCGCAGGGAGGTTAGATACCAGAGAGGGAGACAAGATGTAGATTACCTTACGGCAGTTCCGCACCTGTCTTGTTAAACTGTTTACAGCTTCAGGGGAGAGAAGGGATCCAGAAATCGCTTGGATTCTCAGTGAAGTCTTCGCAGAGACGGAGGTGCAAAATAGGTGGACTGGAAGAAACAAAAAAATTAACCTCGTGGGTAGATATGAAACGGAGCAGAGGTGCACAGATATTTAGACCCCGTTCTTTCTTGAAACGTCTAGAAAGTGAAACTGAAGCCAAATTACAGAGGGCCTGGAGTGTCAGTCTTAGGAGCTTGGCCGTACGGGGTTGACAGCGGGTGCCACGGACGGCTCGGAAGAGGGCAAGGGCATAACCCAAGAGCCCTGGGAGGTGTAGGAGAGGTCGCAGCGAGGGAGGTAGAAAGGCATGCGATTCTCCGAAGCAGTCACCGTAACCCAGGTGTAAACTCATAAACGGTAGACGCGGAGTAAGGGCGACACAGACGGCAGGGAGGAGTACGAGGGACACTAGAAAGGAAAACGGTCGGGGCTTCACCAGGGATTGGGTGCATTCCTTTCTCCCTCTAACAGAGGTTATCAGTAACCAGGCTAGTCGCTGGGAATCAAGAGTAAGCAAAACAGGCGTGATCTCTTCTTCCTCACGGGCCACGGGGTAAACTTACCTACCTGAAACTGGATGCGAAAGGCGATGACGGCCATAAGCGAGAGGTGCGTGGTGTCACGTGAGCTACGGTAGGGAGACGAGATGAGTTGAGTAGGTAAGGGGACGCTTTCTTGACCAAGTGACACCTGAGAAGACATGAGAAGGGTGAGGCGGCATCAGTCAGCTGCAAACTAAACAGAGGGACACTTCCTGCAGAGGGGCAGCACGGGCAATGCGCCGTTGTAAGTATGCAGGCCTGAGAGGAGGCCACTGTGGGCAGGATGATTGAGAATGAAAGGAAGGAGCTGCAAGACGAGGCCGCAGAGATCACGCTCCACCCTGCCCAGGGGATGCCCTGCCCTGCGGACTAGCACACCCAGAGAGAGAGTACCAGTGCACAGCCAGATGACAAGCCTGCTCGAGGATGCAAGCCAACGCTGCTTCTTTCACCAAGAAAGTCTTGCCTGGTAAACTAAACAGCGTATCCATAGAGCGGACACGTGATTTACATTCTGAAGCAGGCGCCCCGCCTTACGGAACGGCGACGGTTCTCAGGGGGGCCGGGCAGGAGCCGCTCCGCGCGTCTGTCCCAAGGACCCACCCGCCTGCGGGACCTCCGGCCGCCTCGCAGGAAGCTACGACGCCCAGTCCCACGACTAACTGTGCAGCGAGGTGTACTCCGCGGACGCGTGCCACACCCACTTCAAGTGGGAGGGCGGCCTGAGTGGCAAGGCGAGAGGCCGGCCTGCCGCGCAGACCAAGAAGGCGCTCTTCGGCCTGGGCCTAGGTGCTTGCACCGCCCCCCTGGGCCTACCGGGCTCTGAGGGCCCTGCCCTGGACCCCCAGCCCCCCACCCACGCCATTGGTTCAGTCACAGCAGAGGTGGCCACACCCACACCCTGTGTGACCTCCGCGTTCCACGCTCCTGCAGCCCCGCCCGCCCCCCTCCGCCGGTTGCCCTGGGCTACCGAAGCTGCATCCTGGGGCCAGGGGGTTCCCAGGAGGCCAAGGGAAGACACGATGGCCTTCAATGAGTCGCAGAGGCCTTACATGGACTTGTGTGGTTGGGCTCACCTCTTACGTTTCAGTGAACTCTGCGAGAGGACAGGGACCTGCAGCCTCACAGTTGGGCTCCACGGTAAGGTGTGCGGGACAGACCTCAAACTGACCCACGGCATGGAGCAACACCCGCCATCGAGAGGTCTACAAGAGAGCTGCTGCAGCTAGCCCACAGGTCCGAGAAAACTAGATTCTTCTTTATGTAAGTGAGTTTTGGGGAGATTTGTTGCAAAGCATTATCACAGCAAGAGCCGACTAGTACAACATTCTCCAAATCACTGCCATGTCCACGGCTGCCACCGTGCCTACGTGTAAGGCAACTGTGTCCTCGAACTTTGAGAACTCCTGAATGAATTCTCGGTGCCTCTCCAACACAATATACGTGGCTAAGGTGTCCCCAGATAACTTCACTAACGTACCACCGAGACCGCCCTAAGCTTTCATTAAACGCAATGCGACGCTCTTTCTATTCGTTTTCTGTTTCTACGTAGGTAAAATGCTTTCCGTCAATCTAAAAGGATGGAAAATTGGCACAAAACACTCTGTACATAGTTGTTTTTCACAAAGGAAAATAACAAGCGAAACAGGCATTTCACCGGGTGTAGAGCACTAACGCCCCCTAGTGCCTCTAAATGCCAAGTGAACAGAGGCGCTTAATTAAATATCGAATCCCAGCTCTCTCCGCTTGAGAGGGAGAGCAAGCCATTCTCAAGTGGAGGAGGGATGTTTTCAGCAGCTATCTGCAACATTCTCTGGACCTGGCCACTGTGTAGCTACAAAGAAACCTTTTGTCTGAGGAAACTAACTAAAGAAACTTGGAAGTGGAAAAAGCGAGAAAGAATGAGACAATACCCTTATCTTGGTGACTCATTCACTTATTCGGTCACTTACCAAATCAAATATCCACTACGTGTAGAGAGTACTGTGCTGAAAACCGCACAGGACACGGAGACGTACCCCCATTCGCAGGGAGGTTAGATACCAGAGAGGGAGACAAGATGTAGATTACCTTACGGCAGTTCCGCACCTGTCTTGTTAAACTGTTTACAGCTTCAGGGGACAGAAGGGATCCAGAAATCGCTTGGATTCTCAGTGAAGTCTTCGCAGAGACGGAGGTGCAAAATAGGTGGACTGGAAGAAACAAAAAAATTAACCTCGTGGGTAGATGTGAAACGGAGCAGAGGTGCACAGATATTTAGACCCCGTTCTTTCTTGAAACGTCTAGAAAGTGAAACTGAAGCCAAATTACGGAGGGCCTGGAGTGTCAGTCTTAGGAGCCTGGCCGTACGGGGTTGACAGCGGGTGCCACGGACGGCTCTGAAGAGGGCAAGGGCATAACCCAAGAGCCCTGGGAGGTGTAGGAGAGGTCGCAGCGAGGGAGGTAGAAAGGCATGCGATTCTCCGAAGCAGTCACCGTAACCCAGGTGTAAACTCATAAACGGTAGACGCGGAGTAAGGGCGACACAGACGGCAGGGAGGAGTACGAGGGACACTAGAAAGGAAAACGGTCGGGGCTTCACCAGGGATTGGGTGCATTCCTTTCTCCCTCTAACAGAGGTTATCAGTAACCGGGCTAGTCGCTGGGAATCAAGAGTAAGCAAAACAGGCGTGATCTCTTCTTCCTCACGGACCACGGGGTAAACTTACCTACCTGAAACTGGATGCGAAAGGCGATGACGGCCATAAGCGAGAGGTGCGTGGTGTCACGTGAGCTACGGTAGGGAGACGAGATGAGTTGAGTAGGTAAGGGGACGCTTTCTTGACCAAGTGACACCTGAGAAGACATGAGAAGGGTGAGGCGGCATCAGTCAGCTGCAAACTAAACAGAGGGACACTTCCTGCAGAGGGGCAGCACGGGCAATGCGCTGTTGTAAGTATGCAGGCCTGAGAGGAGGCCACTGTGGGCAGGATGATTGAGAATGAAAGGAAGGAGCTGCAAGACGAGGCCGCAGAGATCACGCTCCACCCTGCCCAGGGGATGCCCTGCCCTGCGGACTAGCACACCCAGAGAGAGAGTACCAGTGCACAGCCAGATGACAAGCCTGCTCGACGATGCAAGCCAACGCTGCTTCTTTCACCAAGAAAGTCTTGTCTGGTAAACTAAACAGCGTATCCATAGAGCGGACACGTGATTTACATTCTGAAGCAGGCGCCCCGCCTTACGGAACGGCGACGGTTCTCAGGGTGGCCGGGCAGGAGCCGCTCCGCGCGTCTGTCCCAGGGACCCACCCGCCTGCGGGACCTCCGGCCGCCTCGCAGGAAGCTACGACGCCCAGTCCCACGGCTACCTGTGCAGCGAGGTGTACTCCGCGGACGCGTGCCACACACACTTCAATAGGGAGGGCGGCCTGAGTGGCAAGGCGAGAGGCCGGCCTGCCGCGCAGAACAAGAAGGCGCTTTTCGGCCTGGGCCTAGGTGCTTGCGCCGCCCCCCTGGGCCTACCGGGCTCTGAGGGCCCTGCCCTGGACCCCCAGCCCCCCACCCACGCCCTTGGTTCAGTCACAGCAGAGGTGGCCACACCCACACCCTCTGTGACCTCCGCGTTCCACGCTCCTGCAGCCCCGCCCGCCCCCCTCCGCCGGTTGCCCTGGGCTACCGTAGCTGCATCCTGGGGCCAGGGGGTTCCCAGGAGGCCAAGGGAAGACACGATGGCCTTCAATGAGTCGCAGAGGCCTTACGTGGCCTTGTGTGGTTGGGCTCATCTCTTACGTTTCAGTGAACTCTGCGAGAAGACAGGGACCTGCAGCCTCACAGTTGGGCTCCACGGTAAGGTGTGCGGGACAGACCTCAAACTGACCCACGGCATGGAGCAACACCCGCCATCGAGAGGTGTACAAGAGAGCCGCTGCAGCTAGCCCACAGGTCCGAGAAAACTAGATTCTTCTTTATGTAAGTGAGTTTTGGGGAGATTTGTTGCAAAGCATTATCACAGCGAGAGCCGACTAGTACAACATTCTCCAAATCACTGCCATGTCCACGGCTGCCACCGTGCCTACGTGTAAGGCAACTGTGTCCTCGAACTTTGAGAACTCCTGAATGAATTCTCGGTGCCTCTCCAACACAATGTACGTGGCTAAGGTGTCCCCAGATAACTTCACTAACGTACCACCGAGACCGCCCTAAGCTTTCATTAAACGCAATGCAACGCTCTTTCTATTCCTTTTCTGTTTCTACGTAGGTAAAATGCTTTCCGTCAATCTAAAAGGATGGAAAATTGGCACAAAACACTCTGTGCATAGTTGTTTTTCACAAAGGAAAATCACAAACGAAACAGGCATTTCACCGGGTGTAGAGCACTAACGCCCCCTAGTGCCTCTAAATGCCAAGTGAACAGAGGCGCTTAATTAAATATCGAATCCCAGCTCTCTCCGCTTGAGAGGGAGAGCAAGCCATTCTCAAGTGGAGGAGGGATGTTTTCAGCAGCTATCTGCAACATTCTCTGGACCTGGCCACTGTGTAGCTACAAAGAAACCTTTTGTCTGAGGAAACTAACTAAAGAAACTTGGAAGTGGAAAAAGCGAGAAAGAATGAGACAATACCCTTATCTTGGTGACTCATCCACTTATTCGGTCACTTACCAAATCAAATATCCACTACGTGTAGAGAGTACTGTGCTGAAAACCGCACAGGACACGGAGACGTACCCCCATTCGCAGGGAGGTTAGATACCAGAGAGGGAGACAAGATGTAGATTACCTTACGGCAGTTCCGCACCTGTCTTGTTAAACTGTTTACAGCTTCAGGGGAGAGAAGGGATCCAGAAATCGCTTGGATTCTCAGTGAAGTCTTCGCAGAGACGGAGGTGCAAAATAGGTGGACTGGAAGAAACAAAAAAATTAACCTCGTGGGTAGATATGAAACGGAGCAGAGGTGCACAGATATTTAGACCCCGTTTTTTCTTGAAACGTCTAGAAAGTGAAACTGAAGCCAAATTACGGAGGGCCTGGAGTGTCAGTCTTAGGAGCCTGGCCGTACGGGGTTGACAGCGGGTGCCACGGACGGCTCGGAAGAGGGCAAGGGCATAACCCAAGAGCCCTGGGAGGTGTAGGAGAGGTCGCAGCGAGGGAGGTAGAAAGGCATGCGATTCTCCGAAGCAGTCACCGTAACCCAGGTGTAAACTCATAAACGGTAGACGCGGAGTAAGGGCGACACAGATGGCAGGGAGGAGTACGAGGGACACTAGAAAGGAAAACGGTCGGGGCTTCACCAGGGATTGGGTGCATTCCTTTCTCCCTCTAACAGAGGTTATCAGTAACCGGGCTAGTCGCTGGGAATCAAGAGTAAGCAAAACAGGCGTGATCTCTTCTTCCTCACGGACCACGGGGTAAACTTACCTACCTGAAACTGGATGCGAAAGGCGATGACGGCCATAAGCGAGAGGTGCGTGGTGTCACGTGAGCTACGGTAGGGAGACGAGATGAGTTGAGTAGGTAAGGGGACGCTTTCTTGACCAAGTGACACCTGAGAAGACATGAGAAGGGTGAGGCGGCATCAGTCAGCTGCAAACTAAACAGAGGGACACTTCCTGCAGAGGGGCAGCACGGGCAATGCGCCGTTGTAAGTATGCAGGCCTGAGAGGAGGCCACTGTGGGCAGGATGATTGAGAATGAAAGGAAGGAGCTGCAAGACGAGGCCGCAGAGATCACGCTCCACCCTGCCCAGGGGATGCCCTGCCCTGCGGACTAGCACACCCAGAGAGAGAGTACCAGTGCACAGCCAGATGACAAGCCTGCTCGACGATGCAAGCCAGTGCTGCTTCTTTCACCAAGAAAGTCTTGCCTGGTAAACTAAACAGCGTATCCATAGAGCGGACACGTGATTTACATTCTGAAGCAGGCGCCCCGCCTTACGGAACGGCAACGGTTCTCAGGGGGGCAGGGCAGGAGCCGCTCCGCGCGTCTGTCCCAGGGACCCACCCGCCTGCGGGACCTCCGGCTGCCTCGCAGGAAGCTACGACGCCCAGTCCCACGGCTACCTGTGCAGCGAGGTGAACTCCGCGGACGCGTGCCACACACACTTCAAGTGGGAGGGCGGCCTGAGTGGCAAGGCGAGAGGCCGGCCTGCCGCGCAGACCAAGAAGGCGCTCTTCGGCCTGGGCCTAGGTGCTTGCGCCGCCCCCCTGGGCCTACCGGGCTCTGAGGGCCCTGCCCTGGAACCCCAGCCCCCCACCCACGCCCTTGGTTCAGTCACAGCAGAGGTGGCCACACCCACACCCTCTGTGACCTCTGCGTTCCACCCTCCTGCAGCCCCGCCCGCCCCCCTCCGCCGGTTGCCCTGGGCTACCGAAGCTGCATCCTGGGGCCAGGGGGTTCCCAGGAGGCCAAGGGAAGACACGATGGCCTTCAATGAGTCGCAGAGGCCTTACGTGGCCTTGTGTGGTTGGGCTCACCTCTTACGTTTCAGTGAACTCTGCGAGAGGACAGGGACCTGCAGCCTCACAGTTGGGCTCCACGGTAAGGTGTGCGGGACAGACCTCAAACTGACCCACGGCATGGAGCAACACCCGCCATCGAGAGGTCTACAAGAGAGCCGCTGCAGCTAGCCCACAGGTCCGAGAAAACTAGATTCTTCTTTATGTAAGTGAGTTTTGGGGAGATTTGTTGCAAAGCATTATCACAGCAAGAGCCGACTAGTACAACATTCTCCAAATCACTGCCATGTCCACGGCTGCCACCGTGCCTACGTGTAAGGCAACTGTGTCCTCGAACTTTGAGAACTCCTGAATGAATTCTCGGTGCCTCTCCAACACAATGTACGTGGCTAAGGTGTCCCCAGATAACTTCACTAACGTACCACCGAGACCGCCCTAAGCTTTCATTAAACGCAATGCGACGCTCTTTCTATTCGTTTTCTGTTTCTACGTAGGTAAAATGCTTTCCGTCAATCTAAAAGGATGGAAAATTGGCACAAAACACTCTGTGCATAGTTGTTTTTCACAAAGGAAAATCACAAACGAAACAGGCATTTCACCGGGTGTAGAGCACTAACGCCCCCTAGTGCCTCTAAATGCCAAGTGAACAGAGGCGCTTAATTAAATATCGAATCCCAGCTCTCTCCGCTTGAGAGGGAGAGCAAGCCATTCTCAAGTGGAGGAGGGATGTTTTCAGCAGCTATCTGCAACATTCTCTGGACCTGGCCACTGTGTAGCTACAAAGAAACCTTTTGTCTGAGGAAACTAACTAAAGAAACTTGGAAGTGGAAAAAGCGAGAAAGAATGAGACAATACCCTTATCTTGGTGACTCATTCACTTATTCGGTCACTTACCAAAGCAAATATCCACTACGTGTAGAGAGTACTGTGCTGAAAACCGCACAGGACACGGAGACGTACCCCCATTCGCAGGGAGGTTAGATACCAGAGAGGGAGACAAGATGTAGATTACCTTACGGCAGTTCCGCACCTGTCTTGTTAAACAGGTTACAGCTTCAGGGGAGAGAAGGGATCCAGAAATCGCTTGGATTCTCAGTGAAGTCTTCGCAGAGACGGAGGTGCAAAATAGGTGGACTGGAAGAAACAAAAAAATTAACCTCGTGGGTAGATATGAAACGGAGCAGAGGTGCACAGATATTTAGACCCCGTTCTTTCTTGAAACGTCTAGAAAGTGAAACTGAAGCCAAATTACGGAGGGCCTGGAGTGTCAGTCTTAGGAGCCTGGCCGTACGGGGTTGACAGCGGGTGCCACGGACGGCTCGGAAGAGGGCAAGGGCATAACCCAAGAGCCCTGGGAGGTGTAGGAGAGGTCGCAGCGAGGGAGGTAGAAAGGCATGCGATTCTCCGAAGCAGTCACCGTAACCCAGGTGTAAACTCATAAACGGTAGACGCGGAGTAAGGGCGACACAGACGGCAGGGAGGAGTACGAGGGACACTAGAAAGGAAAACGGTCGGGGCTTCACCAGGGATTGGGTGCATTCCTTTCTCCCTCTAACAGAGGTTATCAGTAACCGGGCTAGTCGCTGGGAATCAAGAGTAAGCAAAACAGGCGTGATCTCTTCTTCCTCACGGACCACGGGGTAAACTTACCTACCTGAAACTGGATGCGAAAGGCGATGACGGCCATAAGCGAGAGGTGCGTGGTGTCACGTGAGCTACGGTAGGGAGACGAGATGAGTTGAGTAGGTAAGGGGACGCTTTCTTGACCAAGTGACACCTGAGAAGACATGAGAAGGGTGAGGCGGCATCAGTCAGCTGCAAACTAAACAGAGGGACACTTCCTGCAGAGGGGCAGCACGGGCAATGCGCCGTTGTAAGTATGCAGGCCTGAGAGGAGGCCACTGTGGGCAGGATGATTGAGAATGAAAGGAAGGAGCTGCAAGACGAGGCCGCAGAGATCACGCTCCACCCTGCCCAGGGGATGCCCTGCCCTGCGGACTAGCACACCCAGAGAGAGAGTACCAGTGCACAGCCAGATGACAAGCCTGCTCGACGATGCAAGCCAGTGCTGCTTCTTTCACCAAGAAAGTCTTGCCTGGTAAACTAAACAGCGTATCCATAGAGCGGACACGTGATTTACATTCTGAAGCAGGCGCCCCGCCTTACGGAACGGCAACGGTTCTCAGGGGGGCCGGGCAGGAGCCGCTCCGCGCGTCTGTCCCAGGGACCCACCCGCCTGCGGGACCTCCGGCCGCCTCGCAGGAAGCTACGACGCCCAGTCCCACGGCTACCTGTGCAGCGAGGTGAACTCCGCGGACGCGTGCCACACACACTTCAAGTGGGAGGGCGGCCTGAGTGGCAAGGCGAGAGGCCGGCCTGCCGCGCAGACCAAGAAGGCGCTCTTCGGCCTGGGCCTAGGTGCTTGCGCCGCCCCCCTGGGCCTACCGGGCTCTGAGGGCCCTGCCCTGGAACCCCAGCCCCCCACCCACGCCCTTGGTTCAGTCACAGCAGAGGTGGCCACACCCACACCCTCTGTGACCTCTGCGTTCCACCCTCCTGCAGCCCCGCCCGCCCCCCTCCGCCGGTTGCCCTGGGCTACCGAAGCTGCATCCTGGGGCCAGGGGGTTCCCAGGAGGCCAAGGGAAGACACGATGGCCTTCAATGAGTCGCAGAGGCCTTACGTGGCCTTGTGTGGTTGGGCTCACCTCTTACGTTTCAGTGAACTCTGCGAGAGGACAGGGACCTGCAGCCTCACAGTTGGGCTCCACGGTAAGGTGTGCGGGACAGACCTCAAACTGACCCACGGCATGGAGCAACACCCGCCATCGAGAGGTCTACAAGAGAGCCGCTGCAGCTAGCCCACAGGTCCGAGAAAACTAGATTCTTCTTTATGTAAGTGAGTTTTGGGGAGATTTGTTGCAAAGCATTATCACAGCAAGAGCCGACTAGTACAACATTCTCCAAATCACTGCCATGTCCACGGCTGCCACCGTGCCTACGTGTAAGGCAACTGTGTCCTCGAACTTTGAGAACTCCTGAATGAATTCTCGGTGCCTCTCCAACACAATGTACGTGGCTAAGGTGTCCCCAGATAACTTCACTAACGTACCACCGAGACCGCCCTAAGCTTTCATTAAACGCAATGCGACGCTCTTTCTATTCGTTTTCTGTTTCTACGTAGGTAAAATGCTTTCCGTCAATCTAAAAGGATGGAAAATTGGCACAAAACACTCTGTGCATAGTTGTTTTTCACAAAGGAAAATCACAAACGAAACAGGCATTTCACCGGGTGTAGAGCACTAACGCCCCCTAGTGCCTCTAAATGCCAAGTGAACAGAGGCGCTTAATTAAATATCGAATCCCAGCTCTCTCCGCTTGAGAGGGAGAGCAAGCCATTCTCAAGTGGAGGAGGGATGTTTTCAGCAGCTATCTGCAACATTCTCTGGACCTGGCCACTGTGTAGCTACAAAGAAACCTTTTGTCTGAGGAAACTAACTAAAGAAACTTGGAAGTGGAAAAAGCGAGAAAGAATGAGACAATACCCTTATCTTGGTGACTCATTCACTTATTCGGTCACTTACCAAAGCAAATATCCACTACGTGTAGAGAGTACTGTGCTGAAAACCGCACAGGACACGGAGACGTACCCCCATTCGCAGGGAGGTTAGATACCAGAGAGGGAGACAAGATGTAGATTACCTTACGGCAGTTCCGCACCTGTCTTGTTAAACTGTTTACAGCTTCAGGGGAGAGAAGGGATCCAGAAATCGCTTGGATTCTCAGTGAAGTCTTCGCAGAGACGGAGGTGCAAAATAGGTGGACTGGAAGAAACAAAAAAATTAACCTCGTGGGTAGATATGAAACGGAGCAGAGGTGCACAGATATGTAGACCCCGTTCTTTCTTGAAACGTCTAGAAAGTGAAACTGAAGCCAAATTACGGAGGGGCTGGAGTGTCAGTCTTAGGAGCTTGGCCGTACGGGGTTGACAGCGGGTGCCACGGACGGCTCGGAAGAGGGCAAGGGCATAACCCAAGAGCCCTGGGAGGTGTAGGAGAGGTCGCAGCGAGGGAGGTAGAAAGGCATGCGATTCTCCGAAGCAGTCACCGTAACCCAGGTGTAAACTCATAAACGGTAGACGCGGAGTAAGGGCGACACAGACGGCAGGGAGGAGTACGAGGGACACTAGAAAGGAAAACGGTCGGAGCTTCACCAGGGATTGGGTGCATTCCTTTCTCCCTCTAACAGAGGTTATCAGTAACCGGGCTAGTCGCTGGGAATCAAGAGTAAGCAAAACAGGCGTGATCTCTTCTTCCTCACGGACCACGGGGTAAACTTACCTACCTGAAACTGGATGCGAAAGGCGATGACGGCCATAAGCGAGAGGTGCGTGGTGTCACGTGAGCTACGGTAGGGAGACGAGATGAGTTGAGTAGGTAAGGGGACGCTTTCTTGACCAAGTGACACCTGAGAAGACATGAGAAGGGTGAGGCGGCATCAGTCGGCTGCAAACTAAACAGAGGGACACTTCCTGCAGAGGGGCAGCACGGGCAATGCGCCGTTGTAAGTATGCAGGCCTGAGAGGAGGCCACTGTGGGCAGGATGATTGAGAATGAAAGGAAGGAGCTGCAAGACGAGGCCACAGAGATCACGCTCCACCCTGCCCAGGGGATGCCCTGCCCTGCGGACTAGCACACCCAGAGAGAGAGTACCAGTGCACAGCCAGATGACAAGCCTGCTCGACGATGCAAGCCAACGCTGCTTCTTTCACCAAGAAAGTCTTGCCTGGTAAACTAAACAGCGTATCCATAGAGCGGACACGTGATTTACATTCTGAAGCAGGCGCCCCGCCTTACGGAACGGCGACGGTTCTCAGGGGGGCCGGGCAGGAGCCGCTCCGCGCGTCTGTCCCAGGGACCCACCCGCCTGCGGGACCTCCGGCCGCCTCGCAGGAAGCTACGACGCCCAGTCCCACGTCTACCTGTGCAGCGAGGTGTAATCCGCGGACGCGTGCCACACACACTTCAAGTGGGAGGGCGGCCTGAGTGGCAAGGCGAAAGGCCGGCCTGCCGCGCAGACCAAGAAGGCGCTCTTCGGCCTGGGCCTAGGTGCTTGCGCCGCCCCCCTGGGCCTACTGGGCTCTGAGGGCCCTGCCCTGGACACCCAGCCCCCCACCCACACCCTCTGTGACCTCCGCGTTCCACCCTCCTGCAGCCCCGCCCGCCCCCCTCCGCCGGTTGCCCTGGGCTACCGAAGCTGCATCCTGGGGCCAGGGGGTTCCCAGGAGGCCAAGGGAAGACACGATGGCCTTCAATGAGTCGCAGAGGCCTTACGTGGCCTTGTGTGGTTGGGCTCTCCTCTTACGTTTCAGTGAACTCTGCGAGAGGACAGGGACCTGCAGCCTCACAGTTGGGCTCCACGGTAAGGTGTGCGGGACAGACCTCAAACTGACCCACGGCATGGAGCAACACCCGCCATCGAGAGGTCTACAAGAGAGCCGCTGCAGCTAGCCCACAGGTCCGAGAAAACTAGATTCTTCTTTATGTAAGTGAGTTTTGGGGAGATTTGTTGCAAAGCATTATCACAGCAAGAGCCGACGAGTACAACATTCTCCAAATCACTGCCATGTCCACGGCTGCCACCGTGCCTACGTGTAAGGCAACTGTGTCCTCGAACTTTGAGAACTCTTGAATGAATTCTCGGTGCCTCTCCAACACAATATACGTGGCTAAGGTGTCCCCAGATAACTTCACTAACGTACCACCGAGACCGCCCTAAGCTTTCATTAAACGCAATGCGACGCTCTTTCTATTCGTTTTCTGTTTCTACGTAGGTAAAATGCTTTCCGTCAATCTAAAAGGATGGAAAATTGGCACAAAACACTCTGTGCATAGTTGTTTTTCACAAAGGAAAATCACAAACGAAACAGGCATTTCACCGGGTGTAGAGCACTAACGCCCCCTAGTGCCTCTAAATGCCAAGTGAACAGAGGCGCTTAATTAAATATCGAATCCCAGCTCTCTCCGCTTGAGAGGGAGAGCAAGCCATTCTCAAGTGGAGGAGGGATGTTTCCAGCAGCTATCTGCAACATTCTCTGGACCTGGCCACTGTGTAGCTACAAAGAAACCTTTTGTCTGAGGAAACTAACTAAAGAAACTTGGAAGTGGAAAAAGCGAGAAAGAATGAGACAATACCCTTATCTTGGTGACTCATTCACTTATTCGGTCACTTACCAAATCAAATATCCACTACGTGTAGAGAGTACTGTGCTGAAAACCGCACAGGACACGGAGACGTACCCCCATTCGCAGGGAGGTTAGATACCAGAGAGGGAGACAAGATGTAGATTACCTTACGGCAGTTCCGCACCTGTCTTGTTAAACTGTTTACAGCTTCAGGGGAGAGAAGGGATCCAGAAATCGCTTGGATTCTCAGTGAAGTCTTCGCAGAGACGGAGGTGCAAAATAGGTGGACTGGAAGAAACAAAAAAATTAACCTCGTGGGTAGATATGAAACGGAGCAGAGGTGCACAGATATTTAGACCCCGTTCTTTCTTGAAACGTCTAGAAAGTGAAACTGAAGCCAAATTACGGAGGGCCTGGAGTGTCAGTCTTAGGAGCCTGGCCGTACGGGGTTGACAGCGGGTGCCACGGACGGCTCGGAAGAGGGCAAGGGCATAACCCAAGAGCCCTGGGAGGTGTAGGAGAGGTCGCAGCGAGGGAGGTAGAAAGGCATGCGATTCTCCGAAGCAGTCACCGTAACCCAGGTGTAAACTCATAAACGGTAGACGCGGAGTAAGGGCGACACAGACGGCAGGGAGGAGTACGAGGGACACTAGAAAGGAAAACGGTCGGGGCTTCACCAGGGATTGGGTGCATTCCTTTCTCCCTCTAACAGAGGTTATCAGTAACCGGGCTAGTCGCTGGGAATCAAGAGTAAGCAAAACAGGCGTGATCTCTTCTTCCTCACGGGCCACGGGGTAAACTTACCTACCTGAAACTGGATGCGAAAGGCGATGACGGCCATAAGCGAGAGGTGCGTGGTGTCACGTGAGCTACGGTAGGGAGACGAGATGAGTTGAGTAGGTAAGGGGACGCTTTCTTGACCAAGTGACACCTGAGAAGAGATGAGAAGGGTGAGGCGGCATCAGTCAGCTGCAAACTAAACAGAGAGACACTTCCTGCAGAGGGGCAGCACGGGCAATGCGCCGTTGTAAGTATGCAGGCCTGAGAGGAGGCCACTGTGGGCAGGATGATTGAGAATGAAAGGAAGGAGCTGCAAGATGAGGCCGCAGAGATCACGCTCCACCCTGCCCAGGGGACGCCCTGCCCTGCGGACTAGCACACCCAGAGAGAGAGTACCAGTGCACAGCCAGATGAGAAGCCTGCTCGAGGATGCAAGCCAACGCTGCTTCTTTCACCAAGAAAGTCTTGCCTGGTAAACTAAACAGCGTATCCATAGAGCGGACACGTGATTTACATTCTGAAGCAGGCGCCCCGCCTTACGGAACGGCGACGGTTCTCAGGGGGGCCGGGCAGGAGCCGCTCCGCGCGTCTGTCCCAGGGACCCACCCGCCTGCGGGACCTCCGGCCGCCTCGCAGGAAGCTACGACGCCAAGTCCCATGGCTACCTGTGCAGCGAGGTGTACTCCGCGGACGCGTGCCACACACACTTCAAGTGGGAGGGCGGCCTGAGTGGCAAGGCGAGAGGCCGGCCTGCCGCGCAGACCAAGAAGGCGCTCTTCGGCCTGGGCCTAGGTGCTTGCGCCGCCCCCTGGGCCTACCGGGCTCTGAGGGCCCTGCCCTGGACCCCCAGCCCCCCACCCACGCCCTTGGTTCAGTCACAGCAGAGGTGGCCACACCCACACCCTCTGTGACCTCCGCGTTCCACCCTCCTGCAGCCCCGCCCGCCCCCCTCCGCCGGTTGCCCTGGGCTACCGAAGCTGCATCCTGGGGCCAGGGGATTCCCAGGAGGCCAAGGGAAGACACGATGGCCTTCAATGAGTCGCAGAGGCCTTACGTGGCCTTGTGTGGTTGGGCTCACCTCTTACGTTTCAGTGAACTCTGCGAGAGGACAGGGACCTGCAGCCTCACAGTTGGGCTCCACGGTAAGGTGTGCGGGACAGACCTCAAACTGACCCACGGCATGGAGCAACACCCACCATCGAGAGGTCTACAAGAGAGCCGCTGCAGCTAGCCCACAGGTCCGAGAAAACTAGATTCTTCTTTATGTAAGTGAGTTTTGGGGAGATTTGTTGCAAAGCATTATCACAGCAAGAGCCGACTAGTACAACATTCTCCAAATCACTGCCATGTCCACGGCTGCCACCGTGCCTACGTGTAAGGCAACTGTGTCCTCGAACTTTGAGAACTCCTGAATGAATTCTCGGTGCCTCTCCAACACAATGTACGTGGCTAAGGTGTCCCCAGATAACTTCACTAACGTACCACCGAGACCGCCCTAAGCTTTCATTAAACGCAATGCGACGCTCTTTCTATTCGTTTTCTGTTTCTACGTAGGTAAAATGCTTTCCGTCAATCTAAAAGGATGGAAAATTGGCACAAAACACTCTGTGCATAGTTGTTTTTCACAAAGGAAAATCACAAACGAAACAGGCATTTCACCGGGTGTAGAGCACTAACGCCCCCTAGTGCCTCTAAATGCCAAGTGAACAGAGGCGCTTAATTAAATATCGAATCCCAGCTCTCTCCGCTTGAGAGGGAGAGCAAGCCATTCTCAAGTGGAGGAGGGATGTTTTCAGCAGCTATCTGCAACATTCTCTGGACCTGGCCACTGTGTAGCTACAAAGAAACCTTTTGTCTGAGGAAACTAACTAAAGAAACTTGGAAGTGGAAAAAGCGAGAAAGAATGAGACAATACCCTTATCATGGTGACTCATTCACTTATTCGGTCACTTACCAAATCAAATATCCACTACGTGTAGAGAGTACTGTGCTGAAAACCGCACAGGACACGGAGACATACCCCCATTCGCAGGGAGGTTAGATACCAGAGAGGGAGACAAGATGTAGATTACCTTACGGCAGTTCCGCACCTGTCTTGTTAAACTGTTTACAGCTTCAGGGGAGAGAAGGGATCCAGAAATCGCTTGGATTCTCAGTGAAGTCTTCGCAGAGACGGAGGTGCAAAATAGGTGGACTGGAAGAAACAAAAAAATTAACCTCGTGGGTAGATATGAAACGGAGCAGAGGTGCACAGATATTTAGACCCCGTTCTTTCTTGAAACGTCTAGAAAGTGAAACTGAAGCCAAATTACGGAGGGCCTGGAGTGTCAGTCTTAGGAGCTTGGCCGTACGGGGTTGACAGCGGGTGCCACGGACGGCTCGGAAGAGGGCAAGGGCATAACCCAAGAGCCCTGGGAGGTGTAGGAGAGGTCGCAGCGAGGGAGGTAGAAAGGCATGCGATTCTCCGAAGCAGTCACCGTAACCCAGGTGTAAACTCATAAACGGTAGACGCGGAGTAAGGGCGACACAGACGGCAGGGAGGAGTACGAGGGACACTAGAAAGGAAAACGGTCGGGGCTTCACCAGGGATTGGGTGCATTCCTTTCTCCCTCTAACAGAGGTTATCAGTAACCGGGCTAGTCGCTGGGAATCAAGAGTAAGCAAAACAGGCGTGATCTCTTCTTCCTCACGGGCCACGGGGTAAACTTACCTACCTGAAACTGGATGCGAAAGGCGATGACGGCCATAAGCGAGAGGTGCGTGGTGTCACGTGAGCTACGGTAGGGAGACGAGATGAGTTGAGTAGGTAAGGGGACGCTTTCTTGACCAAGTGACACCTGAGAAGACATGAGAAGGGTGAGGCGGCATCAGTCAGCTGCAAACTAAACAGAGGGACACTTCCTGCAGAGGGGCAGCACGGGCAATGCGCCGTTGTAAGTATGCAGGCCTGAGAGGAGGCCACTGTGGGCAGGATGATTGAGAATGAAAGGAAGGAGCTGCAAGACGAGGCCGCAGAGATCACGCTCCACCCTGCCCAGGGGATGCCCTGCCCTGCGGACTAGCACACCCAGAGAGAGAGTACCAGTGCACAGCCAGATGACAAGCCTGCTCGAGGATGCAAGCCAACGCTGCTTCTTTCACCAAGAAAGTCTTGCCTGGTAAACTAAACAGCGTATCCATAGAGCGGACACGTGATTTACATTCTGAAGCAGGCGCCCCGCCTTACGGAACGGCGACGGTTCTCAGGGGGGCCGGGCAGGAGCCGCTCCGCGCGTCTGTCCCAGGGACCCACCCGCCTGCGGGACCTCCGGCCGCCTCGCAGGAAGCTACGACGCCCAGTCCCACGGCTACCTGTGCAGCGAGGTGTACTCCGCGGACGCGTGCCACACACACTTCAAGTGGGAGGGCGGCCTGAGTGGCAAGGCGAGAGGCCGGCCTGCCGCGCAGACCAAGAAGGCGCTCTTCGGCCTGGGCCTAGGTGCTTGAGCCGCCCCCCTGGGCCTACCGGGCTCTGAGGGCCCTGCCCTGGACCCCCAGCCCCCCACCCACGCCCTTGGTTCAGTCACAGCAGAGGTGGCCACACCCACACCCTCTGTGACCTCCGCGTTCCACCCTCCTGCAGCCCCGCCCGCCCCCCTCCGCCGGTTGCCCTGGGCTACCGAAGCTGCATCCTGGGGCCAGGGGGTTCCCAGGAGGCCAAGGGAAGACACGATGGCCTTCAATGAGTCGCAGAGGCCTTACGTGGCCTTGTGTGGTTGGGCTCACCTCTTACGTTTCAGTGAACTCTGCGAGAGGACAGGGACCTGCAGCCTCACAGTTGGGCTCCACGGTAAGGTGTGCGGGACAGACCTCAAACTGACCCACGGCATGGAGCAACACCCGCCATCGAGAGGTCTACAAGAGAGCCGCTGCAGCTAGCCCACAGGTCCGAGAAAACTAGATTCTTCTTTATGTAAGTGAGTTTTGGGGAGATTTGTTGCAAAGCATTATCACAGCGAGAGCCGACTAGTACAACATTCTCCAAATCACTGCCATGTCCACGGCTGCCACCGTGCCTACCTGTAAGGCAACCGTGTCCTCGAACTTTGAGAACTCCTGAATGAATTCTCGGTGCCTCTCCAACACAATGTACGTGGCTAAGGTGTCCCCAGATAACTTCACTAACGTACCACCGAGACCGCCCTAAGCTTTCATTAAACGCAATGCAACGCTCTTTCTATTCCTTTTCTGTTTCTACGTAGGTAAAATGCTTTCCGTCAATCTAAAAGGATGGAAAATTGGCACAAAACACTCTGTGCATAGTTGTTTTTCACAAAGGAAAATCACAAACGAAACAGGCATTTCACCGGGTGTAGAGCACTAACGCCCCCTAGTGCCTCTAAATGCCAAGTGAACAGAGGCGCTTAATTAAATATCGAATCCCAGCTCTCTCCGCTTGAGAGGGAGAGCAAGCCATTCTCAAGTGGAGGAGGGATGTTTCCAGCAGCTATCTGCAACATTCTCTGGACCTGGCCACTGTGTAGCTACAAAGAAACCTTTTGTCTGAGGAAACTAACTAAAGAAACTTGGAAGTGGAAAAAGCGAGAAAGAATGAGACAATACCCTTATCTTGGTGACTCATTCACTTATTCGGTCACTTACCAAATCAAATATCCACTACGTGTAGAGAGTACTGTGCTGAAAACCGCACAGGACACGGAGACGTACCCCCATTCGCAGGGAGGTTAGATACCAGAGAGGGAGACAAGATGTAGATTACCTTACGGCAGTTCCGCACCTGTCTTGTTAAACTGTTTACAGCTTCAGGGGAGAGAAGGGATCCAGAAATCGCTTGGATTCTCAGTGAAGTCTTCGCAGAGACGGAGGTGCAAAATAGGTGGACTGGAAGAAACAAAAAAATTAACCTCGTGGGTAGATATGAAACGGAGCAGAGGTGCACAGATATTTAGACCCCGTTCTTTCTTGAAACGTCTAGAAAGTGAAACTGAAGCCAAATTACGGAGGGCCTGGAGTGTCAGTCTTAGGAGCCTGGCCGTACGGGGTTGACAGCGGGTGCCACGGACGGCTCGGAAGAGGGCAAGGGCATAACCCAAGAGCCCTGGGAGGTGTAGGAGAGGTCGCAGCGAGGGAGGTAGAAAGGCATGCGATTCTCCGAAGCAGTCACCGTAACCCAGGTGTAAACTCATAAACGGTAGACGCGGAGTAAGGGCGACACAGACGGCAGGGAGGAGTACGAGGGACACTAGAAAGGAAAACGGTCGGGGCTTCACCAGGGATTGGGTGCATTCCTTTCTCCCTCTAACAGAGGTTATCAGTAACCGGGCTAGTCGCTGGGAATCAAGAGTAAGCAAAACAGGCGTGATCTCTTCTTCCTCACGGGCCACGGGGTAAACTTACCTACCTGAAACTGGATGCGAAAGGCGATGACGGCCATAAGCGAGAGGTGCGTGGTGTCACGTGAGCTACGGTAGGGAGACGAGATGAGTTGAGTAGGTAAGGGGACGCTTTCTTGACCAAGTGACACCTGAGAAGACATGAGAAGGGTGAGGCGGCATCAGTCAGCTGCAAACTAAACAGAGAGACACTTCCTGCAGAGGGGCAGCACGGGCAATGCGCCGTTGTAAGTATGCAGGCCTGAGAGGAGGCCACTGTGGGCAGGATGATTGAGAATGAAAGGAAGGAGCTGCAAGATGAGGCCGCAGAGATCACGCTCCACCCTGCCCAGGGGACGCCCTGCCCTGCGGACTAGCACACCCAGAGAGAGAGTACCAGTGCACAGCCAGATGAGAAGCCTGCTCGAGGATGCAAGCCAACGCTGCTTCTTTCACCAAGAAAGTCTTGCCTGGTAAACTAAACAGCGTATCCATAGAGCGGACACGTGATTTACATTCTGAAGCAGGCGCCCCGCCTTACGGAACGGCGACGGTTCTCAGGGGGGCCGGGCTGGAGCCGCTCCGCGCGTCTGTCCCAGGGACCCACCCGCCTGCGGGACCTCCGGCCGCCTCGCAGGAAGCTACGACGCCAAGTCCCATGGCTACCTGTGCAGCGAGGTGTACTCCGCGGACGCGTGCCACACACACTTCAAGTGGGAGGGCGGCCTGAGTGGCAAGGCGAGAGGCCGGCCTGCCGCGCAGACCAAGAAGGCGCTCTTCGGCCTGGGCCTAGGTGCTTGCGCCGTCCCCTGGGCCTACCGGGCTCTGAGGGCCCTGCCCTGGACCCCCAGCCCCCCACCCACGCCCTTGGTTCAGTCACAGCAGAGGTGGCCACACCCACACCCTCTGTGACCTCCGCGTTCCACCCTCCTGCAGCCCCGCCCGCCCCCCTCCGCCGGTTGCCCTGGGCTACCGAAGCTGCATCCTGGGGCCAGGGGATTCCCAGGAGGCCAAGGGAAGACACGATGGCCTTCAATGAGTCGCAGAGGCCTTACGTGGCCTTGTGTGGTTGGGCTCACCTCTTACGTTTCAGTGAACTCTGCGAGAGGACAGGGACCTGCAGCCTCACAGTTGGGCTCCACGGTAAGGTGTGCGGGACAGACCTCAAACTGACCCACGGCATGGAGCAACACCCGCCATCGAGAGGTCTACAAGAGAGCCGCTGCAGCTAGCCCACAGGTCCGAGAAAACTAGATTCTTCTTTATGTAAGTGAGTTTTGGGGAGATTTGTTGCAAAGCATTATCACAGCAAGAGCCGACTAGTACAACATTCTCCAAATCACTGCCATGTCCACGGCTGCCACCGTGCCTACGTGTAAGGCAACTGTGTCCTCGAACTTTGAGAACTCCTGAATGAATTCTCGGTGCCTCTCCAACACAATGTACGTGGCTAAGGTGTCCCCAGATAACTTCACTAACGTACCACCGAGACCGCCCTAAGCTTTCATTAAACGCAATGCGACGCTCTTTCTATTCGTTTTCTGTTTCTACGTAGGTAAAATGCTTTCCGTCAATCTAAAAGGATGGAAAATTGGCACAAAACACTCTGTGCATAGTTGTTTTTCACAAAGGAAAATCACAAACGAAACAGGCATTTCACCGGGTGTAGAGCACTAACGCCCCCTAGTGCCTCTAAATGCCAAGTGAACAGAGGCGCTTAATTAAATATCGAATCCCAGCTCTCTCCGCTTGAGAGGGAGAGCAAGCCATTCTCAAGTGGAGGAGGGATGTTTTCAGCAGCTATCTGCAACATTCTCTGGACCTGGCCACTGTGTAGCTACAAAGAAACCTTTTGTCTGAGGAAACTAACTAAAGAAACTTGGAAGTGGAAAAAGCGAGAAAGAATGAGACAATACCCTTATCATGGTGACTCATTCACTTATTCGGTCACTTACCAAATCAAATATCCACTACGTGTAGAGAGTACTGTGCTGAAAACCGCACAGGACACGGAGACATA
Organism: Leucopleurus acutus; assembly: GCF_964270905.1. Taxonomy (NCBI): domain Eukaryota; kingdom Metazoa; phylum Chordata; class Mammalia; order Artiodactyla; family Delphinidae; genus Leucopleurus; species Leucopleurus acutus. The sequence continues at coordinate 31,835,712 of NC_139143.1, read as the reverse complement.
CCCCCATTCGCAGGGAGGTTAGATACCAGAGAGGGAGACAAGATGTAGATTACCTTACGGCAGTTCCGCACCTGTCTTGTTAAACTGTTTACAGCTTCAGGGGAGAGAAGGGATCCAGAAATCGCTTGGATTCTCAGTGAAGTCTTCGCAGAGACGGAGGTGCAAAATAGGTGGACTGGAAGAAACAAAAAAATTAACCTCGTGGGTAGATATGAAACGGAGCAGAGGTGCACAGATATTTAGACCCCGTTCTTTCTTGAAACGTCTAGAAAGTGAAACTGAAGCCAAATTACGGAGGGCCTGGAGTGTCAGTCTTAGGAGCTTGGCCGTACGGGGTTGACAGCGGGTGCCACGGACGGCTCGGAAGAGGGCAAGGGCATAACCCAAGAGCCCTGGGAGGTGTAGGAGAGGTCGCAGCGAGGGAGGTAGAAAGGCATGCGATTCTCCGAAGCAGTCACCGTAACCCAGGTGTAAACTCATAAACGGTAGACGCGGAGTAAGGGCGACACAGACGGCAGGGAGGAGTACGAGGGACACTAGAAAGGAAAACGGTCGGGGCTTCACCAGGGATTGGGTGCATTCCTTTCTCCCTCTAACAGAGGTTATCAGTAACCGGGCTAGTCGCTGGGAATCAAGAGTAAGCAAAACAGGCGTGATCTCTTCTTCCTCACGGGCCACGGGGTAAACTTACCTACCTGAAACTGGATGCGAAAGGCGATGACGGCCATAAGCGAGAGGTGCGTGGTGTCACGTGAGCTACGGTAGGGAGACGAGATGAGTTGAGTAGGTAAGGGGACGCTTTCTTGACCAAGTGACACCTGAGAAGACATGAGAAGGGTGAGGCGGCATCAGTCAGCTGCAAACTAAACAGAGGGACACTTCCTGCAGAGGGGCAGCACGGGCAATGCGCCGTTGTAAGTATGCAGGCCTGAGAGGAGGCCACTGTGGGCAGGATGATTGAGAATGAAAGGAAGGAGCTGCAAGACGAGGCCGCAGAGATCACGCTCCACCCTGCCCAGGGGATGCCCTGCCCTGCGGACTAGCACACCCAGAGAGAGAGTACCAGTGCACAGCCAGATGACAAGCCTGCTCGACGATGCAAGCCAACGCTGCTTCTTTCACCAAGAAAGTCTTGCCTGGTAAACTAAACAGCGTATCCATAGAGCGGACACGTGATTTACATTCTGAAGCAGGCGCCCCGCCTTACGGAACGGCGACGGTTCTCAGGGGGGCCGGGCAGGAGCCGCTCCGCGCGTCTGTCCCAGGGACCCACCCGCCTGCGGGACCTCCGGCCGCCTCGCAGGAAGCTACGACGCCCAGTCCCACGGCTACCTGTGCAGCGAGGTGTACTCCGCGGACGCGTGCCACACACACTTCAAGTGGGAGGGCGGCCTGAGTGGCAAGGCGAGAGGCCGGCCTGCCGCGCAGACCAAGAAGGCGCTCTTCGGCCTGGGCCTAGGTGCTTGAGCCGCCCCCCTGGGCCTACCGGGCTCTGAGGGCCCTGCCCTGGACCCCCAGCCCCCCACCCACGCCCTTGGTTCAGTCACAGCAGAGGTGGCCACACCCACACCCTCTGTGACCTCCGCGTTCCACCCTCCTGCAGCCCCGCCCGCCCCCCTCCGCCGGTTGCCCTGGGCTACCGAAGCTGCATCCTGGGGCCAGGGGGTTCCCAGGAGGCCAAGGGAAGACACGATGGCCTTCAATGAGTCGCAGAGGCCTTACGTGGCCTTGTGTGGTTGGGCTCACCTCTTACGTTTCAGTGAACTCTGCGAGAGGACAGGGACCTGCAGCCTCACAGTTGGGCTCCACGGTAAGGTGTGCGGGACAGACCTCAAACTGACCCACGGCATGGAGCAACACCCGCCATCGAGAGGTCTACAAGAGAGCCGCTGCAGCTAGCCCACAGGTCCGAGAAAACTAGATTCTTCTTTATGTAAGTGAGTTTTGGGGAGATTTGTTGCAAAGCATTATCACAGCGAGAGCCGACTAGTACAACATTCTCCAAATCACTGCCATGTCCACGGCTGCCACCGTGCCTACGTGTAAGGCAACTGTGTCCTCGAACTTTGAGAACTCCTGAATGAATTCTCGGTGCCTCTCCAACACAATGTACGTGGCTAAGGTGTCCCCAGATAACTTCACTAACGTACCACCGAGACCGCCCTAAGCTTTCATTAAACGCAATGCGACGCTCTTTCTATTCGTTTTCTGTTTCTACGTAGGTAAAATGCTTTCCGTCAATCTAAAAGGATGGAAAATTGGCACAAAACACTCTGTGCATAGTTGTTTTTCACAAAGGAAAATCACAAACGAAACAGGCATTTCACCGGGTGTAGAGCACTAACGCCCCCTAGTGCCTCTAAATGCCAAGTGAACAGAGGCGCTTAATTAAATATCGAATCCCAGCTCTCTCCGCTTGAGAGGGAGAGCAAGCCATTCTCAAGTGGAGGAGGGATGTTTTCAGCAGCTATCTGCAACATTCTCTGGACCTGGCCACTGTGTAGCTACAAAGAAACCTTTTGTCTGAGGAAACTAACTAAAGAAACTTGGAAGTGGAAAAAGCGAGAAAGAATGAGACAATACCCTTATCTTGGTGACTCATTCACTTATTCGGTCACTTACCAAATCAAATATCCACTACGTGTAGAGAGTACTGTGCTGAAAACCGCACAGGACACGGAGACGTACCCCCATTCGCAGGGAGGTTAGATACCAGAGAGGGAGACAAGATGTAGATTACCTTACGGCAGTTCCGCACCTGTCTTGTTAAACTGTTTACAGCTTCAGGGGAGAGAAGGGATCCAGAAATCGCTTGGATTCTCAGTGAAGTCTTCGCAGAGACGGAGGTGCAAAATAGGTGGACTGGAAGAAACAAAAAAATTAACCTCGTGGGTAGATATGAAACGGAGCAGAGGTGCACAGATATTTAGACCCCGTTCTTTCTTGAAACGTCTAGAAAGTGAAACTGAAGCCAAATTACGGAGGGCCTGGAGTGTCAGTCTTAGGAGCCTGGCCGTACGGGGTTGACAGCGGGTGCCACGGACGGCTCGGAAGAGGGCAAGGGCATAACCCAAGAGCCCTGGGAGGTGTAGGAGAGGTCGCAGCGAGGGAGGTAGAAAGGCATGCGATTCTCCGAAGCAGTCACCGTAACCCAGGTGTAAACTCATAAACGGTAGACGCGGAGTAAGGGCGACACAGACGGCAGGGAGGAGTACGAGGGACACTAGAAAGGAAAACGGTCGGGGCTTCACCAGGGATTGGGTGCATTCCTTTCTCCCTCTAACAGAGGTTATCAGTAACCGGGCTAGTCGCTGGGAATCAAGAGTAAGCAAAACAGGCGTGATCTCTTCTTCCTCACGGGCCACGGGGTAAACTTACCTACCTGAAACTGGATGCGAAAGGCGATGACGGCCATAAGCGAGAGGTGCGTGGTGTCACGTGAGCTACGGTAGGGAGACGAGATGAGTTGAGTAGGTAAGGGGACGCTTTCTTGACCAAGTGACACCTGAGAAGACATGAGAAGGGTGAGGCGGCATCAGTCAGCTGCAAACTAAACAGAGAGACACTTCCTGCAGAGGGGCAGCACGGGCAATGCGCCGTTGTAAGTATGCAGGCCTGAGAGGAGGCCACTGTGGGCAGGATGATTGAGAATGAAAGGAAGGAGCTGCAAGATGAGGCCGCAGAGATCACGCTCCACCCTGCCCAGGGGACGCCCTGCCCTGCGGACTAGCACACCCAGAGAGAGAGTACCAGTGCACAGCCAGATGAGAAGCCTGCTCGAGGATGCAAGCCAACGCTGCTTCTTTCACCAAGAAAGTCTTGCCTGGTAAACTAAACAGCGTATCCATAGAGCGGACACGTGATTTACATTCTGAAGCAGGCGCCCCGCCTTACGGAACGGCGACGGTTCTCAGGGGGGCCGGGCTGGAGCCGCTCCGCGCGTCTGTCCCAGGGACCCACCCGCCTGCGGGACCTCCGGCCGCCTCGCAGGAAGCTACGACGCCAAGTCCCATGGCTACCTGTGCAGCGAGGTGTACTCCGCGGACGCGTGCCACACACACTTCAAGTGGGAGGGCGGCCTGAGTGGCAAGGCGAGAGGCCGGCCTGCCGCGCAGACCAAGAAGGCGCTCTTCGGCCTGGGCCTAGGTGCTTGCGCCGCCCCCTGGGCCTACCGGGCTCTGAGGGCCCTGCCCTGGACCCCCAGCCCCCCACCCACGCCCTTGGTTCAGTCACAGCAGAGGTGGCCACACCCACACCCTCTGTGACCTCCGCGTTCCACCCTCCTGCAGCCCCGCCCGCCCCCCTCCGCCGGTTGCCCTGGGCTACCGAAGCTGCATCCTGGGGCCAGGGGATTCCCAGGAGGCCAAGGGAAGACACGATGGCCTTCAATGAGTCGCAGAGGCCTTACGTGGCCTTGTGTGGTTGGGCTCACCTCTTACGTTTCAGTGAACTCTGCGAGAGGACAGGGACCTGCAGCCTCACAGTTGGGCTCCACGGTAAGGTGTGCGGGACAGACCTCAAACTGACCCACGGCATGGAGCAACACCCGCCATCGAGAGGTCTACAAGAGAGCCGCTGCAGCTAGCCCACAGGTCCGAGAAAACTAGATTCTTCTTTATGTAAGTGAGTTTTGGGGAGATTTGTTGCAAAGCATTATCACAGCAAGAGCCGACTAGTACAACATTCTCCAAATCACTGCCATGTCCACGGCTGCCACCGTGCCTACGTGTAAGGCAACTGTGTCCTCGAACTTTGAGAACTCCTGAATGAATTCTCGGTGCCTCTCCAACACAATGTACGTGGCTAAGGTGTCCCCAGATAACTTCACTAACGTACCACCGAGACCGCCCTAAGCTTTCATTAAACGCAATGCGACGCTCTTTCTATTCGTTTTCTGTTTCTACGTAGGTAAAATGCTTTCCGTCAATCTAAAAGGATGGAAAATTGGCACAAAACACTCTGTGCATAGTTGTTTTTCACAAAGGAAAATCACAAACGAAACAGGCATTTCACCGGGTGTAGAGCACTAACGCCCCCTAGTGCCTCTAAATGCCAAGTGAACAGAGGCGCTTAATTAAATATCGAATCCCAGCTCTCTCCGCTTGAGAGGGAGAGCAAGCCATTCTCAAGTGGAGGAGGGATGTTTTCAGCAGCTATCTGCAACATTCTCTGGACCTGGCCACTGTGTAGCTACAAAGAAACCTTTTGTCTGAGGAAACTAACTAAAGAAACTTGGAAGTGGAAAAAGCGAGAAAGAATGAGACAATACCCTTATCTTGGTGACTCATTCACTTATTCGGTCACTTACCAAATCAAATATCCACTACGTGTAGAGAGTACTGTGCTGAAAACCGCACAGGACACGGAGACGTACCCCCATTCGCAGGGAGGTTAGATACCAGAGAGGGAGACAAGATGTAGATTACCTTACGGCAGTTCCGCACCTGTCTTGTTAAACTGTTTACAGCTTCAGGGGAGAGAAGGGATCCAGAAATCGCTTGGATTCTCAGTGAAGTCTTCGCAGAGACGGAGGTGCAAAATAGGTGGACTGGAAGAAACAAAAAAATTAACCTCGTGGGTAGATATGAAACGGAGCAGAGGTGCACAGATATTTAGACCCCGTTCTTTCTTGAAACGTCTAGAAAGTGAAACTGAAGCCAAATTACGGAGGGCCTGGAGTGTCAGTCTTAGGAGCTTGGCCGTACGGGGTTGACAGCGGGTGCCACGGACGGCTCGGAAGAGGGCAAGGGCATAACCCAAGAGCCCTGGGAGGTGTAGGAGAGGTCGCAGCGAGGGAGGTAGAAAGGCATGCGATTCTCCGAAGCAGTCACCGTAACCCAGGTGTAAACTCATAAACGGTAGACGCGGAGTAAGGGCGACACAGACGGCAGGGAGGAGTACGAGGGACACTAGAAAGGAAAACGGTCGGGGCTTCACCAGGGATTGGGTGCATTCCTTTCTCCCTCTAACAGAGGTTATCAGTAACCGGGCTAGTCGCTGGGAATCAAGAGTAAGCAAAACAGGCGTGATCTCTTCTTCCTCACGGGCCACGGGGTAAACTTACCTACCTGAAACTGGATGCGAAGGCGATGACGGCCATAAGCGAGAGGTGCGTGGTGTCACGTGAGCTACGGTAGGGAGACGAGATGAGTTGAGTAGGTAAGGGGACGCTTTCTTGACCAAGTGACACCTGAGAAGACATGAGAAGGGTGAGGCGGCATCAGTCAGCTGCAAACTAAACAGAGGGACACTTCCTGCAGAGGGGCAGCACGGGCAATGCGCCGTTGTAAGTATGCAGGCCTGAGAGGAGGCCACTGTGGGCAGGATGATTGAGAATGAAAGGAAGGAGCTGCAAGACGAGGCCGCAGAGATCACGCTCCACCCTGCCCAGGGGATGCCCTGCCCTGCGGACTAGCACACCCAGAGAGAGAGTACCAGTGCACAGCCAGATGACAAGCCTGCTCGACGATGCAAGCCAACGCTGCTTCTTTCACCAAGAAAGTCTTGCCTGGTAAACTAAACAGCGTATCCATAGAGCGGACACGTGATTTACATTCTGAAGCAGGCGCCCCGCCTTACGGAACGGCGACGGTTCTCAGGGGGGCCGGGCAGGAGCCGCTCTGCGCGTCTGTCCCAGGGACCCACCCGCCTGCGGGACCTCCGGCCGCCTCGCAGGAAGCTACGACGCCCAGTCCCACGGCTACCTGTGCAGCGAGGTGTACTCCGCGGACGCGTGCCACACACACTTCAAGTGGTTGGGCGGCCTGAGTGGCAAGGCGAGAGGCCTGCCTGCCGCGCAGACCAAGAAGGCGCTCTTCGGCCTGGGCCTAGGTGCTTGCGCCGCCCCCCTGGGCCTACCGGGCTCTGAGGGCCCTGCCCTGGACCCCCAGCCCCCCACCCACGCCCTTGGTTCAGTCACAGTAGAGGTGGCCACACCCACACCCTCTGTGACCTCTGCGTTCCACCCTCCTGCAGCCCCGCCCGCCCCCCTCCACCGGTTGCCCTGGGCTACCGAAGCTGCATCCTGGGGCCAGGGGGTTCCCAGGAGGCCAAGGGAAGACACGATGGCCTTCAATGAGTCGCAGAGGCCTTACGTGGCCTTGTGTGGTTGGGCTCACCTCTTACGTTTCAGTGAACTCTGCGAGAGGACAGGGACCTGCAGCCTCACAGTTGGGCTCCACGGTAAGGTGTGCGGGACAGACCTCAAACTGACCCACGGCATGGAGCAACACCCGCCATCGAGAGGTCTACAAGAGAGCCGCTGCAGCTAGCCCACAGGTCCGAGAAAACTAGATTCTTCTTTATGTAAGTGAGTTTTGGGGAGATTTGTTGCAAAGCATTATCACAGCAAGAGCCGACTAGTACAACATTCTCCAAATCACTGCCATGTCCACGGCTGCCACCGTGCCTACGTGTAAGGCAACTGTGTCCTCGAACTTTGAGAACTCCTGAATGAATTCTCGGTGCCTCTCCAAAACAATGTACGTGGCTAAGGTGTCCCCAGATAACTTCACTAACGTACCACCGAGACCGCCCTAAGCTTTCATTAAACGCAATGCGACGCTCTTTCTATTCGTTTTCTGTTTCTACGTAGGTAAAATGCTTTCCGTCAATCTAAAAGGATGGAAAATTGGCACAAAACACTCTGTGCATAGTTGTTTTTCACAAAGGAAAATCACAAACGAAACAGGCATTTCACCGGGTGTAGAGCACTAACGCCCCCTAGTGCCTCTAAATGCCAAGTGAACAGAGGCGCTTAATTAAATATCGAATCCCAGCTCTCTCCGCTTGAGAGGGAGAGCAAGCCATTCTCAAGTGGAGGAGGGATGTTTTCAGCAGCTATCTGCAACATTCTCTGGACCTGGCCACTGTGTAGCTACAAAGAAACCTTTTGTCTGAGGAAACTAACTAAAGAAACTTGGAAGTGGAAAAAGCGAGAAAGAATGAGACAATACCCTTATCATGGTGACTCATTCACTTATTCGGTCACTTACCAAATCAAATATCCACTACGTGTAGAGAGTACTGTGCTGAAAACCGCACAGGACACGGAGACATACCCCCATTCGCAGGGAGGTTAGATACCAGAGAGGGAGACAAGATGTAGATTACCTTACGGCAGTTCCGCACCTGTCTTGTTAAACTGTTTACAGCTTCAGGGGAGAGAAGGGATCCAGAAATCGCTTGGATTCTCAGTGAAGTCTTCGCAGAGACGGAGGTGCAAAATAGGTGGACTGGAAGAAACAAAAAAATTAACCTCGTGGGTAGATATGAAACGGAGCAGAGGTGCACAGATATTTAGACCCCGTTCTTTCTTGAAACGTCTAGAAAGTGAAACTGAAGCCAAATTACGGAGGGCCTGGAGTGTCAGTCTTAGGAGCTTGGCCGTACGGGGTTGACAGCGGGTGCCACGGACGGCTCGGAAGAGGGCAAGGGCATAACCCAAGAGCCCTGGGAGGTGTAGGAGAGGTCGCAGCGAGGGAGGTAGAAAGGCATGCGATTCTCCGAAGCAGTCACCGTAACCCAGGTGTAAACTCATAAACGGTAGACGCGGAGTAAGGGCGACACAGACGGCAGGGAGGAGTACGAGGGACACTAGAAAGGAAAACGGTCGGGGCTTCACCAGGGATTGGGTGCATTCCTTTCTCCCTCTAACAGAGGTTATCAGTAACCGGGCTAGTCGCTGGGAATCAAGAGTAAGCAAAACAGGCGTGATCTCTTCTTCCTCACGGGCCACGGGGTAAACTTACCTACCTGAAACTGGATGCGAAAGGCGATGACGGCCATAAGCGAGAGGTGCGTGGTGTCACGTGAGCTACGGTAGGGAGACGAGATGAGTTGAGTAGGTAAGGGGACGCTTTCTTGACCAAGTGACACCTGAGAAGACATGAGAAGGGTGAGGCGGCATCAGTCAGCTGCAAACTAAACAGAGGGACACTTCCTGCAGAGGGGCAGCACGGGCAATGCGCCGTTGTAAGTATGCAGGCCTGAGAGGAGGCCACTGTGGGCAGGATGATTGAGAATGAAAGGAAGGAGCTGCAAGACGAGGCCGCAGAGATCACGCTCCACCCTGCCCAGGGGATGCCCTGCCCTGCGGACTAGCACACCCAGAGAGAGAGTACCAGTGCACAGCCAGATGAGAAGCCTGCTCGAGGATGCAAGCCAACGCTGCTTCTTTCACCAAGAAAGTCTTGCCTGGTAAACTAAACAGCGTATCCATAGAGCGGACACGTGATTTACATTCTGAAGCAGGCGCCCCGCCTTACGGAACGGCGACGGTTCTCAGGGGGGCCGGGCAGGAGCCGCTCCGCGCGTCTGTCCCAGGGACCCACCCGCCTGCGGGACCTCCGGCCGCCTCGCAGGAAGCTACGACGCCCAGTCCCACGGCTACCTGTGCAGCGAGGTGTACTCCGCGGACGCGTGCCACACACACTTCAAGTGGGAGGGCGGCCTGAGTGGCAAGGCGAGAGGCCGGCCTGCCGCGCAGACCAAGAAGGCGCTCTTCGGCCTGGGCCTAGGTGCTTGAGCCGCCCCCCTGGGCCTACCGGGCTCTGAGGGCCCTGCCCTGGACCCCCAGCCCCCCACCCACGCCCTTGGTTCAGTCACAGCAGAGGTGGCCACACCCACACCCTCTGTGACCTCCGCGTTCCACCCTCCTGCAGCCCCGCCCGCCCCCCTCCGCCGGTTGCCCTGGGCTACCGAAGCTGCATCCTGGGGCCAGGGGGTTCCCAGGAGGCCAAGGGAAGACACGATGGCCTTCAATGAGTCGCAGAGGCCTTACGTGGCCTTGTGTGGTTGGGCTCACCTCTTACGTTTCAGTGAACTCTGCGAGAGGACAGGGACCTGCAGCCTCACAGTTGGGCTCCACGGTAAGGTGTGCGGGACAGACCTCAAACTGACCCACGGCATGGAGCAACACCCGCCATCGAGAGGTCTACAAGAGAGCCGCTGCAGCTAGCCCACAGGTCCGAGAAAACTAGATTCTTCTTTATCTAAGTGAGTTTTGGGGAGATTTGTTGCAAAGCATTATCACAGCAAGAGCCGACTAGTACAACATTCTCCAAATCACTGCCATGTCCACGGCTGCCACCGTGCCTACGTGTAAGGTAACTGTGTCCTCGAACTTTGAGAACTCCTGAATGAATTCTCGGTGCCTCTCCAACACAATGTACGTGGCTAAGGTGTCCCCAGATAACTTCACTAACGTACCACCGAGACCGCCCTAAGCTTTCATTAAACGCAATGCGACGCTCTTTCTATTCGTTTTCTGTTTCTACGTAGGTAAAATGCTTTCCGTCAATCTAAAAGGATGGAAAATTGGCACAAAACACTCTGTGCATAGTTGTTTTTCACAAAGGAAAATCACAAACGAAACAGGCATTTCACCGGGTGTAGAGCACTAACGCCCCCTAGTGCCTCTAAATGCCAAGTGAACAGAGGCGCTTAATTAAATATCGAATCCCAGCTCTCTCCGCTTGAGAGGGAGAGCAAGCCATTCTCAAGTGGAGGAGGGATGTTTTCAGCAGCTATCTGCAACATTCTCTGGACCTGGCCACTGTGTAGCTACAAAGAAACCTTTTGTCTGAGGAAACTAACTAAAGAAACTTGGAAGTGGAAAAAGCGAGAAAGAATGAGACAATACCCTTATCATGGTGACTCATTCACTTATTCGGTCACTTACCAAATCAAATATCCACTACGTGTAGAGAGTACTGTGCTGAAAACCGCACAGGACACGGAGACGTACCCCCATTCGCAGGGAGGTTAGATACCAGAGAGGGAGACAAGATGTAGATTACCTTACGGCAGTTCCGCACCTGTCTTGTTAAACTGTTTACAGCTTCAGAGGAGAGAAGGGATCCAGAAATCGCTTGGATTCTCAGTGAAGTCTTCGCAGAGACGGAGGTGCAAAATAGGTGGACTGGAAGAAACAAAAAAATTAACCTCGTGGGTAGATATGAAACGGAGCAGAGGTGCACAGATATTTAGACCCCGTTCTTTCTTGAAACGTCTAGAAAGTGAAACTGAAGCCAAATTACGGAGGGCCTGGAGTGTCAGTCTTAGGAGCTTGGCCGTACGGGGTTGACAGCGGGTGCCACGGACGGCTCGGAAGAGGGCAAGGGCATAACCCAAGAGCCCTGGGAGGTGTAGGAGAGGTCGCAGCGAGGGAGGTAGAAAGGCATGCGATTCTCCGAAGCAGTCACCGTAACCCAGGTGTAAACTCATAAACGGTAGACGCGGAGTAAGGGCGACACAGACGGCAGGGAGGAGTACGAGGGACACTAGAAAGGAAAACGGTCGGGGCTTCACCAGGGATTGGGTGCATTCCTTTCTCCCTCTAACAGAGGTTATCAGTAACCGGGCTAGTCGCTGGGAATCAAGAGTAAGCAAAACAGGCGTGATCTCTTCTTCCTCACGGGCCACGGGGTAAACTTACCTACCTGAAACTGGATGCGAAAGGCGATGACGGCCATAAGCGAGAGGTGCGTGGTGTCACGTGAGCTACGGTAGGGAGACGAGATGAGTTGAGTAGGTAAGGGGACGCTTTCTTGACCAAGTGACACCTGAGAAGACATGAGAAGGGTGAGGCGGCATCAGTCAGCTGCAAACTAAACAGAGGGACACTTCCTGCAGAGGGGCAGCACGGGCAATGCGCCGTTGTAAGTATGCAGGCCTGAGAGGAGGCCACTGTGGGCAGGATGATTGAGAATGAAAGGAAGGAGCTGCAAGACGAGGCCGCAGAGATCACGCTCCACCCTGCCCAGGGGATGCCCTGCCCTGCGGACTAGCACACCCAGAGAGAGAGTACCAGTGCACAGCCAGATGACAAGCCTGCTCGACGATGCAAGCCAACGCTGCTTCTTTCACCAAGAAAGTCTTGCCTGGTAAACTAAACAGCGTATCCATAGAGCGGACACGTGATTTACATTCTGAAGCAGGCGCCCCGCCTTACGGAACGGCGACGGTTCTCAGGGGGGCCGGGCAGGAGCCGCTCCGCGCGTCTGTCCCAGGGACCCACCCGCCTGCGGGACCTCCGGCCGCCTCGCAGGAAGCTACGACGCCCAGTCCCACGGCTACCTGTGCAGCGAGGTGTACTCCGCGGACGTGTGCCACACACACTTCAAGTGGGAGGGCGGCCTGAGTGGCAAGGCGAGAGGCCGGCCTGCCGCGCAGACCAAGAAGGCGCTCTTCGGCCTGGGCCTAGGTGCTTGCGCCGCCCCCCTGGGCCTACCGGGCTCTGAGGGCCCTGCCCTGGACCCCCAGCCCCCCACCCACGCCCTTGGTTCAGTCACAGCAGAGGTGGCCACACCCACACCCTCTGTGACCTCCGCGTTCCACCCTCCTGCAGCCCCGCCCGCCCCCCTCCGCCGGTTGCCCTGGGCTACCGAAGCTGCATCCTGGGGCCAGGGGGTTCCCAGGAGGCCAAGGGAAGACACGATGGCCTTCAATGAGTCGCAGAGGCCTTACGTGGCCTTGTGTGGTTGGGCTCACCTCTTACGTTTCAGTGAACTCTGCGAGAGGACAGGGACCTGCAGCCTCACAGTTGGGCTCCACGGTAAGGTGTGCGGGACAGACCTCAAACTGACCCACGGCATGGAGCAACACCCGCCATCGAGAGGTCTACAAGAGAGCCGCTGCAGCTAGCCCACAGGTCCGAGAAAACTAGATTCTTCTTTATGTAAGTGAGTTTTGGGGAGATTTGTTGCAAAGCATTATCACAGCGAGAGCCGACTAGTACAACATTCTCCAAATCACTGCCATGTCCACGGCTGCCACCGTGCCTACGTGTAAGGCAACTGTGTCCTCGAACTTTGAGAACTCCTGAATGAATTCTCGGTGCCTCTCCAACACAATGTACGTGGCTAAGGTGTCCCCAGATAACTTCACTAACGTACCACCGAGACCGCCCTAAGCTTTCAGTAAACGCAATGCGACGCTCTTTCTATTCGTTTTCTGTTTCTACGTAGGTAAAATGCTTTCCGTCAATCTAAAAGGATGGAAAATTGGCACAAAACACTCTGTGCATAGTTGTTTTTCACAAAGGAAAATCACAAACGAAACAGGCATTTCACCGGGTGTAGAGCACTAACGCCCCCTAGTGCCTCTAAATGCCAAGTGAACAGAGGCGCTTAATTAAATATGGAATCCCAGCTCTCTCCGCTTGAGAGGGAGAGCAAGCCATTCTCAAGTGGAGGAGGGATGTTTTCAGCAGCTATCTGCAACATTCTCTGGACCTGGCCACTGTGTAGCTACAAAGAAACCTTTTGTCTGAGGAAACTAACTAAAGAAACTTGGAAGTGGAAAAAGCGAGAAAGAATGAGACAATACCCTTATCTTGGTGACTCATTCACTTATTCGGTCACTTACCAAATCAAATATCCACTACGTGTAGAGAGTACTGTGCTGAAAACCGCACAGAACACGGAGACGTACCCCCATTCGCAGGGAGGTTAGATACCAGAGAGGGAGACAAGATGTAGATTACCTTACGGCAGTTCCGCACCTGTCTTGTTAAACTGTTTACAGCTTCAGGGGAGAGAAGGGATCCAGAAATCGCTTGGATTCTCAGTGAAGTCTTCGCAGAGACGGAGGTGCAAAATAGGTGGACTGGAAGAAACAAAAAAATTAACCTCGTGGGTAGATATGAAACGGAGCAGAGGTGCACAGATATTTAGACCCCGTTCTTTCTTGAAACGTCTAGAAAGTGAAACTGAAGCCAAATTACGGAGGGCCTGGAGTGTCAGTCTTAGGAGCTTGGCCGTACGGGGTTGACAGCGGGTGCCACGGACGGCTCGGAAGAGGGCAAGGGCATAACCCAAGAGCCCTGGGAGGTGTAGGAGAGGTCGCAGCGAGGGAGGTAGAAAGGCATGCGATTCTCCGAAGCAGTCACCGTAACCCAGGTGTAAACTCATAAACGGTAGACGCGGAGTAAGGGCGACACAGACGGCAGGGAGGAGTACGAGGGACACTAGAAAGGAAAACGGTCGGGGCTTCACCAGGGATTGGGTGCATTCCTTTCTCCCTCTAACAGAGGTTATCAGTAACCGGGCTAGTCGCTGGGAATCAATAGTAAGCAAAAGAGGCGTGATCTCTTCTTCCTCACGGACCACGGGGTAAACTTACCTACCTGAAAGTGGATGCGAAAGGCGATGACGGCCATAAGCGAGAGGTGCGTGGTGTCACGTGAGCTACGGTAGGGAGACGAGATGAGTTGAGTAGGTAAGGGGACGCTTTCTTGACCAAGTGACACCTGAGAAGACATGAGAAGGGTGAGGCGGCATCAGTCAGCTGCAAACTAAACAGAGGGACACTTCCTGCAGAGGGGCAGCACGGGCAATGCGCCGTTGTAAGTATGCAGGCCTGAGAGGAGGCCACTGTGGGCAGGATGATTGAGAATGAAAGGAAGGAGCTGCAAGACGAGGCCGCAGAGATCACGCTCCACCCTGCCCAGGGGATGCCCTGCCCTGCGGACTAGCACACCCAGAGAGAGAGTACCAGTGCACAGCCAGATGACAAGCCTGCTCGACGATGCAAGCCAACGCTGCTTCTTTCACCAAGAAAGTCTTGCCTGGTAAACTAAACAGCGTATCCATAGAGCGGACACGTGATTTACATTCTGAAGCAGGCGCCCCGCCTTACGGAACGGCGACGGTTCTCAGGGGGGCCGGGCAGGAGACGCTCCGCGCGTCTGTCACAGGGACCCACCCGCCTGCGGGACCTCCGGCCGCCTCGCAGGAAGCTACGACGCCCAGTCCCACGGCTACCTGTGCAGCGAGGTGTACTCCGCGGACGCGTGCCACACACACTTCAAGTGGGAGGGCGGCCTGAGTGGCAAGGCGAGAGGCCGGCCTGCTGCGCAGACCAAGAAGGTGCTCTTCGGCCTGGGCCTAGGTGCTTGCGCCGCACCCCTGGGCCTACCGGGCTCTGAGGGCCCTTCCCTGGACCCCCTGCCCCCCACCCCCCTTGGTTCAGTCACATCAAAGGTGGCCACACCCACACCCTCTGTGACCTCCGCGTTCCACCCTCCTGCAGCCCCGCCCGCCCCCCTCCGCCGGTTGCCCTGGGCTACCGAAGCT
Source organism: Leucopleurus acutus (assembly GCF_964270905.1). Classification (NCBI taxonomy): domain Eukaryota; kingdom Metazoa; phylum Chordata; class Mammalia; order Artiodactyla; family Delphinidae; genus Leucopleurus; species Leucopleurus acutus. The sequence goes on along the minus strand of NC_139143.1, from coordinate 31,820,635 downwards.
GCATCCTGGGGCCAGGGGGTTCCCAGGAGGCCAAGGGAAGACACGATGGCCTTCAATGAGTCGCAGAGGCCTTACGTGGCCTTGTGTGGTTGGGCTCACCTCTTACGTTTCAGTGAACTCTGCGAGAGGACAGGGACCTGCAGCCTCACAGTTGGGCTCCACGGTAAGGTGTGCGGGACAGACCTCAAACTGACCCACGGCATGGAACAACACCCGCCATCGAGAGGTCTACAAGAGAGCCGCTGCAGCTAGCCCACAGGTCCGAGAAAACTAGATTCTTCTTTATGTAAGTGAGTTTTGGGGAGATTTGTTGCAAAGCATTATCACAGCAAGAGCCGACGAGTACAACATTCTCCAAATCACTGCCATGTCCACGGCTGCCACCGTGCCTACGTGTAAGGCAACTGTGTCCTCGAACTTTGAGAACTCCTGAATGAATTCTCGGTGCCTCTCCAACACAATGTACGTGGCTAAGGTGTCCCCAGATAACTTCACTAACGTACCACCGAGACCGCCCTAAGCTTTCATTAAACGCAATGCAACGCTCTTTCTATTCCTTTTCTGTTTCTACGTAGGTAAAATGCTTTCCGTCAATCTAAAAGGATGGAAAATTGGCACAAAACACTCTGTGCATAGTTGTTTTTCACAAAGGAAAATCACAAACGAAACAGGCATTTCACCGGGTGTAGAGCACTAACGCCCCCTAGTGCCTCTAAATGCCAAGTGAACAGAGGCGCTTAATTAAATATCGAATCCCAGCTCTCTCCGCTTGAGAGGGAGAGCAAGCCATTCTCAAGTGGAGGAGGGATGTTTCCAGCAGCTATCTGCAACATTCTCTGGACCTGGCCACTGTGTAGCTACAAAGAAACCTTTTGTCTGAGGAAACTAACTAAAGAAACTTGGAAGTGGAAAAAGCGAGAAAGAATGAGACAATACCCTTATCTTGGTGACTCATTCACTTATTCGGTCACTTACCAAATCAAATATCCACTACGTGTAGAGAGTACTGTGCTGAAAACCGCCAGGACACGGAGACGTACCCCCATTCGCAGGGAGGTTAGATACCAGAGAGGGAGACAAGATGTAGATTACCTTACGGCAGTTCCGCACCTGTCTTGTTAAACTGTTTACAGCTTCAGGGGAGAGAAGGGATCCAGAAATCGCTTGGATTCTCAGTGAAGTCTTCGCAGAGACGGAGGTGCAAAATAGGTGGACTGGAAGAAACAAAAAAATTAACCTCGTGGGTAGATATGAAACGGAGCAGAGGTGCACAGATATTTAGACCCCGTTTTTTCTTGAAACGTCTAGAAAGTGAAACTGAAGCCAAATTACGGAGGGCCTGGAGTGTCAGTCTTAGGAGCCTGGCCGTACGGGGTTGACAGCGGGTGCCACGGACGGCTCGGAAGAGGGCAAGGGCATAACCCAAGAGCCCTGGGAGGTGTAGGAGAGGTCGCAGCGAGGGAGGTAGAAAGGCATGCGATTCTCCGAAGCAGTCACCGTAACCCAGGTGTAAACTCATAAACGGTAGACGCGGAGTAAGGGCGACACAGACGGCAGGGAGGAGTACGAGGGACACTAGAAAGGAAAACGGTCGGGGCTTCACCAGGGATTGGATGCATTCCTTTCTCCCTCTAACAGAGGTTATCAGTAACCGGGCTAGTCGCTGGGAATCAAGAGTAAGCAAAACAGGCGTGATCTCTTCTTCCTCACGGGCCACGGGGTAAACTTACCTACCTGAAACTGGATGCGAAAGGCGATGACGGCCATAAGCGAGAGGTGCGTGGTGTCACGTGAGCTACGGTAGGGAGACGAGATGAGTTGAGTAGGTAAGGGGACGCTTTCTTGACCAAGTGACACCTGAGAAGAGATGAGAAGGGTGAGGCGGCATCAGTCAGCTGCAAACTAAACAGAGGGACACTTCCTGCAGAGGGGCAGCACGGGCAATGCGCCGTTGTAAGTATGCAGGCCTGAGAGGAGGCCACTGTGGGCAGGATGATTGAGAATGAAAGGAAGGAGCTGCAAGACGAGGCCGCAGAGATCACGCTCCACCCTGCCCAGGGGATGCCCTGCCCTGCGGACTAGCACACCCAGAGAGAGAGTACCAGTGCACAGCCAGATGACAAGCCTGCTCGACGATGCAAGCCAACGCTGCTTCTTTCACCAAGAAAGTCTTGCCTGGTAAACTAAACAGCGTATCCATAGAGCGGACACGTGATTTACATTCTGAAGCAGGCGCCCCGCCTTACGGAACGGCGACGGTTCTCAGGGGGGCCGGGCAGGAGCCGCTCCGCGCGTCTGTCCCAGGGACCCACCCGCCTGCGGGACCTCCGGCCGCCTCGCAGGAAGCTACGACGACCAGTCCCACGGCTACCTGTGCAGCGAGGTGTACTCCGCGGACGCGTGCCACACACACTTCAAGTGGGAGGGCGGCCTGAGTGGCAAGGCGAGAGGCCGGCCTGCTGCGCAGACCAAGAAGGTGCTCTGCGGCCTGGGCCTAGGTGCTTGCGCCGCACCCCTGGGCCTACCGGGCTCTGAGGGCCCTTCCCTGGACCCCCTGCCCCCCACCCCCCTTGGTTCAGTCACATCAGAGGTGGCCACACCCACACCCTCTGTGACCTCCGCGTTCCACCCTCCTGCAGCCCCGCCCGCCCCCCTCCGCCGGTTGCCCTGGGCTACCGAAGCTGCATCCTGGGGCCAGGGGGTTCCCAGGAGGCCAAGGGAAGACACGATGGCCTTCAATGAGTCGCAGAGGCCTTACGTGGCCTTGTGTGGTTGGGCTCACCTCTTACGTTTCAGTGAACTCTGCGAGAGGACAGGGACCTGCAGCCTCACAGTTGGGCTCCACGGTAAGGTGTGCGGGACAGACCTCAAACTGACCCACGGCATGGAACAACACCCGCCATCGAGAGGTCTACAAGAGAGCCGCTGCAGCTAGCCCACAGGTCCGAGAAAACTAGATTCTTCTTTATGTAAGTGAGTTTTGGGGAGATTTGTTGCAAAGCATTATCACAGCAAGAGCCGACGAGTACAACATTCTCCAAATCACTGCCATGTCCACGGCTGCCACCGTGCCTACGTGTAAGGCAACTGTGTCCTCGAACTTTGAGAACTCCTGAATGAATTCTCGGTGCCTCTCCAACACAATGTACGTGGCTAAGGTGTCCCCAGATAACTTCACTAACGTACCACCGAGACCGCCCTAAGCTTTCATTAAACGCAATGCAACGCTCTTTCTATTCGTTTTCTGTTTCTACGTAGGTAAAATGCTTTCCGTCAATCTAAAAGGATGGAAAATTGGCACAAAACACTCTGTGCATAGTTGTTTTTCACAAAGGAAAATCACAAACGAAACAGGCATTTCACCGGGTGTAGAGCACTAACGCCCCCTAGTGCCTCTAAATGCCAAGTGAACAGAGGCGCTTAATTAAATATCGAATCCCAGCTCTCTCCGCTTGAGAGGGAGAGCAAGCCATTCTCAAGTGGAGGAGGGATGTTTTCAGCAGCTATCTGCAACATTCTCTGGACCTGGCCACTGTGTAGCTACAAAGAAACCTTTTGTCTGAGGAAACTAACTAAAGAAACTTGGAAGTGGAAAAGCGAGAAAGAATGAGACAATACCCTTATCTTGGTGACTCATTCACTTATTCGGTCACTTACCAAATCAAATATCCACTACGTGTAGAGAGTACTGTGCTGAAAACCGCACAGAACACGGAGACGTACCCCCATTCGCAGGGAGGTTAGATACCAGAGAGGGAGACAAGATGTAGATTACCTTACGGCAGTTCCGCACCTGTCTTGTTAAACTGTTTACAGCTTCAGGGGAGAGAAGGGATCCAGAAATCGCTTGGATTCTCAGTGAAGTCTTCGCAGAGACGGAGGTGCAAAATAGGTGGACTGGAAGAAACAAAAAAATTAACCTCGTGGGTAGATATGAAACGGAGCAGAGTTGCACAGATATTTAGACCCCGTTCTTTCTTGAAACGTCTAGAAAGTGAAACTGAAGCCAAATTACGGAGGGCCTGGAGTGTCAGTCTTAGGAGCTTGGCCGTACGGGGTTGACAGCGGGTGCCACGGACGGCTCGGAAGAGGGCAAGGGCATAACCCAAGAGCCCTGGGAGGTGTAGGAGAGGTCGCAGCGAGGGAGGTAGAAAGGCATGCGATTCTCCGAAGCAGTCACCGTAACCCAGGTGTAAACTCATAAACGGTAGACGCGGAGTAAGGGCGACACAGACGGCAGGGAGGAGTACGAGGGACACTAGAAAGGAAAACGGTCGGGGCTTCACCAGGGATTGGATGCATTCCTTTCTCCCTCTAACAGAGGTTATCAGTAACCGGGCTAGTCGCTGGGAATCAAGAGTAAGCAAAACAGGCGTGATCTCTTCTTCCTCACGGGCCACGGGGTAAACTTACCTACCTGAAACTGGATGCGAAAGGCGATGACGGCCATAAGCGAGAGGTGCGTGGTGTCACGTGAGCTACGGTAGGGAGACGAGATGAGTTGAGTAGGTAAGGGGACGCTTTCTTGACCAAGTGACACCTGAGAAGACATGAGAAGGGTGAGGCGGCATCAGTCAGCTGCAAACTAAACAGAGGGACACTTCCTGCAGAGGGGCAGCACGGGCAATGCGCCGTTGTAAGTATGCAGGCCTGAGAGGAGGCCACTGTGGGCAGGATGATTGAGAATGAAAGGAAGGAGCTGCAAGACGAGGCCGCAGAGATCACGCTCCACCCTGCCCAGGGGATGCCCTGCCCTGCGGACTAGCACACCCAGAGAGAGAGTACCAGTGCACAGCCAGATGACAAGCCTGCTCGAGGATGCAAGCCAACGCTGCTTCTTTCACCAAGAAAGTCTTGCCTGGTAAACTAAACAGCGTATCCATAGAGCGGACACGTGATTTACATTCTGAAGCAGGCGCCCCGCCTTACGGAACGGCGACGGTTCTCAGGGGGGCCGGGCAGGAGACGCTCCGCGCGTCTGTCACAGGGATCCACCCGCCTGCGGGACCTCCGGCCGCCTCGCAGGAAGCTACGACGCCCAGTCCCACGGCTACCTGTGCAGCGAGGTGTACTCCGCGGACGCGTGCCACACACACTTCAAGTGGGAGGGCGGCCTGAGTGGCAAGGCGAGAGGCCGGCCTGCTGCGCAGACCAAGAAGGTGCTCTTCAGCCTGGGCCTAGGTGCTTGCGCCGCACCCCTGGGCCTACCGGGCTCTGAGGGCCCTTCCCTGGACCCCCTGCCCCCCACCCCCCTTGGTTCAGTCACATCAGAGGTGGCCACACCCACACCCTCTGTGACCTCCGCGTTCCACCCTCCTGCAGCCCCGCCCGCCCCCCTCCGCCGGTTGCCCTGGGCTACCGAAGCTGCATCCTGGGGCCAGGGGGTTCCCAGGAGGCCAAGGGAAGACACGATGGCCTTCAATGAGTCGCAGAGGCCTTACGTGGCCTTGTGTGGTTGGGCTCACCTCTTACGTTTCAGTGAACTCTGCGAGAGGACAGGGACCTGCAGCCTCACAGTTGGGCTCCACGGTAAGGTGTGCGGGAAAGACCTCAAACTGACCCACGGCATGGAACAACACCCGCCATCGAGAGGTCTACAAGAGAGCCGCTGCAGCTAGCCCACAGGTCCGAGAAAACTAGATTCTTCTTTATGTAAGTGAGTTTTGGGGAGATTTGTTGCAAAGCATTATCACAGCAAGAGCCGACGAGTACAACATTCTCCAAATCACTGCCATGTCCACGGCTGCCACCGTGCCTACGTGTAAGGCAACTGTGTCCTCGAACTTTGAGAACTCCTGAATGAATTCTCGGTGCCTCTCCAACACAATGTACGTGGCTAAGGTGTCCCCAGATAACTTCACTAACGTACCACCGAGACCGCCCTAAGCTTTCATTAAACGCAATGCAACGCTCTTTCTATTCGTTTTCTGTTTCTACGTAGGTAAAATGCTTTCCGTCAATCTAAAAGGATGGAAAATTGGCACAAAACACTCTGTGCATAGTTGTTTTTCACAAAGGAAAATCACAAACGAAACAGGCATTTCACCGGGTGTAGAGCACTAACGCCCCCTAGTGCCTCTAAATGCCAAGTGAACAGAGGCGCTTAATTAAATATCGAATCCCAGCTCTCTCCGCTTGAGAGGGAGAGCAAGCCATTCTCAAGTGGAGGAGGGATGTTTTCAGCAGCTATCTGCAACATTCTCTGGACCTGGCCACTGTGTAGCTACAAAGAAACCTTTTGTCTGAGGAAACTAACTAAAGAAACTTGGAAGTGGAAAAAGCGAGAAAGAATGAGACAATACCCTTATCTTGGTGACTCATTCACTTATTCGGTCACTTACCAAATCAAATATCCACTACGTGTAGAGAGTACTGTGCTGAAAACCGCACAGAACACGGAGACGTACCCCCATTCGCAGGGAGGTTAGATACCAGAGAGGGAGACAAGATGTAGATTACCTTACGGCAGTTCCGCACCTGTCTTGTTAAACTGTTTACAGCTTCAGGGGAGAGAAGGGATCCAGAAATCGCTTGGATTCTCAGTGAAGTCTTCGCAGAGACGGAGGTGCAAAATAGGTGGACTGGAAGAAACAAAAAAATTAACCTCGTGGGTAGATATGAAACGGAGCAGAGGTGCACAGATATTTAGACCCCGTTCTTTCTTGAAACGTCTAGAAAGTGAAACTGAAGCCAAATTACGGAGGGCCTGGAGTGTCAGTCTTAGGAGCCTGGCCGTACGGGGTTGACAGCGGGTGCCACGGACGGCTCGGAAGAGGGCAAGGGCATAACCCAAGAGCCCTGGGAGGTGTAGGAGAGGTCGCAGCGAGGGAGGTAGAAAGGCATGCGATTCTCCGAAGCAGTCACCGTAACCCAGGTGTAAACTCATAAACGGTAGACGCGGAGTAAGGGCGACACAGACGGCAGGGAGGAGTACGAGGGACACTAGAAAGGAAAACGGTCGGGGCTTCACCAGGGATTGGGTGCATTCCTTTCTCCCTCTAACAGAGGTTATCAGTAACCGGGCTAGTCGCTGGGAATCAAGAGTAAGCAAAACAGGCGTGATCTCTTCTTCCTCACGGACCACGGGGTAAACTTACCTACCTGAAACTGGATGCGAAAGGCGATGACGGCCATAAGCGAGAGGTGCGTGGTGTCACGTGAGCTACGGTAGGGAGACGAGATGAGTTGAGTAGGTAAGGGGACGCTTTCTTGACCAAGTGACACCTGAGAAGACATGAGAAGGGTGAGGCGGCATCAGTCAGCTGCAAACTAAACAGAGGGACACTTCCTGCAGAGGGGCAGCACGGGCAATGCGCCGTTGTAAGTATGCAGGCCTGAGAGGAGGCCACTGTGGGCAGGATGATTGAGAATGAAAGGAAGGAGCTGCAAGACGAGGCCGCAGAGATCACGCTCCACCCTGCCCAGGGGATGCCCTGCCCTGCGGACTAGCACACCCAGAGAGAGAGTACCAGTGCACAGCCAGATGAGAAGCCTGCTCGACGATGCAAGCCAACGCTGCTTCTTTCACCAAGAAAGTCTTGCCTGGTAAACTAAACAGCGTATCCATAGAGCGGACACGTGATTTACATTCTGAAGCAGGCGCCCCGCCTTACGGAACGGCGACGGTTCTCAGGGGGGCCGGGCAGGAGACGCTCCGCGCGTCTGTCACAGGGATCCACCCGCCTGCGGGACCTCCGGCCGCCTCGCAGGAAGCTACGACGCCCAGTCCCACGGCTACCTGTGCAGCGAGGTGTACTCCGCGGACGCGTGCCACACACACTTCAAGTGGGAGGGCGGCCTGAGTGGCAAGGCGAGAGGCCGGCCTGCTGCGCAGACCAAGAAGGTGCTCTTCGGCCTGGGCCTAGGTGCTTGCGCCACACCCCTGGGCCTACCGGGCTCTGAGGGCCCTGCCCTGGACCCCCTGCCCCCCACCCCCCTTGGTTCAGTCACATCAGAGGTGGCCACACCCACACCCTCTGTGACCTCCGCGTTCCACCCTCCTGCAGCCCCGCCCGCCCCCCTCCGCCGGTTGCCCTGGGCTACCGAAGCTGCATCCTGGGGCCAGGGGGTTCCCAGGAGGCCAAGGGAAGACACGATGGCCTTCAATGAGTCGCAGAGGCCTTACGTGGCCTTGTGTGGTTGGGCTCACCTCTTACGTTTCAGTGAACTCTGCGAGAGGACAGGGACCTGCAGCCTCACAGTTGGGCTCCACGGTAAGGTGTGCGGGAAAGACCTCAAACTGACCCACGGCATGGAACAACACCCGCCATCGAGAGGTCTACAAGAGAGCCGCTGCAGCTAGCCCACAGGTCCGAGAAAACTAGATTCTTCTTTATGTAAGTGAGTTTTGGGGAGATTTGTTGCAAAGCATTATCACAGCAAGAGCCGACGAGTACAACATTCTCCAAATCACTGCCATGTCCACGGCTGCCACCGTGCCTACGTGTAAGGCAACTGTGTCCTCGAACTTTGAGAACTCCTGAATGAATTCTCGGTGCCTCTCCAACACAATGTACGTGGCTAAGGTGTCCCCAGATAACTTCACTAACGTACCACTGAGACCGCCCTAAGCTTTCATTAAACGCAATGCAACGCTCTTTCTATTCGTTTTCTGTTTCTACGTAGGTAAAATGCTTTCCGTCAATCTAAAAGGATGGAAAATTGGCACAAAACACTCTGTGCATAGTTGTTTTTCACAAAGGAAAATCACAAACGAAACAGGCATTTCACCGGGTGTAGAGCACTAACGCCCCCTAGTGCCTCTAAATGCCAAGTGAACAGAGGCGCTTAATTAAATATCGAATCCCAGCTCTCTCCGCTTGAGAGGGAGAGCAAGCCATTCTCAAGTGGAGGAGGGATGTTTTCAGCAGCTATCTGCAACATTCTCTGGACCTGGCCACTGTGTAGCTACAAAGAAACCTTTTGTCTGAGGAAACTAACTAAAGAAACTTGGAAGTGGAAAAAGCGAGAAAGAATGAGACAATACCCTTATCTTGGTGACTCATTCACTTATTCGGTCACTTACCAAATCAAATATCCACTACGTGTAGAGAGTACTGTGCTGAAAACCGCACAGAACACGGAGACGTACCCCCATTCGCAGGGAGGTTAGATACCAGAGAGGGAGACAAGATGTAGATTACCTTACGGCAGTTCCGCACCTGTCTTGTTAAACTGTTTACAGCTTCAGGGGAGAGAAGGGATCCAGAAATCGCTTGGATTCTCAGTGAAGTCTTCGCAGAGACGGAGGTGCAAAATAGGTGGACTGGAAGAAACAAAAAAATTAACCTCGTGGGTAGATATGAAACGGAGCAGAGGTGCACAGATATTTAGACCCCGTTCTTTCTTGAAACGTCTAGAAAGTGAAACTGAAGCCAAATTACGGAGGGCCTGGAGTGTCAGTCTTAGGAGCTTGGCCGTACGGGGTTGACAGCGGGTGCCACGGACGGCTCGGAAGAGGGCAAGGGCATAACCCAAGAGCCCTGGGAGGTGTAGGAGAGGTCGCAGCGAGGGAGGTAGAAAGGCATGCGATTCTCCGAAGCAGTCACCGTAACCCAGGTGTAAACTCATAAACGGTAGACGCGGAGTAAGGGCGACACAGACGGCAGGGAGGAGTACGAGGGACACTAGAAAGGAAAACGGTCGGGGCTTCACCAGGGATTGGGTGCATTCCTTTCTCCCTCTAACAGAGGTTATCAGTAACCGGGCTAGTCGCTGGGAATCAAGAGTAAGCAAAACAGGCGTGATCTCTTCTTCCTCACGGGCCACGGGGTAAACTTACCTACCTGAAACTGGATGCGAAAGGCGATGACGGCCATAAGCGAGAGGTGCGTGGTGTCACGTGAGCTACGGTAGGGAGACGAGATGAGTTGAGTAGGTAAGGGGACGCTTTCTTGACCAAGTGACACCTGAGAAGAGATGAGAAGGGTGAGGCGGCATCAGTCAGCTGCAAACTAAACAGAGGGACACTTCCTGCAGAGGGGCAGCACGGGCAATGCGCCGTTGTAAGTATGCAGGCCTGAGAGGAGGCCACTGTGGGCAGGATGATTGAGAATGAAAGGAAGGAGCTGCAAGACGAGGCCGCAGAGATCACGCTCCACCCTGCCCAGGGGATGCCCTGCCCTGCGGACTAGCACACCCAGAGAGAGAGTACCAGTGCACAGCCAGATGACAAGCCTGCTCGACGATGCAAGCCAACGCTGCTTCTTTCACCAAGAAAGTCTTGCCTGGTAAACTAAACAGCGTATCCATAGAGCGGACACGTGATTTACATTCGGAAGCAGGCGCCCCACCTTACGGAACGGCGACGGTTCTCAGGGGGGCCGGGCAGGAGCCGCTCCGCACGTCTGTCCCAGGGACCCACCCGCCTGCGGGACCTCCGGCCGCCTCGCAGGAAGCTACGACGACCAGTCCCACGGCTACCTGTGCAGCGAGGTGTACTCCGCGGATGCGTGCCACACACACTTCAAGAGGGAGGGCGGCCTGAGTGGCAAGGGGAGAGGCCGGCCTGCCGCGCAGACCAAGAAGGCGCCCTTCGGCCTGGGCCTAGGTGCTTGCGCCGCCCCCCTGGGCCTACCGGGCTCTGAGGGCCCTGCCCTGGACCCCCAGCCCCCCACCCACGCCCTTGGTTCAGTCACAGCAGAGGTGGCCACACCCACACCCTCTGTGACCTCCGCGTTCCACCCTCCTGCAGCCCCGCCCGCCCCCTTCCGCTGGTTGCCCTGGGCTACCGAAGCTGCATCCTGGGGCCAGGGGGTTCCCAGGAGGCCAAGGGAAGACACGATGGCCTTCAATGAGTCGCAGAGGCCTTACGTGGGCTTGTGTGGTTGGGCTCACCTCTTACGTTTCAGTGAACTCTGCGAGAGGACAGGGACCTGCAGCCTCACAGTTGGGCTCCACGGTAAGGTGTGCGGGACAGACCTCAAACTGACCCACGGCATGGAGCAACACCCGCCATCGAGAGGTCTACAAGAGAGCCGCTGCAGCTAGCCCACAGGTCCGAGAAAACTAGATTCTTCTTTATGTAAGTGAGTTTTGGGGAGATTTGTTGCAAAGCATTATCACAGCGAGAGCCGACTAGTACAACATTCTCCAAATCACTGCCATGTCCACGGCTGCCACCGTGCCTACGTGTAAGGCAACTGTGTCCTCGAACTTTGAGAACTCCTGAATGAATTCTCGGTGCCTCTCCAACACAATGTACGTGGCTAAGGTGTCCCCAGATAACTTCACTAACGTACCACCGAGACCGCCCTAAGCTTTCATTAAACGCAATGCAACGCTCTTTCTATTCGTTTTCTGTTTCTACGTAGGTAAAATGCTTTCCGTCAATCTAAAAGGATGGAAAATTGGCACAAAACACTCTGTGCATAGTTTTTTTTCACAAAGGAAAATCACAAACGAAACAGGCATTTCACCGGGTGTAGAGCACTAACGCCCCCTAGTGCCTCTAAATGCCAAGTGAACAGAGGCGCTTAATTAAATATCGAATCCCAGCTCTCTCCGCTTGAGAGGGAGAGCAAGCCATTCTCAAGTGGAGGAGGGATGTTTCCAGCAGCTATCTGCAACATTCTCTGGACCTGGCCACTGTGTAGCTACAAAGAAACCTTTTGTCTGAGGAAACTAACTAAAGAAACTTGGAAGTGGAAAAAGCGAGAAAGAATGAGACAATACCCTTATCTTGGTGACTCATTCACTTATTCGGTCACTTACCAAATCAAATATCCACTACGTGTAGAGAGTACTGTGCTGAAAACCGCACAGAAGACGGAGACGTACCCCCATTCGCAGGGAGGTTAGATACCAGAGAGGGAGACAAGATGTAGATTACCTTACGGCAGTTCCGCACCTGTCTTGTTAAACTGTTTACAGCTTCAGGGGAGAGAAGGGATCCAGAAATCGCTTGGATTCTCAGTGAAGTCTTCGCAGAGACGGAGGTGCAAAATAGGTGGACTGGAAGAAACAAAAAAATTAACCTCGTGGGTAGATATGAAACGGAGCAGAGGTGCACAGATATTTAGACCCCGTTCTTTCTTGAAACGTCTAGAAAGTGAAACTGAAGCCAAATTACGGAGGGCCTGGAGTGTCAGTCTTAGGAGCTTGGCCGTACGGGGTTGACAGCGGGTGCCACGGACGGCTCGGAAGAGGGCAAGGGCATAACCCAAGAGCCCTGGGAGGTGTAGGAGAGGTCGCAGCGAGGGAGGTAGAAAGGCATGCGATTCTCCGAAGCAGTCACCGTAACCCAGGTGTAAACTCATAAACGGTAGACGCGGAGTAAGAGCGACACAGACGGCAGGGAGGAGTACGAGGGACACTAGAAAGGAAAACGGTCGGGGCTTCACCAGGGATTGGGTGCATTCCTTTCTCCCTCTAACAGAGGTTATCAGTAACCGGGCTAGTCTCTGGGAATCAAGAGTAAGCAAAACAGGCGTGATCTCTTCTTCCTCACGGGCCACGGGGTAAACTTACCTACCTGAAACTGGATGCGAAAGGCAATGACGGCCATAAGCGAGAGGTGCGTGGTGTCACGTGAGCTACGGTAGGGAGACGAGATGAGTTGAGTAGGTAAGGGGACGCTTTCTTGACCAAGTGACACCTGAGAAGACATGAGAAGGGTGAGGCGGCATCAGTCAGCTGCAAACTAAACAGAGGGACACTTCCTGCAGAGGGGCAGCACGGGCAATGCGCCGTTGTAAGTATGCAGGCCTGAGAGGAGGCCACTGTGGGCAGGATGATTGAGAATGAAAGGAAGGAGCTGCAAGACGAGGCCGCAGAGATCACGCTCCACCCTGCCCAGGGGATGCCCTGCCCTGCGGACTAGCACACCCAGAGAGAGAGTACCAGTGCACAGCCAGATGACAAGCCTGCTCGACGATGCAAGCCAACGCTGCTTCTTTCACCAAGAAAGTCTTGCCTGGTAAACTAAACAGCGTATCCATAGAGCGGACACGTGATTTACATTCTGAAGCAGGCGCACGGCCTTATGGAATGGCGACGGTTCTCAGGGGGGCCGGGCAGGAGCCGCTCCGCGCGTCTGTCCCAGGGACCCACCCGCCTGCGGGACCTCCGGCCGCCTCGCAGGAAGCTACGACGCCCAGTCCCACGGCTACCTGTGCAGCGAGGTGTACTCCGCGGACGCGTGCCACACACACTTCAAGTGGGAGGGCGGCCTGAGTGGCAAGGCGAGAGGCCGGCCGGCCGCGCAGACCAAGAAGGCGCTCTTCGGCCTGGGCCTAGGTGCTTGAGCCGCCCCCCTGGGCCTACCGGGCTCTGAGGGCCCTGCCCTGGACCCCCAGCCCCCCACCCACGCCCTTGGTTCAGTCACAGCAGAGGTGGCCACACCCACACCCTCTGTGACCTCCGCGTTCCACCCTCCTGCAGCCCCGCCCGCCCCCCTCCGCCGGTTGCCCTGGGCTACCGAAGCTGCATCCTGGGTCCAGGGGGTTCCCAGGAGGCCAAGGGAAAACACGATGGCCTTCAATGAGTCGCAGAGGCCTTACGTGGCCTTGTGTGGTTGGGCTCACCTCTTACGTTTCAGTGAACTCTGCGAGAGGACAGGGAGCTGCAGCCTCACAGTTGGGCTCCACGGTAAGGTGTGCGGGACAGACCTCAAACTGACCCACGGCATGGAACAACACCCGCCATCGAGAGGTCTACAAGAGAGCCGCTGCAGCTAGCCCACAGGTCCGAGAAAACTAGATTCTTCTTTATGTAAGTGAGTTTTGGGGAGATTTGTTGCAAAGCATTATCACAGCAAGAGCCGACGAGTACAACATTCTCCAAATCACTGCCATGTCCACGGCTGCCACCGTGCCTACGTGTAAGGCAACTGTGTCCTCGAACTTTGAGAACTCCTGAATGAATTCTCGGTGCCTCTCCAACACAATGTACGTGGCTAAGGTGTCCCCAGATAACTTCACTAACGTACCACCGAGACCGCCCTAAGCTTTCATTAAACGCAATGCAACGCTCTTTCTATTCGTTTTCTGTTTCTACGTAGGTAAAATGCTTTCCGTCAATCTAAAAGGATGGAAAATTGGCACAAAACACTCTGTGCATAGTTGTTTTTCACAAAGGAAAATCACAAACGAAACAGGCATTTCACCGGGTGTAGAGCACTAACGCCCCCTAGTGCCTCTAAATGCCAAGTGAACAGAGGCGCTTAATTAAATATCGAATCCCAGCTCTCTCCACTTGAGAGGGAGAGCAAGCCATTCTCAAGTGGAGGAGGGATGTTTTCAGCAGCTATCTGCAACATTCTCTGGACCTGGCCACTGTGTAGCTACAAAGAAACCTTTTGTCTGAGGAAACTAACTAAAGAAACTTGGAAGTGGAAAAAGCGAGAAAGAATGAGACAATACCCTTATCTTGGAGACTCATTCACTTATTCGGTCACTTACAAAATCAAATATCCACTACGTGTAGAGAGTACTGTGCTGAAAACCGCACAGGACACGGAGACGTACCCCCATTCGCAGGGAGGTTAGATACCAGAGAGGGAGACAAGATGTAGATTACCTTACGGCAGTTCCGCACCTGTCTTGTTAAACTGTTTACAGCTTCAGGGGAGAGAAGGGATCCAGAAATCGCTTGGATTCTCAGTGAAGTCTTCGCAGAGACGGAGGTGCAAAATAGGTGGACTGGAAGAAACAAAAAAATTAACCTCGTGGGTAGATATGAAACGGAGCAGAGGTGCACAGATATTTAGACCCCGTTTTTTCTTGAAACGTCTAGAAAGTGAAACTGAAGCCAAATTACGGAGGGCCTGGAGTGTCAGTCTTAGGAGCTTGGCCGTACGGGGTTGACAGCGGGTGCCACGGACGGCTCGGAAGAGGGCAAGGGCATAACCCAAGAGCCCTGGGAGGTGTAGGAGAGGTCGCAGCGAGGGAGGTAGAAAGGCATGCGATTCTCCGAAGCAGTCACCGTAACCCAGGTGTAAACTCATAAACGGTAGACGCGGAGTAAGGGCGACACAGACGGCAGGGAGGAGTACGAGGGACACTAGAAAGGAAAACGGTCGGGGCTTCACCAGGGATTGGGTGCATTCCTTTCTCCCTCTAACAGAGGTTATCAGTAACCGGGCTAGTCGCTGGGAATCAAGAGTAAGCAAAACAGGCGTGATCTCTTCTTCCTCACGGACCACGGGGTAAACTTACCTACCTGAAAGTGGATGCGAAAGGCGATGACGGCCATAAGCGAGAGGTGCGTGGTGTCACGTGAGCTACGGTAGGGAGACGAGATGAGTTGAGTAGGTAAGGGGACGCTTTCTTGACCAAGTGACACCTGAGAAGACATGAGAAGGGTGAGGCGGCATCAGTCAGCTGCAAACTAAACAGAGGGACACTTCCTGCAGAGGGGCAGCACGGGCAATGCACCGTTGTAAGTATGCAGGCCTGAGAGGAGGCGACTGTGGGCAGGATGATTGAGAATGAAAGGAAGGAGCTGCAAGACGAGGCCGCAGAGATCATGCTCCACCCTGCCCAGGGGATACCCTGCCCTGCGGACTAGCACATCCAGAGAGAGAGTACCAGTGCACAGCCAGATGACAAGCCTGCTCGAGGATGCAAGCCAACGCTGCTTCTTTCACCAAGAAAGTCTTGCCTGGTAAACTAAACAGTGTATCCATAGAGCGGACACGTGATTTACATTCTGAAGCAGGCGCCCCGCCTTACGGAACGGCGACGGTTCTCAGGGGGGCCGGGCAGGAGACGCTCCGCGCGTCTGACCCAGGGTCCCACCCGCCTGCGGGACCTCCGGCCGCCTCGCAGGAAGCTACGACGCCCAGTCCCACGGCTACCTGTGCAGCGAGGTGTACTCCGCAGACGCGTGCCACACACACTTCAAGTGGGAGGGCGGCCTGAGTGGCAAGGCGAGAGGCCGGCCTGCTGCGCAGACCAAGAAGGTGCTCTTCGGCCTGGGCCTAGGTGCTTGCGCCGCCCCCCTGGGCCTACCGGGCTCTGAGGGCCCTGCCCTGGACCCCCTGCCCCCCACCCCCCTTGGTTCAGTCACATCAGAGGTGGCCACACCCACACCCTCTGTGACCTCCGCGTTCCACCCTCCTGCAGCCCCGCCCGCCCCCCTCCGCCGGTTGCCCTGGGCTACCGAAGCTGCATCCTGGGGCCAGGGGGTTCCCAGGAGGCCAAGGGAAGACACGATGGCCTTCAATGAGTCGCAGAGGCCTTACGTGGCCTTGTGTGGTTGGGCTCACCTCTTACGTTTCAGTGAACTCTGCAAGAGGACAGGGACCTGCAGCCTCACAGTTGGGCTCCACGGTAAGGTGTGCGGGACAGACCTCAAACTGACCCACGGCATGGAACAACACCCGCCATCGAGAGGTCTACAAGAGAGCCGCTGCAGCTAGCCCACAGGTCCGAGAAAACTAGATTCTTCTTTATGTAAGTGAGTTTTGGGGAGATTTGTTGCAAAGCATTATCACAGCGAGACCCGACGAGTACAACATTCTCCAAATCACTGCCATGTCCACGGCTGCCACCGTGCCTACGTGTAAGGCAACTGTGTCCTCGAACTTTGAGAACTCCTGAATGAATTCTCGGTGCCTCTCCAACACAATGTACGTGGCTAAGGTGTCCCCAGATAACTTCACTAACGTACCACCGAGACCGCCCTAAGCTTTCAGTAAACGCAATGCGACGCTCTTTCTATTCGTTTTCTGTTTCTACGTAGGTAAAATGCTTTCCGTCAATCTAAAAGGATGGAAAATTGGCACAAAACACTCTGTGCATAGTTGTTTTTCACAAAGGAAAATCACAAACGAAACAGGCATTTCACCGGGTGTAGAGCACTAACGCCCCCTAGTGCCTCTAAATGCCAAGTGAACAGAGGCGCTTAATTAAATATCGAATCCCAGCTCTCTCCGCTTGAGAGGGAGAGCAAGCCATTCTCAAGTGGAGGAGGGATGTTTTCAGCAGCTATCTGCAACATTCTCTGGACCTGGCCACTGTGTAGCTACAAAGAAACCTTTTGTCTGAGGAAACTAACTAAAGAAACTTGGAAGTGGAAAAAGCGAGAAAGAATGAGACAATACCCTTATCTTGGTGACTCATTCACTTATTCGGTCACTTACCAAATCAAATATCCACTACGTGTAGAGAGTACTGTGCTGAAAACCGCACAGAACACGGAGACGTACCCCCATTCGCAGGGAGGTTAGATACCAGAGAGGGAGACAAGATGTAGATTACCTTACGGCAGTTCCGCACCTGTCTTGTTAAACTGTTTACAGCTTCAGGGGAGAGAAGGGATCCAGAAATCGCTTGGATTCTCAGTGAAGTCTTCGCAGAGACGGAGGTGCAAAATAGGTGGACTGGAAGAAACAAAAAAATTAACCTCGTGGGTAGATATGAAACGGAGCAGAGGTGCACAGATATTTAGACCCCGTTCTTTCTTGAAACGTCTAGAAAGTGAAACTGAAGCCAAATTACGGAGGGCCTGGAGTGTCAGTCTTAGGAGCTTGGCCGTACGGGGTTGACAGCGGGTGCCACGGACGGCTCGGAAGAGGGCAAGGGCATAACCCAAGAGCCCTGGGAGGTGTAGGAGAGGTCGCAGCGAGGGAGGTAGAAAGGCATGCGATTCTCCGAAGCAGTCACCGTAACCCAGGTGTAAACTCATAAACGGTAGACGCGGAGTAAGGGCGACACAGACGGCAGGGAGGAGTACGAGGGACACTAGAAAGGAAAACGGTCGGGGCTTCACCAGGGATTGGATGCATTCCTTTCTCCCTCTAACAGAGGTTATCAGTAACCGGGCTAGTCGCTGGGAATCAAGAGTAAGCAAAACAGGCGTGATCTCTTCTTCCTCACGGGCCACGGGGTAAACTTACCTACCTGAAACTGGATGCGAAAGGCGATGACGGCCATAAGCGAGAGGTGCGTGGTGTCACGTGAGCTACGGTAGGGAGACGAGATGAGTTGAGTAGGTAAGGGGACGCTTTCTTGACCAAGTGACACCTGAGAAGACATGAGAAGGGTGAGGCGGCATCAGTCAGCTGCAAACTAAACAGAGGGACACTTCCTGCAGAGGGGCAGCACGGGCAATGCGCCGTTGTAAGTATGCAGGCCTGAGAGGAGGCCACTGTGGGCAGGATGATTGAGAATGAAAGGAAGGAGCTGCAAGACGAGGCCGCAGAGATCACGCTCCACCCTGCCCAGGGGATGCCCTGCCCTGCGGACTAGCACACCCAGAGAGAGAGTACCAGTGCACAGCCAGATGACAAGCCTGCTCGAGGATGCAAGCCAACGCTGCTTCTTTCACCAAGAAAGTCTTGCCTGGTAAACTAAACAGCGTATCCATAGAGCGGACACGTGATTTACATTCTGAAGCAGGCGCCCCGCCTTACGGAACGGCGACGGTTCTCAGGGGGGCCGGGCAGGAGACGCTCCGCGCGTCTGTCACAGGGATCCACCCGCCTGGGGGACCTCCGGCCGCCTCGCAGGAAGCTACGACGCCCAGTCCCACGGCTACCTGTGCAGCGAGGTGTACTCCGCGGACGCGTGCCACACACACTTCAAGTGGGAGGGCGGCCTGAGTGGCAAGGCGAGAGGCCGGCCTGCTGCGCAGACCAAGAAGGTGCTCTTCGGCCTGGGCCTAGGTGCTTGCGACGCACCCCTGGGCCTACCGGGCTCTGAGGGCCCTTCCCTGGACCCCCTACCCCCCACCCCCCTTGGTTCAGTCACATCAGAGGTGGCCACACCCACACCCTCTGTGACCTCCGCGTTCCACCCTCCTGCAGCCCCGCCCGCCCCCCTCCGCCGGTTGCCCTGGGCTACCGAAGCTGCATCCTGGGGCCAGGGGGTTCCCAGGAGGCCAAGGGAAGACACGATGGCCTTCAATGAGTCGCAGAGGCCTTACGTGGCCTTGTGTGGTTGGGCTCACCTCTTACGTTTCAGTGAACTCTGCGAGAGGACAGGGACCTGCAGCCTCACAGTTGGGCTCCACGGTAAGGTGTGCGGGAAAGACCTCAAACTGACCCACGGCATGGAACAACACCCGCCATCGAGAGGTCTACAAGAGAGCCGCTGCAGCTAGCCCACAGGTCCGAGAAAACTAGATTCTTCTTTATGTAAGTGAGTTTTGGGGAGATTTGTTGCAAAGCATTATCACAGCAAGAGCCGACGAGTACAACATTCTCCAAATCACTGCCATGTCCACGGCTGCCACCGTGCCTACGTGTAAGGCAACTGTGTCCTCGAACTTTGAGAACTCCTGAATGAATTCTCGGTGCCTCTCCAACACAATGTACGTGGCTAAGGTGTCCCCAGATAACTTCACTAACGTACCACCGAGACCGCCCTAAGCTTTCATTAAACGCAATGCAACGCTCTTTCTATTCGTTTTCTGTTTCTACGTAGGTAAAATGCTTTCCGTCAATCTAAAAGGATGGAAAATTGGCACAAAACACTCTGTGCATAGTTGTTTTTCACAAAGGAAAATCACAAACGAAACAGGCATTTCACCGGGTGTAGAGCACTAACGCCCCCTAGTGCCTCTAAATGCCAAGTGAACAGAGGCGCTTAATTAAATATCGAATCCCAGCTCTCTCCGCTTGAGAGGGAGAGCAAGCCATTCTCAAGTGGAGGAGGGATGTTTTCAGCAGCTATCTGCAACATTCTCTGGACCTGGCCACTGTGTAGCTACAAAGAAACCTTTTGTCTGAGGAAACTAACTAAAGAAACTTGGAAGTGGAAAAAGCGAGAAAGAATGAGACAATACCCTTATCTTGGTGACTCATTCACTTATTCGGTCACTTACCAAATCAAATATCCACTACGTGTAGAGAGTACTGTGCTGAAAACCGCACAGAACACGGAGACGTACCCCCATTCGCAGGGAGGTTAGATACCAGAGAGGGAGACAAGATGTAGATTACCTTACGGCAGTTCCGCACCTGTCTTGTTAAACTGTTTACAGCTTCAGGGGAGAGAAGGGATCCAGAAATCGCTTGGATTCTCAGTGAAGTCTTCGCAGAGACGGAGGTGCAAAATAGGTGGACTGGAAGAAACAAAAAAATTAACCTCGTGGGTAGATATGAAACGGAGCAGAGGTGCACAGATATTTAGACCCCGTTCTTTCTTGAAACGTCTAGAAAGTGAAACTGAAGCCAAATTACGGAGGGCCTGGAGTGTCAGTCTTAGGAGCTTGGCCGTACGGGGTTGACAGCGGGTGCCACGGACGGCTCGGAAGAGGGCAAGGGCATAACCCAAGAGCCCTGGGAGGTGTAGGAGAGGTCGCAGCGAGGGAGGTAGAAAGGCATGCGATTCTCCGAAGCAGTCACCGTAACCCAGGTGTAAACTCATAAACGGTAGACGCGGAGTAAGGGCGACACAGACGGCAGGGAGGAGTACGAGGGACACTAGAAAGGAAAACGGTCGGGGCTTCACCAGGAATTGGATGCATTCCTTTCTCCCTCTAACAGAGGTTATCAGTAACCGGGCTAGTCGCTGGGAATCAAGAGTAAGCAAAACAGGCGTGATCTCTTCTTCCTCACGGGCCACGGGGTAAACTTACCTACCTGAAACTGGATGCGAAAGGCGATGACGGCCATAAGCGAGAGGTGCGTGGTGTCACGTGAGCTACGGTAGGGAGACGAGATGAGTTGAGTAGGTAAGGGGACGCTTTCTTGACCAAGTGACACCTGAGAAGAGATGAGAAGGGTGAGGCGGCATCAGTCAGCTGCAAACTAAACAGAGGGACACTTCCTGCAGAGGGGCAGCACGGGCAATGCGCCGTTGTAAGTATGCAGGCCTGAGAGGAGGCCACTGTGGGCAGGATGATTGAGAATGAAAGGAAGGAGCTGCAAGACGAGGCCGCAGAGATCACGCTCCACCCTGCCCAGGGGATGCCCTGCCCTGCGGACTAGCACACCCAGAGAGAGAGTACCAGTGCACAGCCAGATGACAAGCCTGCTCGACGATGCAAGCCAACGCTGCTTCTTTCACCAAGAAAGTCTTGCCTGGTAAACTAAACAGCGTATCCATAGAGCGGACACGTGATTTACATTCGGAAGCAGGCGCCCCACCTTACGGAACGGCGACGGTTCTCAGGGGGGCCGGGCAGGAGCCGCTCCGCACGTCTGTCCCAGGGACCCACCCGCCTGCGGGACCTCCGGCCGCCTCGCAGGAAGCTACGACGACCAGTCCCACGGCTACCTGTGCAGCGAGGTGTACTCCGCGGATGCGTGCCACACACACTTCAAGAGGGAGGGCGGCCTGAGTGGCAAGGGGAGAGGCCGGCCTGCCGCGCAGACCAAGAAGGCGCCCTTCGGCCTGGGCCTAGGTGCTTGCGCCGCCCCCCTGGGCCTACCGGGCTCTGAGGGCCCTGCCCTGGACCCCCAGCCCCCCACCCACGCCCTTGGTTCAGTCACAGCAGAGGTGGCCACACCCACACCCTCTGTGACCTCCGCGTTCCACCCTCCTGCAGCCCCGTCCGCCCCCTTCCGCTGGTTGCCCTGGGCTACCGAAGCTGCATCCTGGGGCCAGGGGGTTCCCAGGAGGCCAAGGGAAGACACGATGGCCTTCAATGAGTCGCAGAGGCCTTACGTGGCCTTGTGTGGTTGGGCTCACCTCTTACGTTTCAGTGAACTCTGCGAGAGGACAGGGACCTGCAGCCTCACAGTTGGGCTCCACGGTAAGGTGTGCGGGAAAGACCTCAAACTGACCCACGGCATGGAACAACACCCGCCATCGAGAGGTCTACAAGAGAGCCGCTGCAGCTAGCCCACAGGTCCGAGAAAACTAGATTCTTCTTTATGTAAGTGAGTTTTGGGGAGATTTGTTGCAAAGCATTATCACAGCAAGAGCCGACGAGTACAACATTCTCCAAATCACTGCCATGTCCACGGCTGCCACCGTGCCTACGTGTAAGGCAACTGTGTCCTCGAACTTTGAGAACTCCTGAATGAATTCTCGGTGCCTCTCCAACACAATGTACGTGGCTAAGGTGTCCCCAGATAACTTCACTAACGTACCACCGAGACCGCCCTAAGCTTTCATTAAACGCAATGCAACGCTCTTTCTATTCGTTTTCTGTTTCTACGTAGGTAAAATGCTTTCCGTCAATCTAAAAGGATGGAAAATTGGCACAAAACACTCTGTGCATAGTTGTTTTTCACAAAGGAAAATCACAAACGAAACAGGCATTTCACCGGGTGTAGAGCACTAACGCCCCCTAGTGCCTCTAAATGCCAAGTGAACAGAGGCGCTTAATTAAATATCGAATCCCAGCTCTCTCCGCTTGAGAGGGAGAGCAAGCCATTCTCAAGTGGAGGAGGGATGTTTTCAGCAGCTATCTGCAACATTCTCTGGACCTGGCCACTGTGTAGCTACAAAGAAACCTTTTGTCTGAGGAAACTAACTAAAGAAACTTGGAAGTGGAAAAAGCGAGAAAGAATGAGACAATACCCTTATCTTGGTGACTCATTCACTTATTCGGTCACTTACCAAATCAAATATCCACTACGTGTAGAGAGTACTGTGCTGAAAACCGCACAGAACACGGAGATGTACCCCCATTCGCAGGGAGGTTAGATACCAGAGAGGGAGACAAGATGTAGATTACCTTACGGCAGTTCCGCACCTGTCTTGTTAAACTGTTTACAGCTTCAGGGGAGAGAAGGGATCCAGAAATCGCTTGGATTCTCAGTGAAGTCTTCGCAGAGACGGAGGTGCAAAATAGGTGGACTGGAAGAAACAAAAAAATTAACCTCGTGGGTAGATATGAAACGGAGCAGAGGTGCACAGATATTTAGACCCCGTTCTTTCTTGAAACGTCTAGAAAGTGAAACTGAAGCCAAATTACGGAGGGCCTGGAGTGTCAGTCTTAGGAGCTTGGCCGTACGGGGTTGACAGCGGGTGCCACGGACGGCTCGGAAGAGGGCAAGGGCATAACCCAAGAGCCCTGGGAGGTGTAGGAGAGGTCGCAGCGAGGGAGGTAGAAAGGCATGCGATTCTCCGAAGCAGTCACCGTAACCCAGGTGTAAACTCATAAACGGTAGACGCGGAGTAAGGGCGACACAGACGGCAGGGAGGAGTACGAGGGACACTAGAAAGGAAAACGGTCGGGGCTTCACCAGGGATTGGATGCATTCCTTTCTCCCTCTAACAGAGGTTATCAGTAACCGGGCTAGTCGCTGGGAATCAAGAGTAAGCAAAACAGGCGTGATCTCTTCTTCCTCACGGGCCACGGGGTAAACTTACCTACCTGAAACTGGATGCGAAAGGCGATGACGGCCATAAGCGAGAGGTGCGTGGTGTCACGTGAGCTACGGTAGGGAGACGAGATGAGTTGAGTAGGTAAAGGGACGCTTTCTTGACCAAGTGACACCTGAGAAGAGATGAGAAGGGTGAGGCGGCATCAGTCAGCTGCAAACTAAACAGAGGGACACTTCCTGCAGAGGGGCAGCACGGGCAATGCGCCGTTGTAAGTATGCAGGCCTGAGAGGAGGCCACTGTGGGCAGGATGATTGAGAATGAAAGGAAGGAGCTGCAAGACGAGGCCGCAGAGATCACGCTCCACCCTGCCCAGGGGATGCCCTGCCCTGCGGACTAGCACACCCAGAGAGAGAGTACCAGTGCACAGCCAGATGACAAGCCTGCTCGACGATGCAAGCCAACGCTGCTTCTTTCACCAAGAAAGTCTTGCCTGGTAAACTAAACAGCGTATCCATAGAGCGGACACGTGATTTACATTCGGAAGCAGGCGCCCCACCTTACGGAACGGCGACGGTTCTCAGGGGGGCCGGGCAGGAGCCGCTCCGCACGTCTGTCCCAGGGACCCACCCGCCTGCGGGACCTCCGGCCGCCTCGCAGGAAGCTACGACGACCAGTCCCACGGCTACCTGTGCAGCGAGGTGTACTCCGCGGATGCGTGCCACACACACTTCAAGAGGGAGGGCGGCCTGAGTGGCAAGGGGAGAGGCCGGCCTGCCGCGCAGACCAAGAAGGCGCCCTTCGGCCTGGGCCTAGGTGCTTGCGCCGCCCCCCTGGGCCTACCGGGCTCTGAGGGCCCTGCCCTGGACCCCCAGCCCCCCACCCACGCCCTTGGTTCAGTCACAGCAGAGGTGGCCACACCCACACCCTCTGTGACCTCCGCGTTCCACCCTCCTGCAGCCCCGCCCGCCCCCTTCCGCTGGTTGCCCTGGGCTACCGAAGCTGCATCCTGGGGCCAGGGGGTTCCCAGGAGGCCAAGGGAAGACACGATGGCCTTCAATGAGTCGCAGAGGCCTTACGTGGCCTTGTGTGGTTGGGCTCACCTCTTACGTTTCAGTGAACTCGGCGAGAGGACAGGGACCTGCAGCCTCACAGTTGGGCTCCACGGTAAGGTGTGCGGGACAGACCTCAAACTGACCCACGGCATGGAGCAACACCCGCCATCGAGAGGTCTACAAGAGAGCCGCTGCAGCTAGCCCACAGGTCCGAGAAAACTAGATTCTTCTTTATGTAAGTGAGTTTTGGGGAGATTTGTTGCAAAGCATTATCACAGCGAGAGCCGACTAGTACAACATTCTCCAAATCACTGCCATGTCCACGGCTGCCACCGTGCCTACGTGTAAGGCAACTGTGTCCTCGAACTTTGAGAACTCCTGAATGAATTCTCGGTGCCTCTCCAACACAATGTACGTGGCTAAGGTGTCCCCAGATAACTTCACTAACGTACCACCGAGACCGCCCTAAGCTTTCATTAAACGCAATGCAACGCTCTTTCTATTCGTTTTCTGTTTCTACGTAGGTAAAATGCTTTCCGTCAATCTAAAAGGATGGAAAATTGGCACAAAACACTCTGTGCATAGTTTTTTTTCACAAAGGAAAATCACAAACGAAACAGGCATTTCACCGGGTGTAGAGCACTAACGCCCCCTAGTGCCTCTAAATGCCAAGTGAACAGAGGCGCTTAATTAAATATCGAATCCCAGCTCTCTCCGCTTGAGAGGGAGAGCAAGCCATTCTCAAGTGGAGGAGGGATGTTTCCAGCAGCTATCTGCAACATTCTCTGGACCTGGCCACTGTGTAGCTACAAAGAAACCTTTTGTCTGAGGAAACTAACTAAAGAAACTTGGAAGTGGAAAAAG
Source organism: Leucopleurus acutus (assembly GCF_964270905.1). NCBI lineage: Eukaryota > Metazoa > Chordata > Mammalia > Artiodactyla > Delphinidae > Leucopleurus > Leucopleurus acutus. The sequence goes on along the minus strand of NC_139143.1, from coordinate 31,795,554 downwards.
CGAGAAAGAATGAGACAATACCCTTATCTTGGTGACTCATTCACTTATTCGGTCACTTACCAAATCAAATATTCACTACGTGTAGAGAGTACTGTGCTGAAAACCGCACAGAACACGGAGACGTACCCCCATTCGCAGGGAGGTTAGATACCAGAGAGGGAGACAAGATGTAGATTACCTTACGGCAGTTCCGCACCTGTCTTGTTAAACTGTTTACAGCTTCAGGGGAGAGAAGGGATCCAGAAATCGCTTGGATTCTCAGTGAAGTCTTCGCAGAGACGGAGGTGCAAAATAGGTGGACTGGAAGAAACAAAAAAATTAACCTCGTGGGTAGATATGAAACGGAGCAGAGGTGCACAGATATTTAGACCCCGTTCTTTCTTGAAACGTCTAGAAAGTGAAACTGAAGCCAAATTACGGAGGGCCTGGAGTGTCAGTCTTAGGAGCTTGGCCGTACGGGGTTGACAGCGGGTGCCACGGACGGCTCGGAAGAGGGCAAGGGCATAACCCAAGAGCCCTGGGAGGTGTAGGAGAGGTCGCAGCGAGGGAGGTAGAAAGGCATGCGATTCTCCGAAGCAGTCACCGTAACCCAGGTGTAAACTCATAAACGGTAGACGCGGAGTAAGGGCGACACAGACGGCAGGGAGGAGTACGAGGGACACTAGAAAGGAAAACGGTCGGGGCTTCACCAGGGATTGGGTGCATTCCTTTCTCCCTCTAACAGAGGTTATCAGTAACCGGGCTAGTCGCTGGGAATCAAGAGTAAGCAAAACAGGCGTGATCTCTTCTTCCTCACGGACCACGGGGTAAACTTACCTACCTGAAACTGGATGCGAAAGGCAATGACGGCCATAAGCGAGAGGTGCGTGGTGTCACGTGAGCTACGGTAGGGAGACGAGATGAGTTGAGTAGGTAAGGGGACGCTTTCTTGACCAAGTGACACCTGAGAAGACATGAGAAGGGTGAGGCGGCATCAGTCAGCTGCAAACTAAACAGAGGGACACTTCCTGCAGAGGGGCAGCACGGGCAATGCGCCGTTGTAAGTATGCAGGCCTGAGAGGAGGCCACTGTGGGCAGGATGATTGAGAATGAAAGGAAGGAGCTGCAAGACGAGGCCGCAGAGATCACGCTCCACCCTGCCCAGGGGATGCCCTGCCCTGCGGACTAGCACACCCAGAGAGAGAGTACCAGTGCACAGCCAGATGACAAGCCTGCTCGACGATGCAAGCCAACGCTGCTTCTTTCACCAAGAAAGTCTTGCCTGGTAAACTAAACAGCGTATCCATAGAGCGGACACGTGATTTACATTCTGAAGCAGGCGCACCGCCTTATGGAATGGCGACGGTTCTCAGGGGGGCCGGGCAGGAGCCGCTCCGCGCATCTGTCCCAGGGACCCACCCGCCTGCGGGACCTCCGGCCGCCTCGCAGGAAGCTACGACGCCCAGTCCCACGGCTACCTGTGCAGCGAGGTGTACTCCGCGGACGCGTGCCACACACACTTCAAGTGGGAGGGCGGCCTGAGTGGCAAGGCGAGAGGCCGGCCTGCCGCGCAGACCAAGAAGGCGCTCTTCGGCCTGGGCCTAGGTGCTTGAGCCGCCCCCCTGGGCCTACCGGGCTCTGAGGGCCCTGCCCTGGACCCCCAGCCCCCCACCCACGCCCTTGGTTCAGTCACAGCAGAGGTGGCCACACCCACACCCTCTGTGACCTCCGCGTTCCACCCTCCTGCAGCCCCGCCCGCCCCCCTCCGCCGGTTGCCCTGGGCTACCGAAGCTGCATCCTGGGTCCAGGGGGTTCCCAGGAGGCCAAGGGAAAACACGATGGCCTTCAATGAGTCGCAGAGGCCTTACGTGGCCTTGTGTGGTTGGGCTCACCTCTTACGTTTCAGTGAACTCTGCGAGAGGACAGGGAGCTGCAGCCTCACAGTTGGGCTCCACGGTAAGGTGTGCGGGACAGACCTCAAACTGACCCACGGCATGGAACAACACCCGCCATCGAGAGGTCTACAAGAGAGCCGCTGCAGCTAGCCCACAGGTCCGAGAAAACTAGATTCTTCTTTATGTAAGTGAGTTTTGGGGAGATTTGTTGCAAAGCATTATCACAGCGAGAGCCGACGAGTACAACATTCTCCAAATCACTGCCATGTCCACGGCTGCCACCGTGCCTACGTGTAAGGCAACTGTGTCCTCGAACTTTGAGAACTCCTGAATGAATTCTCGGTGCCTCTCCAACACAATTTACGTGGCTAAGGTGTCCCCAGATAACTTCACTAACGTACCACCGCGACCGCCCTAAGCTTTCATTAAACGCAATGCAACGCTCTTTCTATTCGTTTTCTGTTTCTACGTAGGTAAAATGCTTTCCGTCAATCTAAAAGGATGGAAAATTGGCACAAAACACTCTGTGCATAGTTGTTTTTCACAAAGGAAAATCACAAACGAAACAGGCATTTCACCGGGTGTAGAGCACTAACGCCCCCTAGTGCCTCTAAATGCCAAGTGAACAGAGGCGCTTAATTAAATATCGAATCCCAGCTCTCTCCACTTGAGAGGGAGAGCAAGCCATTCTCAAGTGGAGGAGGGATGTTTTCAGCAGCTATCTGCAACATTCTCTGGACCTGGCCACTGTGTAGCTACAAAGAAACCTTTTGTCTGAGGAAACTAACTAAAGAAACTTGGAAGTGGAAAAAGCGAGAAAGAATGAGACAATACCCTTATCTTGGAGACTCATTCACTTATTCGGTCAATTACAAAATCAAATATCCACTACGTGTAGAGAGTACTGTGCTGAAAACCGCACAGGACACGGAGACGTACCCCCATTCGCAGGGAGGTTAGATACCAGAGAGGGAGACAAGATGTAGATTACCTTACGGCAGTTCCGCACCTGTCTTGTTAAACTGTTTACAGCTTCAGGGGAGAGAAGGGATCCAGAAATCGCTTGGATTCTCAGTGAAGTCTTCGCAGAGACGGAGGTGCAAAATAGGTGGACTGGAAGAAACAAAAAAATTAACCTCGTGGGTAGATATGAAACGGAGCAGAGGTGCACAGATATTTAGACCCCGTTTTTTCTTGAAACGTCTAGAAAGTGAAACTGAAGCCAAATTACGGAGGGCCTGGAGTGTCAGTCTTAGGAGCTTGGCCGTACGGGGTTGACAGCGGGTGCCACGGACGGCTCGGAAGAGGGCAAGGGCATAACCCAAGAGCCCTGGGAGGTGTAGGAGAGGTCGCAGCGAGGGAGGTAGAAAGGCATGCGATTCTCCGAAGCAGTCACCGTAACCCAGGTGTAAACTCATAAACGGTAGACGCGGAGTAAGGGCGACACAGACGGCAGGGAGGAGTACGAGGGACACTAGAAAGGAAAACGGTCGGGGCTTCACCAGGGATTGGGTGCATTCCTTTCTCCCTCTAACAGAGGTTATCAGTAACCGGGCTAGTCGCTGGGAATCAAGAGTAAGCAAAACAGGCGTGATCTCTTCTTCCTCACGGACCACGGGGTAAACTTACCTACCTGAAAGTGGATGCGAAAGGCGATGACGGCCATAAGCGAGAGGTGCGTGGTGTCACGTGAGCTACGGTAGGGAGACGAGATGAGTTGAGTAGGTAAGGGGACGCTTTCTTGACCAAGTGACACCTGAGAAGACATGAGAAGGGTGAGGCGGCATCAGTCAGCTGCAAACTAAACAGAGGGACACTTCCTGCAGAGGGGCAGCACGGGCAATGCACCGTTGTAAGTATGCAGGCCTGAGAGGAGGCCACTGTGGGCAGGATGATTGAGAATGAAAGGAAGGAGCTGCAAGATGAGGCCGCAGAGATCATGCTCCACCCTGCCCAGGGGATACCCTGCCCTGCGGACTAGCACATCCAGAGAGAGAGTACCAGTGCACAGCCAGATGACAAGCCTGCTCGAGGATGCAAGCCAACGCTGCTTCTTTCACCAAGAAAGTCTTGCCTGGTAAACTAAACAGTGTATCCATAGAGCGGACACGTGATTTACATTCTGAAGCAGGCGCCCCGCCTTACGGAACGGCGACGGTTCTCAGGGGGGCCGGGCAGGAGACGCTCCGCGCGTCTGACCCAGGGACCCACCCGCCTGCGGGACCTCCGGCCGCCTCGCAGGAAGCTACGACGCCCAGTCCCACGGCTACCTGTGCAGCGAGGTGTACTCCGCAGACGCGTGCCACACACACTTCAAGTGGGAGGGCGGCCTGAGTGGCAAGGCGAGAGGCCGGCCTGCTGCGCAGACCAAGAAGGTGCTCTTCGGCCTGGGCCTAGGTGCTTGCGCCGCCCCCTGGGCCTACCGGGCTCTGAGGGCCCTGCCCTGGACCCCCTGCCCCCCACCCCCCTTGGTTCAGTCACATCAGAGGTGGCCACACCCACACCCTCTGTGACCTCCGCGTTCCACCCTCCTGCAGCCCCGCCCGCCCCCCTCCGCCGGTTGCCCTGGGCTACCGAAGCTGCATCCTGGGGCCAGGGGGTTCCCAGGAGGCCAAGGGAAGACACGATGGCCTTCAATGAGTCGCAGAGGCCTTACGTGGCCTTGTGTGGTTGGGCTCACCTCTTACGTTTCAGTGAACTCTGCGAGAGGACAGGGACCTGCAGCCTCACAGTTGGGCTCCACGGTAAGGTGTGCGGGACAGACCTCAAACTGACCCACGGCATGGAACAACACCCGCCATCGAGAGGTCTACAAGAGAGCCGCTGCAGCTAGCCCACAGGTCCGAGAAAACTAGATTCTTCTTTATGTAAGTGAGTTTTGGGGAGATTTGTTGCAAAGCATTATCACAGCGAGAGCCGACGAGTACAACATTCTCCAAATCACTGCCATGTCCACGGCTGCCACCGTGCCTACGTGTAAGGCAACTGTGTCCTCGAACTTTGAGAACTCCTGAATGAATTCTCGGTGCCTCTCCAACACAATGTACGTGGCTAAGGTGTCCCCAGATAACTTCACTAACGTACCACCGAGACCGCCCTAAGCTTTCATTAAACGCAATGCGACGCTCTTTCTATTCGTTTTCTGTTTCTACGTAGGTAAAATGCTTTCCGTCAATCTAAAAGGATGGAAAATTGGCACAAAACACTCTGTGCATAGTTGTTTTTCACAAAGGAAAATCACAAACGAAACAGGCATTTCACCGGGTGTAGAGCACTAACGCCCCCTAGTGCCTCTAAATGCCAAGTGAACAGAGGCGCTTAATTAAATATCGAATCCCAGCTCTCTCCGCTTGAGAGGGAGAGCAAGCCATTCTCAAGTGGAGGAGGGATGTTTTCAGCAGCTATCTGCGACATTCTCTGGACCTGGCCACTGTGTAGCTACAAAGAAACCTTTTGTCTGAGGAAACTAACTAAAGAAACTTGGAAGTGGAAAAAGCGAGAAAGAATGAGACAATACCCTTATCTTGGTGACTCATTCACTTATTCGGTCACTTACCAAATCAAATATCCACTACGTGTAGAGAGTACTGTGCTGAAAACCGCACAGGACACGGAGACGTACCCCCATTCGCAGGGAGGTTAGATACCAGAGAGGGAGACAAGATGTAGATTACCTTACGGCAGTTCCGCACCTGTCTTGTTAAACTGTTTACAGCTTCAGGGGAGAGAAGGGATCCAGAAATCGCTTGGATTCTCAGTGAAGTCTTCGCAGAGACGGAGGTGCAAAATAGGTGGACTGGAAGAAACAAAAAAATTAACCTCGTGGGTAGATATGAAACGGAGCAGAGGTGCACAGATATTTAGACCCCGTTCTTTCTTGAAACGTCTAGAAAGTGAAACTGAAGCCAAATTACGGAGGGCCTGGAGTGTCAGTCTTAGGAGCTTGGCCGTACGGGGTTGACAGCGGGTGCCACGGACGGCTCGGAAGAGGGCAAGGGCATAACCCAAGAGCCCTGGGAGGTGTAGGAGAGGTCGCAGCGAGGGAGGTAGAAAGGCATGCGATTCTCCGAAGCAGTCACCGTAACCCAGGTGTAAACTCATAAACGGTAGACGCGGAGTAAGGGCGACACAGACGGCAGGGAGGAGTACGAGGGACACTAGAAAGGAAAACGGTCGGGGCTTCACCAGGGATTGGGTGCATTCCTTTCTCCCTCTAACAGAGGTTATCAGTAACCGGGCTAGTCGCTGGGAATCAAGAGTAAGCAAAACAGGCGTGATCTCTTCTTCCTCACGGGCCACGGGGTAAACTTACCTACCTGAAACTGGATGCGAAAGGCGATGACGGCCATAAGCGAGAGGTGCGTGGTGTCACGTGAGCTACGGTAGGGAGACGAGATGAGTTGAGTAGGTAAGGGGACGCTTTCTTGACCAAGTGACACCTGAGAAGACATGAGAAGGGTGAGGCGGCATCAGTCAGCTGCAAACTAAACAGAGGGACACTTCCTGCAGAGGGGCAGCACGGGCAATGCGCCGTTGTAAGTATGCAGGCCTGAGAGGAGGCCACTGTGGGCAGGATGATTGAGAATGAAAGGAAGGAGCTGCAAGACGAGGCCGCAGAGATCACGCTCCACCCTGCCCAGGGGATGCCCTGCCCTGCGGACTAGCACACCCAGAGAGAGAGTACCAGTGCACAGCCAGATGACAAGCCTGCTCGACGATGCAAGCCAACGCTGCTTCTTTCACCAAGAAAGTCTTGCCTGGTAAACTAAACAGCGTATCCATAGAGCGGACACGTGATTTACATTCTGAAGCAGGCGCCCCGCCTTACGGAACGGCGACGGTTCTCAGGGGGGCCGGGCAGGAGCCGCTCCGCACGTCTGTCCCAGGGACCCACCCGCCTGCGGGACCTCCGGCCGCCTCGCAGGAAGCTACGACGCCCAGTCCCACGGCTACCTGTGCAGCGAGGTGTACTCCGCGGACGCGTGCCACACACACTTCAAGTGGTTGGGCGGCCTGAGTGGCAAGGCGAGAGGCCTGCCTGCCGCGCAGACCAAGAAGGCGCTCTTCGGCCTGGGCCTAGGTGCTTGCGCCGCCCCCCTGGGCCTACCGGGCTCTGAGGGCCCTGCCCTGGACCCCCAGCCCCCCACCCACGCCCTTGGTTCAGTCACAGTAGAGGTGGCCACACCCACACCCTCTGTGACCTCTGCGTTCCACCCTCCTGCAGCCCCGCCCGCCCCCCTCCGCCGGTTGCCCTGGGCTACCGAAGCTGCATCCTGGGGCCAGGGGGTTCCCAGGAGGCCAAGGGAAGACACGATGGCCTTCAATGAGTCGCAGAGGCCTTACGTGGCCTTGTGTGGTTGGGCTCACCTCTTACGTTTCAGTGAACTCTGCGAGAGGACAGGGACCTGCAGCCTCACAGTTGGGCTCCACGGTAAGGTGTGCGGGACAGACCTCAAACTGACCCACGGCATGGAGCAACACCCGCCATCGAGAGGTCTACAAGAGAGCCGCTGCAGCTAGCCCACAGGTCCGAGAAAACTAGATTCTTCTTTATGTAAGTGAGTTTTGGGGAGATTTGTTGCAAAGCATTATCACAGCAAGAGCCGACTAGTACAACATTCTCCAAATCACTGCCATGTCCACGGCTGCCACCGTGCCTACGTGTAAGGCAACTGTGTCCTCGAACTTTGAGAACTCCTGAATGAATTCTCGGTGCCTCTCCAACACAATGTACGTGGCTAAGGTGTCCCCAGATAACTTCACTAACGTACCACCGAGACCGCCCTAAGCTTTCATTAAACGCAATGCAACGCTCTTTCTATTCGTTTTCTGTTTCTACGTAGGTAAAATGCTTTCCGTCAATCTAAAAGGATGGAAAATTGGCACAAAACACTCTGTGCATAGTTGTTTTTCACAAAGGAAAATCACAAACGAAACAGGCATTTCACCGGGTGTAGAGCACTAACGCCCCCTAGTGCCTCTAAATGCCAAGTGAACAGAGGCGCTTAATTAAATATCGAATCCCAGCTCTCTCCGCTTGAGAGGGAGAGCAAGCCATTCTCAAGTGGAGGAGGGATGTTTTCAGCAGCTATCTGCAACATTCTCTGGACCTGGCCACTGTGTAGCTACAAAGAAACCTTTTGTCTGAGGAAACTAACTAAAGAAACTTGGAAGTGGAAAAAGCGAGAAAGAATGAGACAATACCCTTATCTTGGTGACTCATTCACTTATTCGGTCACTTACCAAATCAAATATCCACTACGTGTAGAGAGTACTGTGCTGAAAACCGCACAGAACACGGAGACGTACCCCCATTCGCAGGGAGGTTAGATACCAGAGAGGGAGACAAGATGTAGATTACCTTACGGCAGTTCCGCACCTGTCTTGTTAAACTGTTTACAGCTTCAGGGGAGAGAAGGGATCCAGAAATCGCTTGGATTCTCAGTGAAGTCTTCGCAGAGACGGAGGTGCAAAATAGGTGGACTGGAAGAAACAAAAAAATTAACCTCGTGGGTAGATATGAAACGGAGCAGAGGTGCCCAGATATTTAGACCCCGTTCTTTCTTGAAACGTCTAGAAAGTGAAACTGAAGCCAAATTACGGAGGGCCTGGAGTGTCAGTCTTAGGAGCTTGGCCGTACGGGGTTGACAGCGGGTGCCACGGACGGCTCGGAAGAGGGCAAGGGCATAACCCAAGAGCCCTGGGAGGTGTAGGAGAGGTCGCAGCGAGGGAGGTAGAAAGGCATGCGATTCTCCGAAGCAGTCACCGTAACCCAGGTGTAAACTCATAAACGGTAGACGCGGAGTAAGGGCGACACAGACGGCAGGGAGGAGTACGAGGGACACTAGAAAGGAAAACGGTCGGGGCTTCACCAGGGATTGGGTGCATTCCTTTCTCCCTCTAACAGAGGTTATCAGTAACCGGGCTAGTCGCTGGGAATCAAGAGTAAGCAAAACAGGCGTGATCTCTTCTTCCTCACGGACCACGGGGTAAACTTACCTACCTGAAACTGGATGCGAAAGGCGATGACGGCCATAAGCGAGAGGTGCGTGGTGTCACGTGAGCTACGGTAGGGAGACGAGATGAGTTGAGTAGGTAAGGGGACGCTTTCTTGACCAAGTGACACCTGAGAAGAGATGAGAAGGGTGAGGCGGCATCAGTCAGCTGCAAACTAAACAGAGGGACACTTCCTGCAGAGGGGCAGCACGGGCAATGCGCCGTTGTAAGTATGCAGGCCTGAGAGGAGGCCACTGTGGGCAGGATGATTGAGAATGAAAGGAAGGAGCTGCAAGATGAGGCCGCAGAGATCACGCTCCACCCTGCCGAGGGGATGCCCTGCCCTGCGGACTAGCACACCCAGAGAGAGAGTACCAGTGCACAGCCAGATGACAAGCCTGCTCGACGATGCAAGCCAACGTTGCTTCTTTCACCAAGAAAGTCTTGCCTGGTAAACTAAACAGCGTATCCATAGAGCGGACACGTGATTTTCATTCTGAAGCAGGCGCCCCGCCTTACGGAACGGCGACGGTTCTCAGGGGGGCCGGGCAGGAGCCGCTCCGCGCGTCTGTCCCAGGGACCCACCCGCCTGTGGGACCTCCGGCCGCCTCGCAGGAAGCTACGACGCCCAGTCCCACGGCTACCTGTGCAGCGAGGTGTACTCCGCGGACGCGTGCCACACACACTTCAAGAGGGAGGGCGGCCTGAGTGGCAAGGCGAGAGGCTGGCCTGCCGCGCAGACCAAGAAGGCGCTCTTCGGCCTGGGCCTAGGTGCTTGCGCCGCCCCCCTGGGCCTACCGGGCTCTGAGGGCCCTGCCCTGGACCCCCAGCCCCCCACCCACGCCCTTGGTTCAGTCACAGCAGAGGTGGCCACACCCACACCCTCTGTGACCTCCGCGTTCCACCCTCCTGCAGCCCCGCCCGCCCCCCTCCGCCGGTTGCCCTGGGCTACCGAAGCTGCATCCTGGGGCCAGGGGGTTCCCAGGAGGCCAAGGGAAGACACGATGGCCTTCAATGAGTCGCAGAGGCCTTACGTGGCCTTGTGTGGTTGGGCTCACCTCTTACGTTTCAGTGAACTCTGCGAGAGGACAGGGACCTGCAGCCTCACAGTTGGGCTCCACGGTAAGGTGTGCGGGACAGACCTCAAACTGACCCACGGCATGGAGCAACACCCGCCATCGAGAGGTCTACAAGAGAGCCGCTGCAGCTAGCCCACAGGTCCGAGAAAACTAGATTCTTCTTTATGTAAGTGAGTTTTGGGGAGATTTGTTGCAAAGCATTATCACAGCGAGAGCCGACTAGTACAACATTCTCCAAATCACTGCCATGTCCACGGCTGCCACCGTGCCTACGTGTAAGGCAACTGTGTCCTCGAACTTTGAGAACTCCTGAATGAATTCTCGGTGCCTCTCCAACACAATGTACGTGGCTAAGGTGTCCCCAGATAACTTCACTAACGTACCACCGAGACCGCCCTAAGCTTTCAGTAAACGCAATGCAACGCTCTTTCTATTCGTTTTCTGTTTCTACGTAGGTAAAATGCTTTCCGTCAATCTAAAAGGATGGAAAATTGGCACAAAACACTCTGTGCATAGTTGTTTTTCACAAAGGAAAATCACAAAAGAAACAGGCATTTCACCGGGTGTAGAGCACTAACGCCCCCTAGTGCCTCTAAATGCCAAGTGAACAGAGGCGCTTAATTAAATATCGAATCCCAGCTCTCTCCGCTTGAGAGGGAGAGCAAGCCATTCTCAAGTGGAGGAGGGATGTTTTCAGCAGCTATCTGCAACATTCTCTGGACCTGGCCACTGTGTAGCTACAAAGAAACCTTTTGTCTGAGGAAACTAACTAAAGAAACTTGGAAGTGGAAAAAGCGAGAAAGAATGAGACAATACCCTTATCTTGGTGACTCATTCACTTATTCGGTCACTTACCAAATCAAATATCCACTACGTGTAGAGAGTACTGTGCTGAAAACCGCACAGGACACGGAGACGTACCCCCATTCGCAGGGAGGTTAGATACCAGAGAGGGAGACAAGATGTAGATTACCTTACGGCAGTTCCGCACCTGTCTTGTTAAACTGTTTACAGCTTCAGGGGAGAGAAGGGATCCAGAAATCGCTTGGATTCTCAGTGAAGTCTTCGCAGAGACGGAGGTGCAAAATAGGTGGACTGGAAGAAACAAAAAAATTAACCTCGTGGGTAGATATGAAACGGAGCAGAGGTGCACAGATATTTAGACCCCGTTCTTTCTTGAAACGTCTAGAAAGTGAAACTGAAGCCAAATTACGGAGGGCCTGGAGTGTCAGTCTTAGGAGCTTGGCCGTACGGGGTTGACAGCGGGTGCCACGGACGGCTCGGAAGAGGGCAAGGGCATAACCCAAGAGCCCTGGGAGGTGTAGGAGAGGTCGCAGCGAGGGAGGTAGAAAGGCATGCGATTCTCCGAAGCAGTCACCGTAACCCAGGTGTAAACTCATAAACGGTAGACGCGGAGTAAGGGCGACACAGACGGCAGGGAGGAGTACGAGGGACACTAGAAAGGAAAACGGTCGGGGCTTCACCAGGGATTGGGTGCATTCCTTTCTCCCTCTAACAGAGGTTATCAGTAACCGGGCTAGTCGCTGGGAATCAAGAGTAAGCAAAACAGGCGTGATCTCTTCTTCCTCACGGACCACGGGGTAAACTTACCTACCTGAAAGTGGATGCGAAAGGCGATGACGGCCATAAGCGAGAGGTGCGTGGTGTCACGTGAGCTACGGTAGGGAGACGAGATGAGTTGAGTAGGTAAGGGGACGCTTTCTTGACCAAGTGACACCTGAGAAGAGATGAGAAGGGTGAGGCGGCATCAGTCAGCTGCAAACTAAACAGAGGGACACTTCCTGCAGAGGGGCAGCACGGGCAATGCGCCGTTGTAAGTATGCAGGCCTGAGAGGAGGCCACTGTGGGCAGGATGATTGAGAATGAAAGGAAGGAGCTGCAAGACGAGGCCGCAGAGATCACGCTCCACCCTGCCCAGGGGATGCCCTGCCCTGCGGACTAGCACACCCAGAGAGAGAGTACCAGTGCACAGCCAGATGACAAGCCTGCTCGACGATGCAAGCCAACGCTGCTTCTTTCACCAAGAAAGTCTTGCCTGGTAAACTAAACAGCGTATCCATAGAGCGGACACGTGATTTACATTCTGAAGCAGGCGCCCCGCCTTACGGAACGGCGACGGTTCTCAGGGGGGCCGGGCAGGAGCCGCTCCGCGCGTCTGTCCCAGGGACCCACCCGCCTGCGGGACCTCCGGCCGCCTCGCAGGAAGCTACGACGCCCAGTCCCACGGCTACCTGTGCAGCGAGGTGTACTCCGCGGACGCGTGCCACACACACTTCAAGAGGGAGGGCGGCCTGAGTGGCAAGGCGAGAGGCCGGCCTGCCGCGCAGACCAAGAAGGCGCTCTTCGGCCTGGGCCTAGGTGCTTGCGCCGCCCCCCTGGGCCTACCGGGCTCTGAGGGCCCTGCCCTGGACCCCCAGCCCCCCACCCACGCCCTTGGTTCAGTCACAGTAGAGGTGGCCACACCCACACCCTCTGTGACCTCCGCGTTCCACCCTCCTGCAGCCCCACCCGCCCCCCTCTGCCGGTTGCCCTGGGCTACCAAAGCTGCATCCTGGGGCCAGGGGGTTCCCAGGAGGCCAAGGGAAGACACGATGGCCTTCAATGAGTCGCAGAGGCCTTACGTGGCCTTGTGTGGTTGGGCTCACCTCTTACGTTTCAGTGAACTCTGCGAGAGGACAGGGAGCTGCAGCCTCACAGTTGGGCTCCACGGTAAGGTGTGCGGGACAGACCTCAAACTGACCCACGGCATGGAACAACACCCGCCATCGAGAGGTCTACAAGAGAGCCGCTGCAGCTAGCCCACAGGTCCGAGAAAACTAGATTCTTCTTTATGTAAGTGAGTTTTGGGGAGATTTGTTGCAAAGCATTATCACAGCGAGAGCCGACTAGTACAACATTCTCCAAATCACTGCCATGTCCACGGCTGCCACCGTGCCTACGTGTAAGGCAACAGTGTCCTCGAACTTTGAGAACTCCTGAATGAATTCTCGGTGCCTCTCCAACACAATGTACGTGGCTAAGGTGTCCCCAGATAACTTCACTAACGTACCACCGAGACCGCCCTAAGCTTTCATTAAACGCAATATGACGCTCTTTCTATTCGTTTTCTGTTTCTACGTAGGTAAAATGCTTTCCGTCAATCTAAAAGGATGGAAAATTGGCACAAAACACTCTGTGCATAGTTGTTTTTCACAAAGGAAAATCACAAAAGAAACAGGCATTTCACCGGGTGTAGAGCACTAACGCCCCCTAGTGCCTCTAAATGCCAAGTGAACAGAGGCGCTTAATTAAATATCGAATCCCAGCTCTCTCCGCTTGAGAGGGAGAGCAAGCCATTCTCAAGTGGAGGAGGGATGTTTTCAGCAGCTATCTGCAACATTCTCTGGACCTGGCCACTGTGTAGCTACAAAGAAACCTTTTGTCTGAGGAAACTAACTAAAGAAACTTGGAAGTGGAAAAAGCGAGAAAGAATGAGACAATACCCTTATCTTGGTGACTCATTCACTTATTCGGTCACTTACCAAATCAAATATCCACTACGTGTAGAGAGTACTGTGCTGAAAACCGCACAGGACACGGAGACGTACCCCCATTCGCAGGGAGGTTAGATACCAGAGAGGGAGACAAGATGTAGATTACCTTACGGCAGTTCCGCACCTGTCTTGTTAAACTGTTTACAGCTTCAGGGGAGAGAAGGGATCCAGAAATCGCTTGGATTCTCAGTGAAGTCTTCGCAGAGACGGAGGTGCAAAATAGGTGGACTGGAAGAAACAAAAAAATTAACCTCGTGGGTAGATATGAAACGGAGCAGAGGTGCACAGATATTTAGACCCCGTTCTTTCTTGAAACGTCTAGAAAGTGAAACTGAAGCCAAATTACGGAGGGCCTGGAGTGTCAGTCTTAGGAGCTTGGCCGTACGGGGTTGACAGCGGGTGCCACGGACGGCTCGGAAGAGGGCAAGGGCATAACCCAAGAGCCCTGGGAGGTGTAGGAGAGGTCGCAGCGAGGGAGGTAGAAAGGCATGCGATTCTCCGAAGCAGTCACCATAACCCAGGTGTAAACTCATAAACGGTAGACGCGGAGTAAGGGCGACACAGACGGCAGGGAGGAGTACGAGGGACACTAGAAAGGAAAACGGTCGGGGCTTCACCAGGGATTGGGTGCATTCCTTTCTCCCTCTAACAGAGGTTATCAGTAACCGGGCTAGTCGCTGGGAATCAAGAGTAAGCAAAACAGGCGTGATCTCTTCTTCCTCACGGACCACGGGGTAAACTTACCTACCTGAAACTGAATGCGAAAGGCGATGACGGCCATAAGCGAGAGGTGCATGGTGTCACGTGAGCTACGGTAGGGAGACGAGATGAGTTGAGTAGGTAAGGGGACGCTTTCTTGACCAAGTGACACCTGAGAAGAGATGAGAAGGGTGAGGCGGCATCAGTCAGCTGCAAACTAAACAGAGGGACACTTCCTGCAGAGGGGCAGCACGGGCAATGCGCCGTTGTAAGTATGCAGGCCTGAGAGGAGGCCACTGTGGGCAGGATGATTGAGAATGAAAGGAAGGAGCTGCAAGACGAGGCCGCAGAGATCACGCTCCACCCTGCCCAGGGGATGCCCTGCCCTGCGGACTAGCACACCCAGAGAGAGAGTACCAGTGCACAGCCAGATGACAAGCCTGCTCGACGATGCAAGCCAACGCTGCTTCTTTCACCAAGAAAGTCTTGCCTGGTAAACTAAACAGCGTATCCATAGAGCGGACACGTGATTTACATTCTGAAGCAGGCGCCCCGCCTTACGGAACGGCGACGGTTCTCAGGGGGGCCGGGCAGGAGCCGCTCCGCGCGTCTGTCCCAGGGACCCACCCGCCTGCGGGACCTCCGGCCGCCTCGCAGGAAGCTACGACGCCCAGTCCCACGGCTACCTGTGCAGCGAGGTGTACTCCGCGGACGCGTGCCACACACACTTCAAGAGGGAGGGCGGCCTGAGTGGCAAGGCGAGAGGCCGGCCTGCCGCGCAGACCAAGAAGGCGCTCTTCGGCCTGGGCCTAGGTGCTTGCGCCGCCCCCCTGGGCCTACCGGGCTCTGAGGGCCCTGCCCTGGACCCCCAGCCCCCCACCCACGCCCTTGGTTCAGTCACAGTAGAGGTGGCCACACCCACACCCTCTGTGACCTCCGCGTTCCACCCTCCTGCAGCCCCACCCGCCCCCCTCCGCCGGTTGCCCTGGGCTACCAAAGCTGCATCCTGGGGCCAGGGGGTTCCCAGGAGGCCAAGGGAAGACACGATGGCCTTCAATGAGTCGCAGAGGCCTTACGTGGCCTTGTGTGGTTGGGCTCACCTCTTACGTTTCAGTGAACTCTGCGAGAGGACAGGGACCTGCAGCCTCACAGTTGGGCTCCACGGTAAGGTGTGCGGGACAGACCTCAAACTGACCCACGGCATGGAACAACACCCGCCATCGAGAGGTCTACAAGAGAGCCGCTGCAGCTAGCCCACAGGTCCGAGAAAACTAGATTCTTCTTTATGTAAGTGAGTTTTGGGGAGATTTGTTGCAAAGCATTATCACAGCGAGAGCCGACTAGTACAACATTCTCCAAATCACTGCCATGTCCACGGCTGCCACCGTGCCTACGTGTAAGGCAACAGTGTCCTCGAACTTTGAGAACTCCTGAATGAATTCTCGGTGCCTCTCCAACACAATGTACGTGGCTAAGGTGTCCCCAGATAACTTCACTAACGTACCACCGAGACCGCCCTAAGCTTTCAGTAAGCGCAATGCGACGCTCTTTCTATTCGTTTTCTGTTTCTACGTAGGTAAAATGCTTTCCGTCAATCTAAAAGGATGGAAAATTGGCACAAAACACTCTGTGCATAGTTGTTTTTCACAAAGGAAAATCACAAACGAAACAGGCATTTCACCGGGTGTAGAGCACTAACGCCCCCTAGTGCCTCTAAATGCCAAGTGAACAGAGGCGCTTAATTAAATATCGAATCCCAGCTCTCTCCGCTTGAGAGGGAGAGCAAGCCATTCTCAAGTGGAGGAGGGATGTTTTCAGCAGCTATCTGCAACATTCTCTGGACCTGGCCACTGTGTAGCTACAAAGAAACCTTTTGTCTGAGGAAACTAACTAAAGAAACTTGGAAGTGGAAAAAGCGAGAAAGAATGAGACAATACCCTTATCTTGGTGACTCATTCACTTATTCGGTCACTTACCAAATCAAATATCCACTACGTGTAGAGAGTACTGTGCTGAAAACCGCACAGAACACGGAGACGTACCCACATTCGCAGGGAGGTTAGATACCAGAGAGGGAGACAAGATGTAGATTACCTTACGGCAGTTCCGCACCTGTCTTGTTAAACTGTTTACAGCTTCAGGGGAGAGAAGGGATTCAGAAATCGCTTGGATTCTCAGTGAAGTCTTCGCAGAGACGGAGGTGCAAAATAGGTGGACTGGAAGAAACAAAAAAATTAACCTCGTGGGTAGATATGAAACGGAGCAGAGGTGCACAGATATTTAGACCCCGTTCTTTCTTGAAACGTCTAGAAAGTGAAACTGAAGCCAAATTACGGAGGGCCTGGAGTGTCAGTCTTAGGAGCTTGGCCGTACGGGGTGGACAGCGGGTGCCACGGACGGCTCGGAAGAGGGCAAGGGCATAACCCAAGAGCCCTGGGAGGTGTAGGAGAGGTCGCAGCGAGGGAGGTAGAAAGGCATGCGATTCTCCGAAGCAGTCACCGTAACCCAGGTGTAAACTCATAAACGGTAGACGCGGAGTAAGGGCGACACAGACGGCAGGGAGGAGTACGAGGGACACTAGAAAGGAAAACGGTCGGGGCTTCACCAGGGATTGGGTGCATTCCTTTCTCCCTCTAACAGAGGTTATCAGTAACCGGGCTAGTCGCTGGGAATCAAGAGTAAGCAAAACAGGCGTGATCTCTTCTTCCTCACGGACCACGGGGTAAACTTACCTACCTGAAACTGGATGCGAAAGGCGATGACGGCCATAAGCGAGAGGTGCGTGGTGTCACGTGAGCTACGGTAGGGAGACGAGATGAGTTGAGTAGGTAAGGGGACGCTTTCTTGACCAAGTGACACCTGAGAAGACATGAGAAGGGTGAGGCGGCATCAGTCAGCTGCAAACTAAACAGAGGGACACTTCCTGCAGAGGGACAGCACGGGCAATGCGCCGTTGTAAGTATGCAGGCCTGAGAGGAGGCCACTGTGGGCAGGATGATTGAGAATGAAAGGAAGGAGCTGCAAGACGAGGCCGCAGAGATCACGCTCCACCCTGCCCAGGGGATGCCCTGCCCTGCGGACTAGCACACCCAGAGAGAGAGTACCAGTGCACAGCCAGATGACAAGCCTGCTCGACGATGCAAGCCAACGCTGCTTCTTTCACCAAGAAAGTCTTGCCTGGTAAACTAAACAGCGTATCCATAGAGCGGACACGTGATTTACATTCTGAAGCAGGCGCCCCGCCTTACGGAACGGCGACGGTTCTCAGGGGGGCCGGGCAGGAGCCGCTCCGCGCGTCTGTCCCAGGGACCCACCCGCCTGTGGGACCTCCGGCCGCCTCGCAGGAAGCTACGACGCCCAGTCCCACGGCTACCTGTGCAGCGAGGTGTACTCCGCGGACGCGTGCCACACACACTTCAAGAGGGAGGGCGGCCTGAGTGGCAAGGCGAGAGGCCGGCCTGCCGCGCAGACCAAGAAGGCGCTCTTCGGCCTGGGCCTAGGTGCTTGCACCACCCCCCTGGGCCTACCGGGCTCTGAGGGCCCTGCCCTGGACCCCCAGCCCCCCACCCACGCCCTTGGTTCAGTCACAGTAGAGGTGGCCACACCCACACCCTCTGTGACCTCCGCGTTCCACCCTCCTGCAGCCTCGCCCGCCCCCCTCCGCCGGTTGCCCTGGGCTACCGAAGCTGCATCCTGGGGCCAGGGGGTTCCCAGGAGGCCAAGGGAAGACACGATGGCCTTCAATGAGTCGCAGAGGCCTTACGTGGCCTTGTGTGGTTGGGCTCACCTCTTACGTTTCAGTGAACTCTGCGAGAGGACAGGGACCTGCAGCCTCACAGTTGGGCTCCACGGTAAGGTGTGCGGGACAGACCTCAAACTGACCCACGGCATGGAACAACACCCGCCATCGAGAGGTCTACAAGAGAGCCGCTGCAGCTAGCCCACAGGTCCGAGAAAACTAGATTCTTCTTTATGTAAGTGAGTTTTGGGGAGATTTGTTGCAAAGCATTATCACAGCGAGAGCCGACTAGTACAACATTCTCCAAATCACTGCCATGTCCACGGCTGCCACCGTGCCTACGTGTAAGGCAACAGTGTCCTCGAACTTTGAGAACTCCTGAATGAATTCTCGGTGCCTCTCCAACACAATGTACGTGGCTAAGGTGTCCCCAGATAACTTCACTAACGTACCACCGAGACCGCCCTAAGCTTTCATTAAACGCAATGCGACGCTCTTTCTATTCGTTTTCTGTTTCTACGTAGGTAAAATGCTTTCCGTCAATCTAAAAGGATGGAAAATTGGCACAAAACACTCTGTGCATAGTTGTTTTTCACAAAGGAAAATCACAAACGAAACAGGCATTTCACCGGGTGTAGAGCACTAACGCCCCCTAGTGCCTCTAAATGCCAAGTGAACAGAGGCGCTTAATTAAATATCGAATCCCAGCTCTCTCCGCTTGAGAGGGAGAGCAAGCCATTCTCAAGTGGAGGAGGGATGTTTTCAGCAGCTATCTGCAACATTCTCTGGACCTGGCCACTGTGTAGCTACAAAGAAACCTTTTGTCTGAGGAAACTAACTAAAGAAACTTGGAAGTGGAAAAAGCGAGAAAGAATGAGACAATACCCTTATCTTGGTGACTCATTCACTTATTCGGTCACTTACCAAATCAAATATCCACTACGTGTAGAGAGTACTGTGCTGAAAACCGCACAGGACACGGAGACGTACCCCCATTCGCAGGGAGGTTAGATACCAGAGAGGGAGACAAGATGTAGATTACCTTACGGCAGTTCCGCACCTGTCTTGTTAAACTGTTTACAGCTTCAGGGGAGAGAAGGGATCCAGAAATCGCTTGGATTCTCAGTGAAGTCTTCGCAGAGACGGAGGTGCAAAATAGGTGGACTGGAAGAAACAAAAAAATTAACCTCGTGGGTAGATATGAAACGGAGCAGAGGTGCACAGATATTTAGACCCCGTTCTTTCTTGAAACGTCTAGAAAGTGAAACTGAAGCCAAATTACGGAGGGCCTGGAGTGTCAGTCTTAGGAGCTTGGCCGTACGGGGTTGACAGCGGGTGCCACGGACGGCTCGGAAGAGGGCAAGGGCATAACCCAAGAGCCCTGGGAGGTGTAGGAGAGGTCGCAGCGAGGGAGGTAGAAAGGCATGCGATTCTCCGAAGCAGTCACCGTAACCCAGGTGTAAACTCATAAACGGTAGACGCGGAGTAAGGGCGACACAGACGGCAGGGAGGAGTACGAGGGACACTAGAAAGGAAAACGGTCGGGGCTTCACCAGGGATTGGGTGCATTCCTTTCTCCCTCTAACAGAGGTTATCAGTAACCGGGCTAGTCGCTGGGAATCAAGAGTAAGCAAAACAGGCGTGATCTCTTCTTCCTCACGGACCACGGGGTAAACTTACCTACCTGAAACTGGATGCGAAAGGCGATGACGGCCATAAGCGAGAGGTGCGTGGTGTCACGTGAGCTACGGTAGGGAGACGAGATGAGTTGAGTAGGTAAGGGGACGCTTTCTTGACCAAGTGACACCTGAGAAGACATGAGAAGGGTGAGGCGGCATCAGTCAGCTGCAAACTAAACAGAGGGACACTTCCTGCAGAGGGGCAGCACGGGCAATGCGCCGTTGTAAGTATGCAGGCCTGAGAGGAGGCCACTGTGGGCAGGATGATTGAGAATGAAAGGAAGGAGCTGCAAGACGAGGCCGCAGAGATCACGCTCCACCCTGCCCAGGGGATGCCCTGCCCTGCGGACTAGCACACCCAGAGAGAGAGTACCAGTGCACAGCCAAATGACAAGCCTGCTCGAGGATGCAAGCCAACGCTGCTTCTTTCACCAAGAAAGTCTTGCCTGGTAAACTAAACAGCGTATCCATAGAGCGGACACGTGATTTACATTCTGAAGCAGGCGCCCCGCCTTACGGAACGGCGACGGTTCTCAGGGGGGCCGGGCAGGAGCCGCTCCGCGCGTCTGTCCCAGGGACCCACCCGCCTGCGGGACCTCCGGCCGCCTCGCAGGAAGCTACGACGCCCAGTCCCACGGCTACCTGTGCAGCGAGGTGTACTCCGCGGACGCGTGCCACACACACTTCAAGAGGGAGGGCGGCCTGAGTGGCCAGGCGAGAGGCCGGCCTGCCGCGCAGACCAAGAAGGCGCTCTTCGGCCTGGGCCTAGGTGCTTGCGCCGCCCCCCTGGGCCTACCGGGCTCTGAGGGCCCTGCCCTGGACCCCCAGCCCCCCACCCACGCCCTTGGTTCAGTCACAGCAGAGGTGGCCACACCCACACCCTCTGTGACCTCAGCGTTCCACCCTCCTGCAGCCCCGCCCGCCCCCCTCCGCCGGTTGCCCTGGGCTACCGAAGCTGCATCCTGGGGCCAGGGGGTTCCCAGGAGGCCAAGGGAAGACACGATGGCCTTCAATGAGTCGCAGAGGCCTTACGTGGCCTTGTGTGGTTGGGCTCACCTCTTACGTTTCAGTGAACTCTGCGAGAGGACAGGGACCTGCAGCCTCACAGTTGGGCTCCACGGTAAGGTGTGCGGGACAGACCTCAAACTGACCCACGGCATGGAGCAACACCCGCCATCGAGAGGTCTACAAGAGAGCCGCTGCAGCTAGCCCACAGGTCCGAGAAAACTAGATTCTTCTTTATGTAAGTGAGTTTTGGGGAGATTTGTTGCAAAGCATTATCACAGCGAGAGCCGACTAGTACAACATTCTCCAAATCACTGCCATGTCCACGGCTGCCACCGTGTCTACGTGTAAGGCAACTGTGTCCTCGAACTTTGAGAACTCCTGAATGAATTCTCGGTGCCTCTCCAACACAATGTACGTGGCTAAGGTGTCCCCAGATAACTTCACTAACGTACCACCGAGACCGCCCTAAGCTTTCAGTAAGCGCAATGCGACGCTCTTTCTATTCGTTTTCTGTTTCTACGTAGGTAAAATGCTTTCCGTCAATCTAAAAGGATGGAAAATTGGCACAAAACACTCTGTGCATAGTTGTTTTTCACAAAGGAAAATCACAAACGAAACAGGCATTTCACCGGGTGTAGAGCACTAACGCCCCCTAGTGCCTCTAAATGCCAAGTGAACAGAGGCGCTTAATTAAATATCGAATCCCAGCTCTCTCCGCTTGAGAGGGAGAGCAAGCCATTCTCAAGTGGAGGAGGGATGTTTTCAGCAGCTATCTGCAACATTCTCTGGACCTGGCCACTGTGTAGCTACAAAGAAACCTTTTGTCTGAGGAAACTAACTAAAGAAACTTGGAAGTGGAAAAAGCGAGAAAGAATGAGACAATACCCTTATCTTGGTGACTCATTCACTTATTCGGTCACTTACCAAATCAAATATCCACTACGTGTAGAGAGTACTGTGCTGAAAACCGCACAGAACACGGAGACGTACCCCCATTCGCAGGGAGGTTAGATACCAGAGAGGGAGACAAGATGTAGATTACCTTACGGCAGTTCCGCACCTGTCTTGTTAAACTGTTTACAGCTTCAGGGGAGAGAAGGGATTCAGAAATCGCTTGGATTCTCAGTGAAGTCTTCGCAGAGACGGAGGTGCAAAATAGGTGGACTGGAAGAAACAAAAAAATTAACCTCGTGGGTAGATATGAAACGGAGCAGAGGTGCACAGATATTTAGACCCCGTTCTTTCTTGAAACGTCTAGAAAGTGAAACTGAAGCCAAATTACGGAGGGCCTGGAGTGTCAGTCTTAGGAGCTTGGCCGTACGGGGTGGACAGCGGGTGCCACGGACGGCTCGGAAGAGGGCAAGGGCATAACCCAAGAGCCCTGGGAGGTGTAGGAGAGGTCGCAGCGAGGGAGGTAGAAAGGCATGCGATTCTCCGAAGCAGTCACCGTAACCCAGGTGTAAACTCATAAACGGTAGACGCGGAGTAAGGGCGACACAGACGGCAGGGAGGAGTACGAGGGACACTAGAAAGGAAAACGGTCGGGGCTTCACCAGGGATTGGGTGCATTCCTTTCTCCCTCTAACAGAGGTTATCAGTAACCGGGCTAGTCGCTGGGAATCAAGAGTAAGCAAAACAGGCGTGATCTCTTCTTCCTCACGGACCACGGGGTAAACTTACCTACCTGAAACTGGATGCGAAAGGCGATGACGGCCATAAGCGAGAGGTGCGTGGTGTCACGTGAGCTACGGTAGGGAGACGAGATGAGTTGAGTAGGTAAGGGGACGCTTTCTTGACCAAGTGACACCTGAGAAGACATGAGAAGGGTGAGGCGGCATCAGTCAGCTGCAAACTAAACAGAGGGACACTTCCTGCAGAGGGGCAGCACGGGCAATGCGCCATTGTAAGTATGCAGGCCTGAGAGGAGGCCACTGTGGGCAGGATGATTGAGAATGAAAGGAAGGAGCTGCAAGACGAGGCCGCAGAGATCACGCTCCACCCTGCCCAGGGGATGCCCTGCCCTGCGGACTAGCACACCCAGAGAGAGAGTACCAGTGCACAGCCAGATGACAAGCCTGCTCGACGATGCAAGCCAACGTTGCTTCTTTCACCAAGAAAGTCTTGCCTGGTAAACTAAACAGCGTATCCATAGAGCGGACACGTGATTTACATTCTGAAGCAGGCGTCCCGCCTTACGGAACAGCGACGGTTCTCAGGGGGGCCGGGCAGGAGCCGCTCCGCGCGTCTGTCCCAGGGACCCACCCGCCTGTGGGACCTCCGGCCGCCTCGCAGGAAGCTACGACGCCCAGTCCCACGGCTACCTGTGCAGCGAGGTGTACTCCGCGGACGCGTGCCACACACACTTCAAGAGGGAGGGCGGCCTGAGTGGCAAGGCGAGAGGCCGGCCTGCCGCGCAGACCAAGAAGGCGCTCTTCGGCCTGGGCCTAGGTGCTTGCGCCGCCCCCCTGGGCCTACCGGGCTCTGAGGGCCCTGCCCTGGACCCCCAGCCCCCCACCCACGCCCTTGGTTCAGTCACAGCAGAGGTGGCCACACCCACACCCTCTGTGACCTCCGCGTTCCACCCTCCTGCAGCCCCGCCCGCCCCCCTCCGCCGGTTGCCCTGGGCTACCGAAGCTGCATCCTGGGGCCAGGGGGTTCCCAGGAGGCCAAGGGAAGACACGATGGCCTTCAATGAGTCGCAGAGGCCTTACGTGGCCTTGTGTGGTTGGGCTCACCTCTTACGTTTCAGTGAACTCTGCGAGAGGACAGGGAGCTGCAGCCTCACAGTTGGGCTCCACGGTAAGGTGTGCGGGACAGACCTCAAACTGACCTACGGCATGGAGCAACACCCGCCATCGAGAGGTCTACAAGAGAGCAGCTGCAGCTAGCCCACAGGTCCGAGAAAACTAGATTCTTCTTTATGTAAGTGAGTTTTGGGGAGATTTGTTGCAAAGCATTATCACAGCAAGAGCCGACTAGTACAACATTCTCCAAATCACTGCCATGTCCACGGCTGCCACCGTGCCTACGTGTAAGGCAACTGTGTCCTCGAACTTTGAGAACTCCTGAATGAATTCTCGGTGCCTCTCCAACACAATGTACGTGGCTAAGGTGTCCCCAGATAACTTCACTAACGTACCACCGAGACCGCCCTAAGCTTTCATTAAACGCAATGCGACGCTCTTTCTATTCGTTTTCTGTTTCTACGTAGGTAAAATGCTTTCCGTCAATCTAAAAGGATGGAAAATTGGCACAAAACACTCTGTGCATAGTTGTTTTTCACAAAGGAAAATCACAAACGAAACAGGCATTTCACCGGGTGTAGAGCACTAACGCCCCCTAGTGCCTCTAAATGCCAAGTGAACAGAGGCGCTTAATTAAATATCGAATCCCAGCTCTCTCCGCTTGAGAGGGAGAGCAAGCCATTCTCAAGTGGAGGAGGGATGTTTTCAGCAGCTATCTGCAACATTCTCTGGACCTGGCCACTGTGTAGCTACAAAGAAACCTTTTGTCTGAGGAAACTAACTAAAGAAACTTGGAAGTGGAAAAAGCGAGAAAGAATGAGACAATACCCTTATCTTGGTGACTCATTCACTTATTCGGTCACTTACCAAATCAAATATCCACTACGTGTAGAGAGTACTGTGCTGAAAACCGCACAGGACACGGAGACGTACCCCCATTCGCAGGGAGGTTAGATACCAGAGAGGGAGACAAGATGTAGATTACCTTACGGCAGTTCCGCACCTGTCTTGTTAAACTGTTTACAGCTTCAGGGGAGAGAAGGGATCCAGAAATCGCTTGGATTCTCAGTGAAGTCTTCGCAGAGACGGAGGTGCAAAATAGGTGGACTGGAAGAAACAAAAAAATTAACCTCGTGGGTAGATATGAAACGGAGCAGAGGTGCCCAGATATTTAGACCCCGTTCTTTCTTGAAACGTCTAGAAAGTGAAACTGAAGCCAAATTACGGAGGGCCTGGAGTGTCAGTCTTAGGAGCTTGGCCGTACGGGGTTGACAGCGGGTGCCACGGACGGCTCGGAAGAGGGCAAGGGCATAACCCAAGAGCCCTGGGAGGTGTAGGAGAGGTTGCAGCGAGGGAGGTAGAAAGGCATGCGATTCTCCGAAGCAGTCACCGTAACCCAGGTGTAAACTCATAAACGGTAGACGCGGAGTAAGGGCGACACAGACGGCAGGGAGGAGTACGAGGGACACTAGAAAGGAAAACGGTCGGGGCTTCACCAGGGATTGGGTGCATTCCTTTCTCCCTCTAACAGAGGTTATCAGTAACCGGGCTAGTCGCTGGGAATCAAGAGTAAGCAAAACAGGCGTGATCTCTTCTTCCTCACGGGCCACGGGGTAAACTTACCTACCTGAAACTGGATGCGAAAGGCGATGACGGCCATAAGCGAGAGGTGCGTGGTGTCACGTGAGCTACGGTAGGGAGACGAGATGAGTTGAGTAGGTAAGGGGACGGTTTCTTGACCAAGTGACACCTGAGAAGAGATGAGAAGGGTGAGGCGGCATCAGTCAGCTGCAAACTAAACAGAGGGACACTTCCTGCAGAGGGGCAGCACGGGCAATGCGCCGTTGTAAGTATGCAGGCCTGAGAGGAGGCCACTGTGGGCAGGATGATTGAGAATGAAAGGAAGGAGCTGCAAGACGAGGCCGCAGAGATCACGCTCCACCCTGCCCAGGGGATGCCCTGCCCTGCGGACTAGCACACCCAGAGAGAGAGTACCAGTGCACAGCCAGATGACAAGCCTGCTCGAGGATGCAAGCCAACGCTGCTTCTTTCACCAAGAAAGTCTTGCCTGGTAAACTAAACAGCGTATCCATAGAGCGGACACGTGATTTACATTCTGAAGCAGGCGCCCCGCCTTACGGAACGGCGACGGTTCTCAGGGGGGCCGGGCAGGAGCCGCTCCGCGCGTCTGTCCCAGGGACCCACCCGCCTGCGGGACCTCCGGCCGCCTCGCAGGAAGCTACGACGCCCAGTCCCACGGCTACCTGTGCAGCGAGGTGTACTCCGCGGACGCGTGCCACACACACTTCAAGTGGGAGGGCGGCCTGAGTGGCAAGGCGAGAGGCCGGCCTGCCGCGCAGACCAAGAAGGCGCTCTTCGGCCTGGGCCTAGGTGCTTGCGCCGCCCCCCTGGGCCTACCGGGCTCTGAGGGCCCTGCCCTGGACCCCCAGCCCCCCACCCACGCCCTTGGTTCAGTCACAGCAGAGGTGGCCACACCCACACCCTCTGTGACCTCAGCGTTCCACCCTCCTGCAGCCCCGCCCGCCCCCCTCCGCCGGTTGCCCTGGGCTACCGAAGCTGCATCCTGGGGCCAGGGGGTTCCCAGGAGGCCAAGGGAAGACACGATGGCCTTCAATGAGTCGCAGAGGCCTTACGTGGCCTTGTGTGGTTGGGCTCACCTCTTACGTTTCAGTGAACTCTGCGAGAGGACAGGGACCTGCAGCCTCACAGTTGGGCTCCACGGTAAGGTGTGCGGGACAGACCTCAAACTGACCCACGGCATGGAGCAACACCCGCCATCGAGAGGTCTACAAGAGAGCCGCTGCAGCTAGCCCACAGGTCCGAGAAAACTAGATTCTTCTTTATGTAAGTGAGTTTTGGGGAGATTTGTTGCAAAGCATTATCACAGCGAGAGCCGACTAGTACAACATTCTCCAAATCACTGCCATGTCCACGGCTGCCACCGTGTCTACGTGTAAGGCAACTGTGTCCTCGAACTTTGAGAACTCCTGAATGAATTCTCGGTGCCTCTCCAACACAATGTACGTGGCTAAGGTGTCCCCAGATAACTTCACTAACGTACCACCGAGACCGCCCTAAGCTTTCAGTAAGCGCAATGCGACGCTCTTTCTATTCGTTTTCTGTTTCTACGTAGGTAAAATGCTTTCCGTCAATCTAAAAGGATGGAAAATTGGCACAAAACACTCTGTGCATAGTTGTTTTTCACAAAGGAAAATCACAAACGAAACAGGCATTTCACCGGGTGTAGAGCACTAACGCCCCCTAGTGCCTCTAAATGCCAAGTGAACAGAGGCGCTTAATTAAATATCGAATCCCAGCTCTCTCCGCTTGAGAGGGAGAGCAAGCCATTCTCAAGTGGAGGAGGGATGTTTTCAGCAGCTATCTGCAACATTCTCTGGACCTGGCCACTGTGTAGCTACAAAGAAACCTTTTGTCTGAGGAAACTAACTAAAGAAACTTGGAAGTGGAAAAAGCGAGAAAGAATGAGACAATACCCTTATCTTGGTGACTCATTCACTTATTCGGTCACTTACCAAATCAAATATCCACTACGTGTAGAGAGTACTGTGCTGAAAACCGCACAGAACACGGAGACGTACCCCCATTCGCAGGGAGGTTAGATACCAGAGAGGGAGACAAGATGTAGATTACCTTACGGCAGTTCCGCACCTGTCTTGTTAAACTGTTTACAGCTTCAGGGGAGAGAAGGGATTCAGAAATCGCTTGGATTCTCAGTGAAGTCTTCGCAGAGACGGAGGTGCAAAATAGGTGGACTGGAAGAAACAAAAAAATTAACCTCGTGGGTAGATATGAAACGGAGCAGAGGTGCACAGATATTTAGACCCCGTTCTTTCTTGAAACGTCTAGAAAGTGAAACTGAAGCCAAATTACGGAGGGCCTGGAGTGTCAGTCTTAGGAGCTTGGCCGTACGGGGTGGACAGCGGGTGCCACGGACGGCTCGGAAGAGGGCAAGGGCATAACCCAAGAGCCCTGGGAGGTGTAGGAGAGGTCGCAGCGAGGGAGGTAGAAAGGCATGCGATTCTCCGAAGCAGTCACCGTAACCCAGGTGTAAACTCATAAACGGTAGACGCGGAGTAAGGGCGACACAGACGGCAGGGAGGAGTACGAGGGACACTAGAAAGGAAAACGGTCGGGGCTTCACCAGGGATTGGGTGCATTCCTTTCTCCCTCTAACAGAGGTTATCAGTAACCGGGCTAGTCGCTGGGAATCAAGAGTAAGCAAAACAGGCGTGATCTCTTCTTCCTCACGGACCACGGGGTAAACTTACCTACCTGAAACTGGATGCGAAAGGCGATGACGGCCATAAGCGAGAGGTGCGTGGTGTCACGTGAGCTACGGTAGGGAGACGAGATGAGTTGAGTAGGTAAGGGGACGCTTTCTTGACCAAGTGACACCTGAGAAGACATGAGAAGGGTGAGGCGGCATCAGTCAGCTGCAAACTAAACAGAGGGACACTTCCTGCAGAGGGGCAGCACGGGCAATGCGCCATTGTAAGTATGCAGGCCTGAGAGGAGGCCACTGTGGGCAGGATGATTGAGAATGAAAGGAAGGAGCTGCAAGACGAGGCCGCAGAGATCACGCTCCACCCTGCCCAGGGGATGCCCTGCCCTGCGGACTAGCACACCCAGAGAGAGAGTACCAGTGCACAGCCAGATGACAAGCCTGCTCGACGATGCAAGCCAACGTTGCTTCTTTCACCAAGAAAGTCTTGCCTGGTAAACTAAACAGCGTATCCATAGAGCGGACACGTGATTTACATTCTGAAGCAGGCGTCCCGCCTTACGGAACAGCGACGGTTCTCAGGGGGGCCGGGCAGGAGCCGCTCCGCGCGTCTGTCCCAGGGACCCACCCGCCTGTGGGACCTCCGGCCGCCTCGCAGGAAGCTACGACGCCCAGTCCCACGGCTACCTGTGCAGCGAGGTGTACTCCGCGGACGCGTGCCACACACACTTCAAGAGGGAGGGCGGCCTGAGTGGCAAGGCGAGAGGCCGGCCTGCCGCGCAGACCAAGAAGGCGCTCTTCGGCCTGGGCCTAGGTGCTTGCGCCGCCCCCCTGGGCCTACCGGGCTCTGAGGGCCCTGCCCTGGACCCCCAGCCCCCCACCCACGCCCTTGGTTCAGTCACAGCAGAGGTGGCCACACCCACACCCTCTGTGACCTCCGCGTTCCACCCTCCTGCAGCCCCGCCCGCCCCCCTCCGCCGGTTGCCCTGGGCTACCGAAGCTGCATCCTGGGGCCAGGGGGTTCCCAGGAGGCCAAGGGAAGACACGATGGCCTTCAATGAGTCGCAGAGGCCTTACGTGGCCTTGTGTGGTTGGGCTCACCTCTTACGTTTCAGTGAACTCTGCGAGAGGACAGGGAGCTGCAGCCTCACAGTTGGGCTCCACGGTAAGGTGTGCGGGACAGACCTCAAACTGACCTACGGCATGGAGCAACACCCGCCATCGAGAGGTCTACAAGAGAGCAGCTGCAGCTAGCCCACAGGTCCGAGAAAACTAGATTCTTCTTTATGTAAGTGAGTTTTGGGGAGATTTGTTGCAAAGCATTATCACAGCAAGAGCCGACTAGTACAACATTCTCCAAATCACTGCCATGTCCACGGCTGCCACCGTGCCTACGTGTAAGGCAACTGTGTCCTCGAACTTTGAGAACTCCTGAATGAATTCTCGGTGCCTCTCCAACACAATGTACGTGGCTAAGGTGTCCCCAGATAACTTCACTAACGTACCACCGAGACCGCCCTAAGCTTTCATTAAACGCAATGCGACGCTCTTTCTATTCGTTTTCTGTTTCTACGTAGGTAAAATGCTTTCCGTCAATCTAAAAGGATGGAAAATTGGCACAAAACACTCTGTGCATAGTTGTTTTTCACAAAGGAAAATCACAAACGAAACAGGCATTTCACCGGGTGTAGAGCACTAACGCCCCCTAGTGCCTCTAAATGCCAAGTGAACAGAGGCGCTTAATTAAATATCGAATCCCAGCTCTCTCCGCTTGAGAGGGAGAGCAAGCCATTCTCAAGTGGAGGAGGGATGTTTTCAGCAGCTATCTGCAACATTCTCTGGACCTGGCCACTGTGTAGCTACAAAGAAACCTTTTGTCTGAGGAAACTAACTAAAGAAACTTGGAAGTGGAAAAAGCGAGAAAGAATGAGACAATACCCTTATCTTGGTGACTCATTCACTTATTCGGTCACTTACCAAATCAAATATCCACTACGTGTAGAGAGTACTGTGCTGAAAACCGCACAGGACACGGAGACGTACCCCCATTCGCAGGGAGGTTAGATACCAGAGAGGGAGACAAGATGTAGATTACCTTACGGCAGTTCCGCACCTGTCTTGTTAAACTGTTTACAGCTTCAGGGGAGAGAAGGGATCCAGAAATCGCTTGGATTCTCAGTGAAGTCTTCGCAGAGACGGAGGTGCAAAATAGGTGGACTGGAAGAAACAAAAAAATTAACCTCGTGGGTAGATATGAAACGGAGCAGAGGTGCCCAGATATTTAGACCCCGTTCTTTCTTGAAACGTCTAGAAAGTGAAACTGAAGCCAAATTACGGAGGGCCTGGAGTGTCAGTCTTAGGAGCTTGGCCGTACGGGGTTGACAGCGGGTGCCACGGACGGCTCGGAAGAGGGCAAGGGCATAACCCAAGAGCCCTGGGAGGTGTAGGAGAGGTTGCAGCGAGGGAGGTAGAAAGGCATGCGATTCTCCGAAGCAGTCACCGTAACCCAGGTGTAAACTCATAAACGGTAGACGCGGAGTAAGGGCGACACAGACGGCAGGGAGGAGTACGAGGGACACTAGAAAGGAAAACGGTCGGGGCTTCACCAGGGATTGGGTGCATTCCTTTCTCCCTCTAACAGAGGTTATCAGTAACCGGGCTAGTCGCTGGGAATCAAGAGTAAGCAAAACAGGCGTGATCTCTTCTTCCTCACGGGCCACGGGGTAAACTTACCTACCTGAAACTGGATGCGAAAGGCGATGACGGCCATAAGCGAGAGGTGCGTGGTGTCACGTGAGCTACGGTAGGGAGACGAGATGAGTTGAGTAGGTAAGGGGACGGTTTCTTGACCAAGTGACACCTGAGAAGAGATGAGAAGGGTGAGGCGGCATCAGTCAGCTGCAAACTAAACAGAGGGACACTTCCTGCAGAGGGGCAGCACGGGCAATGCGCCGTTGTAAGTATGCAGGCCTGAGAGGAGGCCACTGTGGGCAGGATGATTGAGAATGAAAGGAAGGAGCTGCAAGACGAGGCCGCAGAGATCACGCTCCACCCTGCCCAGGGGATGCCCTGCCCTGCGGACTAGCACACCCAGAGAGAGAGTACCAGTGCACAGCCAGATGACAAGCCTGCTCGAGGATGCAAGCCAACGCTGCTTCTTTCACCAAGAAAGTCTTGCCTGGTAAACTAAACAGCGTATCCATAGAGCGGACACGTGATTTACATTCTGAAGCAGGCGCCCCGCCTTACGGAACGGCGACGGTTCTCAGGGGGGCCGGGCAGGAGCCGCTCCGCGCGTCTGTCCCAGGGACCCACCCGCCTGCGGGACCTCCGGCCGCCTCGCAGGAAGCTACGACGCCCAGTCCCACGGCTACCTGTGCAGCGAGGTGTACTCCGCGGACGCGTGCCACACACACTTCAAGTGGGAGGGCGGCCTGAGTGGCAAGGCGAGAGGCCGGCCTGCCGCGCAGACCAAGAAGGCGCTCTTCGGCCTGGGCCTAGGTGCTTGCGCCGCCCCCCTGGGCCTACCGGGCTCTGAGGGCCCTGCCCTGGACCCCCAGCCCCCCACCCACGCCCTTGGTTCAGTCACAGCAGAGGTGGCCACACCCACACCCTCTGTGACCTCAGCGTTCCACCCTCCTGCAGCCCCGCCCGCCCCCCTCCGCCGGTTGCCCTGGGCTACCGAAGCTGCATCCTGGGGCCAGGGGGTTCCCAGGAGGCCAAGGGAAGACACGATGGCCTTCAATGAGTCGCAGAGGCCTTACGTGGCCTTGTGTGGTTGGGCTCACCTCTTACGTTTCAGTGAACTCTGCGAGAGGACAGGGACCTGCAGCCTCACAGTTGGGCTCCACGGTAAGGTGTGCGGGACAGACCTCAAACTGACCCACGGCATGGAACAACACCCGCCATCGAGAGGTCTACAAGAGAGCCGCTGCAGCTAGCCCACAGGTCCGAGAAAACTAGATTCTTCTTTATGTAAGTGAGTTTTGGGGAGATTTGTTGCAAAGCATTATCACAGCGAGAGCCGACTAGTACAACATTCTCCAAATCACTGCCATGTCCACGGCTGCCACCGTGCCTACGTGTAAGGCAACAGTGTCCTCGAACTTTGAGAACTCCTGAATGAATTCTCGGTGCCTCTCCAACACAATGTACGTGGCTAAGGTGTCCCCAGATAACTTCACTAACGTACCACCGAGACCGCCCTAAGCTTTCATTAAACGCAATGCGACGCTCTTTCTATTCGTTTTCTGTTTCTACGTAGGTAAAATGCTTTCCGTCAATCTAAAAGGATGGAAAATTGGCACAAAACACTCTGTGCATAGTTGTTTTTCACAAAGGAAAATCACAAAAGAAACAGGCATTTCACCGGGTGTAGAGCACTAACGCCCCCTAGTGCCTCTAAATGCCAAGTGAACAGAGGCGCTTAATTAAATATCGAATCCCAGCTCTCTCCGCTTGAGAGGGAGAGCAAGCCATTCTCAAGTGGAGGAGGGATGTTTTCAGCAGCTATCTGCAACATTCTCTGGACCTGGCCACTGTGTAGCTACAAAGAAACCTTTTGTCTGAGGAAACTAACTAAAGAAACTTGGAAGTGGAAAAAGCGAGAAAGAATGAGACAATACCCTTATCTTGGTGACTCATTCACTTATTCGGTCACTTACCAAATCAAATATCCACTACGTGTAGAGAGTACTGTGCTGAAAACCGCACAGGACACGGAGACGTACCCCCATTCGCAGGGAGGTTAGATACCAGAGAGGGAGACAAGATGTAGATTACCTTACGGCAGTTCCGCACCTGTCTTGTTAAACTGTTTACAGCTTCAGGGGAGAGAAGGGATCCAGAAATCGCTTGGATTCTCAGTGAAGTCTTCGCAGAGACGGAGGTGCAAAATAGGTGGACTGGAAGAAACAAAAAAATTAACCTCGTGGGTAGATATGAAACGGAGCAGAGGTGCACAGATATTTAGACCCCGTTCTTTCTTGAAACGTCTAGAAAGTGAAACTGAAGCCAAATTACGGAGGGCCTGGAGTGTCAGTCTTAGGAGCTTGGCCGTACGGGGTTGACAGCGGGTGCCACGGACGGCTCGGAAGAGGGCAAGGGCATAACCCAAGAGCCCTGGGAGGTGTAGGAGAGGTCGCAGCGAGGGAGGTAGAAAGGCATGCGATTCTCCGAAGCAGTCACCGTAACCCAGGTGTAAACTCATAAACGGTAGACGCGGAGTAAGGGCGACACAGACAGCAGGGAGGAGTACGAGGGACACTAGAAAGGAAAACGGTCGGGGCTTCACCAGGGATTGGGTGCATTCCTTTCTCCCTCTAACAGAGGTTATCAGTAACCGGGCTAGTCGCTGGGAATCAAGAGTAAGCAAAACAGGCGTGATCTCTTCTTCCTCACGGACCACGGGGTAAACTTACCTACCTGAAACTGGATGCGAAAGGCGATGACGGCCATAAGCGAGAGGTGCGTGGTGTCACGTGAGCTAAGGTAGGGAGACGAGATGAGTTGAGTAGGTAAGGGGACGCTTTCTTGACCAAGTGACACCTGAGAAGAGATGAGAAGGGTGAGGCGGCATCAGTCAGCTGCAAACTAAACAGAGGGACACTTCCTGCAGAGGGGCAGCACGGGCAATGCGCCGTTGTAAGTATGCAGGCCTGAGAGGAGGCCACTGTGGGCAGGATGATTGAGAATGAAAGGAAGGAGCTGCAAGACGAGGCCGCAGAGATCACGCTCCACCCTGCCCAGGGGATGCCCTGCCCTGCGGACTAGCACACCCAGAGAGAGAGTACCAGTGCACAGCCAGATGACAAGCCTGCTCGACGATGCAAGCCAACGCTGCTTCTTTCACCAAGAAAGTCTTGCCTGGTAAACTAAACAGCGTATCCATAGAACGGACACGTGATTTACATTCTGCAGCAGGCGCCCCGCCTTACGGAACGGCGACGGTTCTCAGTGGGGCCGGGATGGAGCCGCTCCGCACGTCTGTCCCAGGGACCCACCCGCCTGCGGGACCTCCGGCCGCCTCGCAGGAAGCTACGACGCCCAGTCCCACGGCTACCTGTGCAGCGAGGTGTACTCCGCGGACGCGTGCCACACACACTTCAAGTGGCAGGGCGGCCTGAGTGGCAAGGCGAGAGGCCGGCGTGCCACGCAGACCAAGAAGGCGCTCTTCGGCCTGGGCCTAGGTGCTTGCGCCACCCCCCTGGGCCTACCGGGCTCTGAGGGCCCTGCCCTGGACCCCCAGCCCCCCACCCACGCCCTTGGTTCAGTCACAGTAGAGGTGGCCACACCCACACCCTCTGTGACCTCCGCGTTCCACCCTCCTGCAGCCCCGCCCGCCCCCCTCTGCCGGTTGCCCTGGGCTACCGAAGCTGCATCCTGGGGCCAGGGGGTTCCCAGGAGGCCAAGGGAAGACACGATGGCCTTCAATGAGTCGCAGAGGCCTTACGTGGTCTTGTGTGGTTGGGCTCACCTCTTACGTTTCAGTGAACTCTGCGAGAGGACAGGGACCTGCAGCCTCACAGTTGGGCTCCACGGTAAGGTGTGCGGGACAGACCTCAAACTGACCCACGGCATGGAACAACACCCGCCATCGAGAGGTCTACAAGAGAGCCGCTGCAGCTAGCCCACAGGTCCGAGAAAACTAGATTCTTCTTTATGTAAGTGAGTTTTGGGGAGATTTGTTGCAAAGCATTATCACAGCGAGAGCCGACTAGTACAACATTCTCCAAATCACTGCCATGTCCACGGCTGCCACCGTGCCTACGTGTAAGGCAACTGTGTCCTCGAACTTTGAGAACTCCTGAATGAATTCTCGGTGCCTCTCCAACACAATGTACGTGGCTAAGGTGTCCCCAGATAACTTCACTAACGTACCACCGAGACCGCCCTAAGCTTTCATTAAACGCAATGCGACGCTCTTTCTATTCGTTTTCTGTTTCTACGTAGGTAAAATGCTTTCCGTCAATCTAAAAGGATGGAAAATTGGCACAAAACACTCTGTGCATAGTTGTTTTTCACAAAGGAAAATCACAAAAGAAACAGGCATTTCACCGGGTGTAGAGCACTAACGCCCCCTAGTGCCTCTAAATGCCAAGTGAACAGAGGCGCTTAATTAAATATCGAATCCCAGCTCTCTCCGCTTGAGAGGGAGAGCAAGCCATTCTCAAGTGGAGGAGGGATGTTTTCAGCAGCTATCTGCAACATTCTCTGGACCTGGCCACTGTGTAGCTACAAAGAAACCTTTTGTCTGAGGAAACTAACTAAAGAAACTTGGAAGTGGAAAAAGCGAGAAAGAATGAGACAATACCCTTATCTTGGTGACTCATTCACTTATTCGGTCACTTACCAAATCAAATATCCACTACGTGTAGAGAGTACTGTGCTGAAAACCGCACAGGACACGGAGACGTACCCCCATTCGCAGGGAGGTTAGATACCAGAGAGGGAGACAAGATGTAGATTACCTTACGGCAGTTCCGCACCTGTCTTGTTAAACTGTTTACAGCTTCAGGGGAGAGAAGGGATCCAGAAATCGCTTGGATTCTCAGTGAAGTCTTCGCAGAGACGGAGGTGCAAAATAGGTGGACTGGAAGAAACAAAAAAATTAACCTCGTGGGTAGATATGAAACGGAGCAGAGGTGCACAGATATTTAGACCCCGTTCTTTCTTGAAACGTCTAGAAAGTGAAACTGAAGCCAAATTACGGAGGGCCTGGAGTGTCAGTCTTAGGAGCTTGGCCGTACGGGGTTGACAGCGGGTGCCACGGACGGCTCGGAAGAGGGCAAGGGCATAACCCAAGAGCCCTGGGAGGTGTAGGAGAGGTCGCAGCGAGGGAGGTAGAAAGGCATGCGATTCTCCGAAGCAGTCACCGTAACCCAGGTGTAAACTCATAAACGGTAGACGCGGAGTAAGGGCGACACAGACGGCAGGGAGGAGTACGAGGGACACTAGAAAGGAAAACGGTCGGGGCTTCACCAGGGATTGGGTGCATTCCTTTCTCCCTCTAACAGAGGTTATCAGTAACCGGGCTAGTCGCTGGGAATCAAGAGTAAGCAAAACAGGCGTGATCTCTTCTTCCTCACGGACCACGGGGTAAACTTACCTACCTGAAACTGGATGCGAAAGGCGATGACGGCCATAAGCGAGAGGTGCGTGGTGTCACGTGAGCTACGGTAGGGAGACGAGATGAGTTGAGTAGGTAAGGGGACGCTTTCTTGACCAAGTGACACCTGAGAAGAGATGAGAAGGGTGAGGCGGCATCAGTCAGCTGCAAACTAAACAGAGGGACACTTCCTGCAGAGGGGCAGCACGGGCAATGCGCCGTTGTAAGTATGCAGGCCTGAGAGGAGGCCACTGTGGGCAGGATGATTGAGAATGAAAGGAAGGAGCTGCAAGACGAGGCCGCAGAGATCACGCTCCACCCTGCCCAGGGGATGCCCTGCCCTGCGGACTAGCACACCCAGAGAGAGAGTACCAGTGCACAGCCAGATGACAAGCCTGCTCGAGGATGCAAGCCAACGCTGCTTCTTTCACCAAGAAAGTCTTGCCTGGTAAACTAAACAGCGTATCCATAGAGCGGACACGTGATTTACATTCTGAAGCAGGCGCCCCGCCTTACGGAACGGCGACGGTTCTCAGGGGGGCCGGGCAGGAGCCGCTCCGCGCGTCTGTCCCAGGGACCCACCCGCCTGCGGGACCTCCGGCCGCCTCGCAGGAAGCTACGACGCCCAGTCCCACGGCTACCTGTGCAGCGAGGTGTACTCCGCGGACGCGTGCCACACACACTTCAAGAGGGAGGGCGGCCTGAGTGGCAAGGCGAGAGGCCGGCCTGCCGCGCAGACCAAGAAGGCGCTCTTCGGCCTGGGCCTAGGTGCTTGCGCCGCCCCCCTGGGCCTACTGGGCTCTGAGGGCCCTGCCCTGGACCCCCAGCCCCCCACCCACGCCCTTGGTTCAGTCACAGCAGAGGTGGCCACACCCACACCCTCTGTGACCTCAGCGTTCCACCCTCCTGCAGCCCCGCCCGCCCCCCTCCGCCGGTTGCCCTGGGCTACCGAAGCTGCATCCTGGGGCCAGGGGGTTCCCAGGAGGCCAAGGGAAGACACAATGGCCTTCAATGAGTCGCAGAGGCCTTACGTGGCCTTGTGTGGTTGGGCTCACCTCTTACGTTTCAGTGAACTCTGCGAGAGGACAGGGACCTGCAGCCTCACAGTTGGGCTCCACGGTAAGGTGTGCGGGACAGACCTCAAACTGACCCACGGCATGGAGCAACACCCGCCATCGAGAGGTCTACAAGAGAGCCGCTGCAGCTAGCCCACAGGTCCGAGAAAACTAGATTCTTCTTTATGTAAGTGAGTTTTGGGGAGATTTGTTGCAAAGCATTATCACAGCGAGAGCCGACTAGTACAACATTCTCCAAATCACTGCCATGTCCACGGCTGCCACCGTGTCTACGTGTAAGGCAACTGTGTCCTCGAACTTTGAGAACTCCTGAATGAATTCTCGGTGCCTCTCCAACACAATGTACGTGGCTAAGGTGTCCCCAGATAACTTCACTAACGTACCACCGAGACCGCCCTAAGCTTTCAGTAAGCGCAATGCGACGCTCTTTCTATTCGTTTTCTGTTTCTACGTAGGTAAAATGCTTTCCGTCAATCTAAAAGGATGGAAAATTGGCACAAAACACTCTGTGCATAGTTGTTTTTCACAAAGGAAAATCACAAACGAAACAGGCATTTCACCGGGTGTAGAGCACTAACGCCCCCTAGTGCCTCTAAATGCCAAGTGAACAGAGGCGCTTAATTAAATATCGAATCCCAGCTCTCTCCGCTTGAGAGGGAGAGCAAGCCATTCTCAAGTGGAGGAGGGATGTTTTCAGCAGCTATCTGCAACATTCTCTGGACCTGGCCACTGTGTAGCTACAAAGAAACCTTTTGTCTGAGGAAACTAACTAAAGAAACTTGGAAGTGGAAAAAGCGAGAAAGAATGAGACAATACCCTTATCTTGGTGACTCATTCACTTATTCGGTCACTTACCAAATCAAATATCCACTACGTGTAGAGAGTACTGTGCTGAAAACCGCACAGAACACGGAGACGTACCCCCATTCGCAGGGAGGTTAGATACCAGAGAGGGAGACAAGATGTAGATTACCTTACGGCAGTTCCGCACCTGTCTTGTTAAACTGTTTACAGCTTCAGGGGAGAGAAGGGATTCAGAAATCGCTTGGATTCTCAGTGAAGTCTTCGCAGAGACGGAGGTGCAAAATAGGTGGACTGGAAGAAACAAAAAAATTAACCTCGTGGGTAGATATGAAACGGAGCAGAGGTGCACAGATATTTAGACCCCGTTCTTTCTTGAAACGTCTAGAAAGTGAAACTGAAGCCAAATTACGGAGGGCCTGGAGTGTCAGTCTTAGGAGCTTGGCCGTACGGGGTGGACAGCGGGTGCCACGGACGGCTCGGAAGAGGGCAAGGGCATAACCCAAGAGCCCTGGGAGGTGTAGGAGAGGTCGCAGCGAGGGAGGTAGAAAGGCATGCGATTCTCCGAAGCAGTCACCGTAACCCAGGTGTAAACTCATAAACGGTAGACGCGGAGTAAGGGCGACACAGACGGCAGGGAGGAGTACGAGGGACACTAGAAAGGAAAACGGTCGGGGCTTCACCAGGGATTGGGTGCATTCCTTTCTCCCTCTAACAGAGGTTATCAGTAACCGGGCTAGTCGCTGGGAATCAAGAGTAAGCAAAACAGGCGTGATCTCTTCTTCCTCACGGACCACGGGGTAAACTTACCTACCTGAAACTGGATGCGAAAGGCGATGACGGCCATAAGCGAGAGGTGCGTGGTGTCACGTGAGCTACGGTAGGGAGACGAGATGAGTTGAGTAGGTAAGGGGACGCTTTCTTGACCAAGTGACACCTGAGAAGACATGAGAAGGGTGAGGCGGCATCAGTCAGCTGCAAACTAAACAGAGGGACACTTCCTGCAGAGGGGCAGCACGGGCAATGCGCCGTTGTAAGTATGCAGGCCTGAGAGGAGGCCACTGTGGGCAGGATGATTGAGAATGAAAGGAAGGAGCTGCAAGACGAGGCCGCAGAGATCACGCTCCACCCTGCCCAGGGGATGCCCTGCCCTGCGGACTAGCACACCCAGAGAGAGAGTACCAGTGCACAGCCAGATGACAAGCCTGCTCGACGATGCAAGCCAACGTTGCTTCTTTCACCAAGAAAGTCTTGCCTGGTAAACTAAACAGCGTATCCATAGAGCGGACACGTGATTTACATTCTGAAGCAGGCGCCCCGCCTTACGGAACAGCGACGGTTCTCAGGGGGGCCGGGCAGGAGCCGCTCCGCGCGTCTGTCCCAGGGACCCACCCGCCTGTGGGACCTCCGGCCGCCTCGCAGGAAGCTACGACGCCCAGTCCCACGGCTACCTGTGCAGCGAGGTGTACTCCGCGGACGCGTGCCACACACACTTCAAGAGGGAGGGCGGCCTGAGTGGCAAGGCGAGAGGCCGGCCTGCCGCGCAGACCAAGAAGGCGCTCTTCGGCCTGGGCCTAGGTGCTTGCGCCGCCCCCCTGGGCCTACCGGGCTCTGAGGGCCCTGCCCTGGACCCCCAGCCCCCCACCCACGCCCTTGGTTCAGTCACAGCAGAGGTGGCCACACCCACACCCTCTGTGACCTCCGCGTTCCACCCTCCTGCAGCCCCGCCCGCCCCCCTCCGCCGGTTGCCCTGGGCTACCGAAGCTGCATCCTGGGGCCAGGGGGTTCCCAGGAGGCCAAGGGAAGACACGATGGCCTTCAATGAGTCGCAGAGGCCTTACGTGGCCTTGTGTGGTTGGGCTCACCTCTTACGTTTCAGTGAACTCTGCGAGAGGACAGGGAGCTGCAGCCTCACAGTTGGGCTCCACGGTAAGGTGTGCGGGACAGACCTCAAACTGACCTACGGCATGGAGCAACACCCGCCATCGAGAGGTCTACAAGAGAGCAGCTGCAGCTAGCCCACAGGTCCGAGAAAACTAGATTCTTCTTTATGTAAGTGAGTTTTGGGGAGATTTGTTGCAAAGCATTATCACAGCAAGAGCCGACTAGTACAACATTCTCCAAATCACTGCCATGTCCACGGCTGCCACCGTGCCTACGTGTAAGGCAACTGTGTCCTCGAACTTTGAGAACTCCTGAATGAATTCTCGGTGCCTCTCCAACACAATGTACGTGGCTAAGGTGTCCCCAGATAACTTCACTAACGTACCACCGAGACCGCCCTAAGCTTTCATTAAACGCAATGCGACGCTCTTTCTATTCGTTTTCTGTTTCTACGTAGGTAAAATGCTTTCCGTCAATCTAAAAGGATGGAAAATTGGCACAAAACACTCTGTGCATAGTTGTTTTTCACAAAGGAAAATCACAAACGAAACAGGCATTTCACCGGGTGTAGAGCACTAACGCCCCCTAGTGCCTCTAAATGCCAAGTGAACAGAGGCGCTTAATTAAATATCGAATCCCAGCTCTCTCCGCTTGAGAGGGAGAGCAAGCCATTCTCAAGTGGAGGAGGGATGTTTTCAGCAGCTATCTGCAACATTCTCTGGACCTGGCCACTGTGTAGCTACAAAGAAACCTTTTGTCTGAGGAAACTAACTAAAGAAACTTGGAAGTGGAAAAAGCGAGAAAGAATGAGACAATACCCTTATCTTGGTGACTCATTCACTTATTCGGTCACTTACCAAATCAAATATCCACTACGTGTAGAGAGTACTGTGCTGAAAACCGCACAGGACACGGAGACGTACCCCCATTCGCAGGGAGGTTAGATACCAGAGAGGGAGACAAGATGTAGATTACCTTACGGCAGTTCCGCACCTGTCTTGTTAAACTGTTTACAGCTTCAGGGGAGAGAAGGGATCCAGAAATCGCTTGGATTCTCAGTGAAGTCTTCGCAGAGACGGAGGTGCAAAATAGGTGGACTGGAAGAAACAAAAAAATTAACCTCGTGGGTAGATATGAAACGGAGCAGAGGTGCACAGATATTTAGACCCCGTTCTTTCTTGAAACGTCTAGAAAGTGAAACTGAAGCCAAATTACGGAGGGCCTGGAGTGTCAGTCTTAGGAGCTTGGCCGTACGGGGTTGACAGCGGGTGCCACGGACGGCTCGGAAGAGGGCAAGGGCATAACCCAAGAGCCCTAGGAGGTGTAGGAGAGGTCGCAGCGAGGGAGGTAGAAAGGCATGCGATTCTCCGAAGCAGTCACCGTAACCCAGGTGTAAACTCATAAACGGTAGACGCGGAGTAAGGGCGACACAGACGGCAGGGAGGAGTACGAGGGACACTAGAAAGGAAAACGGTCGGGGCTTCACCAGGGATTGGGTGCATTCCTTTCTCCCTCTAACAGAGGTTATCAGTAACCGGGCTAGTCGCTGGGAATCAAGAGTAAGCAAAACAGGCGTGATCTCTTCTTCCTCACGGGCCACGGGGTAAACTTACCTACCTGAAACTGGATGCGAAAGGCGATGACGGCCATAAGCGAGAGGTGCGTGGTGTCACGTGAGCTACGGTAGGGAGACGAGATGAGTTGAGTAGGTAAGGGGACGCTTTCTTGACCAAGTGACACCTGAGAAGAGATGAGAAGGGTGAGGCGGCATCAGTCAGCTGCAAACTAAACAGAGGGACACTTCCTGCAGAGGGGCAGCACGGGCAATGCGCCGTTGTAAGTATGCAGGCCTGAGAGGAGGCCACTGTGGGCAGGATGATTGAGAATGAAAGGAAGGAGCTGCAAGACGAGGCCGCAGAGATCACGCTCCACCCTGCCCAGGGGATGCCCTGCCCTGCGGACTAGCACACCCAGAGAGAGAGTACCAGTGCACAGCCAGATGACAAGCCTGCTCGAGGATGCAAGCCAACGCTGCTTCTTTCACCAAGAAAGTCTTGCCTGGTAAACTAAACAGCGTATCCATAGAGCGGACACGTGATTTACATTCTGAAGCAGGCGCCCCGCCTTACGGAACGGCGACGGTTCTCAGGGGGGCCGGGCAGGAGCCGCTCCGCGCGTCTGTCCCAGGGACCCACCCGCCTGCGGGACCTCCGGCCGCCTCGCAGGAAGCTACGACGCCCAGTCCCACGGCTACCTGTGCAGCGAGGTGTACTCCGCGGACGCGTGCCACACACACTTCAAGAGGGAGGGCAGCCTGAGTGGCAAGGCGAGAGGCCGGCCTGCCGCGCAGACCAAGAAGGCGCTCTTCGGCCTGGGCCTAGGTGCTTGCGCCGCCCCCCTGGGCCTACCGGGCTCTGAGGGCCCTGCCCTGGACCCCCAGCCCCCCACCCACGCCCTTGGTTCAGTCACAGCAGAGGTGGCCACACCCACACCCTCTGTGACCTCAGCGTTCCACCCTCCTGCAGCCCCGCCCGCCCCCCTCCGCCGGTTGCCCTGGGCTACCGAAGCTGCATCCTGGGGCCAGGGGGTTCCCAGGAGGCCAAGGGAAGACACGATGGCCTTCAATGAGTCGCAGAGGCCTTACGTGGCCTTGTGTGGTTGGGCTCACCTCTTACGTTTCAGTGAACTCTGCGAGAGGACAGGGAGCTGCAGCCTCACAGTTGGGCTCCACGGTAAGGTGTGCGGGACAGACCTCAAACTGACCCACGGCATGGAGCAACACCCGCCATCGAGAGGTCTACAAGAGAGCCGCTGCAGCTAGCCCACAGGTCCGAGAAAACTAGATTCTTCTTTATGTAAGTGAGTTTTGGGGAGATTTGTTGCAAAGCATTATCACAGCGAGAGCCGACTAGTACAACATTCTCCAAATCACTGCCATGTCCACGGCTGCCACCGTGCCTACGTGTAAGGCAACTGTGTCCTCGAACTTTGAGAACTCCTGAATGAATTCTCGGTGCCTCTCCAACACAATGTACGTGGCTAAGGTGTCCCCAGATAACTTCACTAACGTACCACCGAGACCGCCCTAAGCTTTCATTAAACGCAATGCAACGCTCTTTCTATTCGTTTTCTGTTTCTACGTAGGTAAAATGCTTTCCGTCAATCTAAAAGGATGGAAAATTGGCACAAAACACTCTGTGCATAGTTGTTTTTCACAAAGGAAAATCACAAACGAAACAGGCATTTCACCGGGTGTAGAGCACTAACGCCCCCTAGTGCCTCTAAATGCCAAGTGAACAGAGGCGCTTAATTAAATATCGAATCCCAGCTCTCTCCGCTTGAGAGGGAGAGCAAGCCATTCTCAAGTGGAGGAGGGATGTTTTCAGCAGCTATCTGCAACATTCTCTGGACCTGGCCACTGTGTAGCTACAAAGAAACCTTTTGTCTGAGGAAACTAACTAAAGAAACTTGGAAGTGGAAAAAGCGAGAAAGAATGAGACAATACCCTTATCTTGGTGACTCATTCACTTATTCGGTCACTTACCAAATCAAATATCCACTACGTGTAGAGAGTACTGTGCTGAAAACCGCACAGAACACGGAGACGTACCCCCATTCGCAGGGAGGTTAGATACCAGAGAGGGAGACAAGATGTAGATTACCTTACGGCAGTTCCGCACCTGTCTTGTTAAACTGTTTACAGCTTCAGGGGAGAGAAGGGATCCAGAAATCGCTTGGATTCTCAGTGAAGTCTTCGCAGAGACGGAGGTGCAAAATAGGTGGACTGGAAGAAACAAAAAAATTAACCTCGTGGGTAGATATGAAACGGAGCAGAGGTGCACAGATATTTAGACCCCGTTCTTTCTTGAAACGTCTAGAAAGTGAAACTGAAGCCAAATTACGGAGGGCCTGGAGTGTCAGTCTTAGGAGCTTGGCCGTACGGGGTTGACAGCGGGTGCCACGGACGGCTCGGAAGAGGGCAAGGGCATAACCCAAGAGCCCTGGGAGGTGTAGGAGAGGTCGCAGCGAGGGAGGTAGAAAGGCATGCGATTCTCCGAAGCAGTCACCGTAACCCAGGTGTAAACTCATAAACGGTAGACGCGGAGTAAGGGCGACACAGACGGCAGGGAGGAGTAC
This sequence comes from Leucopleurus acutus, assembly GCF_964270905.1. Lineage (NCBI taxonomy): Eukaryota > Metazoa > Chordata > Mammalia > Artiodactyla > Delphinidae > Leucopleurus > Leucopleurus acutus. Next base: position 31,751,913 of record NC_139143.1, on the reverse strand, counting down.
GAGGGACACTAGAAAGGAAAACGGTCGGGGCTTCACCAGGGATTGGGTGCATTCCTTTCTCCCTCTAACAGAGGTTATCAGTAACCGGGCTAGTCGCTGGGAATCAAGAGTAAGCAAAACAGGCGTGATCTCTTCTTCCTCACGGACCACGGGGTAAACTTACCTACCTGAAACTGGATGCGAAAGGCGATGACGGCCATAAGCGAGAGGTGCGTGGTGTCACGTGAGCTACGGTAGGGAGACGAGATGAGTTGAGTAGGTAAGGGGACGCTTTCTTGACCAAGTGACACCTGAGAAGAGATGAGAAGGGTGAGGCGGCATCAGTCAGCTGCAAACTAAACAGAGGGACACTTCCTGCAGAGGGGCAGCACGGGCAATGCGCCGTTGTAAGTATGCAGGCCTGAGAGGAGGCCACTGTGGGCAGGATGATTGAGAATGAAAGGAAGGAGCTGCAAGACGAGGCCGCAGAGATCACGCTCCACCCTGCCCAGGGGATGCCCTGCCCTGCGGACTAGCACACCCAGAGAGAGAGTACCAGTGCACAGCCAGATGACAAGCCTGCTCGACGATGCAAGCCAACGCTGCTTCTTTCACCAAGAAAGTCTTGCCTGGTAAACTAAACAGCGTATCCATAGAACGGACACGTGATTTACATTCTGCAGCAGGCGCCCCGCCTTACGGAACGGCGACGGTTCTCAGTGGGGCCGGGATGGAGCCGCTCCGCACGTCTGTCCCAGGGACCCACCCGCCTGCGGGACCTCCGGCCGCCTCGCAGGAAGCTACGACGCCCAGTCCCACGGCTACCTGTGCAGCGAGGTGTACTCCGCGGACGCGTGCCACACACACTTCAAGTGGCAGGGCGGCCTGAGTGGCAAGGCGAGAGGCCGGCGTGCCACGCAGACCAAGAAGGCGCTCTTCAGCCTGGGCCTAGGTGCTTGCGCCACCCCCCTGGGCCTACCGGGCTCTGAGGGCCCTGCCCTGGACCCCCAGCCCCCCACCCACGCCCTTGGTTCAGTCACAGTAGAGGTGGCCACACCCACACCCTCTGTGACCTCCGCGTTCCACCCTCCTGCAGCCCCGCCCGCCCCCCTCTGCCGGTTGCCCTGGGCTACCGAAGCTGCATCCTGGGGCCAGGGGGTTCCCAGGAGGCCAAGGGAAGACACGATGGCCTTCAATGAGTCGCAGAGGCCTTACGTGGCCTTGTGTGGTTGGGCTCACCTCTTACGTTTCAGTGAACTCTGCGAGAGGACAGGGACCTGCAGCCTCACAGTTGGGCTCCACGGTAAGGTGTGCGGGACAGACCTCAAACTGACCCACGGCATGGAACAACACCCGCCATCGAGAGGTCTACAAGAGAGCCGCTGCAGCTAGCCCACAGGTCCGAGAAAACTAGATTCTTCTTTATGTAAGTGAGTTTTGGGGAGATTTGTTGCAAAGCATTATCACAGCGAGAGCCGACTAGTACAACATTCTCCAAATCACTGCCATGTCCACGGCTGCCACCGTGCCTACGTGTAAGGCAACAGTGTCCTCGAACTTTGAGAACTCCTGAATGAATTCTCGGTGCCTCTCCAACACAATGTACGTGGCTAAGGTGTCCCCAGATAACTTCACTAACGTACCACCGAGACCGCCCTAAGCTTTCATTAAACGCAATGCGACGCTCTTTCTATTCCTTTTCTGTTTCTACGTAGGTAAAATGCTTTCCGTCAATCTAAAAGGATGGAAAATTGGCACAAAACACTCTGTGCATAGTTGTTTTTCACAAAGGAAAATCACAAACGAAACAGGCATTTCACCGGGTGTAGAGCACTAACGCCCCCTAGTGCCTCTAAATGCCAAGTGAACAGAGGCGCTTAATTAAATATCGAATCCCAGCTCTCTCCGCTTGAGAGGGAGAGCAAGCCATTCTCAAGTGGAGGAGGGATGTTTTCAGCAGCTATCTGCAACATTCTCTGGACCTGGCCACTGTGTAGCTACAAAGAAACCTTTTGTCTGAGGAAACTAACTAAAGAAACTTGGAAGTGGAAAAAGCGAGAAAGAATGAGACAATACCCTTATCTTGGTGACTCATTCACTTATTCGGTCACTTACCAAATCAAATATCCACTACGTGTAGAGAGTACTGTGCTGAAAACCGCACAGGACACGGAGACGTACCCCCATTCGCAGGGAGGTTAGATACCAGAGAGGGAGACAAGATGTAGATTACCTTACGGCAGTTCCGCACCTGTCTTGTTAAACTGTTTACAGCTTCAGGGGAGAGAAGGGATCCAGAAATCGCTTGGATTCTCAGTGAAGTCTTCGCAGAGACGGAGGTGCAAAATAGGTGGACTGGAAGAAACAAAAAAATTAACCTCGTGGGTAGATATGAAACGGAGCAGAGGTGCACAGATATTTAGACCCCGTTCTTTCTTGAAACGTCTAGAAAGTGAAACTGAAGCCAAATTACGGAGGGCCTGGAGTGTCAGTCTTAGGAGCTTGGCCGTACGGGGTTGACAGCGGGTGCCACGGACGGCTCGGAAGAGGGCAAGGGCATAACCCAAGAGCCCTGGGAGGTGTAGGAGAGGTCGCAGCGAGGGAGGTAGAAAGGCATGCGATTCTCCGAAGCAGTCACCGTAACCCAGGTGTAAACTCATAAACGGTAGACGCGGAGTAAGGGCGACACAGACGGCAGGGAGGAGTACGAGGGACACTAGAAAGGAAAACGGTCGGGGCTTCACCAGGGATTGGGTGCATTCCTTTCTCCCTCTAACAGAGGTTATCAGTAACCGGGCTAGTCGCTGGGAATCAAGAGTAAGCAAAACAGGCGTGATCTCTTCTTCCTCACGGACCACGGGGTAAACTTACCTACCTGAAACTGGATGCGAAAGGCGATGACGGCCATAAGCGAGAGGTGCGTGGTGTCACGTGAGCTACGGTAGGGAGACGAGATGAGTTGAGTAGGTAAGGGGACGCTTTCTTGACCAAGTGACACCTGAGAAGACATGAGAAGGGTGAGGCGGCATCAGTCAGCTGCAAACTAAACAGAGGGACACTTCCTGCAGAGGGGCAGCACGGGCAATGCGCCGTTGTAAGTATGCAGGCCTGAGAGGAGGCCACTGTGGGCAGGATGATTGAGAATGAAAGGAAGGAGCTGCAAGACGAAGCCGCAGAGATCACGCTCCACCCTGCCCAGGGGATGCCCTGCCCTGCGGACTAGCACACCCAGAGAGAGAGTACCAGTGCACAGCCAAATGACAAGCCTGCTCGAGGATGCAAGCCAACGCTGCTTCTTTCACCAAGAAAGTCTTGCCTGGTAAACTAAACAGCGTATCCATAGAGCGGACACGTGATTTACATTCTGAAGCAGGCGCCCCGCCTTACGGAACGGCGACGGTTCTCAGGGGGGCCGGGCAGGAGCCGCTCCGCGCGTCTGTCCCAGGGACCCACCCGCCTGCGGGACCTCCGGCTGCCTCGCAGGAAGCTACGACGCCCAGTCCCACGGCTACCTGTGCAGCGAGGTGTACTCCGCGGACGCGTGCCACACACACTTCAAGAGGGAGGGCGGCCTGAGTGGCAAGGCGAGAGGCCGGCCTGCCGCGCAGACCAAGAAGGCGCTCTTCGGCCTGGGCCTAGGTGCTTGCGCCGCCCCCCTGGGCCTACCGGGCTCTGAGGGCCCTGCCCTGGACCCCCAGCCCCCCACCCACGCCCTTGGTTCAGTCACAGCAGAGGTGGCCACACCCACACCCTCTGTGACCTCAGCGTTCCACCCTCCTGCAGCCCCGCCCGCCCCCCTCCGCCGGTTGCCCTGGGCTACCGAAGCTGCATCCTGGGGCCAGGGGGTTCCCAGGAGGCCAAGGGAAGACACGATGGCCTTCAATGAGTCGCAGAGGCCTTACGTGGCCTTGTGTGGTTGGGCTCACCTCTTACGTTTCAGTGAACTCTGCGAGAGGACAGGGACCTGCAGCCTCACAGTTGGGCTCCACGGTAAGGTGTGCGGGACAGACCTCAAACTGACCCACGGCATGGAGCAACACCCGCCATCGAGAGGTCTACAAGAGAGCCGCTGCAGCTAGCCCACAGGTCCGAGAAAACTAGATTCTTCTTTATGTAAGTGAGTTTTGGGGAGATTTGTTGCAAAGCATTATCACAGCGAGAGCCGACTAGTACAACATTCTCCAAATCACTGCCATGTCCACGGCTGCCACCGTGTCTACGTGTAAGGCAACTGTGTCCTCGAACTTTGAGAACTCCTGAATGAATTCTCGGTGCCTCTCCAACACAATGTACGTGGCTAAGGTGTCCCCAGATAACTTCACTAACGTACCACCGAGACCGCCCTAAGCTTTCAGTAAGCGCAATGCGACGCTCTTTCTATTCGTTTTCTGTTTCTACGTAGGTAAAATGCTTTCCGTCAATCTAAAAGGATGGAAAATTGGCACAAAACACTCTGTGCATAGTTGTTTTTCACAAAGGAAAATCACAAACGAAACAGGCATTTCACCGGGTGTAGAGCACTAACGCCCCCTAGTGCCTCTAAATGCCAAGTGAACAGAGGCGCTTAATTAAATATCGAATCCCAGCTCTCTCCGCTTGAGAGGGAGAGCAAGCCATTCTCAAGTGGAGGAGGGATGTTTTCAGCAGCTATCTGCAACATTCTCTGGACCTGGCCACTGTGTAGCTACAAAGAAACCTTTTGTCTGAGGAAACTAACTAAAGAAACTTGGAAGTGGAAAAAGCGAGAAAGAATGAGACAATACCCTTATCTTGGTGACTCATTCACTTATTCGGTCACTTACCAAATCAAATATCCACTACGTGTAGAGAGTACTGTGCTGAAAACCGCACAGAACACGGAGACGTACCCCCATTCGCAGGGAGGTTAGATACCAGAGAGGGAGACAAGATGTAGATTACCTTACGGCAGTTCCGCACCTGTCTTGTTAAACTGTTTACAGCTTCAGGGGAGAGAAGGGATTCAGAAATCGCTTGGATTCTCAGTGAAGTCTTCGCAGAGACGGAGGTGCAAAATAGGTGGACTGGAAGAAACAAAAAAATTAACCTCGTGGGTAGATATGAAACGGAGCAGAGGTGCACAGATATTTAGACCCCGTTCTTTCTTGAAACGTCTAGAAAGTGAAACTGAAGCCAAATTACGGAGGGCCTGGAGTGTCAGTCTTAGGAGCTTGGCCGTACGGGGTGGACAGCGGGTGCCACGGACGGCTCGGAAGAGGGCAAGGGCATAACCCAAGAGCCCTGGGAGGTGTAGGAGAGGTCGCAGCGAGGGAGGTAGAAAGGCATGCGATTCTCCGAAGCAGTCACCGTAACCCAGGTGTAAACTCATAAACGGTAGACGCGGAGTAAGGGCGACACAGACGGCAGGGAGGAGTACGAGGGACACTAGAAAGGAAAACGGTCGGGGCTTCACCAGGGATTGGGTGCATTCCTTTCTCCCTCTAACAGAGGTTATCAGTAACCGGGCTAGTCGCTGGGAATCAAGAGTAAGCAAAACAGGCGTGATCTCTTCTTCCTCACGGACCACGGGGTAAACTTACCTACCTGAAACTGGATGCGAAAGGCGATGACGGCCATAAGCGAGAGGTGCGTGGTGTCACGTGAGCTACGGTAGGGAGACGAGATGAGTTGAGTAGGTAAGGGGACGCTTTCTTGACCAAGTGACACCTGAGAAGACATGAGAAGGGTGAGGCGGCATCAGTCAGCTGCAAACTAAACAGAGGGACACTTCCTGCAGAGGGGCAGCACGGGCAATGCGCCGTTGTAAGTATGCAGGCCTGAGAGGAGGCCACTGTGGGCAGGATGATTGAGAATGAAAGGAAGGAGCTGCAAGACGAGGCCGCAGAGATCACGCTCCACCCTGCCCAGGGGATGCCCTGCCCTGCGGACTAGCACACCCAGAGAGAGAGTACCAGTGCACAGCCAGATGACAAGCCTGCTCGACGATGCAAGCCAACGTTGCTTCTTTCACCAAGAAAGTCTTGCCTGGTAAACTAAACAGCGTATCCATAGAGCGGACACGTGATTTACATTCTGAAGCAGGCGCCCCGCCTTACGGAACAGCGACGGTTCTCAGGGGGGCCGGGCAGGAGCCGCTCCGCGCGTCTGTCCCAGGGACCCACCCGCCTGTGGGACCTCCGGCCGCCTCGCAGGAAGCTACGACGCCCAGTCCCACGGCTACCTGTGCAGCGAGGTGTACTCCGCGGACGCGTGCCACACACACTTCAAGAGGGAGGGCGGCCTGAGTGGCAAGGCGAGAGGCCGGCCTGCCGCGCAGACCAAGAAGGCGCTCTTCGGCCTGGGCCTAGGTGCTTGCGCCGCCCCCCTGGGCCTACCGGGCTCTGAGGGCCCTGCCCTGGACCCCCAGCCCCCCACCCACGCCCTTGGTTCAGTCACAGCAGAGGTGGCCACACCCACACCCTCTGTGACCTCCGCGTTCCACCCTCCTGCAGCCCCGCCCGCCCCCCTCCGCCGGTTGCCCTGGGCTACCGAAGCTGCATCCTGGGGCCAGGGGGTTCCCAGGAGGCCAAGGGAAGACACGATGGCCTTCAATGAGTCGCAGAGGCCTTACGTGGCCTTGTGTGGTTGGGCTCACCTCTTACGTTTCAGTGAACTCTGCGAGAGGACAGGGAGCTGCAGCCTCACAGTTGGGCTCCACGGTAAGGTGTGCGGGACAGACCTCAAACTGACCTACGGCATGGAGCAACACCCGCCATCGAGAGGTCTACAAGAGAGCAGCTGCAGCTAGCCCACAGGTCCGAGAAAACTAGATTCTTCTTTATGTAAGTGAGTTTTGGGGAGATTTGTTGCAAAGCATTATCACAGCAAGAGCCGACTAGTACAACATTCTCCAAATCACTGCCATGTCCACGGCTGCCACCGTGCCTACGTGTAAGGCAACTGTGTCCTCGAACTTTGAGAACTCCTGAATGAATTCTCGGTGCCTCTCCAACACAATGTACGTGGCTAAGGTGTCCCCAGATAACTTCACTAACGTACCACCGAGACCGCCCTAAGCTTTCATTAAACGCAATGCGACGCTCTTTCTATTCGTTTTCTGTTTCTACGTAGGTAAAATGCTTTCCGTCAATCTAAAAGGATGGAAAATTGGCACAAAACACTCTGTGCATAGTTGTTTTTCACAAAGGAAAATCACAAACGAAACAGGCATTTCACCGGGTGTAGAGCACTAACGCCCCCTAGTGCCTCTAAATGCCAAGTGAACAGAGGCGCTTAATTAAATATCGAATCCCAGCTCTCTCCGCTTGAGAGGGAGAGCAAGCCATTCTCAAGTGGAGGAGGGATGTTTTCAGCAGCTATCTGCAACATTCTCTGGACCTGGCCACTGTGTAGCTACAAAGAAACCTTTTGTCTGAGGAAACTAACTAAAGAAACTTGGAAGTGGAAAAAGCGAGAAAGAATGAGACAATACCCTTATCTTGGTGACTCATTCACTTATTCGGTCACTTACCAAATCAAATATCCACTACGTGTAGAGAGTACTGTGCTGAAAACCGCACAGAACACGGAGACGTACCCCCATTCGCAGGGAGGTTAGATACCAGAGAGGGAGACAAGATGTAGATTACCTTACGGCAGTTCCGCACCTGTCTTGTTAAACTGTTTACAGCTTCAGGGGAGAGAAGGGATCCAGAAATCGCTTGGATTCTCAGTGAAGTCTTCGCAGAGACGGAGGTGCAAAATAGGTGGACTGGAAGAAACAAAAAAATTAACCTCGTGGGTAGATGTGAAACGGAGCAGAGGTGCACAGATATTTAGACCCCGTTCTTTCTTGAAACGTCTAGAAAGTGAAACTGAAGCCAAATTACGGAGGGCCTGGAGTGTCAGTCTTAGGAGCTTGGCCGTACGGGGTTGACAGCGGGTGCCACGGACGGCTCGGAAGAGGGTAAGGGCATAACCCAAGAGCCCTGGGAGGTGTAGGAGAGGTTGCAGCGAGGGAGGTAGAAAGGCATGCGATTCTCCGAAGCAGTCACCGTAACCCAGGTGTAAACTCATAAACGGTAGACGCGGAGTAAGGGCGACACAGACGGCAGGGAGGAGTACGAGGGACACTAGAAAGGAAAACGGTCGGGGCTTCACCAGGGATTGGGTGCATTCCTTTCTCCCTCTAACAGAGGTTATCAGTAACCGGGCTAGTCGCTGGGAATCAAGAGTAAGCAAAACAGGCGTGATCTCTTCTTCCTCACGGGCCACGGGGTAAACTTACCTACCTGAAACTGGATGCGAAAGGCGATGACGGCCATAAGCGAGAGGTGCGTGGTGTCACGTGAGCTACGGTAGGGAGACGAGATGAGTTGAGTAGGTAAGGGGACGGTTTCTTGACCAAGTGACACCTGAGAAGAGATGAGAAGGGTGAGGCGGCATCAGTCAGCTGCAAACTAAACAGAGGGACACTTCCTGCAGAGGGGCAGCACGGGCAATGCGCCGTTGTAAGTATGCAGGCCTGAGAGGAGGCCACTGTGGGCAGGATGATTGAGAATGAAAGGAAGGAGCTGCAAGACGAGGCCGCAGAGATCACGCTCCACCCTGCCCAGGGGATGCCCTGCCCTGCGGACTAGCACACCCAGAGAGAGAGTACCAGTGCACAGCCAGATGACAAGCCTGCTCGAGGATGCAAGCCAACGCTGCTTCTTTCACCAAGAAAGTCTTGCCTGGTAAACTAAACAGCGTATCCATAGAGCGGACACGTGATTTACATTCTGAAGCAGGCGCCCCGCCTTACGGAACGGCGACGGTTCTCAGGGGGGCCGGGCAGGAGCCGCTCCGCGCGTCTGTCCCAGGGACCCACCCGCCTGCGGGACCTCCGGCCGCCTCGCAGGAAGCTACGACGCCCAGTCCCACGGCTACCTGTGCAGCGAGGTGTACTCCGCGGACGCGTGCCACACACACTTCAAGTGGGAGGGCGGCCTGAGTGGCAAGGCGAGAGGCCGGCCTGCCGCGCAGACCAAGAAGGCGCTCTTCGGCCTGGGCCTAGGTGCTTGCGCCGCCCCCCTGGGCCTACCGGGCTCTGAGGGCCCTGCCCTGGACCCACAGCCCCCCACCCACGCCCTTGGTTCAGTCACAGCAGAGGTGGCCACACCCACACCCTCTGTGACCTCAGCGTTCCACCCTCCTGCAGCCCCGCCCGCCCCCCTCCGCCGGTTGCCCTGGGCTACCGAAGCTGCATCCTGGGGCCAGGGGGTTCCCAGGAGGCCAAGGGAAGACACGATGGCCTTCAATGAGTCGCAGAGGCCTTACGTGGCCTTGTGTGGTTGGGCTCACCTCTTACGTTTCAGTGAACTCTGCGAGAGGACAGGGACCTGCAGCCTCACAGTTGGGCTCCACGGTAAGGTGTGCGGGACAGACCTCAAACTGACCCACGGCATGGAACAACACCCGCCATCGAGAGGTCTACAAGAGAGCCGCTGCAGCTAGCCCACAGGTCCGAGAAAACTAGATTCTTCTTTATGTAAGTGAGTTTTGGGGAGATTTGTTGCAAAGCATTATCACAGCGAGAGCCGACTAGTACAACATTCTCCAAATCACTGCCATGTCCACGGCTGCCACCGTGCCTACGTGTAAGGCAACAGTGTCCTCGAACTTTGAGAACTCCTGAATGAATTCTCGGTGCCTCTCCAACACAATGTACGTGGCTAAGGTGTCCCCAGATAACTTCACTAACGTACCACCGAGACCGCCCTAAGCTTTCATTAAACGCAATGCGACGCTCTTTCTATTCGTTTTATGTTTCTACGTAGGTAAAATGCTTTCCGTCAATCTAAAAGGATGGAAAATTGGCACAAAACACTCTGTGCATAGTTGTTTTTCACAAAGGAAAATCACAAAAGAAACAGGCATTTCACCGGGTGTAGAGCACTAACGCCCCCTAGTGCCTCTAAATGCCAAGTGAACAGAGGCGCTTAATTAAATATCGAATCCCAGCTCTCTCCGCTTGAGAGGGAGAGCAAGCCATTCTCAAGTGGAGGAGGAATGTTTTCAGCAGCTATCTGCAACATTCTCTGGACCTGGCCACTGTGTAGCTACAAAGAAACCTTTTGTCTGAGGAAACTAACTAAAGAAACTTGGAAGTGGAAAAAGCGAGAAAGAATGAGACAATACCCTTATCTTGGTGACTCATTCACTTATTCGGTCACTTACCAAATCAAATATCCACTACGTGTAGAGAGTACTGTGCTGAAAACCGCACAGGACACGGAGACGTACCCCCATTCGCAGGGAGGTTAGATACCAGAGAGGGAGACAAGATGTAGATTACCTTACGGCAGTTCCGCACCTGTCTTGTTAAACTGTTTACAGCTTCAGGGGAGAGAAGGGATCCAGAAATCGCTTGGATTCTCAGTGAAGTCTTCGCAGAGACGGAGGTGCAAAATAGGTGGACTGGAAGAAACAAAAAAATTAACCTCGTGGGTAGATATGAAACGGAGCAGAGGTGCACAGATATTTAGACCCCGTTCTTTCTTGAAACGTCTAGAAAGTGAAACTGAAGCCAAATTACGGAGGGCCTGGAGTGTCAGTCTTAGGAGCTTGGCCGTACGGGGTTGACAGCGGGTGCCACGGACGGCTCGGAAGAGGGCAAGGGCATAACCCAAGAGCCCTGGGAGGTGTAGGAGAGGTCGCAGCGAGGGAGGTAGAAAGGCATGCGATTCTCCGAAGCAGTCACCGTAACCCAGGTGTAAACTCATAAACGGTAGACGCGGAGTAAGGGCGACACAGACAGCAGGGAGGAGTACGAGGGACACTAGAAAGGAAAACGGTCGGGGCTTCACCAGGGATTGGGTGCATTCCTTTCTCCCTCTAACAGAGGTTATCAGTAACCGGGCTAGTCGCTGGGAATCAAGAGTAAGCAAAACAGGCGTGATCTCTTCTTCCTCACGGACCACGGGGTAAACTTACCTACCTGAAACTGGATGCGAAAGGCGATGACGGCCATAAGCGAGAGGTGCGTGGTGTCACGTGAGCTACGGTAGGGAGACGAGATGAGTTGAGTAGGTAAGGGGACGCTTTGTTGACCAAGTGACACCTGAGAAGAGATGAGAAGGGTGAGGCGGCATCAGTCAGCTGCAAACTAAACAGAGGGACACTTCCTGCAGAGGGGCAGCACGGGCAATGCGCCGTTGTAAGTATGCAGGCCTGAGAGGAGGCCACTGTGGGCAGGATGATTGAGAATGAAAGGAAGGAGCTGCAAGACGAGGCCGCAGAGATCACGCTCCACCCTGCCCAGGGGATGCCCTGCCCTGCGGACTAGCACACCCAGAGAGAGAGTACCAGTGCACAGCCAGATGACAAGCCTGCTCGACGATGCAAGCCAACGCTGCTTCTTTCACCAAGAAAGTCTTGCCTGGTAAACTAAACAGCGTATCCATAGAACGGACACGTGATTTACATTCTGCAGCAGGCGCCCCGCCTTACGGAACGGCGACGGTTCTCAGTGGGGCCGGGATGGAGCCGCTCCGCACGTCTGTCCCAGGGACCCACCCGCCTGCGGGACCTCCGGCCGCCTCGCAGGAAGCTACGACGCCCAGTCCCACGGCTACCTGTGCAGCGAGGTGTACTCCGCGGACGCGTGCCACACACACTTCAAGTGGCAGGGCGGCCTGAGTGGCAAGGCGAGAGGCCGGCGTGCCACGCAGACCAAGAAGGCGCTCTTCGGCCTGGGCCTAGGTGCTTGCGCCACCCCCCTGGGCCTACCGGGCTCTGAGGGCCCTGCCCTGGACCCCCAGCCCCCCACCCACGCCCTTGGTTCAGTCACAGTAGAGGTGGCCACACCCACACCCTCTGTGACCTCCGCGTTCCACCCTCCTGCAGCCCCGCCCGCCCCCCTCTGCCGGTTGCCCTGGGCTACCGAAGCTGCATCCTGGGGCCAGGGGGTTCCCAGGAGGCCAAGGGAAGACACGATGGCCTTCAATGAGTCGCAGAGGCCTTACGTGGCCTTGTGTGGTTGGGCTCACCTCTTACGTTTCAGTGAACTCTGCGAGAGGACAGGGACCTGCAGCCTCACAGTTGGGCTCCACGGTAAGGTGTGCGGGACAGACCTCAAACTGACCCACGGCATGGAACAACACCCGCCATCGAGAGGTCTACAAGAGAGCCGCTGCAGCTAGCCCACAGGTCCGAGAAAACTAGATTCTTCTTTATGTAAGTGAGTTTTGGGGAGATTTGTTGCAAAGCATTATCACAGCGAGAGCCGACTAGTACAACATTCTCCAAATCACTGCCATGTCCACGGCTGCCACCGTGCCTACGTGTAAGGCAACTGTGTCCTCGAACTTTGAGAACTCCTGAATGAATTCTCGGTGCCTCTCCAACACAATGTACGTGGCTAAGGTGTCCCCAGATAACTTCACTAACGTACCACCGAGACCGCCCTAAGCTTTCATTAAACGCAATGCGACGCTCTTTCTATTCGTTTTCTGTTTCTACGTAGGTAAAATGCTTTCCGTCAATCTAAAAGGATGGAAAATTGGCACAAAACACTCTGTGCATAGTTGTTTTTCACAAAGGAAAATCACAAAAGAAACAGGCATTTCACCGGGTGTAGAGCACTAACGCCCCCTAGTGCCTCTAAATGCCAAGTGAACAGAGGCGCTTAATTAAATATCGAATCCCAGCTCTCTCCGCTTGAGAGGGAGAGCAAGCCATTCTCAAGTGGAGGAGGGATGTTTTCAGCAGCTATCTGCAACATTCTCTGGACCTGGCCACTGTGTAGCTACAAAGAAACCTTTTGTCTGAGGAAACTAACTAAAGAAACTTGGAAGTGGAAAAAGCGAGAAAGAATGAGACAATACCCTTATCTTGGTGACTCATTCACTTATTCGGTCACTTACCAAATCAAATATCCACTACGTGTAGAGAGTACTGTGCTGAAAACCGCACAGGACACGGAGACGTACCCCCATTCGCAGGGAGGTTAGATACCAGAGAGGGAGACAAGATGTAGATTACCTTACGGCAGTTCCGCACCTGTCTTGTTAAACTGTTTACAGCTTCAGGGGAGAGAAGGGATCCAGAAATCGCTTGGATTCTCAGTGAAGTCTTCGCAGAGACGGAGGTGCAAAATAGGTGGACTGGAAGAAACAAAAAAATTAACCTCGTGGGTAGATATGAAACGGAGCAGAGGTGCACAGATATTTAGACCCCGTTCTTTCTTGAAACGTCTAGAAAGTGAAACTGAAGCCAAATTACGGAGGGCCTGGAGTGTCAGTCTTAGGAGCTTGGCCGTACGGGGTTGACAGCGGGTGCCACGGACGGCTCGGAAGAGGGCAAGGGCATAACCCAAGAGCCCTGGGAGGTGTAGGAGAGGTCGCAGCGAGGGAGGTAGAAAGGCATGCGATTCTCCGAAGCAGTCACCGTAACCCAGGTGTAAACTCATAAACGGTAGACGCGGAGTAAGGGCGACACAGACGGCAGGGAGGAGTACGAGGGACACTAGAAAGGAAAACGGTCGGGGCTTCACCAGGGATTGGGTGCATTCCTTTCTCCCTCTAACAGAGGTTATCAGTAACCGGGCTAGTCGCTGGGAATCAAGAGTAAGCAAAACAGGCGTGATCTCTTCTTCCTCACGGACCACGGGGTAAACTTACCTACCTGAAACTGGATGCGAAAGGCGATGACGGCCATAAGCGAGAGGTGCGTGGTGTCACGTGAGCTACGGTAGGGAGACGAGATGAGTTGAGTAGGTAAGGGGACGCTTTCTTGACCAAGTGACACCTGAGAAGAGATGAGAAGGGTGAGGCGGCATCAGTCAGCTGCAAACTAAACAGAGGGACACTTCCTGCAGAGGGGCAGCACGGGCAATGCACCGTTGTAAGTATGCAGGCCTGAGAGGAGGCCACTGTGGGCAGGATGATTGAGAATGAAAGGAAGGAGCTGCAAGACGAGGCCGCAGAGATCACGCTCCACCCTGCCCAGGGGATGCCCTGCCCTGCGGACTAGCACACCCAGAGAGAGAGTACCAGTGCACAGCCAGATGACAAGCCTGCTCGAGGATGCAAGCCAACGCTGCTTCTTTCACCAAGAAAGTCTTGCCTGGTAAACTAAACAGCGTATCCATAGAGCGGACACGTGATTTACATTCTGAAGCAGGCGCCCCGCCTTACGGAACGGCGACGGTTCTCAGGGGGGCCGGGCAGGAGCCGCTCCGTGCGTCTGTCCCAGGGACCCACCCGCCTGCGGGACCTCCGGCCGCCTCGCAGGAAGCTACGACGCCCAGTCCCACGGCTACCTGTGCAGCGAGGTGTACTCCGCGGACGCGTGCCACACACACTTCAAGAGGGAGGGCGGCCTGAGTGGCAAGGCGAGAGGCCGGCCTGCCGCGCAGACCAAGAAGGCGCTCTTCGGCCTGGGCCTAGGTGCTTGCGCCGCCCCCCTGGGCCTACCGGGCTCTGAGGGCCCTGCCCTGGACCCCCAGCCCCCCACCCACGCCCTTGGTTCAGTCACAGCAGAGGTGGCCACACCCACACCCTCTGTGACCTCAGCGTTCCACCCTCCTGCAGCCCCGCCCGCCCCCCTCCGCCGGTTGCCCTGGGCTACCGAAGCTGCATCCTGGGGCCAGGGGATTCCCAGGAGGCCAAGGGAAGACACGATGGCCTTCAATGAGTCGCAGAGGCCTTACGTGGCCTTGTGTGGTTGGGCTCACCTCTTACGTTTCAGTGAACTCTGCGAGAGGACAGGGACCTGCAGCCTCACAGTTGGGCTCCACGGTAAGGTGTGCGGGACAGACCTCAAACTGACCCACGGCATGGAGCAACACCCGCCATCGAGAGGTCTACAAGAGAGCCGCTGCAGCTAGCCCACAGGTCCGAGAAAACTAGATTCTTCTTTATGTAAGTGAGTTTTGGGGAGATTTGTTGCAAAGCATTATCACAGCGAGAGCCGACGAGTACAACATTCTCCAAATCACTGCCATGTCCACGGCTGCCACCGTGCCTACGTGTAAGGCAACTGTGTCCTCGAACTTTGAGAACTCCTGAATGAATTCTCGGTGCCTCTCCAACACAATGTACGTGGCTAAGGTGTCCCCAGATAACTTCACTAACGTACCACCGAGACCGCCCTAAGCTTTCATTAAACGCAATGCGACGCTCTTTCTATTCGTTTTCTGTTTCTACGTAGGTAAAATGCTTTCCGTCAATCTAAAAGGATGGAAAATTGGCACAAAACACTCTGTGCATAGTTGTTTTTCACAAAGGAAAATCACAAACGAAACAGGCATTTCACCGGGTGTAGAGCACTAACGCCCCCTAGTGCCTCTAAATGCCAAGTGAACAGAGGCGCTTAATTAAATATCGAATCCCAGCTCTCTCCGCTTGAGAGGGAGAGCAAGCCATTCTCAAGTGGAGGAGGGATGTTTCCAGCAGCTATCTGCAACATTCTCTGGACCTGGCCACTGTGTAGCTACAAAGAAACCTTTTGTCTGAGGAAACTAACTAAAGAAACTTGGAAGTGGAAAAAGCGAGAAAGAATGAGACAATACCCTTATCTTGGTGACTCATTCACTTATTCGGTCACTTACCAAATCAAATATCCACTACGTGTAGAGAGTACTGTGCTGAAAACCGCACAGAACACGGAGACGTACCCCCATTCGCAGGGAGGTTAGATACCAGAGAGGGAGACAAGATGTAGATTACCTTACGGCAGTTCCGCACCTGTATTGTTAAACTGTTTACAGCTTCAGGGGAGAGAAGGGATCCAGAAATCGCTTGGATTCTCAGTGAAGTCTTCGCAGAGATGGAGGTGCAAAATAGGTGGACTGGAAGAAACAAAAAAATTAACCTCGTGGGTAGATATGAAACGGAGCAGAGGTGCACAGATATTTAGACCCCGTTCTTTCTTGAAACGTCTAGAAAGTGAAACTGAAGCCAAATTACGGAGGGCCTGGAGTGTCAGTCTTAGGAGCCTGGCTGTACGGGGTTGACAGCGGGTGCCACGGACGGCTTGGAAGAGGGCAAGGGCATAACCCAAGAGCCCTGGGAGGTGTAGGAGAGGTCGCAGCGAGGGAGGTAGAAAGGCATGCGATTCTCCGAAGCAGTCACCGTAACCCAGGTGTAAACTCATAAACGGTAGACGCGGAGTAAGGGCGACACAGACGGCAGGGAGGAGTACGAGGGACACTAGAAAGGAAAACGGTCGGGGCTTCACCAGGGATTGGGTGCATTCCTTTCTCCCTCTAACAGAGGTTATCAGTAACCGGGCTAGTCGCTGGGAATCAAGAGTAAGCAAAACAGGCGTGATCTCTTCTTCCTCACGGACCACGGGGTAAACTTACCTACCTGAAACTGGATGCGAAAGGCGATGACGGCCATAAGCGAGAGGTGCGTGGTGTCACGTGAGCTACGGTAGGGAGACGAGATGAGTTGAGTAGGTAAGGGGACGCTTTGTTGACCAAGTGACACCTGAGAAGAGATGAGAAGGGTGAGGCGGCATCAGTCAGCTGCAAACTAAACAGAGGGACACTTCCTGCAGAGGGGCAGCACGGGCAATGCGCCGTTGTAAGTATGCAGGCCTGAGAGGAGGCCACTGTGGGCAGGATGATTGAGAATGAAAGGAAGGAGCTGCAAGACGAGGCCGCAGAGATCACGCTCCACCCTGCCCAGGGGATGCCCTGCCCTGCGGACTAGCACACCCAGAGAGAGAGTACCAGTGCACAGCCAGATGACAAGCCTGCTCGATGATGCAAGCCAACGCTGCTTCTTTCACCAAGAAAGTCTTGCCTGGTAAACTAAACAGCGTATCCATAGAGCGGACACGTGATTTACATTCTGAAGCAGGCGCCCCGCCTTACGGAACGGCGACGGTTCTCAGGGGGGCCGGGCCGGAGCCGCTCCGCGCGTCTGTCCCAGGGACCCACCCACCTGCGGGACCTCCGGCCGCCTCGCAGGAAGCTACGACGCCCAGTCCCACGGCTACCTGTGCAGCGAGGTGTACTCCGCGGACGCGTGCCACACACACTTCAAGAGGGAGGGCGGCCTGAGTGGGAAGGCGAGAGGCCGGCCTGCCGCGCAGACGAAGAAGGCGCTCTTCGGCCTGGGCCTAGGTGCTTGCGCCACCCCCCTGGGCCTACCGGGCTCTGAGGGCCCTGCCCTGGACCCCCAGCCCCCCACCCACGCCCTTGGTTCAGTCACAGCAGAGGTGGCCACACCCACACCCTCTGTGACCTCAGCGTTCCACCCTCCTGCAGCCCCGCCCGCCCCCCCTCCGCCGGTTGCCCTGGGCTACCGAAGCTGCATCCTGGGGCCAGGGGGTTCCCAGGAGGCCAAGGGAAGACACGATGGCCTTCAATGAGTCGCAGAGGCCTTACGTGGCCTTGTGTGGTTGGGCTCACCTCTTACGTTTCAGTGAACTCTGCGAGAAGACAGGGACCTGCAGCCTCACAGTTGGGCTCCACGGTAAGGTGTGCGGGACAGACCTCAAACTGACCCACGGCATGGAGCAACACCCGCCATCGAGAGGTCTACAAGAGAGCCGCTGCAGCTAGCCCACAGGTCCGAAAAAACTAGATTCTTCTTTATGTAAGTGAGTTTTGGGGAGATTTGTTGCAAAGCATTATCACAGCGAGAGCCGACGAGTACAACATTCTCCAAATCACTGCCATGTCCACGGCTGCCACCGTGCCTACGTGTAAGGCAACTGTGTCCTCGAACTTTGAGAACTCCTGAATGAATTCTCGGTGCCTCTCCAACACAATGTACGTGGCTAAGGTGTCCCCAGATAACTTCACTAACGTACCACCGAGACCGCCCTAAGCTTTCATTAAACGCAATGCGACGCTCTTTCTATTCCTTTTCTGTTTCTACGTAGGTAAAATGCTTTCCGTCAATCTAAAAGGATGGAAAATTGGCACAAAACACTCTGTGCATAGTTGTTTTTCACAAAGGAAAATCACAAACGAAACAGGCATTTCACCGGGTGTAGAGCACTAACGCCCCCTAGTGCCTCTAAATGCCAAGTGAACAGAGGCGCTTAATTAAATATCGAATCCCAGCTCTCTCCGCTTGAGAGGGAGAGCAAGCCATTCTCAAGTGGAGGAGGGATGTTTTCAGCAGCTATCTGCAACATTCTCTGGACCTGGCCACTGTGTAGCTACAAAGAAACCTTTTGTCTGAGGAAACTAACTAAAGAAACTTGGAAGTGGAAAAAGCGAGAAAGAATGAGACAATACCCTTATCTTGGTGACTCATTCACTTATTCGGTCACTTACCAAATCAAATATCCACTACATGTAGAGAGTACTGTGCTGAAAACCGCACAGAACACGGAGACGTACCCCCATTCGCAGGGAGGTTAGATACCAGAGAGGGAGACAAGATGTAGATTACCTTACGGCAGTTCCGCACCTGTCTTGTTAAACTGTTTACAGCTTCAGGGGAGAGAAGGGATCCAGAAATCGCTTGGATTCTCAGTGAAGTCTTCGCAGAGACGGAGGTGCAAAATAGGTGGACTGGAAGAAACAAAAAAATTAACCTCGTGGGTAGATATGAAACGGAGCAGAGGTGCACAGATATTTAGACCCCGTTCTTTCTTGAAACGTCTAGAAAGTGAAACTGAAGCCAAATTACGGAGGGCCTGGAGTGTCAGTCTTAGGAGCCTGGCCGTACAGGGTTGACAGCGGGTGCCACGGACGGCTCGGAAGAGGGCAAGGGCATAACCCAAGAGCCCTGGGAGGTGTAGGAGAGGTCGCAGCGAGGGAGGTAGAAAGGCATGCGATTCTCCGAAGCAGTCACCGTAACCCAGGTGTAAACTCATAAACGGTAGACGCGGAGTAAGGGCGACACAGACGGCAGGGAGGAGTACGAGGGACACTAGAAAGGAAAACGGTCGGAGCTTCACCAGGGATTGGGTGCATTCCTTTCTCCCTCTAACAGAGGTTATCAGTAACCGGGCTAGTCGCTGGGAATCAAGAGTAAGCAAAACAGGCGTGATCTCTTCTTCCTCACGGACCACGGGGTAAACTTACCTACCTGAAACTGGATGCGAAAGGCGATGACGGCCATAAGCGAGAGGTGCGTGGTGTCACATGAGCTACGGTAGGGAGACGAGATGAGTTGAGTAGGTAAGGGGACGCTTTCTTGACCAAGTGACACCTGAGAAGAGATGAGAAGGGTGAGGCGGCATCAGTCAGCTGCAAACTAAACAGAGGGACACTTCCTGCAGAGGGGCAGCACGGGCAATGCGCCGTTGTAAGTATGCAGGCCTGAGAGGAGGCCACTGTGGGCAGGATGATTGAGAATGAAAGGAAGGAGCTGCAAGATGAGGCCGCAGAGATCACGCTCCACCCTGCCCAGGGGATGCCCTGCCCTGCGGACTAGCACACCCAGAGAGAGAGTACCAGTGCACAGCCAGATGACAAGCCTGCTCGACGATGCAAGCCAACGCTGCTTCTTTCACCAAGAAAGTCTTGCCTGGTAAACTAAACAGCGTATCCATAGAGCGGACACGTGATTTACATTCTGAAGCAGGCGCCCCGCCTTACGGAACGGCGACGGTTCTCAGGGGGGCCGGGCAGGAGCCGCTCCGCGCGTCTGTCCCAGGGACCCACCCGCCTGCGGGACCTCCGGCCGCCTCGCAGGAAGCTACGACGCCCAGTCCCACGGCTACCTGTGCAGCGAGGTGTACTCCGCGGACGCGTGCCACACACACTTCAAGTGGGAGGGCGGCCTGAGTGGCAAGGCGAGAGGCCGGCCTGCCGCGCAGACCAAGAAGGCGCTCTTCGGCCTGGGCCTAGGTGCTTGAGCCGCCCCCCTGGGCCTACCGGGCTCTGAGGGCCCTGCCCTGGACCCCCAGCCCCCCACCCACGCCCTTGGTTCAGTCACAGCAGAGGTGGCCACACCCACACCCTCTGTGACCTCCGCGTTCCACCCTCCTGCAGCCCCGCCCGCCCCCCTCCGCCGGTTGCCCTGGGCTACCGAAGCTGCATCCTGGGGCCAGGGGGTTCCCAGGAGGCCAAGGGAAGACACGATGGCCTTCAATGAGTCACAGAGGCCTTACGTGGCCTTGTGTGGTTGGGCTCACCTCTTACGTTTCAGTGAACTCTGCGAGAGGACAGGGACCTGCAGCCTCACAGTTGGGCTCCACGGTAAGGTGTGCGGGACAGACCTCAAACTGACCCACGGCATGGAGCAACACCCGCCATCGAGAGGTCTACAAGAGAGCCGCTGCAGCTAGCCCACAGGTCCGAGAAAACTAGATTCTTCTTTATGTAAGTGAGTTTTGGGGAGATTTGTTGCAAAGCATTATCACAGCAAGAGCCGACGAGTACAACATTCTCCAAATCACTGCCATGTCCACGGCTGCCACCGTGCCTACGTGTAAGGCAACTGTGTCCTCGAACTTTGAGAACTCCTGAATGAATTCTCGGTGCCTCTCCAACACAATGTACGTGGCTAAGGTGTCCCCAGATAACTTCACTAACGTACCACCGAGACCGCCCTAAGCTTTCATTAAACGCAATGCGACGCTCTTTCTATTCGTTTTCTGTTTCTACGTAGGTAAAATGCTTTCCGTCAATCTAAAAGGATGGAAAATTGGCACAAAACACTCTGTGCATAGTTGTTTTTCACAAAGGAAAATCACAAACGAAACAGGCATTTCACCGGGTGTAGAGCACTAACGCCCCCTAGTGCCTCTAAATGCCAAGTGAACAGAGGCGCTTAATTAAATATCGAATCCCAGCTCTCTCCGCTTGAGAGGGAGAGCAAGCCATTCTCAAGTGGAGGAGGGATGTTTCCAGCAGCTATCTGCAACATTCTCTGGACCTGGCCACTGTGTAGCTACAAAGAAACCTTTTGTCTGAGGAAACTAACTAAAGAAACTTGGAAGTGGAAAAAGCGAGAAAGAATGAGACAATACCCTTATCTTGGTGACTCATTCACTTATTCGGTCACTTACCAAATCAAATATCCACTACGTGTAGAGAGTACTGTGCTGAAAACCGCACAGAACACGGAGACGTACCCCCATTCGCAGGGAGGTTAGATACCAGAGAGGGAGACAAGATGTAGATTACCTTACGGCAGTTCCGCACCTGTATTGTTAAACTGTTTACAGCTTCAGGGGAGAGAAGGGATCCAGAAATCGCTTGGATTCTCAGTGAAGTCTTCGCAGAGATGGAGGTGCAAAATAGGTGGACTGGAAGAAACAAAAAAATTAACCTCGTGGGTAGATATGAAACGGAGCAGAGGTGCACAGATATTTAGACCCCGTTCTTTCTTGAAACGTCTAGAAAGTGAAACTGAAGCCAAATTACGGAGGGCCTGGAGTGTCAGTCTTAGGAGCCTGGCCGTACGGGGTTGACAGCGGGTGCCACGGACGGCTCGGAAGAGGGCAAGGGCATAACCCAAGAGCCCTGGGAGGTGTAGGAGAGGTCGCAGCGAGGGAGGTAGAAAGGCATGCGATTCTCCGAAGCAGTCACCGTAACCCAGGTGTAAACTCATAAACGGTAGACGCGGAGTAAGGGCGACACAGACGGCAGGGAGGAGTACGAGGGACACTAGAAAGGAAAACGGTCGGGGCTTCACCAGGGATTGGGTGCATTCCTTTCTCCCTCTAACAGAGGTTATCAGTAACCGGGCTAGTCGCTGGGAATCAAGAGTAAGCAAAACAGGCGTGATCTCTTCTTCCTCACGGACCACGGGGTAAACTTACCTACCTGAAACTGGATGCGAAAGGCGATGACGGCCATAAGCGAGAGGTGCGTGGTGTCACGTGAGCTACGGTAGGGAGACGAGATGAGTTGAGTAGGTAAGGGGACGCTTTCTTGACCAAGTGACACCTGAGAAGAGATGAGAAGGGTGAGGCGGCATCAGTCAGCTGCAAACTAAACAGAGGGACACTTCCTGCAGAGGGGCAGCACGGGCAATGCGCCATTGTAAGTATGCAGGCCTGAGAGGAGGCCACTGTGGGCAGGATGATTGAGAATGAAAGGAAGGAGCTGCAAGACGAGGCCGCAGAGATCACGCTCCACCCTGCCCAGGGGATGCCCTGCCCTGCGGACTAGCACACCCAGAGAGAGAGTACCAGTGCACAGCCAGATGAGAAGCCTGCTCGACGATGCAAGCCAACGCTGCTTCTTTCACCAAGAAAGTCTTGCCTGGTAAACTAAACAGCGTATCCATAGAGCGGACACGTGATTTACATTCTGAAGCAGGCGCCCCGCCTTACGGAACGGCGACGGTTCTCAGGGGGGCCGGGCAGGAGCCGCTCCGCGCGTCTGTCCCAGGGACCCACCCGCCTGCGGGACCTCCGGCCGCCTCGCAGGAAGCTACGACGCCCAGTCCCACGGCTACCTGTGCAGCGAGGTGTACTCCGCGGACGCGTGCCACACACACTTCAAGTGGGAGGGCGGCCTGAGTGGCAAGGCGAGAGGCCGGCCTGCTGCGCAGACCAAGAAGGTGCTCTTCGGCCTGGGCCTAGGTGCTTGCGCCGCCCCCCTGGGCCTACCGGGCTCTGAGGGCCCTGCCCTGGACCCCCTGCCCCCCACCCCCCTTGGTTCAGTCACATCAGAGGTGGCCACACCCACACCCTCTGTGACCTCCGCGTTCCACCCTCCTGCAGCCCCGCCCGCCCCCCTCCGCCGGTTGCCCTGGGCTACCGAAGCTGCATCCTGGGGCCAGGGGGTTCCCAGGAGGCCAAGGGAAGACACGATGGCCTTCAATGAGTCGCAGAGGCCTTACGTGGCCTTGTGTGGTTGGGCTCACCTCTTACGTTTCAGTGAACTCTGCGAGAGGACAGGGACCTGCAGCCTCACAGTTGGGCTCCACGGTAAGGTGTGCGGGACAGACCTCAAACTGACCCACGGCATGGAGCAACACCCGCCATCGAGAGGTCTACAAGAGAGCCGCTGCAGCTAGCCCACAGGTCCGAGAAAACTAGATTCTTCTTTATGTAAGTGAGTTTTGGGGAGATTTGTTGCAAAGCATTATCACAGCAAGAGCCGACGAGTACAACATTCTCCAAATCACTGCCATGTCCACGGCTGCCACCGTGCCTACGTGTAAGGCAACTGTGTCCTCGAACTTTGAGAACTCCTGAATGAATTCTCGGTGCCTCTCCAACACAATGTACGTGGCTAAGGTGTCCCCAGATAACTTCACTAACGTACCACCGAGACCGCCCTAAGCTTTCATTAAACGCAATGCGACGCTCTTTCTATTCGTTTTCTGTTTCTACGTAGGTAAAATGCTTTCCGTCAATCTAAAAGGATGGAAAATTGGCACAAAACACTCTGTGCATAGTTGTTTTTCACAAAGGAAAATCACAAACGAAACAGGCATTTCACCGGGTGTAGAGCACTAACGCCCCCTAGTGCCTCTAAATGCCAAGTGAACAGAGGCGCTTAATTAAATATCGAATCCCAGCTCTCTCCGCTTGAGAGGGAGAGCAAGCCATTCTCAAGTGGAGGAGGGATGTTTCCAGCAGCTATCTGCAACATTCTCTGGACCTGGCCACTGTGTAGCTACAAAGAAACCTTTTGTCTGAGGAAACTAACTAAAGAAACTTGGAAGTGGAAAAAGCGAGACAGAATGAGACAATACCCTTATCTTGGTGACTCATTCACTTATTCGGTCACTTACCAAATCAAATATCCACTACGTGTAGAGAGTACTGTGCTGAAAACCGCACAGAACACGGAGACGTACCCCCATTCGCAGGGAGGTTAGATACCAGAGAGGGAGACAAGATGTAGATTACCTTACGGCAGTTCCGCACCTGTATTGTTAAACTGTTTACAGCTTCAGGGGAGAGAAGGGATCCAGAAATCGCTTGGATTCTCAGTGAAGTCTTCGCAGAGATGGAGGTGCAAAATAGGTGGACTGGAAGAAACAAAAAAATTAACCTCGTGGGTAGATATGAAACGGAGCAGAGGTGCACAGATATTTAGACCCCGTTCTTTCTTGAAACGTCTAGAAAGTGAAACTGAAGCCAAATTACGGAGGGCCTGGAGTGTCAGTCTTAGGAGCCTGGCCGTACGGGGTTGACAGCGGGTGCCACGGACGGCTCGGAAGAGGGCAAGGGCATAACCCAAGAGCCCTGGGAGGTGTAGGAGAGGTCGCAGCGAGGGAGGTAGAAAGGCATGCGATTCTCCGAAGCAGTCACCGTAACCCAGGTGTAAACTCATAAACGGTAGACGCGGAGTAAGGGCGACACAGACGGCAGGGAGGAGTACGAGGGACACTAGAAAGGAAAACGGTCGGGGCTTCACCAGGGATTGGGTGCATTCCTTTCTCCCTCTAACAGAGGTTATCAGTAACCGGGCTAGTCGCTGGGAATCAAGAGTAAGCAAAACAGGCGTGATCTCTTCTTCCTCACGGACCACGGGGTAAACTTACCTACCTGAAACTGGATGCGAAAGGTGATGACGGCCATAAGCGAGAGGTGCGTGGTGTCACGTGAGCTACGGTAGGGAGACGAGATGAGTTGAGTAGGTAAGGGGACGCTTTCTTGACCAAGTGACACCTGAGAAGAGATGAGAAGGGTGAGGCGGCATCAGTCAGCTGCAAACTAAACAGAGGGACACTTCCTGCAGAGGGGCAGCACGGGCAATGCGCCGTTGTAAGTATGCAGGCCTGAGAGGAGGCCACTGTGGGCAGGATGATTGAGAATGAAAGGAAGGAGCTGCAAGACGAGGCCGCAGAGATCACGCTCCACCCTGCCCAGGGGATGCCCTGCCCTGCGGACTAGCACACCCAGAGAGAGAGTACCAGTGCACAGCCAGATGAGAAGCCTGCTCGACGATGCAAGCCAACGCTGCTTCTTTCACCAAGAAAGTCTTGCCTGGTAAACTAAACAGCGTATCCATAGAGCGGACACGTGATTTACATTCTGAAGCAGGCGCCCCGCCTTACGGAACGGCGACGGTTCTCAGGGGGGCCGGGCAGGAGCCGCTCCGCGCGTCTGTCCCAGGGACCCACCCGCCTGCGGGACCTCCGGCCGCCTCGCAGGAAGCTACGACGCCCAGTCCCACGGCTACCTGTGCAGCGAGGTGTACTCCGCGGACGCGTGCCACACACACTTCAAGTGGGAGGGCGGCCTGAGTGGCAAGGCGAGAGGCCGGCCTGCTGCGCAGACCAAGAAGGTGCTCTTCGGCCTGGGCCTAGGTGCTTGCGCCGCCCCCCTGGGCCTACCGGGCTCTGAGGGCCCTGCCCTGGACCCCCTGCCCCCCACCCCCCTTGGTTCAGTCACATCAGAGGTGGCCACACCCACACCCTCTGTGACCTCCGCGTTCCACCCTCCTGCAGCCCCGCCCGCCCCCCTCCGCCGGTTGCCCTGGGCTACCGAAGCTGCATCCTGGGGCCAGGGGGTTCCCAGGAGGCCAAGGGAAGACACGATGGCCTTCAATGAGTCGCAGAGGCCTTACGTGGCCTTGTGTGGTTGGGCTCACCTCTTACGTTTCAGTGAACTCTGCGAGAGGACAGGGACCTGCAGCCTCACAGTTGGGCTCCACGGTAAGGTGTGCGGGACAGACCTCAAACTGACCCACGGCATGGAGCAACACCCGCCATCGAGAGGTCTACAAGAGAGCCGCTGCAGCTAGCCCACAGGTCCGAGAAAACTAGATTCTTCTTTATGTAAGTGAGTTTTGGGGAGATTTGTTGCAAAGCATTATCACAGCAAGAGCCGACGAGTACAACATTCTCCAAATCACTGCCATGTCCACGGCTGCCACCGTGCCTACGTGTAAGGCAACTGTGTCCTCGAACTTTGAGAACTCCTGAATGAATTCTCGGTGCCTCTCCAACACAATGTACGTGGCTAAGGTGTCCCCAGATAACTTCACTAACGTACCACCGAGACCGCCCTAAGCTTTCATTAAACGCAATGCGACGCTCTTTCTATTCGTTTTCTGTTTCTACGTAGGTAAAATGCTTTCCGTCAATCTAAAAGGATGGAAAATTGGCACAAAACACTCTGTGCATAGTTGTTTTTCACAAAGGAAAATCACAAACGAAACAGGCATTTCACCGGGTGTAGAGCACTAACGCCCCCTAGTGCCTCTAAATGCCAAGTGAACAGAGGCGCTTAATTAAATATCGAATCCCAGCTCTCTCCGCTTGAGAGGGAGAGCAAGCCATTCTCAAGTGGAGGAGGGATGTTTCCAGCAGCTATCTGCAACATTCTCTGGACCTGGCCACTGTGTAGCTACAAAGAAACCTTTTGTCTGAGGAAACTAACTAAAGAAACTTGGAAGTGGAAAAAGCGAGAAAGAATGAGACAATACCCTTATCTTGGTGACTCATTCACTTATTCGGTCACTTACCAAATCAAATATCCACTACGTGTAGAGAGTACTGTGCTGAAAACCGCACAGAACACGGAGACGTACCCCCATTCGCAGGGAGGTTAGATACCAGAGAGGGAGACAAGATGTAGATTACCTTACGGCAGTTCCGCACCTGTATTGTTAAACTGTTTACAGCTTCAGGGGAGAGAAGGGATCCAGAAATCGCTTGGATTCTCAGTGAAGTCTTCGCAGAGATGGAGGTGCAAAATAGGTGGACTGGAAGAAACAAAAAAATTAACCTCGTGGGTAGATATGAAACGGAGCAGAGGTGCACAGATATTTAGACCCCGTTCTTTCTTGAAACGTCTAGAAAGTGAAACTGAAGCCAAATTACGGAGGGCCTGGAGTGTCAGTCTTAGGAGCCTGGCCGTACGGGGTTGACAGCGGGTGCCACGGACGGCTCGGAAGAGGGCAAGGGCATAACCCAAGAGCCCTGGGAGGTGTAGGAGAGGTCGCAGCGAGGGAGGTAGAAAGGCATGCGATTCTCCGAAGCAGTCACCGTAACCCAGGTGTAAACTCATAAACGGTAGACGCGGAGTAAGGGCGACACAGACGGCAGGGAGGAGTACGAGGGACACTAGAAAGGAAAACGGTCGGGGCTTCACCAGGGATTGGGTGCATTCCTTTCTCCCTCTAACAGAGGTTATCAGTAACCGGGCTAGTCGCTGGGAATCAAGAGTAAGCAAAACAGGCGTGATCTCTTCTTCCTCACGGACCACGGGGTAAACTTACCTACCTGAAACTGGATGCGAAAGGCGATGACGGCCATAAGCGAGAGGTGCGTGGTGTCACGTGAGCTACGGTAGGGAGACGAGATGAGTTGAGTAGGTAAGGGGACGCTTTCTTGACCAAGTGACACCTGAGAAGAGATGAGAAGGGTGAGGCGGCATCAGTCAGCTGCAAACTAAACAGAGGGACACTTCCTGCAGAGGGGCAGCACGGGCAATGCGCCGTTGTAAGTATGCAGGCCTGAGAGGAGGCCACTGTGGGCAGGATGATTGAGAATGAAAGGAAGGAGCTGCAAGACGAGGCCGCAGAGATCACGCTCCACCCTGCCCAGGGGATGCCCTGCCCTGCGGACTAGCACACCCAGAGAGAGAGTACCAGTGCACAGCCAGATGAGAAGCCTGCTCGACGATGCAAGCCAACGCTGCTTCTTTCACCAAGAAAGTCTTGCCTGGTAAACTAAACAGCGTATCCATAGAGCGGACACGTGATTTACATTCTGAAGCAGGCGCCCCGCCTTACGGAACGGCGACGGTTCTCAGGGGGGCCGGGCAGGAGCCGCTCCGCGCGTCTGTCCCAGGGACCCACCCGCCTGCGGGACCTCCGGCCGCCTCGCAGGAAGCTACGACGCCCAGTCCCACGGCTACCTGTGCAGCGAGGTGTACTCCGCGGACGCGTGCCACACACACTTCAAGTGGGAGGGCGGCCTGAGTGGCAAGGCGAGAGGCCGGCCTGCTGCGCAGACCAAGAAGGTGCTCTTCGGCCTGGGCCTAGGTGCTTGCGCCGCCCCCCTGGGCCTACCGGGCTCTGAGGGCCCTGCCCTGGACCCCCTGCCCCCCACCCCCCTTGGTTCAGTCACATCAGAGGTGGCCACACCCACACCCTCTGTGACCTCCGCGTTCCACCCTCCTGCAGCCCCGCCCGCCCCCCTCCGCCGGTTGCCCTGGGCTACCGAAGCTGCATCCTGGGGCCAGGGGGTTCCCAGGAGGCCAAGGGAAGACACGATGGCCTTCAATGAGTCGCAGAGGCCTTACGTGGCCTTGTGTGGTTGGGCTCACCTCTTACGTTTCAGTGAACTCTGCGAGAGGACAGGGACCTGCAGCCTCACAGTTGGGCTCCACGGTAAGGTGTGCGGGACAGACCTCAAACTGACCCACGGCATGGAGCAACACCCGCCATCGAGAGGTCTACAAGAGAGCCGCTGCAGCTAGCCCACAGGTCCGAGAAAACTAGATTCTTCTTTATGTAAGTGAGTTTTGGGGAGATTTGTTGCAAAGCATTATCACAGCAAGAGCCGACGAGTACAACATTCTCCAAATCACTGCCATGTCCACGGCTGCCACCGTGCCTACGTGTAAGGCAACTGTGTCCTCGAACTTTGAGAACTCCTGAATGAATTCTCGGTGCCTCTCCAACACAATGTACGTGGCTAAGGTGTCCCCAGATAACTTCACTAACGTACCACCGAGACCGCCCTAAGCTTTCATTAAACGCAATGCGACGCTCTTTCTATTCGTTTTCTGTTTCTACGTAGGTAAAATGCTTTCCGTCAATCTAAAAGGATGGAAAATTGGCACAAAACACTCTGTGCATAGTTGTTTTTCACAAAGGAAAATCACAAACGAAACAGGCATTTCACCGGGTGTAGAGCACTAACGCCCCCTAGTGCCTCTAAATGCCAAGTGAACAGAGGCGCTTAATTAAATATCGAATCCCAGCTCTCTCCGCTTGAGAGGGAGAGCAAGCCATTCTCAAGTGGAGGAGGGATGTTTCCAGCAGCTATCTGCAACATTCTCTGGACCTGGCCACTGTGTAGCTACAAAGAAACCTTTTGTCTGAGGAAACTAACTAAAGAAACTTGGAAGTGGAAAAAGCGAGAAAGAATGAGACAATACCCTTATCTTGGTGACTCATTCACTTATTCGGTCACTTACCAAATCAAATATCCACTACGTGTAGAGAGTACTGTGCTGAAAACCGCACAGAACACGGAGACGTACCCCCATTCGCAGGGAGGTTAGATACCAGAGAGGGAGACAAGATGTAGATTACCTTACGGCAGTTCCGCACCTGTATTGTTAAACTGTTTACAGCTTCAGGGGAGAGAAGGGATCCAGAAATCGCTTGGATTCTCAGTGAAGTCTTCGCAGAGATGGAGGTGCAAAATAGGTGGACTGGAAGAAACAAAAAAATTAACCTCGTGGGTAGATATGAAACGGAGCAGAGGTGCACAGATATTTAGACCCCGTTCTTTCTTGAAACGTCTAGAAAGTGAAACTGAAGCCAAATTACGGAGGGCCTGGAGTGTCAGTCTTAGGAGCCTGGCTGTACGGGGTTGACAGCGGGTGCCACGGACGCCTTGGAAGAGGGCAAGGGCATAACCCAAGAGCCCTGGGAGGTGTAGGAGAGGTCGCAGCGAGGGAGGTAGAAAGGCATGCGATTCTCCGAAGCAGTCACCGTAACCCAGGTGTAAACTCATAAACGGTAGACGCGGAGTAAGGGCGACACAGACGGCAGGGAGGAGTACGAGGGACACTAGAAAGGAAAACGGTCGGGGCTTCACCAGGGATTGGGTGCATTCCTTTCTCCCTCTAACAGAGGTTATCAGTAACCGGGCTAGTCGCTGGGAATCAAGAGTAAGCAAAACAGGCGTGATCTCTTCTTCCTCACGGACCACGGGGTAAACTTACCTACCTGAAACTGGATGCGAAAGGCGATGACGGCCATAAGCGAGAGGTGCGTGGTGTCACGTGAGCTACGGTAGGGAGACGAGATGAGTTGAGTAGGTAAGGGGACGCTTTGTTGACCAAGTGACACCTGAGAAGAGATGAGAAGGGTGAGGCGGCATCAGTCAGCTGCAAACTAAACAGAGGGACACTTCCTGCAGAGGGGCAGCACGGGCAATGCGCCGTTGTAAGTATGCAGGCCTGAGAGGAGGCCACTGTGGGCAGGATGATTGAGAATGAAAGGAAGGAGCTGCAAGACGAGGCCGCAGAGATCACGCTCCACCCTGCCCAGGGGATGCCCTGCCCTGCGGACTAGCACACAGAGAGAGAGTACCAGTGCACAGCCAGATGACAAGCCTGCTCGATGATGCAAGCCAACGCTGCTTCTTTCACCAAGAAAGTCTTGCCTGGTAAACTAAACAGCGTATCCATAGAGCGGACACGTGATTTACATTCTGAAGCAGGCGCCCCGCCTTACGGAACGGCGACGGTTCTCAGGGGGGCCGGGCCGGAGCCGCTCCGCGCGTCTGTCCCAGGGACCCACCCACCTGCGGGACCTCCGGCCGCCTCGCAGGAAGCTACGACGCCCAGTCCCACGGCTACCTGTGCAGCGAGGTGTACTCCGCGGACGCGTGCCACACACACTTCAAGAGGGAGGGCGGCCTGAGTGGGAAGGCGAGAGGCCGGCCTGCCGCGCAGACGAAGAAGGCGCTCTTCGGCCTGGGCCTAGGTGCTTGCGCCACCCCCCTGGGCCTACCGGGCTCTGAGGGCCCTGCCCTGGACCCCCAGCCCCCCACCCACGCCCTTGGTTCAGTCACAGCAGAGGTGGCCACACCCACACCCTCTGTGACCTCAGCGTTCCACCCTCCTGCAGCCCCGCCCGCCCCCCCTCCGCCGGTTGCCCTGGGCTACCGAAGCTGCATCCTGGGGCCAGGGGGTTCCCAGGAGGCCAAGGGAAGACACGATGGCCTTCAATGAGTCGCAGAGGCCTTACGTGGCCTTGTGTGGTTGGGCTCACCTCTTACGTTTCAGTGAACTCTGCGAGAAGACAGGGACCTGCAGCCTCACAGTTGGGCTCCACGGTAAGGTGTGCGGGACAGACCTCAAACTGACCCACGGCATGGAGCAACACCCGCCATCGAGAGGTCTACAAGAGAGCCGCTGCAGCTAGCCCACAGGTCCGAAAAAACTAGATTCTTCTTTATGTAAGTGAGTTTTGGGGAGATTTGTTGCAAAGCATTATCACAGCGAGAGCCGACGAGTACAACATTCTCCAAATCACTGCCATGTCCACGGCTGCCACCGTGCCTACGTGTAAGGCAACTGTGTCCTCGAACTTTGAGAACTCCTGAATGAATTCTCGGTGCCTCTCCAACACAATGTACGTGGCTAAGGTGTCCCCAGATAACTTCACTAACGTACCACCGAGACCGCCCTAAGCTTTCATTAAACGCAATGCGACGCTCTTTCTATTCCTTTTCTGTTTCTACGTAGGTAAAATGCTTTCCGTCAATCTAAAAGGATGGAAAATTGGCACAAAACACTCTGTGCATAGTTGTTTTTCACAAAGGAAAATCACAAACGAAACAGGCATTTCACCGGGTGTAGAGCACTAACGCCCCCTAGTGCCTCTAAATGCCAAGTGAACAGAGGCGCTTAATTAAATATCGAATCCCAGCTCTCTCCGCTTGAGAGGGAGAGCAAGCCATTCTCAAGTGGAGGAGGGATGTTTTCAGCAGCTATCTGCAACATTCTCTGGACCTGGCCACTGTGTAGCTACAAAGAAACCTTTTGTCTGAGGAAACTAACTAAAGAAACTTGGAAGTGGAAAAAGCGAGAAAGAATGAGACAATACCCTTATCTTGGTGACTCATTCACTTATTCGGTCACTTACCAAATCAAATATCCACTACATGTAGAGAGTACTGTGCTGAAAACCGCACAGAACACGGAGACGTACCCCCATTCGCAGGGAGGTTAGATACCAGAGAGGGAGACAAGATGTAGATTACCTTACGGCAGTTCCGCACCTGTCTTGTTAAACTGTTTACAGCTTCAGGGGAGAGAAGGGATCCAGAAATCGCTTGGATTCTCAGTGAAGTCTTCGCAGAGACGGAGGTGCAAAATAGGTGGACTGGAAGAAACAAAAAAATTAACCTCGTGGGTAGATATGAAACGGAGCAGAGGTGCACAGATATTTAGACCCCGTTCTTTCTTGAAACGTCTAGAAAGTGAAACTGAAGCCAAATTACGGAGGGCCTGGAGTGTCAGTCTTAGGAGCCTGGCCGTACAGGGTTGACAGCGGGTGCCACGGACGGCTCGGAAGAGGGCAAGGGCATAACCCAAGAGCCCTGGGAGGTGTAGGAGAGGTCGCAGCGAGGGAGGTAGAAAGGCATGCGATTCTCCGAAGCAGTCACCGTAACCCAGGTGTAAACTCATAAACGGTAGACGCGGAGTAAGGGCGACACAGACGGCAGGGAGGAGTACGAGGGACACTAGAAAGGAAAACGGTCGGAGCTTCACCAGGGATTGGGTGCATTCCTTTCTCCCTCTAACAGAGGTTATCAGTAACCGGGCTAGTCGCTGGGAATCAAGAGTAAGCAAAACAGGCGTGATCTCTTCTTCCTCACGGACCACGGGGTAAACTTACCTACCTGAAACTGGATGCGAAAGGCGATGACGGCCATAAGCGAGAGGTGCGTGGTGTCACATGAGCTACGGTAGGGAGACGAGATGAGTTGAGTAGGTAAGGGGACGCTTTCTTGACCAAGTGACACCTGAGAAGAGATGAGAAGGGTGAGGCGGCATCAGTCAGCTGCAAACTAAACAGAGGGACACTTCCTGCAGAGGGGCAGCACGGGCAATGCGCCGTTGTAAGTATGCAGGCCTGAGAGGAGGCCACTGTGGGCAGGATGATTGAGAATGAAAGGAAGGAGCTGCAAGATGAGGCCGCAGAGATCACGCTCCACCCTGCCCAGGGGATGCCCTGCCCTGCGGACTAGCACACCCAGAGAGAGAGTACCAGTGCACAGCCAGATGACAAGCCTGCTCGACGATGCAAGCCAACGCTGCTTCTTTCACCAAGAAAGTCTTGCCTGGTAAACTAAACAGCGTATCCATAGAGCGGACACGTGATTTACATTCTGAAGCAGGCGCCCCGCCTTACGGAACGACGACGGTTCTCAGGGGGGCCGGGCTGGAGCCGCTCCGCGCGTCTGTCCCAGGGACCCACCCGCCTGCGGGACCTCCGGCCGCCTCGCAGGAAGCTACGACGCCCAGTCCCACGGCTACCTGTGCAGCGAGGTGTACTCCGCGGACGCGTGCCACACACACTTCAAGTGGGAGGGCGGCCTGAGTGGCAAGGCGAGAGGCCGGCCTGCCGCGCAGACCAAGAAGGCGCTCTTCGGCCTGGGCCTAGGTGCTTGAGCCGCCCCCCTGGGCCTACCGGGCTCTGAGGGCCCTGCCCTGGACCCCCAGCCCCCCACCCACGCCCTTGGTTCAGTCACAGCAGAGGTGGCCACACCCACACCCTCTGTGACCTCCGCGTTCCACCCTCCTGCAGCCCCGCCCGCCCCCCTCCGCCGGTTGCCCTGGGCTACCGAAGCTGCATCCTGGGGCCAGGGGGTTCCCAGGAGGCCAAGGGAAGACACGATGGCCTTCAATGAGTCACAGAGGCCTTACGTGGCCTTGTGTGGTTGGGCTCACCTCTTACGTTTCAGTGAACTCTGCGAGAGGACAGGGACCTGCAGCCTCACAGTTGGGCTCCACGGTAAGGTGTGCGGGACAGACCTCAAACTGACCCACGGCATGGAGCAACACCCGCCATCGAGAGGTCTACAAGAGAGCCGCTGCAGCTAGCCCACAGGTCCGAGAAAACTAGATTCTTCTTTATGTAAGTGAGTTTTGGGGAGATTTGTTGCAAAGCATTATCACAGCAAGAGCCGACGAGTACAACATTCTCCAAATCACTGCCATGTCCACGGCTGCCACCGTGCCTACGTGTAAGGCAACTGTGTCCTCGAACTTTGAGAACTCCTGAATGAATTCTCGGTGCCTCTCCAACACAATGTACGTGGCTAAGGTGTCCCCAGATAACTTCACTAACGTACCACCGAGACCGCCCTAAGCTTTCATTAAACGCAATGCGACGCTCTTTCTATTCGTTTTCTGTTTCTACGTAGGTAAAATGCTTTCCGTCAATCTAAAAGGATGGAAAATTGGCACAAAACACTCTGTGCATAGTTGTTTTTCACAAAGGAAAATCACAAACGAAACAGGCATTTCACCGGGTGTAGAGCACTAACGCCCCCTAGTGCCTCTAAATGCCAAGTGAACAGAGGCGCTTAATTAAATATCGAATCCCAGCTCTCTCCGCTTGAGAGGGAGAGCAAGCCATTCTCAAGTGGAGGAGGGATGTTTCCAGCAGCTATCTGCAACATTCTCTGGACCTGGCCACTGTGTAGCTACAAAGAAACCTTTTGTCTGAGGAAACTAACTAAAGAAACTTGGAAGTGGAAAAAGCGAGAAAGAATGAGACAATACCCTTATCTTGGTGACTCATTCACTTATTCGGTCACTTACCAAATCAAATATCCACTACGTGTAGAGAGTACTGTGCTGAAAACCGCACAGAACACGGAGACGTACCCCCATTCGCAGGGAGGTTAGATACCAGAGAGGGAGACAAGATGTAGATTACCTTACGGCAGTTCCGCACCTGTATTGTTAAACTGTTTACAGCTTCAGGGGAGAGAAGGGATCCAGAAATCGCTTGGATTCTCAGTGAAGTCTTCGCAGAGATGGAGGTGCAAAATAGGTGGACTGGAAGAAACAAAAAAATTAACCTCGTGGGTAGATATGAAACGGAGCAGAGGTGCACAGATATTTAGACCCCGTTCTTTCTTGAAACGTCTAGAAAGTGAAACTGAAGCCAAATTACGGAGGGCCTGGAGTGTCAGTCTTAGGAGCCTGGCCGTACAGGGTTGACAGCGGGTGCCACGGACGGCTCGGAAGAGGGCAAGGGCATAACCCAAGAGCCCTGGGAGGTGTAGGAGAGGTCGCAGCGAGGGAGGTAGAAAGGCATGCGATTCTCCGAAGCAGTCACCGTAACCCAGGTGTAAACTCATAAACGGTAGACGCGGAGTAAGGGCGACACAGACGGCAGGGAGGAGTACGAGGGACACTAGAAAGGAAAACGGTCGGGGCTTCACCAGGGATTGGGTGCATTCCTTTCTCCCTCTAACAGAGGTTATCAGTAACCGGGCTAGTCGCTGGGAATCAAGAGTAAGCAAAACAGGCGTGATCTCTTCTTCCTCACGGACCACGGGGTAAACTTACCTACCTGAAACTGGATGCGAAAGGCGATGACGGCCATAAGCGAGAGGTGCGTGGTGTCACGTGAGCTACGGTAGGGAGACGAGATGAGGTGAGTAGGTAAGGGGACGCTTTCTTGACCAAGTGACACCTGAGAAGAGATGAGAAGGGTGAGGCGGCATCAGTCAGCTGCAAACTAAACAGAGGGACACTTCCTGCAGAGGGGCAGCACGGGCAATGCGCCATTGTAAGTATGCAGGCCTGAGAGGAGGCCACTGTGGGCAGGATGATTGAGAATGAAAGGAAGGAGCTGCAAGACGAGGCCGCAGAGATCACGCTCCACCCTGCCCAGGGGATGCCCTGCCCTGCGGACTAGCACACCCAGAGAGAGAGTACCAGTGCACAGCCAGATGAGAAGCCTGCTCGACGATGCAAGCCAACGCTGCTTCTTTCACCAAGAAAGTCTTGCCTGGTAAACTAAACAGCGTATCCATAGAGCGGACACGTGATTTACATTCTGAAGCAGGCGCCCCGCCTTACGGAACGGCGACGGTTCTCAGGGGGGCCGGGCAGGAGCCGCTCCGCGCGTCTGTCCCAGGGACCCACCCGCCTGCGGGACCTCCGGCCGCCTCGCAGGAAGCTACGACGCCCAGTCCCACGGCTACCTGTGCAGCGAGGTGTACTCCGCGGACGCGTGCCACACACACTTCAAGTGGGAGGGCGGCCTGAGTGGCAAGGCGAGAGGCCGGCCTGCTGCGCAGACCAAGAAGGTGCTCTTCGGCCTGGGCCTAGGTGCTTGCGCCGCCCCCCTGGGCCTACCGGGCTCTGAGGGCCCTGCCCTGGACCCCCTGCCCCCCACCCCCCTTGGTTCAGTCACATCAGAGGTGGCCACACCCACACCCTCTGTGACCTCCGCGTTCCACCCTCCTGCAGCCCCGCCCGCCCCCCTCCGCCGGTTGCCCTGGGCTACCGAAGCTGCATCCTGGGGCCAGGGGGTTCCCAGGAGGCCAAGGGAAGACACGATGGCCTTCAATGAGTCGCAGAGGCCTTACGTGGCCTTGTGTGGTTGGGCTCACCTCTTACGTTTCAGTGAACTCTGCGAGAGGACAGGGACCTGCAGCCTCACAGTTGGGCTCCACGGTAAGGTGTGCGGGACAGACCTCAAACTGACCCACGGCATGGAGCAACACCCGCCATCGAGAGGTCTACAAGAGAGCCGCTGCAGCTAGCCCACAGGTCCGAGAAAACTAGATTCTTCTTTATGTAAGTGAGTTTTGGGGAGATTTGTTGCAAAGCATTATCACAGCAAGAGCCGACGAGTACAACATTCTCCAAATCACTGCCATGTCCACGGCTGCCACCGTGCCTACGTGTAAGGCAACTGTGTCCTCGAACTTTGAGAACTCCTGAATGAATTCTCGGTGCCTCTCCAACACAATGTACGTGGCTAAGGTGTCCCCAGATAACTTCACTAACGTACCACCGAGACCGCCCTAAGCTTTCATTAAACGCAATGCGACGCTCTTTCTATTCGTTTTCTGTTTCTACGTAGGTAAAATGCTTTCCGTCAATCTAAAAGGATGGAAAATTGGCACAAAACACTCTGTGCATAGTTGTTTTTCACAAAGGAAAATCACAAACGAAACAGGCATTTCACCGGGTGTAGAGCACTAAC
Source organism: Leucopleurus acutus (assembly GCF_964270905.1). NCBI lineage: Eukaryota > Metazoa > Chordata > Mammalia > Artiodactyla > Delphinidae > Leucopleurus > Leucopleurus acutus. The sequence goes on along the minus strand of NC_139143.1, from coordinate 31,715,177 downwards.
GCCCCCTAGTGCCTCTAAATGCCAAGTGAACAGAGGCGCTTAATTAAATATCGAATCCCAGCTCTCTCCGCTTGAGAGGGAGAGCAAGCCATTCTCAAGTGGAGGAGGGATGTTTCCAGCAGCTATCTGCAACATTCTCTGGACCTGGCCACTGTGTAGCTACAAAGAAACCTTTTGTCTGAGGAAACTAACTAAAGAAACTTGGAAGTGGAAAAAGCGAGAAAGAATGAGACAATACCCTTATCTTGGTGACTCATTCACTTATTCGGTCACTTACCAAATCAAATATCCACTACGTGTAGAGAGTACTGTGCTGAAAACCGCACAGAACACGGAGACGTACCCCCATTCGCAGGGAGGTTAGATACCAGAGAGGGAGACAAGATGTAGATTACCTTACGGCAGTTCCGCACCTGTATTGTTAAACTGTTTACAGCTTCAGGGGAGAGAAGGGATCCAGAAATCGCTTGGATTCTCAGTGAAGTCTTCGCAGAGATGGAGGTGCAAAATAGGTGGACTGGAAGAAACAAAAAAATTAACCTCGTGGGTAGATATGAAACGGAGCAGAGGTGCACAGATATTTAGACCCCGTTCTTTCGTGAAACGTCTAGAAAGTGAAACTGAAGCCAAATTACGGAGGGCCTGGAGTGTCAGTCTTAGGAGCCTGGCCGTACGGGGTTGACAGCGGGTGCCACGGACGGCTCGGAAGAGGGCAAGGGCATAACCCAAGAGCCCTGGGAGGTGTAGGAGAGGTCGCAGCGAGGGAGGTAGAAAGGCATGCGATTCTCCGAAGCAGTCACCGTAACCCAGGTGTAAACTCATAAACGGTAGACGCGGAGTAAGGGCGACACAGACGGCAGGGAGGAGTACGAGGGACACTAGAAAGGAAAACGGTCGGGGCTTCACCAGGGATTGGGTGCATTCCTTTCTCCCTCTAACAGAGGTTATCAGTAACCGGGCTAGTCGCTGGGAATCAAGAGTAAGCAAAACAGGCGTGATCTCTTCTTCCTCACGGACCACGGGGTAAACTTACCTACCTGAAACTGGATGCGAAAGGCGATGACGGCCATAAGCGAGAGGTGCGTGGTGTCACGTGAGCTACGGTAGGGAGACGAGATGAGTTGAGTAGGTAAGGGGACGCTTTGTTGACCAAGTGACACCTGAGAAGAGATGAGAAGGGTGAGGCGGCATCAGTCAGCTGCAAACTAAACAGAGGGACACTTCCTGCAGAGGGGCAGCACGGGCAATGCGCCGTTGTAAGTATGCAGGCCTGAGAGGAGGCCACTGTGGGCAGGATGATTGAGAATGAAAGGAAGGAGCTGCAAGACGAGGCCGCAGAGATCACGCTCCACCCTGCCCAGGGGATGCCCTGCCCTGCGGACTAGCACACCCAGAGAGAGAGTACCAGTGCACAGCCAGATGACAAGCCTGCTCGATGATGCAAGCCAACGCTGCTTCTTTCACCAAGAAAGTCTTGCCTGGTAAACTAAACAGCGTATCCATAGAGCGGACACGTGATTTACATTCTGAAGCAGGCGCCCCGCCTTACGGAACGGCGACGCTTCTCAGGGGGGCCGGGCAGGAGCCGCTCCGCGCGTCTGTCCCAGGGACCCACCCACCTGCGGGACCTCCGGCCGCCTCGCAGGAAGCTACGACGCCCAGTCCCACGGCTACCTGTGCAGCGAGGTGTACTCCGCGGACGCGTGCCACACACACTTCAAGAGGGAGGGCGGCCTGAGTGGGAAGGCGAGAGGCCGGCCTGCCGCGCAGACCAAGAAGGCGCTCTTCGGCCTGGGCCTAGGTGCTTGCGCCACCCCCCTGGGCCTACCGGGCTCTGAGGGCCCTGCCCTGGACCCCCAGCCCCCCACCCACGCCCTTGGTTCAGTCACAGCAGAGGTGGCCACACCCACACCCTCTGTGACCTCAGCGTTCCACCCTCCTGCAGCCCCGCCCGCCCCCCCTCCGCCGGTTGCCCTGGGCTACCGAAGCTGCATCCTGGGGCCAGGGGGTTCCCAGGAGGCCAAGGGAAGACACGATGGCCTTCAATGAGTCGCAGAGGCCTTACGTGGCCTTGTGTGGTTGGGCTCACCTCTTACGTTTCAGTGAACTCTGCGAGAAGACAGGGACCTGCAGCCTCACAGTTGGGCTCCACGGTAAGGTGTGCGGGACAGACCTCAAACTGACCCACGGCATGGAGCAACACCCGCCATCGAGAGGTCTACAAGAGAGCCGCTGCAGCTAGCCCACAGGTCCGAAAAAACTAGATTCTTCTTTATGTAAGTGAGTTTTGGGGAGATTTGTTGCAAAGCATTATCACAGCGAGAGCCGACGAGTACAACATTCTCCAAATCACTGCCATGTCCACGGCTGCCACCGTGCCTACGTGTAAGGCAACTGTGTCCTCGAACTTTGAGAACTCCTGAATGAATTCTCGGTGCCTCTCCAACACAATGTACGTGGCTAAGGTGTCCCCAGATAACTTCACTAACGTACCACCGAGACCGCCCTAAGCTTTCATTAAACGCAATGCGACGCTCTTTCTATTCCTTTTCTGTTTCTACGTAGGTAAAATGCTTTCCGTCAATCTAAAAGGATGGAAAATTGGCACAAAACACTCTGTGCATAGTTGTTTTTCACAAAGGAAAATCACAAACGAAACAGGCATTTCACCGGGTGTAGAGCACTAACGCCCCCTAGTGCCTCTAAATGCCAAGTGAACAGAGGCGCTTAATTAAATATCGAATCCCAGCTCTCTCCGCTTGAGAGGGAGAGCAAGCCATTCTCAAGTGGAGGAGGGATGTTTTCAGCAGCTATCTGCAACATTCTCTGGACCTGGCCACTGTGTAGCTACAAAGAAACCTTTTGTCTGAGGAAACTAACTAAAGAAACTTGGAAGTGGAAAAAGCGAGAAAGAATGAGACAATACCCTTATCTTGGTGACTCGTTCACTTATTCGGTCACTTACCAAATCAAATATCCACTACATGTAGAGAGTACTGTGCTGAAAACCGCACAGAACACGGAGACGTACCCCCATTCGCAGGGAGGTTAGATACCAGAGAGGGAGACAAGATGTAGATTACCTTACGGCAGTTCCGCACCTGTCTTGTTAAACTGTTTACAGCTTCAGGGGAGAGAAGGGATCCAGAAATCGCTTGGATTCTCAGTGAAGTCTTCGCAGAGACGGAGGTGCAAAATAGGTGGACTGGAAGAAACAAAAAAATTAACCTCGTGGGTAGATATGAAACGGAGCAGAGGTGCACAGATATTTAGACCCCGTTCTTTCTTGAAACGTCTAGAAAGTGAAACTGAAGCCAAATTACGGAGGGCCTGGAGTGTCAGTCTTAGGAGCCTGGCCGTACAGGGTTGACAGCGGGTGCCACGGACGGCTCGGAAGAGGGCAAGGGCATAACCCAAGAGCCCTGGGAGGTGTAGGAGAGGTCGCAGCGAGGGAGGTAGAAAGGCATGCGATTCTCCGAAGCAGTCACCGTAACCCAGGTGTAAACTCATAAACGGTAGACGCGGAGTAAGGGCGACACAGACGGCAGGGAGGAGTACGAGGGACACTAGAAAGGAAAACGGTCGGAGCTTCACCAGGGATTGGGTGCATTCCTTTCTCCCTCTAACAGAGGTTATCAGTAACCGGGCTAGTCGCTGGGAATCAAGAGTAAGCAAAACAGGCGTGATCTCTTCTTCCTCACGGACCACGGGGTAAACTTACCTACCTGAAACTGGATGCGAAAGGCGATGACGGCCATAAGCGAGAGGTGCGTGGTGTCACATGAGCTACGGTAGGGAGACGAGATGAGTTGAGTAGGTAAGGGGACGCTTTCTTGACCAAGTGACACCTGAGAAGAGATGAGAAGGGTGAGGCGGCATCAGTCAGCTGCAAACTAAACAGAGGGACACTTCCTGCAGAGGGGCAGCACGGGCAATGCGCCGTTGTAAGTATGCAGGCCTGAGAGGAGGCCACTGTGGGCAGGATGATTGAGAATGAAAGGAAGGAGCTGCAAGATGAGGCCGCAGAGATCACGCTCCACCCTGCCCAGGGGATGCCCTGCCCTGCGGACTAGCACACCCAGAGAGAGAGTACCAGTGCACAGCCAGATGAGAAGCCTGCTCGACGATGCAAGCCAACGCTGCTTCTTTCACCAAGAAAGTCTTGCCTGGTAAACTAAACAGCGTATCCATAGAGCGGACACGTGATTTACATTCTGAAGCAGGCGCCCCGCCTTACGGAACGGCGACGGTTCTCAGGGGGGCCGGGCAGGAGCCGCTCCGCGCGTCTGTCCCAGGGACCCACCCGCCTGCGGGACCTCCGGCCGCCTCGCAGGAAGCTACGACGCCCAGTCCCACGGCTACCTGTGCAGCGAGGTGTACTCCGCGGACGCGTGCCACACACACTTCAAGTGGGAGGGCGGCCTGAGTGGCAAGGCGAGAGGCCGGCCTGCCGCGCAGACCAAGAAGGCGCTCTTCGGCCTGGGCCTAGGTGCTTGAGCCGCCCCCCTGGGCCTACCGGGCTCTGAGGGCCCTGCCCTGGACCCCCAGCCCCCCACCCACGCCCTTGGTTCAGTCACAGCAGAGGTGGCCACACCCACACCCTCTGTGACCTCCGCGTTCCACCCTCCTGCAGCCCCGCCCGCCCCCCTCCGCCGGTTGCCCTGGGCTACCGAAGCTGCATCCTGGGGCCAGGGGGTTCCCAGGAGGCCAAGGGAAGACACGATGGCCTTCAATGAGTCGCAGAGGCCTTACGTGGCCTTGTGTGGTTGGGCTCACCTCTTACGTTTCAGTGAACTCTGCGAGAGGACAGGGACCTGCAGCCTCACAGTTGGGCTCCACGGTAAGGTGTGCGGGACAGACCTCAAACTGACCCACGGCATGGAGCAACACCCGCCATCGAGAGGTCTACAAGAGAGCCGCTGCAGCTAGCCCACAGGTCCGAGAAAACTAGATTCTTCTTTATGTAAGTGAGTTTTGGGGAGATTTGTTGCAAAGCATTATCACAGCAAGAGCCGACGAGTACAACATTCTCCAAATCACTGCCATGTCCACGGCTGCCACCGTGCCTACGTGTAAGGCAACTGTGTCCTCGAACTTTGAGAACTCCTGAATGAATTCTCGGTGCCTCTCCAACACAATGTACGTGGCTAAGGTGTCCCCAGATAACTTCACTAACGTACCACCGAGACCGCCCTAAGCTTTCATTAAACGCAATGCGACGCTCTTTCTATTCGTTTTCTGTTTCTACGTAGGTAAAATGCTTTCCGTCAATCTAAAAGGATGGAAAATTGGCACAAAACACTCTGTGCATAGTTGTTTTTCACAAAGGAAAATCACAAACGAAACAGGCATTTCACCGGGTGTAGAGCACTAACGCCCCCTAGTGCCTCTAAATGCCAAGTGAACAGAGGCGCTTAATTAAATATCGAATCCCAGCTCTCTCCGCTTGAGAGGGAGAGCAAGCCATTCTCAAGTGGAGGAGGGATGTTTCCAGCAGCTATCTGCAACATTCTCTGGACCTGGCCACTGTGTAGCTACAAAGAAACCTTTTGTCTGAGGAAACTAACTAAAGAAACTTGGAAGTGGAAAAAGCGAGAAAGAATGAGACAATACCCTTATCTTGGTGACTCATTCACTTATTCGGTCACTTACCAAATCAAATATCCACTACGTGTAGAGAGTACTGTGCTGAAAACCGCACAGAACACGGAGACGTACCCCCATTCGCAGGGAGGTTAGATACCAGAGAGGGAGACAAGATGTAGATTACCTTACGGCAGTTCCGCACCTGTATTGTTAAACTGTTTACAGCTTCAGGGGAGAGAAGGGATCCAGAAATCGCTTGGATTCTCAGTGAAGTCTTCGCAGAGATGGAGGTGCAAAATAGGTGGACTGGAAGAAACAAAAAAATTAACCTCGTGGGTAGATATGAAACGGAGCAGAGGTGCACAGATATTTAGACCCCGTTCTTTCTTGAAACGTCTAGAAAGTGAAACTGAAGCCAAATTACGGAGGGCCTGGAGTGTCAGTCTTAGGAGCCTGGCCGTACGGGGTTGACAGCGGGTGCCACGGACGGCTCGGAAGAGGGCAAGGGCATAACCCAAGAGCCCTGGGAGGTGTAGGAGAGGTCGCAGCGAGGGAGGTAGAAAGGCATGCGATTCTCCGAAGCAGTCACCGTAACCCAGGTGTAAACTCATAAACGGTAGACGCGGAGTAAGGGCGACACAGACGGCAGGGAGGAGTACGAGGGACACTAGAAAGGAAAACGGTCGGGGCTTCACCAGGGATTGGGTGCATTCCTTTCTCCCTCTAACAGAGGTTATCAGTAACCGGGCTAGTCGCTGGGAATCAAGAGTAAGCAAAACAGGCGTGATCTCTTCTTCCTCACGGACCACGGGGTAAACTTACCTACCTGAAACTGGATGCGAAAGGCGATGACGGCCATAAGCGAGAGGTGCGTGGTGTCACGTGAGCTACGGTAGGGAGACGAGATGAGTTGAGTAGGTAAGGGGACGCTTTGTTGACCAAGTGACACCTGAGAAGAGATGAGAAGGGTGAGGCGGCATCAGTCAGCTGCAAACTAAACAGAGGGACACTTCCTGCAGAGGGGCAGCACGGGCAATGCGCCGTTGTAAGTATGCAGGCCTGAGAGGAGGCCACTGTGGGCAGGATGATTGAGAATGAAAGGAAGGAGCTGCAAGACGAGGCCGCAGAGATCACGCTCCACCCTGCCCAGGGGATGCCCTGCCCTGCGGACTAGCACACCCAGAGAGAGAGTACCAGTGCACAGCCAGATGACAAGCCTGCTCGATGATGCAAGCCAACGCTGCTTCTTTCACCAAGAAAGTCTTGCCTGGTAAACTAAACAGCGTATCCATAGAGCGGACACGTGATTTACATTCTGAAGCAGGCGCCCCGCCTTACGGAACGGCGACGGTTCTCAGGGGGGCCGGGCAGGAGCCGCTCCGCGCGTCTGTCCCAGGGACCCACCCACCTGCGGGACCTCCGGCCGCCTCGCAGGAAGCTACGACGCCCAGTCCCACGGCTACCTGTGCAGCGAGGTGTACTCCGCGGACGCGTGCCACACACACTTCAAGAGGGAGGGCGGCCTGAGTGGGAAGGCGAGAGGCCGGCCTGCCGCGCAGACCAAGAAGGCGCTCTTCGGCCTGGGCCTAGGTGCTTGCGCCACCCCCCTGGGCCTACCGGGCTCTGAGGGCCCTGCCCTGGACCCCCAGCCCCCCACCCACGCCCTTGGTTCAGTCACAGCAGAGGTGGCCACACCCACACCCTCTGTGACCTCAGCGTTCCACCCTCCTGCAGCCCCGCCCGCCCCCCCTCCGCCGGTTGCCCTGGGCTACCGAAGCTGCATCCTGGGGCCAGGGGGTTCCCAGGAGGCCAAGGGAAGACACGATGGCCTTCAATGAGTCGCAGAGGCCTTACGTGGCCTTGTGTGGTTGGGCTCACCTCTTACGTTTCAGTGAACTCTGCGAGAAGACAGGGACCTGCAGCCTCACAGTTGGGCTCCACGGTAAGGTGTGCGGGACAGACCTCAAACTGACCCACGGCATGGAGCAACACCCGCCATCGAGAGGTCTACAAGAGAGCCGCTGCAGCTAGCCCACAGGTCCGAAAAAACTAGATTCTTCTTTATGTAAGTGAGTTTTGGGGAGATTTGTTGCAAAGCATTATCACAGCGAGAGCCGACGAGTACAACATTCTCCAAATCACTGCCATGTCCACGGCTGCCACCGTGCCTACGTGTAAGGCAACTGTGTCCTCGAACTTTGAGAACTCCTGAATGAATTCTCGGTGCCTCTCCAACACAATGTACGTGGCTAAGGTGTCCCCAGATAACTTCACTAACGTACCACCGAGACCGCCCTAAGCTTTCAGTAAGCGCAATGCGACGCTCTTTCTATTCGTTTTCTGTTTCTACGTAGGTAAAATGCTTTCCGTCAATCTAAAAGGATGGAAAATTGGCACAAAACACTCTGTGCATAGTTGTTTTTCACAAAGGAAAATCACAAACGAAACAGGCATTTCACCGGGTGTAGAGCACTAACGCCCCCTAGTGCCTCTAAATGCCAAGTGAACAGAGGCGCTTAATTAAATATCGAATCCCAGCTCTCTCCGCTTGAGAGGGAGAGCAAGCCATTCTCAAGTGGAGGAGGGATGTTTTCAGCAGCTATCTGCAACATTCTCTGGACCTGGCCACTGTGTAGCTACAAAGAAACCTTTTGTCTGAGGAAACTAACTAAAGAAACTTGGAAGTGGAAAAAGCGAGAAAGAATGAGACAATACCCTTATCTTGGTGACTCATTCACTTATTCGGTCACTTACCAAATCAAATATCCACTACATGTAGAGAGTACTGTGCTGAAAACCGCACAGAACACGGAGACGTACCCCCATTCGCAGGGAGGTTAGATACCAGAGAGGGAGACAAGATGTAGATTACCTTACGGCAGTTCCGCACCTGTCTTGTTAAACTGTTTACAGCTTCAGGGGAGAGAAGGGATCCAGAAATCGCTTGGATTCTCAGTGAAGTCTTCGCAGAGACGGAGGTGCAAAATAGGTGGACTGGAAGAAACAAAAAAATTAACCTCGTGGGTAGATATGAAACGGAGCAGAGGTGCACAGATATTTAGACCCCGTTCTTTCTTGAAACGTCTAGAAAGTGAAACTGAAGCCAAATTACGGAGGGCCTGGAGTGTCAGTCTTAGGAGCCTGGCCGTACAGGGTTGACAGCGGGTGCCACGGACGGCTCGGAAGAGGGCAAGGGCATAACCCAAGAGCCCTGGGAGGTGTAGGAGAGGTCGCAGCGAGGGAGGTAGAAAGGCATGCGATTCTCCGAAGCAGTCACCGTAACCCAGGTGTAAACTCATAAACGGTAGACGCGGAGTAAGGGCGACACAGACGGCAGGGAGGAGTACGAGGGACACTAGAAAGGAAAACGGTCGGAGCTTCACCAGGGATTGGGTGCATTCCTTTCTCCCTCTAACAGAGGTTATCAGTAACCGGGCTAGTCGCTGGGAATCAAGAGTAAGCAAAACAGACGTGATCTCTTCTTCCTCACGGACCACGGGGTAAACTTACCTACCTGAAACTGGATGCGAAAGGCGATGACGGCCATAAGCGAGAGGTGCGTGGTGTCACATGAGCTACGGTAGGGAGACGAGATGAGTTGAGTAGGTAAGGGGACGCTTTCTTGACCAAGTGACACCTGAGAAGAGATGAGAAGGGTGAGGCGGCATCAGTCAGCTGCAAACTAAACAGAGGGACACTTCCTGCAGAGGGGCAGCACGGGCAATGCGCCGTTGTAAGTATGCAGGCCTGAGAGGAGGCCACTGTGGGCAGGATGATTGAGAATGAAAGGAAGGAGCTGCAAGATGAGGCCGCAGAGATCACGCTCCACCCTGCCCAGGGGATGCCCTGCCCTGCGGACTAGCACACCCAGAGAGAGAGTACCAGTGCACAGCCAGATGACAAGCCTGCTCGACGATGCAAGCCAACGCTGCTTCTTTCACCAAGAAAGTCTTGCCTGGTAAACTAAACAGCGTATCCATAGAGCGGACACGTGATTTACATTCTGAAGCAGGCGCCCCGCCTTACGGAACGGCGACGGTTCTCAGGGGGGCCGGGCAGGAGCCGCTCCGCGCGTCTGTCCCAGAGACCCACCCGCCTGCGGGACCTCCGGCCGCCTCGCAGGAAGCTACGACGCCCAGTCCCACGGCTACCTGTGCAGCGAGGTGTACTCCGCGGACGCGTGCCACACACACTTCAAGTGGGAGGGCGGCCTGAGTGGCAAGGCGAGAGGCCGGCCTGCCGCGCAGACCAAGAAGGCGCTCTTCGGCCTGGGCCTAGGTGCTTGAGCCGCCCCCCTGGGCCTACCGGGCTCTGAGGGCCCTGCCCTGGACACCCAGCCCCCCACCCACGCCCTTGGTTCAGTCACAGCAGAGGTGGCCACACCCACACCCTCTGTGACCTCCGCGTTCCACCCTCCTGCAGCCCCGCCCGCCCCCCTCCGCCGGTTGCCCTGGGCTACCGAAGCTGCATTCTGGGGCCAGGGGGTTCCCAGGAGGCCAAGGGAAGACACGATGGCCTTCAATGAGTCGCAGAGGCCTTACGTGGCCTTGTGTGGTTGGGCTCACCTCTTACGTTTCAGTGAACTCTGCGAGAGGACAGAGACCTGCAGCCTCACAGTTGGGCTCCACGGTAAGGTGTGCGGGACAGACCTCAAACTGACCCACGGCATGGAGCAACACCCGCCATCGAGAGGTCTACAAGATAGCCGCTGCAGCTAGACCACTGGTCCGAGAAAACTAGATTCTTCTTTATGTAAGTGAGTTTTGGGGAGATTTGTTTCAAAGCATTATCACAGCGAGAGCCGACTAGTACAACATTCTCCAAATCACTGCCATGTCCACGGCTGCCACCGTGCCTACGTGTAAGGCAACTGTGTCCTCGAACTTTGAGAACTCCTGAATGAATTCTCGGTGCCTCTCCAACACAATGTACGTGGCTAAGGTGTCCCCAGATAACTTCACTAACGTACCACCGAGACCGCCCTAAGCTTTCATTAAACGCAATGCGACGCTCTTTCTATTCGTTTTCTGTTTCTACGTAGGTAAAATGCTTTCCGTCAATCTAAAAGGATGGAAAATTGGCACAAAACACTCTGTGCATAGTTGTTTTTCAGAAAGGAAAATCACAAACGAAACAGGCATTTCACCGGGTGTAGAGCAATAACGCCCCCTAGTGCCTCTAAATGCCAAGTGAACAGAGGCGCTTAATTAAATATCGAATCCCAGCTCTCTCCGCTTGAGAGGGAGAGCAAGCCATTCTCAAGTGGAGGAGGGATGTTTTCAGCAGCTATCTGCGACATTCTCTGGACCTGGCCACTGTGTAGCTACAAAGAAACCTTTTGTCTGAGGAAACTAACTAAAGAAACTTGGAAGTGGAAAAAGCGAGAAAGAATGAGACAATACCCTTATCTTGGTGACTCATTCACTTATTCGGTCACTTACCAAATCAAATATCCACTACGTGTAGAGAGTACTGTGCTGAAAACCGCACAGGACACGGAGACGTACCCCCATTCGCAGGGAGGTTAGATACCAGAGAGGGAGACAAGATGTAGATTACCTTACGGCAGTTCCGCACCTGTCTTGTTAAACTGTTTACAGCTTCAGGGGAGAGAAGGCATCCAGAAATCGCTTGGATTCTCAGTGAAGTCTTCGCAGAGACGGAGGTGCAAAATAGGTGGACTGGAAGAAACAAAAAAATTAACCTCGTGGGTAGATATGAAACGGAGCAGAGGTGCACAGATATTTAGACCCCGTTCTTTCTTGAAACGTCTAGAAAGTGAAACTGAAGCCAAATTACGGAGGGCCTGGAGTGTCAGTCTTAGGAGCTTGGCCGTACGGGGTTGACAGCGGGTGCCACGGACGGCTCGGAAGAGGGCAAGGGCATAACCCAAGAGCCCTGGGAGGTGTAGGAGAGGTCGCAGCGAGGGAGGTAGAAAGGCATGCGATTCTCCGAAGCAGTCACCGTAACCCAGGTGTAAACTCATAAACGGTAGACGCGGAGTAAGGGCGACACAGACGGCAGGGAGGAGTACGAGGGACACTAGAAAGGAAAACGGTCGGGGCTTCACCAGGGATTGGGTGCATTCCTTTCTCCCTCTAACAGAGGTTATCAGTAACCGGGCTAGTCGCTGGGAATCAAGAGTAAGCAAAACAGGCGTGATCTCTTCTTCCTCACGGACCACGGGGTAAACTTACCTACCTGAAACTGGATGCGAAAGGCGATGACGGCCATAAGCGAGAGGTGCGTGGTGTCACGTGAGCTACGGTAGGGAGACGAGATGAGTTGAGTAGGTAAGGGGACGCTTTCTTGACCAAGTGACACCTGAGAAGAGATGAGAAGGGTGAGGCGGCATCAGTCAGCTGCAAACTAAACAGAGGGACACTTCCTGCAGAGGGGCAGCACGGGCAATGCACCGTTGTAAGTATGCAGGCCTGAGAGGAGGCCACTGTGGGCAGGATGATTGAGAATGAAAGGAAGGAGCTGCAAGACGAGGCCGCAGAGATCACGCTCCACCCTGCCCAGGGGATGCCCTGCCCTGCGGACTAGCACACCCAGAGAGAGAGTACCAGTGCACAGCCAGATGACAAGCCTGCTCGAGGATGCAAGCCAACGCTGCTTCTTTCACCAAGAAAGTCTTGCCTGGTAAACTAAACAGCGTATCCATAGAGCGGACACGTGATTTACATTCTGAAGCAGGCGCCCCGCCTTACGGAACGGCGACGGTTCTCAGGGGGGCCGGGCAGGAGCCGCTCCGTGCGTCTGTCCCAGGGACCCACCCGCCTGCGGGACCTCCGGCCGCCTCGCAGGAAGCTACGACGCCCAGTCCCACGGCTACCTGTGCAGCGAGGTGTACTCCGCGGACGCGTGCCACACACACTTCAAGAGGGAGGGCGGCCTGAGTGGCAAGGCGAGAGGCCGGCCTGCCGCGCAGACCAAGAAGGCGCTCTTCGGCCTGGGCCTAGGTGCTTGCGCCGCCCCCCTGGGCCTACCGGGCTCTGAGGGCCCTGCCCTGGACCCCCAGCCCCCCACCCACGCCCTTGGTTCAGTCACAGCAGAGGTGGCCACACCCACACCCTCTGTGACCTCAGCGTTCCACCCTCCTGCAGCCCCGCCCGCCCCCCTCCGCCGGTTGCCCTGGGCTACCGAAGCTGCATCCTGGGGCCAGGGGATTCCCAGGAGGCCAAGGGAAGACACGATGGCCTTCAATGAGTCGCAGAGGCCTTACGTGGCCTTGTGTGGTTGGGCTCACCTCTTACGTTTCAGTGAACTCTGCGAGAGGACAGGGACCTGCAGCCTCACAGTTGGGCTCCACGGTAAGGTGTGCGGGACAGACCTCAAACTGACCCACGGCATGGAGCAACACCCGCCATCGAGAGGTCTACAAGAGAGCCGCTGCAGCTAGCCCACAGGTCCGAGAAAACTAGATTCTTCTTTATGTAAGTGAGTTTTGGGGAGATTTGTTGCAAAGCATTATCACAGCGAGAGCCGACGAGTACAACATTCTCCAAATCACTGCCATGTCCACGGCTGCCACCGTGCCTACGTGTAAGGCAACTGTGTCCTCGAACTTTGAGAACTCCTGAATGAATTCTCGGTGCCTCTCCAACACAATGTACGTGGCTAAGGTGTCCCCAGATAACTTCACTAACGTACCACCGAGACCGCCCTAAGCTTTCATTAAACGCAATGCGACGCTCTTTCTATTCGTTTTCTGTTTCTACGTAGGTAAAATGCTTTCCGTCAATCTAAAAGGATGGAAAATTGGCACAAAACACTCTGTGCATAGTTGTTTTTCACAAAGGAAAATCACAAACGAAACAGGCATTTCACCGGGTGTAGAGCACTAACGCCCCCTAGTGCCTCTAAATGCCAAGTGAACAGAGGCGCTTAATTAAATATCGAATCCCAGCTCTCTCCGCTTGAGAGGGAGAGCAAGCCATTCTCAAGTGGAGGAGGGATGTTTCCAGCAGCTATCTGCAACATTCTCTGGACCTGGCCACTGTGTAGCTACAAAGAAACCTTTTGTCTGAGGAAACTAACTAAAGAAACTTGGAAGTGGAAAAAGCGAGAAAGAATGAGACAATACCCTTATCTTGGTGACTCATTCACTTATTCGGTCACTTACCAAATCAAATATCCACTACGTGTAGAGAGTACTGTGCTGAAAACCGCACAGAACACGGAGACGTACCCCCATTCGCAGGGAGGTTAGATACCAGAGAGGGAGACAAGATGTAGATTACCTTACGGCAGTTCCGCACCTGTATTGTTAAACTGTTTACAGCTTCAGGGGAGAGAAGGGATCCAGAAATCGCTTGGATTCTCAGTGAAGTCTTCGCAGAGATGGAGGTGCAAAATAGGTGGACTGGAAGAAACAAAAAAATTAACCTCGTGGGTAGATATGAAACGGAGCAGAGGTGCACAGATATTTAGACCCCGTTCTTTCTTGAAACGTCTAGAAAGTGAAACTGAAGCCAAATTACGGAGGGCCTGGAGTGTCAGTCTTAGGAGCCTGGCTGTACGGGGTTGACAGCGGGTGCCACGGACGGCTTGGAAGAGGGCAAGGGCATAACCCAAGAGCCCTGGGAGGTGTAGGAGAGGTCGCAGCGAGGGAGGTAGAAAGGCATGCGATTCTCCGAAGCAGTCACCGTAACCCAGGTGTAAACTCATAAACGGTAGACGCGGAGTAAGGGCGACACAGACGGCAGGGAGGAGTACGAGGGACACTAGAAAGGAAAACGGTCGGGGCTTCACCAGGGATTGGGTGCATTCCTTTCTCCCTCTAACAGAGGTTATCAGTAACCGGGCTAGTCGCTGGGAATCAAGAGTAAGCAAAACAGGCGTGATCTCTTCTTCCTCACGGACCACGGGGTAAACTTACCTACCTGAAACTGGATGCGAAAGGCGATGACGGCCATAAGCGAGAGGTGCGTGGTGTCACGTGAGCTACGGTAGGGAGACGAGATGAGTTGAGTAGGTAAGGGGACGCTTTGTTGACCAAGTGACACCTGAGAAGAGATGAGAAGGGTGAGGCGGCATCAGTCAGCTGCAAACTAAACAGAGGGACACTTCCTGCAGAGGGGCAGCACGGGCAATGCGCCGTTGTAAGTATGCAGGCCTGAGAGGAGGCCACTGTGGGCAGGATGATTGAGAATGAAAGGAAGGAGCTGCAAGACGAGGCCGCAGAGATCACGCTCCACCCTGCCCAGGGGATGCCCTGCCCTGCGGACTAGCACACCCAGAGAGAGAGTACCAGTGCACAGCCAGATGACAAGCCTGCTCGATGATGCAAGCCAACGCTGCTTCTTTCACCAAGAAAGTCTTGCCTGGTAAACTAAACAGCGTATCCATAGAGCGGACACGTGATTTACATTCTGAAGCAGGCGCCCCGCCTTACGGAACGGCGACGGTTCTCAGGGGGGCCGGGCCGGAGCCGCTCCGCGCGTCTGTCCCAGGGACCCACCCACCTGCGGGACCTCCGGCCGCCTCGCAGGAAGCTACGACGCCCAGTCCCACGGCTACCTGTGCAGCGAGGTGTACTCCGCGGACGCGTGCCACACACACTTCAAGAGGGAGGGCGGCCTGAGTGGGAAGGCGAGAGGCCGGCCTGCCGCGCAGACGAAGAAGGCGCTCTTCGGCCTGGGCCTAGGTGCTTGCGCCACCCCCCTGGGCCTACCGGGCTCTGAGGGCCCTGCCCTGGACCCCCAGCCCCCCACCCACGCCCTTGGTTCAGTCACAGCAGAGGTGGCCACACCCACACCCTCTGTGACCTCAGCGTTCCACCCTCCTGCAGCCCCGCCCGCCCCCCCTCCGCCGGTTGCCCTGGGCTACCGAAGCTGCATCCTGGGGCCAGGGGGTTCCCAGGAGGCCAAGGGAAGACACGATGGCCTTCAATGAGTCGCAGAGGCCTTACGTGGCCTTGTGTGGTTGGGCTCACCTCTTACGTTTCAGTGAACTCTGCGAGAAGACAGGGACCTGCAGCCTCACAGTTGGGCTCCACGGTAAGGTGTGCGGGACAGACCTCAAACTGACCCACGGCATGGAGCAACACCCGCCATCGAGAGGTCTACAAGAGAGCCGCTGCAGCTAGCCCACAGGTCCGAAAAAACTAGATTCTTCTTTATGTAAGTGAGTTTTGGGGAGATTTGTTGCAAAGCATTATCACAGCGAGAGCCGACGAGTACAACATTCTCCAAATCACTGCCATGTCCACGGCTGCCACCGTGCCTACGTGTAAGGCAACTGTGTCCTCGAACTTTGAGAACTCCTGAATGAATTCTCGGTGCCTCTCCAACACAATGTACGTGGCTAAGGTGTCCCCAGATAACTTCACTAACGTACCACCGAGACCGCCCTAAGCTTTCATTAAACGCAATGCGACGCTCTTTCTATTCCTTTTCTGTTTCTACGTAGGTAAAATGCTTTCCGTCAATCTAAAAGGATGGAAAATTGGCACAAAACACTCTGTGCATAGTTGTTTTTCACAAAGGAAAATCACAAACGAAACAGGCATTTCACCGGGTGTAGAGCACTAACGCCCCCTAGTGCCTCTAAATGCCAAGTGAACAGAGGCGCTTAATTAAATATCGAATCCCAGCTCTCTCCGCTTGAGAGGGAGAGCAAGCCATTCTCAAGTGGAGGAGGGATGTTTTCAGCAGCTATCTGCAACATTCTCTGGACCTGGCCACTGTGTAGCTACAAAGAAACCTTTTGTCTGAGGAAACTAACTAAAGAAACTTGGAAGTGGAAAAAGCGAGAAAGAATGAGACAATACCCTTATCTTGGTGACTCATTCACTTATTCGGTCACTTACCAAATCAAATATCCACTACATGTAGAGAGTACTGTGCTGAAAACCGCACAGAACACGGAGACGTACCCCCATTCGCAGGGAGGTTAGATACCAGAGAGGGAGACAAGATGTAGATTACCTTACGGCAGTTCCGCACCTGTCTTGTTAAACTGTTTACAGCTTCAGGGGAGAGAAGGGATCCAGAAATCGCTTGGATTCTCAGTGAAGTCTTCGCAGAGACGGAGGTGCAAAATAGGTGGACTGGAAGAAACAAAAAAATTAACCTCGTGGGTAGATATGAAACGGAGCAGAGGTGCACAGATATTTAGACCCCGTTCTTTCTTGAAACGTCTAGAAAGTGAAACTGAAGCCAAATTACGGAGGGCCTGGAGTGTCAGTCTTAGGAGCCTGGCCGTACAGGGTTGACAGCGGGTGCCACGGACGGCTCGGAAGAGGGCAAGGGCATAACCCAAGAGCCCTGGGAGGTGTAGGAGAGGTCGCAGCGAGGGAGGTAGAAAGGCATGCGATTCTCCGAAGCAGTCACCGTAACCCAGGTGTAAACTCATAAACGGTAGACGCGGAGTAAGGGCGACACAGACGGCAGGGAGGAGTACGAGGGACACTAGAAAGGAAAACGGTCGGAGCTTCACCAGGGATTGGGTGCATTCCTTTCTCCCTCTAACAGAGGTTATCAGTAACCGGGCTAGTCGCTGGGAATCAAGAGTAAGCAAAACAGGCGTGATCTCTTCTTCCTCACGGACCACGGGGTAAACTTACCTACCTGAAACTGGATGCGAAAGGCGATGACGGCCATAAGCGAGAGGTGCGTGGTGTCACATGAGCTACGGTAGGGAGACGAGATGAGTTGAGTAGGTAAGGGGACGCTTTCTTGACCAAGTGACACCTGAGAAGAGATGAGAAGGGTGAGGCGGCATCAGTCAGCTGCAAACTAAACAGAGGGACACTTCCTGCAGAGGGGCAGCACGGGCAATGCGCCGTTGTAAGTATGCAGGCCTGAGAGGAGGCCACTGTGGGCAGGATGATTGAGAATGAAAGGAAGGAGCTGCAAGATGAGGCCGCAGAGATCACGCTCCACCCTGCCCAGGGGATGCCCTGCCCTGCGGACTAGCACACCCAGAGAGAGAGTACCAGTGCACAGCCAGATGACAAGCCTGCTCGACGATGCAAGCCAACGCTGCTTCTTTCACCAAGAAAGTCTTGCCTGGTAAACTAAACAGCGTATCCATAGAGCGGACACGTGATTTACATTCTGAAGCAGGCGCCCCGCCTTACGGAACGGCGACGGTTCTCAGGGGGGCCGGGCAGGAGCCGCTCCGCGCGTCTGTCCCAGGGACCCACCCGCCTGCGGGACCTCCGGCCGCCTCGCAGGAAGCTACGACGCCCAGTCCCACGGCTACCTGTGCAGCGAGGTGTACTCCGCGGACGCGTGCCACACACACTTCAAGTGGGAGGGCGGCCTGAGTGGCAAGGCGAGAGGCCGGCCTGCCGCGCAGACCAAGAAGGCGCTCTTCGGCCTGGGCCTAGGTGCTTGAGCCGCCCCCCTGGGCCTACCGGGCTCTGAGGGCCCTGCCCTGGACCCCCAGCCCCCCACCCACGCCCTTGGTTCAGTCACAGCAGAGGTGGCCACACCCACACCCTCTGTGACCTCCGCGTTCCACCCTCCTGCAGCCCCGCCCGCCCCCCTCCGCCGGTTGCCCTGGGCTACCGAAGCTGCATCCTGGGGCCAGGGGGTTCCCAGGAGGCCAAGGGAAGACACGATGGCCTTCAATGAGTCACAGAGGCCTTACGTGGCCTTGTGTGGTTGGGCTCACCTCTTACGTTTCAGTGAACTCTGCGAGAGGACAGGGACCTGCAGCCTCACAGTTGGGCTCCACGGTAAGGTGTGCGGGACAGACCTCAAACTGACCCACGGCATGGAGCAACACCCGCCATCGAGAGGTCTACAAGAGAGCCGCTGCAGCTAGCCCACAGGTCCGAGAAAACTAGATTCTTCTTTATGTAAGTGAGTTTTGGGGAGATTTGTTGCAAAGCATTATCACAGCAAGAGCCGACGAGTACAACATTCTCCAAATCACTGCCATGTCCACGGCTGCCACCGTGCCTACGTGTAAGGCAACTGTGTCCTCGAACTTTGAGAACTCCTGAATGAATTCTCGGTGCCTCTCCAACACAATGTACGTGGCTAAGGTGTCCCCAGATAACTTCACTAACGTACCACCGAGACCGCCCTAAGCTTTCATTAAACGCAATGCGACGCTCTTTCTATTCGTTTTCTGTTTCTACGTAGGTAAAATGCTTTCCGTCAATCTAAAAGGATGGAAAATTGGCACAAAACACTCTGTGCATAGTTGTTTTTCACAAAGGAAAATCACAAACGAAACAGGCATTTCACCGGGTGTAGAGCACTAACGCCCCCTAGTGCCTCTAAATGCCAAGTGAACAGAGGCGCTTAATTAAATATCGAATCCCAGCTCTCTCCGCTTGAGAGGGAGAGCAAGCCATTCTCAAGTGGAGGAGGGATGTTTCCAGCAGCTATCTGCAACATTCTCTGGACCTGGCCACTGTGTAGCTACAAAGAAACCTTTTGTCTGAGGAAACTAACTAAAGAAACTTGGAAGTGGAAAAAGCGAGAAAGAATGAGACAATACCCTTATCTTGGTGACTCATTCACTTATTCGGTCACTTACCAAATCAAATATCCACTACGTGTAGAGAGTACTGTGCTGAAAACCGCACAGAACACGGAGACGTACCCCCATTCGCAGGGAGGTTAGATACCAGAGAGGGAGACAAGATGTAGATTACCTTACGGCAGTTCCGCACCTGTATTGTTAAACTGTTTACAGCTTCAGGGGAGAGAAGGGATCCAGAAATCGCTTGGATTCTCAGTGAAGTCTTCGCAGAGATGGAGGTGCAAAATAGGTGGACTGGAAGAAACAAAAAAATTAACCTCGTGGGTAGATATGAAACGGAGCAGAGGTGCACAGATATTTAGACCCCGTTCTTTCTTGAAACGTCTAGAAAGTGAAACTGAAGCCAAATTACGGAGGGCCTGGAGTGTCAGTCTTAGGAGCCTGGCCGTACGGGGTTGACAGCGGGTGCCACGGACGGCTCGGAAGAGGGCAAGGGCATAACCCAAGAGCCCTGGGAGGTGTAGGAGAGGTCGCAGCGAGGGAGGTAGAAAGGCATGCGATTCTCCGAAGCAGTCACCGTAACCCAGGTGTAAACTCATAAACGGTAGACGCGGAGTAAGGGCGACACAGACGGCAGGGAGGAGTACGAGGGACACTAGAAAGGAAAACGGTCGGGGCTTCACCAGGGATTGGGTGCATTCCTTTCTCCCTCTAACAGAGGTTATCAGTAACCGGGCTAGTCGCTGGGAATCAAGAGTAAGCAAAACAGGCGTGATCTCTTCTTCCTCACGGACCACGGGGTAAACTTACCTACCTGAAACTGGATGCGAAAGGCGATGACGGCCATAAGCGAGAGGTGCGTGGTGTCACGTGAGCTACGGTAGGGAGACGAGATGAGTTGAGTAGGTAAGGGGACGCTTTCTTGACCAAGTGACACCTGAGAAGAGATGAGAAGGGTGAGGCGGCATCAGTCAGCTGCAAACTAAACAGAGGGACACTTCCTGCAGAGGGGCAGCACGGGCAATGCGCCATTGTAAGTATGCAGGCCTGAGAGGAGGCCACTGTGGGCAGGATGATTGAGAATGAAAGGAAGGAGCTGCAAGACGAGGCCGCAGAGATCACGCTCCACCCTGCCCAGGGGATGCCCTGCCCTGCGGACTAGCACACCCAGAGAGAGAGTACCAGTGCACAGCCAGATGAGAAGCCTGCTCGACGATGCAAGCCAACGCTGCTTCTTTCACCAAGAAAGTCTTGCCTGGTAAACTAAACAGCGTATCCATAGAGCGGACACGTGATTTACATTCTGAAGCAGGCGCCCCGCCTTACGGAACGGCGACGGTTCTCAGGGGGGCCGGGCAGGAGCCGCTCCGCGCGTCTGTCCCAGGGACCCACCCGCCTGCGGGACCTCCGGCCGCCTCGCAGGAAGCTACGACGCCCAGTCCCACGGCTACCTGTGCAGCGAGGTGTACTCCGCGGACGCGTGCCACACACACTTCAAGTGGGAGGGCGGCCTGAGTGGCAAGGCGAGAGGCCGGCCTGCTGCGCAGACCAAGAAGGTGCTCTTCGGCCTGGGCCTAGGTGCTTGCGCCGCCCCCCTGGGCCTACCGGGCTCTGAGGGCCCTGCCCTGGACCCCCTGCCCCCCACCCCCCTTGGTTCAGTCACATCAGAGGTGGCCACACCCACACCCTCTGTGACCTCCGCGTTCCACCCTCCTGCAGCCCCGCCCGCCCCCCTCCGCCGGTTGCCCTGGGCTACCGAAGCTGCATCCTGGGGCCAGGGGGTTCCCAGGAGGCCAAGGGAAGACACGATGGCCTTCAATGAGTCGCAGAGGCCTTACGTGGCCTTGTGTGGTTGGGCTCACCTCTTACGTTTCAGTGAACTCTGCGAGAGGACAGGGACCTGCAGCCTCACAGTTGGGCTCCACGGTAAGGTGTGCGGGACAGACCTCAAACTGACCCACGGCATGGAGCAACACCCGCCATCGAGAGGTCTACAAGAGAGCCGCTGCAGCTAGCCCACAGGTCCGAGAAAACTAGATTCTTCTTTATGTAAGTGAGTTTTGGGGAGATTTGTTGCAAAGCATTATCACAGCAAGAGCCGACGAGTACAACATTCTCCAAATCACTGCCATGTCCACGGCTGCCACCGTGCCTACGTGTAAGGCAACTGTGTCCTCGAACTTTGAGAACTCCTGAATGAATTCTCGGTGCCTCTCCAACACAATGTACGTGGCTAAGGTGTCCCCAGATAACTTCACTAACGTACCACCGAGACCGCCCTAAGCTTTCATTAAACGCAATGCGACGCTCTTTCTATTCGTTTTCTGTTTCTACGTAGGTAAAATGCTTTCCGTCAATCTAAAAGGATGGAAAATTGGCACAAAACACTCTGTGCATAGTTGTTTTTCACAAAGGAAAATCACAAACGAAACAGGCATTTCACCGGGTGTAGAGCACTAACGCCCCCTAGTGCCTCTAAATGCCAAGTGAACAGAGGCGCTTAATTAAATATCGAATCCCAGCTCTCTCCGCTTGAGAGGGAGAGCAAGCCATTCTCAAGTGGAGGAGGGATGTTTCCAGCAGCTATCTGCAACATTCTCTGGACCTGGCCACTGTGTAGCTACAAAGAAACCTTTTGTCTGAGGAAACTAACTAAAGAAACTTGGAAGTGGAAAAAGCGAGACAGAATGAGACAATACCCTTATCTTGGTGACTCATTCACTTATTCGGTCACTTACCAAATCAAATATCCACTACGTGTAGAGAGTACTGTGCTGAAAACCGCACAGAACACGGAGACGTACCCCCATTCGCAGGGAGGTTAGATACCAGAGAGGGAGACAAGATGTAGATTACCTTACGGCAGTTCCGCACCTGTATTGTTAAACTGTTTACAGCTTCAGGGGAGAGAAGGGATCCAGAAATCGCTTGGATTCTCAGTGAAGTCTTCGCAGAGATGGAGGTGCAAAATAGGTGGACTGGAAGAAACAAAAAAATTAACCTCGTGGGTAGATATGAAACGGAGCAGAGGTGCACAGATATTTAGACCCCGTTCTTTCTTGAAACGTCTAGAAAGTGAAACTGAAGCCAAATTACGGAGGGCCTGGAGTGTCAGTCTTAGGAGCCTGGCCGTACGGGGTTGACAGCGGGTGCCACGGACGGCTCGGAAGAGGGCAAGGGCATAACCCAAGAGCCCTGGGAGGTGTAGGAGAGGTCGCAGCGAGGGAGGTAGAAAGGCATGCGATTCTCCGAAGCAGTCACCGTAACCCAGGTGTAAACTCATAAACGGTAGACGCGGAGTAAGGGCGACACAGACGGCAGGGAGGAGTACGAGGGACACTAGAAAGGAAAACGGTCGGGGCTTCACCAGGGATTGGGTGCATTCCTTTCTCCCTCTAACAGAGGTTATCAGTAACCGGGCTAGTCGCTGGGAATCAAGAGTAAGCAAAACAGGCGTGATCTCTTCTTCCTCACGGACCACGGGGTAAACTTACCTACCTGAAACTGGATGCGAAAGGTGATGACGGCCATAAGCGAGAGGTGCGTGGTGTCACGTGAGCTACGGTAGGGAGACGAGATGAGTTGAGTAGGTAAGGGGACGCTTTCTTGACCAAGTGACACCTGAGAAGAGATGAGAAGGGTGAGGCGGCATCAGTCAGCTGCAAACTAAACAGAGGGACACTTCCTGCAGAGGGGCAGCACGGGCAATGCGCCGTTGTAAGTATGCAGGCCTGAGAGGAGGCCACTGTGGGCAGGATGATTGAGAATGAAAGGAAGGAGCTGCAAGACGAGGCCGCAGAGATCACGCTCCACCCTGCCCAGGGGATGCCCTGCCCTGCGGACTAGCACACCCAGAGAGAGAGTACCAGTGCACAGCCAGATGAGAAGCCTGCTCGACGATGCAAGCCAACGCTGCTTCTTTCACCAAGAAAGTCTTGCCTGGTAAACTAAACAGCGTATCCATAGAGCGGACACGTGATTTACATTCTGAAGCAGGCGCCCCGCCTTACGGAACGGCGACGGTTCTCAGGGGGGCCGGGCAGGAGCCGCTCCGCGCGTCTGTCCCAGGGACCCACCCGCCTGCGGGACCTCCGGCCGCCTCGCAGGAAGCTACGACGCCCAGTCCCACGGCTACCTGTGCAGCGAGGTGTACTCCGCGGACGCGTGCCACACACACTTCAAGTGGGAGGGCGGCCTGAGTGGCAAGGCGAGAGGCCGGCCTGCTGCGCAGACCAAGAAGGTGCTCTTCGGCCTGGGCCTAGGTGCTTGCGCCGCCCCCCTGGGCCTACCGGGCTCTGAGGGCCCTGCCCTGGACCCCCTGCCCCCCACCCCCCTTGGTTCAGTCACATCAGAGGTGGCCACACCCACACCCTCTGTGACCTCCGCGTTCCACCCTCCTGCAGCCCCGCCCGCCCCCCTCCGCCGGTTGCCCTGGGCTACCGAAGCTGCATCCTGGGGCCAGGGGGTTCCCAGGAGGCCAAGGGAAGACACGATGGCCTTCAATGAGTCGCAGAGGCCTTACGTGGCCTTGTGTGGTTGGGCTCACCTCTTACGTTTCAGTGAACTCTGCGAGAGGACAGGGACCTGCAGCCTCACAGTTGGGCTCCACGGTAAGGTGTGCGGGACAGACCTCAAACTGACCCACGGCATGGAGCAACACCCGCCATCGAGAGGTCTACAAGAGAGCCGCTGCAGCTAGCCCACAGGTCCGAGAAAACTAGATTCTTCTTTATGTAAGTGAGTTTTGGGGAGATTTGTTGCAAAGCATTATCACAGCAAGAGCCGACGAGTACAACATTCTCCAAATCACTGCCATGTCCACGGCTGCCACCGTGCCTACGTGTAAGGCAACTGTGTCCTCGAACTTTGAGAACTCCTGAATGAATTCTCGGTGCCTCTCCAACACAATGTACGTGGCTAAGGTGTCCCCAGATAACTTCACTAACGTACCACCGAGACCGCCCTAAGCTTTCATTAAACGCAATGCGACGCTCTTTCTATTCGTTTTCTGTTTCTACGTAGGTAAAATGCTTTCCGTCAATCTAAAAGGATGGAAAATTGGCACAAAACACTCTGTGCATAGTTGTTTTTCACAAAGGAAAATCACAAACGAAACAGGCATTTCACCGGGTGTAGAGCACTAACGCCCCCTAGTGCCTCTAAATGCCAAGTGAACAGAGGCGCTTAATTAAATATCGAATCCCAGCTCTCTCCGCTTGAGAGGGAGAGCAAGCCATTCTCAAGTGGAGGAGGGATGTTTCCAGCAGCTATCTGCAACATTCTCTGGACCTGGCCACTGTGTAGCTACAAAGAAACCTTTTGTCTGAGGAAACTAACTAAAGAAACTTGGAAGTGGAAAAAGCGAGAAAGAATGAGACAATACCCTTATCTTGGTGACTCATTCACTTATTCGGTCACTTACCAAATCAAATATCCACTACGTGTAGAGAGTACTGTGCTGAAAACCGCACAGAACACGGAGACGTACCCCCATTCGCAGGGAGGTTAGATACCAGAGAGGGAGACAAGATGTAGATTACCTTACGGCAGTTCCGCACCTGTATTGTTAAACTGTTTACAGCTTCAGGGGAGAGAAGGGATCCAGAAATCGCTTGGATTCTCAGTGAAGTCTTCGCAGAGATGGAGGTGCAAAATAGGTGGACTGGAAGAAACAAAAAAATTAACCTCGTGGGTAGATATGAAACGGAGCAGAGGTGCACAGATATTTAGACCCCGTTCTTTCTTGAAACGTCTAGAAAGTGAAACTGAAGCCAAATTACGGAGGGCCTGGAGTGTCAGTCTTAGGAGCCTGGCCGTACGGGGTTGACAGCGGGTGCCACGGACGGCTCGGAAGAGGGCAAGGGCATAACCCAAGAGCCCTGGGAGGTGTAGGAGAGGTCGCAGCGAGGGAGGTAGAAAGGCATGCGATTCTCCGAAGCAGTCACCGTAACCCAGGTGTAAACTCATAAACGGTAGACGCGGAGTAAGGGCGACACAGACGGCAGGGAGGAGTACGAGGGACACTAGAAAGGAAAACGGTCGGGGCTTCACCAGGGATTGGGTGCATTCCTTTCTCCCTCTAACAGAGGTTATCAGTAACCGGGCTAGTCGCTGGGAATCAAGAGTAAGCAAAACAGGCGTGATCTCTTCTTCCTCACGGACCACGGGGTAAACTTACCTACCTGAAACTGGATGCGAAAGGCGATGACGGCCATAAGCGAGAGGTGCGTGGTGTCACGTGAGCTACGGTAGGGAGACGAGATGAGTTGAGTAGGTAAGGGGACGCTTTCTTGACCAAGTGACACCTGAGAAGAGATGAGAAGGGTGAGGCGGCATCAGTCAGCTGCAAACTAAACAGAGGGACACTTCCTGCAGAGGGGCAGCACGGGCAATGCGCCGTTGTAAGTATGCAGGCCTGAGAGGAGGCCACTGTGGGCAGGATGATTGAGAATGAAAGGAAGGAGCTGCAAGACGAGGCCGCAGAGATCACGCTCCACCCTGCCCAGGGGATGCCCTGCCCTGCGGACTAGCACACCCAGAGAGAGAGTACCAGTGCACAGCCAGATGAGAAGCCTGCTCGACGATGCAAGCCAACGCTGCTTCTTTCACCAAGAAAGTCTTGCCTGGTAAACTAAACAGCGTATCCATAGAGCGGACACGTGATTTACATTCTGAAGCAGGCGCCCCGCCTTACGGAACGGCGACGGTTCTCAGGGGGGCCGGGCAGGAGCCGCTCCGCGCGTCTGTCCCAGGGACCCACCCGCCTGCGGGACCTCCGGCCGCCTCGCAGGAAGCTACGACGCCCAGTCCCACGGCTACCTGTGCAGCGAGGTGTACTCCGCGGACGCGTGCCACACACACTTCAAGTGGGAGGGCGGCCTGAGTGGCAAGGCGAGAGGCCGGCCTGCTGCGCAGACCAAGAAGGTGCTCTTCGGCCTGGGCCTAGGTGCTTGCGCCGCCCCCCTGGGCCTACCGGGCTCTGAGGGCCCTGCCCTGGACCCCCTGCCCCCCACCCCCCTTGGTTCAGTCACATCAGAGGTGGCCACACCCACACCCTCTGTGACCTCCGCGTTCCACCCTCCTGCAGCCCCGCCCGCCCCCCTCCGCCGGTTGCCCTGGGCTACCGAAGCTGCATCCTGGGGCCAGGGGGTTCCCAGGAGGCCAAGGGAAGACACGATGGCCTTCAATGAGTCGCAGAGGCCTTACGTGGCCTTGTGTGGTTGGGCTCACCTCTTACGTTTCAGTGAACTCTGCGAGAGGACAGGGACCTGCAGCCTCACAGTTGGGCTCCACGGTAAGGTGTGCGGGACAGACCTCAAACTGACCCACGGCATGGAGCAACACCCGCCATCGAGAGGTCTACAAGAGAGCCGCTGCAGCTAGCCCACAGGTCCGAGAAAACTAGATTCTTCTTTATGTAAGTGAGTTTTGGGGAGATTTGTTGCAAAGCATTATCACAGCAAGAGCCGACGAGTACAACATTCTCCAAATCACTGCCATGTCCACGGCTGCCACCGTGCCTACGTGTAAGGCAACTGTGTCCTCGAACTTTGAGAACTCCTGAATGAATTCTCGGTGCCTCTCCAACACAATGTACGTGGCTAAGGTGTCCCCAGATAACTTCACTAACGTACCACCGAGACCGCCCTAAGCTTTCATTAAACGCAATGCGACGCTCTTTCTATTCGTTTTCTGTTTCTACGTAGGTAAAATGCTTTCCGTCAATCTAAAAGGATGGAAAATTGGCACAAAACACTCTGTGCATAGTTGTTTTTCACAAAGGAAAATCACAAACGAAACAGGCATTTCACCGGGTGTAGAGCACTAACGCCCCCTAGTGCCTCTAAATGCCAAGTGAACAGAGGCGCTTAATTAAATATCGAATCCCAGCTCTCTCCGCTTGAGAGGGAGAGCAAGCCATTCTCAAGTGGAGGAGGGATGTTTCCAGCAGCTATCTGCAACATTCTCTGGACCTGGCCACTGTGTAGCTACAAAGAAACCTTTTGTCTGAGGAAACTAACTAAAGAAACTTGGAAGTGGAAAAAGCGAGAAAGAATGAGACAATACCCTTATCTTGGTGACTCATTCACTTATTCGGTCACTTACCAAATCAAATATCCACTACGTGTAGAGAGTACTGTGCTGAAAACCGCACAGAACACGGAGACGTACCCCCATTCGCAGGGAGGTTAGATACCAGAGAGGGAGACAAGATGTAGATTACCTTACGGCAGTTCCGCACCTGTATTGTTAAACTGTTTACAGCTTCAGGGGAGAGAAGGGATCCAGAAATCGCTTGGATTCTCAGTGAAGTCTTCGCAGAGATGGAGGTGCAAAATAGGTGGACTGGAAGAAACAAAAAAATTAACCTCGTGGGTAGATATGAAACGGAGCAGAGGTGCACAGATATTTAGACCCCGTTCTTTCTTGAAACGTCTAGAAAGTGAAACTGAAGCCAAATTACGGAGGGCCTGGAGTGTCAGTCTTAGGAGCCTGGCTGTACGGGGTTGACAGCGGGTGCCACGGACGCCTTGGAAGAGGGCAAGGGCATAACCCAAGAGCCCTGGGAGGTGTAGGAGAGGTCGCAGCGAGGGAGGTAGAAAGGCATGCGATTCTCCGAAGCAGTCACCGTAACCCAGGTGTAAACTCATAAACGGTAGACGCGGAGTAAGGGCGACACAGACGGCAGGGAGGAGTACGAGGGACACTAGAAAGGAAAACGGTCGGGGCTTCACCAGGGATTGGGTGCATTCCTTTCTCCCTCTAACAGAGGTTATCAGTAACCGGGCTAGTCGCTGGGAATCAAGAGTAAGCAAAACAGGCGTGATCTCTTCTTCCTCACGGACCACGGGGTAAACTTACCTACCTGAAACTGGATGCGAAAGGCGATGACGGCCATAAGCGAGAGGTGCGTGGTGTCACGTGAGCTACGGTAGGGAGACGAGATGAGTTGAGTAGGTAAGGGGACGCTTTGTTGACCAAGTGACACCTGAGAAGAGATGAGAAGGGTGAGGCGGCATCAGTCAGCTGCAAACTAAACAGAGGGACACTTCCTGCAGAGGGGCAGCACGGGCAATGCGCCGTTGTAAGTATGCAGGCCTGAGAGGAGGCCACTGTGGGCAGGATGATTGAGAATGAAAGGAAGGAGCTGCAAGACGAGGCCGCAGAGATCACGCTCCACCCTGCCCAGGGGATGCCCTGCCCTGCGGACTAGCACACAGAGAGAGAGTACCAGTGCACAGCCAGATGACAAGCCTGCTCGATGATGCAAGCCAACGCTGCTTCTTTCACCAAGAAAGTCTTGCCTGGTAAACTAAACAGCGTATCCATAGAGCGGACACGTGATTTACATTCTGAAGCAGGCGCCCCGCCTTACGGAACGGCGACGGTTCTCAGGGGGGCCGGGCCGGAGCCGCTCCGCGCGTCTGTCCCAGGGACCCACCCACCTGCGGGACCTCCGGCCGCCTCGCAGGAAGCTACGACGCCCAGTCCCACGGCTACCTGTGCAGCGAGGTGTACTCCGCGGACGCGTGCCACACACACTTCAAGAGGGAGGGCGGCCTGAGTGGGAAGGCGAGAGGCCGGCCT
Organism: Leucopleurus acutus; assembly: GCF_964270905.1. Lineage (NCBI taxonomy): Eukaryota > Metazoa > Chordata > Mammalia > Artiodactyla > Delphinidae > Leucopleurus > Leucopleurus acutus. The sequence goes on along the minus strand of NC_139143.1, from coordinate 31,686,554 downwards.
GCCGCGCAGACGAAGAAGGCGCTCTTCGGCCTGGGCCTAGGTGCTTGCGCCACCCCCCTGGGCCTACCGGGCTCTGAGGGCCCTGCCCTGGACCCCCAGCCCCCCACCCACGCCCTTGGTTCAGTCACAGCAGAGGTGGCCACACCCACACCCTCTGTGACCTCAGCGTTCCACCCTCCTGCAGCCCCGCCCGCCCCCCCTCCGCCGGTTGCCCTGGGCTACCGAAGCTGCATCCTGGGGCCAGGGGGTTCCCAGGAGGCCAAGGGAAGACACGATGGCCTTCAATGAGTCGCAGAGGCCTTACGTGGCCTTGTGTGGTTGGGCTCACCTCTTACGTTTCAGTGAACTCTGCGAGAAGACAGGGACCTGCAGCCTCACAGTTGGGCTCCACGGTAAGGTGTGCGGGACAGACCTCAAACTGACCCACGGCATGGAGCAACACCCGCCATCGAGAGGTCTACAAGAGAGCCGCTGCAGCTAGCCCACAGGTCCGAAAAAACTAGATTCTTCTTTATGTAAGTGAGTTTTGGGGAGATTTGTTGCAAAGCATTATCACAGCGAGAGCCGACGAGTACAACATTCTCCAAATCACTGCCATGTCCACGGCTGCCACCGTGCCTACGTGTAAGGCAACTGTGTCCTCGAACTTTGAGAACTCCTGAATGAATTCTCGGTGCCTCTCCAACACAATGTACGTGGCTAAGGTGTCCCCAGATAACTTCACTAACGTACCACCGAGACCGCCCTAAGCTTTCATTAAACGCAATGCGACGCTCTTTCTATTCCTTTTCTGTTTCTACGTAGGTAAAATGCTTTCCGTCAATCTAAAAGGATGGAAAATTGGCACAAAACACTCTGTGCATAGTTGTTTTTCACAAAGGAAAATCACAAACGAAACAGGCATTTCACCGGGTGTAGAGCACTAACGCCCCCTAGTGCCTCTAAATGCCAAGTGAACAGAGGCGCTTAATTAAATATCGAATCCCAGCTCTCTCCGCTTGAGAGGGAGAGCAAGCCATTCTCAAGTGGAGGAGGGATGTTTTCAGCAGCTATCTGCAACATTCTCTGGACCTGGCCACTGTGTAGCTACAAAGAAACCTTTTGTCTGAGGAAACTAACTAAAGAAACTTGGAAGTGGAAAAAGCGAGAAAGAATGAGACAATACCCTTATCTTGGTGACTCATTCACTTATTCGGTCACTTACCAAATCAAATATCCACTACATGTAGAGAGTACTGTGCTGAAAACCGCACAGAACACGGAGACGTACCCCCATTCGCAGGGAGGTTAGATACCAGAGAGGGAGACAAGATGTAGATTACCTTACGGCAGTTCCGCACCTGTCTTGTTAAACTGTTTACAGCTTCAGGGGAGAGAAGGGATCCAGAAATCGCTTGGATTCTCAGTGAAGTCTTCGCAGAGACGGAGGTGCAAAATAGGTGGACTGGAAGAAACAAAAAAATTAACCTCGTGGGTAGATATGAAACGGAGCAGAGGTGCACAGATATTTAGACCCCGTTCTTTCTTGAAACGTCTAGAAAGTGAAACTGAAGCCAAATTACGGAGGGCCTGGAGTGTCAGTCTTAGGAGCCTGGCCGTACAGGGTTGACAGCGGGTGCCACGGACGGCTCGGAAGAGGGCAAGGGCATAACCCAAGAGCCCTGGGAGGTGTAGGAGAGGTCGCAGCGAGGGAGGTAGAAAGGCATGCGATTCTCCGAAGCAGTCACCGTAACCCAGGTGTAAACTCATAAACGGTAGACGCGGAGTAAGGGCGACACAGACGGCAGGGAGGAGTACGAGGGACACTAGAAAGGAAAACGGTCGGAGCTTCACCAGGGATTGGGTGCATTCCTTTCTCCCTCTAACAGAGGTTATCAGTAACCGGGCTAGTCGCTGGGAATCAAGAGTAAGCAAAACAGGCGTGATCTCTTCTTCCTCACGGACCACGGGGTAAACTTACCTACCTGAAACTGGATGCGAAAGGCGATGACGGCCATAAGCGAGAGGTGCGTGGTGTCACATGAGCTACGGTAGGGAGACGAGATGAGTTGAGTAGGTAAGGGGACGCTTTCTTGACCAAGTGACACCTGAGAAGAGATGAGAAGGGTGAGGCGGCATCAGTCAGCTGCAAACTAAACAGAGGGACACTTCCTGCAGAGGGGCAGCACGGGCAATGCGCCGTTGTAAGTATGCAGGCCTGAGAGGAGGCCACTGTGGGCAGGATGATTGAGAATGAAAGGAAGGAGCTGCAAGATGAGGCCGCAGAGATCACGCTCCACCCTGCCCAGGGGATGCCCTGCCCTGCGGACTAGCACACCCAGAGAGAGAGTACCAGTGCACAGCCAGATGACAAGCCTGCTCGACGATGCAAGCCAACGCTGCTTCTTTCACCAAGAAAGTCTTGCCTGGTAAACTAAACAGCGTATCCATAGAGCGGACACGTGATTTACATTCTGAAGCAGGCGCCCCGCCTTACGGAACGACGACGGTTCTCAGGGGGGCCGGGCTGGAGCCGCTCCGCGCGTCTGTCCCAGGGACCCACCCGCCTGCGGGACCTCCGGCCGCCTCGCAGGAAGCTACGACGCCCAGTCCCACGGCTACCTGTGCAGCGAGGTGTACTCCGCGGACGCGTGCCACACACACTTCAAGTGGGAGGGCGGCCTGAGTGGCAAGGCGAGAGGCCGGCCTGCCGCGCAGACCAAGAAGGCGCTCTTCGGCCTGGGCCTAGGTGCTTGAGCCGCCCCCCTGGGCCTACCGGGCTCTGAGGGCCCTGCCCTGGACCCCCAGCCCCCCACCCACGCCCTTGGTTCAGTCACAGCAGAGGTGGCCACACCCACACCCTCTGTGACCTCCGCGTTCCACCCTCCTGCAGCCCCGCCCGCCCCCCTCCGCCGGTTGCCCTGGGCTACCGAAGCTGCATCCTGGGGCCAGGGGGTTCCCAGGAGGCCAAGGGAAGACACGATGGCCTTCAATGAGTCACAGAGGCCTTACGTGGCCTTGTGTGGTTGGGCTCACCTCTTACGTTTCAGTGAACTCTGCGAGAGGACAGGGACCTGCAGCCTCACAGTTGGGCTCCACGGTAAGGTGTGCGGGACAGACCTCAAACTGACCCACGGCATGGAGCAACACCCGCCATCGAGAGGTCTACAAGAGAGCCGCTGCAGCTAGCCCACAGGTCCGAGAAAACTAGATTCTTCTTTATGTAAGTGAGTTTTGGGGAGATTTGTTGCAAAGCATTATCACAGCAAGAGCCGACGAGTACAACATTCTCCAAATCACTGCCATGTCCACGGCTGCCACCGTGCCTACGTGTAAGGCAACTGTGTCCTCGAACTTTGAGAACTCCTGAATGAATTCTCGGTGCCTCTCCAACACAATGTACGTGGCTAAGGTGTCCCCAGATAACTTCACTAACGTACCACCGAGACCGCCCTAAGCTTTCATTAAACGCAATGCGACGCTCTTTCTATTCGTTTTCTGTTTCTACGTAGGTAAAATGCTTTCCGTCAATCTAAAAGGATGGAAAATTGGCACAAAACACTCTGTGCATAGTTGTTTTTCACAAAGGAAAATCACAAACGAAACAGGCATTTCACCGGGTGTAGAGCACTAACGCCCCCTAGTGCCTCTAAATGCCAAGTGAACAGAGGCGCTTAATTAAATATCGAATCCCAGCTCTCTCCGCTTGAGAGGGAGAGCAAGCCATTCTCAAGTGGAGGAGGGATGTTTCCAGCAGCTATCTGCAACATTCTCTGGACCTGGCCACTGTGTAGCTACAAAGAAACCTTTTGTCTGAGGAAACTAACTAAAGAAACTTGGAAGTGGAAAAAGCGAGAAAGAATGAGACAATACCCTTATCTTGGTGACTCATTCACTTATTCGGTCACTTACCAAATCAAATATCCACTACGTGTAGAGAGTACTGTGCTGAAAACCGCACAGAACACGGAGACGTACCCCCATTCGCAGGGAGGTTAGATACCAGAGAGGGAGACAAGATGTAGATTACCTTACGGCAGTTCCGCACCTGTATTGTTAAACTGTTTACAGCTTCAGGGGAGAGAAGGGATCCAGAAATCGCTTGGATTCTCAGTGAAGTCTTCGCAGAGATGGAGGTGCAAAATAGGTGGACTGGAAGAAACAAAAAAATTAACCTCGTGGGTAGATATGAAACGGAGCAGAGGTGCACAGATATTTAGACCCCGTTCTTTCTTGAAACGTCTAGAAAGTGAAACTGAAGCCAAATTACGGAGGGCCTGGAGTGTCAGTCTTAGGAGCCTGGCCGTACAGGGTTGACAGCGGGTGCCACGGACGGCTCGGAAGAGGGCAAGGGCATAACCCAAGAGCCCTGGGAGGTGTAGGAGAGGTCGCAGCGAGGGAGGTAGAAAGGCATGCGATTCTCCGAAGCAGTCACCGTAACCCAGGTGTAAACTCATAAACGGTAGACGCGGAGTAAGGGCGACACAGACGGCAGGGAGGAGTACGAGGGACACTAGAAAGGAAAACGGTCGGGGCTTCACCAGGGATTGGGTGCATTCCTTTCTCCCTCTAACAGAGGTTATCAGTAACCGGGCTAGTCGCTGGGAATCAAGAGTAAGCAAAACAGGCGTGATCTCTTCTTCCTCACGGACCACGGGGTAAACTTACCTACCTGAAACTGGATGCGAAAGGCGATGACGGCCATAAGCGAGAGGTGCGTGGTGTCACGTGAGCTACGGTAGGGAGACGAGATGAGGTGAGTAGGTAAGGGGACGCTTTCTTGACCAAGTGACACCTGAGAAGAGATGAGAAGGGTGAGGCGGCATCAGTCAGCTGCAAACTAAACAGAGGGACACTTCCTGCAGAGGGGCAGCACGGGCAATGCGCCATTGTAAGTATGCAGGCCTGAGAGGAGGCCACTGTGGGCAGGATGATTGAGAATGAAAGGAAGGAGCTGCAAGACGAGGCCGCAGAGATCACGCTCCACCCTGCCCAGGGGATGCCCTGCCCTGCGGACTAGCACACCCAGAGAGAGAGTACCAGTGCACAGCCAGATGAGAAGCCTGCTCGACGATGCAAGCCAACGCTGCTTCTTTCACCAAGAAAGTCTTGCCTGGTAAACTAAACAGCGTATCCATAGAGCGGACACGTGATTTACATTCTGAAGCAGGCGCCCCGCCTTACGGAACGGCGACGGTTCTCAGGGGGGCCGGGCAGGAGCCGCTCCGCGCGTCTGTCCCAGGGACCCACCCGCCTGCGGGACCTCCGGCCGCCTCGCAGGAAGCTACGACGCCCAGTCCCACGGCTACCTGTGCAGCGAGGTGTACTCCGCGGACGCGTGCCACACACACTTCAAGTGGGAGGGCGGCCTGAGTGGCAAGGCGAGAGGCCGGCCTGCTGCGCAGACCAAGAAGGTGCTCTTCGGCCTGGGCCTAGGTGCTTGCGCCGCCCCCCTGGGCCTACCGGGCTCTGAGGGCCCTGCCCTGGACCCCCTGCCCCCCACCCCCCTTGGTTCAGTCACATCAGAGGTGGCCACACCCACACCCTCTGTGACCTCCGCGTTCCACCCTCCTGCAGCCCCGCCCGCCCCCCTCCGCCGGTTGCCCTGGGCTACCGAAGCTGCATCCTGGGGCCAGGGGGTTCCCAGGAGGCCAAGGGAAGACACGATGGCCTTCAATGAGTCGCAGAGGCCTTACGTGGCCTTGTGTGGTTGGGCTCACCTCTTACGTTTCAGTGAACTCTGCGAGAGGACAGGGACCTGCAGCCTCACAGTTGGGCTCCACGGTAAGGTGTGCGGGACAGACCTCAAACTGACCCACGGCATGGAGCAACACCCGCCATCGAGAGGTCTACAAGAGAGCCGCTGCAGCTAGCCCACAGGTCCGAGAAAACTAGATTCTTCTTTATGTAAGTGAGTTTTGGGGAGATTTGTTGCAAAGCATTATCACAGCAAGAGCCGACGAGTACAACATTCTCCAAATCACTGCCATGTCCACGGCTGCCACCGTGCCTACGTGTAAGGCAACTGTGTCCTCGAACTTTGAGAACTCCTGAATGAATTCTCGGTGCCTCTCCAACACAATGTACGTGGCTAAGGTGTCCCCAGATAACTTCACTAACGTACCACCGAGACCGCCCTAAGCTTTCATTAAACGCAATGCGACGCTCTTTCTATTCGTTTTCTGTTTCTACGTAGGTAAAATGCTTTCCGTCAATCTAAAAGGATGGAAAATTGGCACAAAACACTCTGTGCATAGTTGTTTTTCACAAAGGAAAATCACAAACGAAACAGGCATTTCACCGGGTGTAGAGCACTAACGCCCCCTAGTGCCTCTAAATGCCAAGTGAACAGAGGCGCTTAATTAAATATCGAATCCCAGCTCTCTCCGCTTGAGAGGGAGAGCAAGCCATTCTCAAGTGGAGGAGGGATGTTTCCAGCAGCTATCTGCAACATTCTCTGGACCTGGCCACTGTGTAGCTACAAAGAAACCTTTTGTCTGAGGAAACTAACTAAAGAAACTTGGAAGTGGAAAAAGCGAGAAAGAATGAGACAATACCCTTATCTTGGTGACTCATTCACTTATTCGGTCACTTACCAAATCAAATATCCACTACGTGTAGAGAGTACTGTGCTGAAAACCGCACAGAACACGGAGACGTACCCCCATTCGCAGGGAGGTTAGATACCAGAGAGGGAGACAAGATGTAGATTACCTTACGGCAGTTCCGCACCTGTATTGTTAAACTGTTTACAGCTTCAGGGGAGAGAAGGGATCCAGAAATCGCTTGGATTCTCAGTGAAGTCTTCGCAGAGATGGAGGTGCAAAATAGGTGGACTGGAAGAAACAAAAAAATTAACCTCGTGGGTAGATATGAAACGGAGCAGAGGTGCACAGATATTTAGACCCCGTTCTTTCGTGAAACGTCTAGAAAGTGAAACTGAAGCCAAATTACGGAGGGCCTGGAGTGTCAGTCTTAGGAGCCTGGCCGTACGGGGTTGACAGCGGGTGCCACGGACGGCTCGGAAGAGGGCAAGGGCATAACCCAAGAGCCCTGGGAGGTGTAGGAGAGGTCGCAGCGAGGGAGGTAGAAAGGCATGCGATTCTCCGAAGCAGTCACCGTAACCCAGGTGTAAACTCATAAACGGTAGACGCGGAGTAAGGGCGACACAGACGGCAGGGAGGAGTACGAGGGACACTAGAAAGGAAAACGGTCGGGGCTTCACCAGGGATTGGGTGCATTCCTTTCTCCCTCTAACAGAGGTTATCAGTAACCGGGCTAGTCGCTGGGAATCAAGAGTAAGCAAAACAGGCGTGATCTCTTCTTCCTCACGGACCACGGGGTAAACTTACCTACCTGAAACTGGATGCGAAAGGCGATGACGGCCATAAGCGAGAGGTGCGTGGTGTCACGTGAGCTACGGTAGGGAGACGAGATGAGTTGAGTAGGTAAGGGGACGCTTTGTTGACCAAGTGACACCTGAGAAGAGATGAGAAGGGTGAGGCGGCATCAGTCAGCTGCAAACTAAACAGAGGGACACTTCCTGCAGAGGGGCAGCACGGGCAATGCGCCGTTGTAAGTATGCAGGCCTGAGAGGAGGCCACTGTGGGCAGGATGATTGAGAATGAAAGGAAGGAGCTGCAAGACGAGGCCGCAGAGATCACGCTCCACCCTGCCCAGGGGATGCCCTGCCCTGCGGACTAGCACACCCAGAGAGAGAGTACCAGTGCACAGCCAGATGACAAGCCTGCTCGATGATGCAAGCCAACGCTGCTTCTTTCACCAAGAAAGTCTTGCCTGGTAAACTAAACAGCGTATCCATAGAGCGGACACGTGATTTACATTCTGAAGCAGGCGCCCCGCCTTACGGAACGGCGACGCTTCTCAGGGGGGCCGGGCAGGAGCCGCTCCGCGCGTCTGTCCCAGGGACCCACCCACCTGCGGGACCTCCGGCCGCCTCGCAGGAAGCTACGACGCCCAGTCCCACGGCTACCTGTGCAGCGAGGTGTACTCCGCGGACGCGTGCCACACACACTTCAAGAGGGAGGGCGGCCTGAGTGGGAAGGCGAGAGGCCGGCCTGCCGCGCAGACCAAGAAGGCGCTCTTCGGCCTGGGCCTAGGTGCTTGCGCCACCCCCCTGGGCCTACCGGGCTCTGAGGGCCCTGCCCTGGACCCCCAGCCCCCCACCCACGCCCTTGGTTCAGTCACAGCAGAGGTGGCCACACCCACACCCTCTGTGACCTCAGCGTTCCACCCTCCTGCAGCCCCGCCCGCCCCCCCTCCGCCGGTTGCCCTGGGCTACCGAAGCTGCATCCTGGGGCCAGGGGGTTCCCAGGAGGCCAAGGGAAGACACGATGGCCTTCAATGAGTCGCAGAGGCCTTACGTGGCCTTGTGTGGTTGGGCTCACCTCTTACGTTTCAGTGAACTCTGCGAGAAGACAGGGACCTGCAGCCTCACAGTTGGGCTCCACGGTAAGGTGTGCGGGACAGACCTCAAACTGACCCACGGCATGGAGCAACACCCGCCATCGAGAGGTCTACAAGAGAGCCGCTGCAGCTAGCCCACAGGTCCGAAAAAACTAGATTCTTCTTTATGTAAGTGAGTTTTGGGGAGATTTGTTGCAAAGCATTATCACAGCGAGAGCCGACGAGTACAACATTCTCCAAATCACTGCCATGTCCACGGCTGCCACCGTGCCTACGTGTAAGGCAACTGTGTCCTCGAACTTTGAGAACTCCTGAATGAATTCTCGGTGCCTCTCCAACACAATGTACGTGGCTAAGGTGTCCCCAGATAACTTCACTAACGTACCACCGAGACCGCCCTAAGCTTTCATTAAACGCAATGCGACGCTCTTTCTATTCCTTTTCTGTTTCTACGTAGGTAAAATGCTTTCCGTCAATCTAAAAGGATGGAAAATTGGCACAAAACACTCTGTGCATAGTTGTTTTTCACAAAGGAAAATCACAAACGAAACAGGCATTTCACCGGGTGTAGAGCACTAACGCCCCCTAGTGCCTCTAAATGCCAAGTGAACAGAGGCGCTTAATTAAATATCGAATCCCAGCTCTCTCCGCTTGAGAGGGAGAGCAAGCCATTCTCAAGTGGAGGAGGGATGTTTTCAGCAGCTATCTGCAACATTCTCTGGACCTGGCCACTGTGTAGCTACAAAGAAACCTTTTGTCTGAGGAAACTAACTAAAGAAACTTGGAAGTGGAAAAAGCGAGAAAGAATGAGACAATACCCTTATCTTGGTGACTCGTTCACTTATTCGGTCACTTACCAAATCAAATATCCACTACATGTAGAGAGTACTGTGCTGAAAACCGCACAGAACACGGAGACGTACCCCCATTCGCAGGGAGGTTAGATACCAGAGAGGGAGACAAGATGTAGATTACCTTACGGCAGTTCCGCACCTGTCTTGTTAAACTGTTTACAGCTTCAGGGGAGAGAAGGGATCCAGAAATCGCTTGGATTCTCAGTGAAGTCTTCGCAGAGACGGAGGTGCAAAATAGGTGGACTGGAAGAAACAAAAAAATTAACCTCGTGGGTAGATATGAAACGGAGCAGAGGTGCACAGATATTTAGACCCCGTTCTTTCTTGAAACGTCTAGAAAGTGAAACTGAAGCCAAATTACGGAGGGCCTGGAGTGTCAGTCTTAGGAGCCTGGCCGTACAGGGTTGACAGCGGGTGCCACGGACGGCTCGGAAGAGGGCAAGGGCATAACCCAAGAGCCCTGGGAGGTGTAGGAGAGGTCGCAGCGAGGGAGGTAGAAAGGCATGCGATTCTCCGAAGCAGTCACCGTAACCCAGGTGTAAACTCATAAACGGTAGACGCGGAGTAAGGGCGACACAGACGGCAGGGAGGAGTACGAGGGACACTAGAAAGGAAAACGGTCGGAGCTTCACCAGGGATTGGGTGCATTCCTTTCTCCCTCTAACAGAGGTTATCAGTAACCGGGCTAGTCGCTGGGAATCAAGAGTAAGCAAAACAGGCGTGATCTCTTCTTCCTCACGGACCACGGGGTAAACTTACCTACCTGAAACTGGATGCGAAAGGCGATGACGGCCATAAGCGAGAGGTGCGTGGTGTCACATGAGCTACGGTAGGGAGACGAGATGAGTTGAGTAGGTAAGGGGACGCTTTCTTGACCAAGTGACACCTGAGAAGAGATGAGAAGGGTGAGGCGGCATCAGTCAGCTGCAAACTAAACAGAGGGACACTTCCTGCAGAGGGGCAGCACGGGCAATGCGCCGTTGTAAGTATGCAGGCCTGAGAGGAGGCCACTGTGGGCAGGATGATTGAGAATGAAAGGAAGGAGCTGCAAGATGAGGCCGCAGAGATCACGCTCCACCCTGCCCAGGGGATGCCCTGCCCTGCGGACTAGCACACCCAGAGAGAGAGTACCAGTGCACAGCCAGATGAGAAGCCTGCTCGACGATGCAAGCCAACGCTGCTTCTTTCACCAAGAAAGTCTTGCCTGGTAAACTAAACAGCGTATCCATAGAGCGGACACGTGATTTACATTCTGAAGCAGGCGCCCCGCCTTACGGAACGGCGACGGTTCTCAGGGGGGCCGGGCAGGAGCCGCTCCGCGCGTCTGTCCCAGGGACCCACCCGCCTGCGGGACCTCCGGCCGCCTCGCAGGAAGCTACGACGCCCAGTCCCACGGCTACCTGTGCAGCGAGGTGTACTCCGCGGACGCGTGCCACACACACTTCAAGTGGGAGGGCGGCCTGAGTGGCAAGGCGAGAGGCCGGCCTGCCGCGCAGACCAAGAAGGCGCTCTTCGGCCTGGGCCTAGGTGCTTGAGCCGCCCCCCTGGGCCTACCGGGCTCTGAGGGCCCTGCCCTGGACCCCCAGCCCCCCACCCACGCCCTTGGTTCAGTCACAGCAGAGGTGGCCACACCCACACCCTCTGTGACCTCCGCGTTCCACCCTCCTGCAGCCCCGCCCGCCCCCCTCCGCCGGTTGCCCTGGGCTACCGAAGCTGCATCCTGGGGCCAGGGGGTTCCCAGGAGGCCAAGGGAAGACACGATGGCCTTCAATGAGTCGCAGAGGCCTTACGTGGCCTTGTGTGGTTGGGCTCACCTCTTACGTTTCAGTGAACTCTGCGAGAGGACAGGGACCTGCAGCCTCACAGTTGGGCTCCACGGTAAGGTGTGCGGGACAGACCTCAAACTGACCCACGGCATGGAGCAACACCCGCCATCGAGAGGTCTACAAGAGAGCCGCTGCAGCTAGCCCACAGGTCCGAGAAAACTAGATTCTTCTTTATGTAAGTGAGTTTTGGGGAGATTTGTTGCAAAGCATTATCACAGCAAGAGCCGACGAGTACAACATTCTCCAAATCACTGCCATGTCCACGGCTGCCACCGTGCCTACGTGTAAGGCAACTGTGTCCTCGAACTTTGAGAACTCCTGAATGAATTCTCGGTGCCTCTCCAACACAATGTACGTGGCTAAGGTGTCCCCAGATAACTTCACTAACGTACCACCGAGACCGCCCTAAGCTTTCATTAAACGCAATGCGACGCTCTTTCTATTCGTTTTCTGTTTCTACGTAGGTAAAATGCTTTCCGTCAATCTAAAAGGATGGAAAATTGGCACAAAACACTCTGTGCATAGTTGTTTTTCACAAAGGAAAATCACAAACGAAACAGGCATTTCACCGGGTGTAGAGCACTAACGCCCCCTAGTGCCTCTAAATGCCAAGTGAACAGAGGCGCTTAATTAAATATCGAATCCCAGCTCTCTCCGCTTGAGAGGGAGAGCAAGCCATTCTCAAGTGGAGGAGGGATGTTTCCAGCAGCTATCTGCAACATTCTCTGGACCTGGCCACTGTGTAGCTACAAAGAAACCTTTTGTCTGAGGAAACTAACTAAAGAAACTTGGAAGTGGAAAAAGCGAGAAAGAATGAGACAATACCCTTATCTTGGTGACTCATTCACTTATTCGGTCACTTACCAAATCAAATATCCACTACGTGTAGAGAGTACTGTGCTGAAAACCGCACAGAACACGGAGACGTACCCCCATTCGCAGGGAGGTTAGATACCAGAGAGGGAGACAAGATGTAGATTACCTTACGGCAGTTCCGCACCTGTATTGTTAAACTGTTTACAGCTTCAGGGGAGAGAAGGGATCCAGAAATCGCTTGGATTCTCAGTGAAGTCTTCGCAGAGATGGAGGTGCAAAATAGGTGGACTGGAAGAAACAAAAAAATTAACCTCGTGGGTAGATATGAAACGGAGCAGAGGTGCACAGATATTTAGACCCCGTTCTTTCTTGAAACGTCTAGAAAGTGAAACTGAAGCCAAATTACGGAGGGCCTGGAGTGTCAGTCTTAGGAGCCTGGCCGTACGGGGTTGACAGCGGGTGCCACGGACGGCTCGGAAGAGGGCAAGGGCATAACCCAAGAGCCCTGGGAGGTGTAGGAGAGGTCGCAGCGAGGGAGGTAGAAAGGCATGCGATTCTCCGAAGCAGTCACCGTAACCCAGGTGTAAACTCATAAACGGTAGACGCGGAGTAAGGGCGACACAGACGGCAGGGAGGAGTACGAGGGACACTAGAAAGGAAAACGGTCGGGGCTTCACCAGGGATTGGGTGCATTCCTTTCTCCCTCTAACAGAGGTTATCAGTAACCGGGCTAGTCGCTGGGAATCAAGAGTAAGCAAAACAGGCGTGATCTCTTCTTCCTCACGGACCACGGGGTAAACTTACCTACCTGAAACTGGATGCGAAAGGCGATGACGGCCATAAGCGAGAGGTGCGTGGTGTCACGTGAGCTACGGTAGGGAGACGAGATGAGTTGAGTAGGTAAGGGGACGCTTTGTTGACCAAGTGACACCTGAGAAGAGATGAGAAGGGTGAGGCGGCATCAGTCAGCTGCAAACTAAACAGAGGGACACTTCCTGCAGAGGGGCAGCACGGGCAATGCGCCGTTGTAAGTATGCAGGCCTGAGAGGAGGCCACTGTGGGCAGGATGATTGAGAATGAAAGGAAGGAGCTGCAAGACGAGGCCGCAGAGATCACGCTCCACCCTGCCCAGGGGATGCCCTGCCCTGCGGACTAGCACACCCAGAGAGAGAGTACCAGTGCACAGCCAGATGACAAGCCTGCTCGATGATGCAAGCCAACGCTGCTTCTTTCACCAAGAAAGTCTTGCCTGGTAAACTAAACAGCGTATCCATAGAGCGGACACGTGATTTACATTCTGAAGCAGGCGCCCCGCCTTACGGAACGGCGACGGTTCTCAGGGGGGCCGGGCAGGAGCCGCTCCGCGCGTCTGTCCCAGGGACCCACCCACCTGCGGGACCTCCGGCCGCCTCGCAGGAAGCTACGACGCCCAGTCCCACGGCTACCTGTGCAGCGAGGTGTACTCCGCGGACGCGTGCCACACACACTTCAAGAGGGAGGGCGGCCTGAGTGGGAAGGCGAGAGGCCGGCCTGCCGCGCAGACCAAGAAGGCGCTCTTCGGCCTGGGCCTAGGTGCTTGCGCCACCCCCCTGGGCCTACCGGGCTCTGAGGGCCCTGCCCTGGACCCCCAGCCCCCCACCCACGCCCTTGGTTCAGTCACAGCAGAGGTGGCCACACCCACACCCTCTGTGACCTCAGCGTTCCACCCTCCTGCAGCCCCGCCCGCCCCCCCTCCGCCGGTTGCCCTGGGCTACCGAAGCTGCATCCTGGGGCCAGGGGGTTCCCAGGAGGCCAAGGGAAGACACGATGGCCTTCAATGAGTCGCAGAGGCCTTACGTGGCCTTGTGTGGTTGGGCTCACCTCTTACGTTTCAGTGAACTCTGCGAGAAGACAGGGACCTGCAGCCTCACAGTTGGGCTCCACGGTAAGGTGTGCGGGACAGACCTCAAACTGACCCACGGCATGGAGCAACACCCGCCATCGAGAGGTCTACAAGAGAGCCGCTGCAGCTAGCCCACAGGTCCGAAAAAACTAGATTCTTCTTTATGTAAGTGAGTTTTGGGGAGATTTGTTGCAAAGCATTATCACAGCGAGAGCCGACGAGTACAACATTCTCCAAATCACTGCCATGTCCACGGCTGCCACCGTGCCTACGTGTAAGGCAACTGTGTCCTCGAACTTTGAGAACTCCTGAATGAATTCTCGGTGCCTCTCCAACACAATGTACGTGGCTAAGGTGTCCCCAGATAACTTCACTAACGTACCACCGAGACCGCCCTAAGCTTTCAGTAAGCGCAATGCGACGCTCTTTCTATTCGTTTTCTGTTTCTACGTAGGTAAAATGCTTTCCGTCAATCTAAAAGGATGGAAAATTGGCACAAAACACTCTGTGCATAGTTGTTTTTCACAAAGGAAAATCACAAACGAAACAGGCATTTCACCGGGTGTAGAGCACTAACGCCCCCTAGTGCCTCTAAATGCCAAGTGAACAGAGGCGCTTAATTAAATATCGAATCCCAGCTCTCTCCGCTTGAGAGGGAGAGCAAGCCATTCTCAAGTGGAGGAGGGATGTTTTCAGCAGCTATCTGCAACATTCTCTGGACCTGGCCACTGTGTAGCTACAAAGAAACCTTTTGTCTGAGGAAACTAACTAAAGAAACTTGGAAGTGGAAAAAGCGAGAAAGAATGAGACAATACCCTTATCTTGGTGACTCATTCACTTATTCGGTCACTTACCAAATCAAATATCCACTACATGTAGAGAGTACTGTGCTGAAAACCGCACAGAACACGGAGACGTACCCCCATTCGCAGGGAGGTTAGATACCAGAGAGGGAGACAAGATGTAGATTACCTTACGGCAGTTCCGCACCTGTCTTGTTAAACTGTTTACAGCTTCAGGGGAGAGAAGGGATCCAGAAATCGCTTGGATTCTCAGTGAAGTCTTCGCAGAGACGGAGGTGCAAAATAGGTGGACTGGAAGAAACAAAAAAATTAACCTCGTGGGTAGATATGAAACGGAGCAGAGGTGCACAGATATTTAGACCCCGTTCTTTCTTGAAACGTCTAGAAAGTGAAACTGAAGCCAAATTACGGAGGGCCTGGAGTGTCAGTCTTAGGAGCCTGGCCGTACAGGGTTGACAGCGGGTGCCACGGACGGCTCGGAAGAGGGCAAGGGCATAACCCAAGAGCCCTGGGAGGTGTAGGAGAGGTCGCAGCGAGGGAGGTAGAAAGGCATGCGATTCTCCGAAGCAGTCACCGTAACCCAGGTGTAAACTCATAAACGGTAGACGCGGAGTAAGGGCGACACAGACGGCAGGGAGGAGTACGAGGGACACTAGAAAGGAAAACGGTCGGAGCTTCACCAGGGATTGGGTGCATTCCTTTCTCCCTCTAACAGAGGTTATCAGTAACCGGGCTAGTCGCTGGGAATCAAGAGTAAGCAAAACAGACGTGATCTCTTCTTCCTCACGGACCACGGGGTAAACTTACCTACCTGAAACTGGATGCGAAAGGCGATGACGGCCATAAGCGAGAGGTGCGTGGTGTCACATGAGCTACGGTAGGGAGACGAGATGAGTTGAGTAGGTAAGGGGACGCTTTCTTGACCAAGTGACACCTGAGAAGAGATGAGAAGGGTGAGGCGGCATCAGTCAGCTGCAAACTAAACAGAGGGACACTTCCTGCAGAGGGGCAGCACGGGCAATGCGCCGTTGTAAGTATGCAGGCCTGAGAGGAGGCCACTGTGGGCAGGATGATTGAGAATGAAAGGAAGGAGCTGCAAGATGAGGCCGCAGAGATCACGCTCCACCCTGCCCAGGGGATGCCCTGCCCTGCGGACTAGCACACCCAGAGAGAGAGTACCAGTGCACAGCCAGATGACAAGCCTGCTCGACGATGCAAGCCAACGCTGCTTCTTTCACCAAGAAAGTCTTGCCTGGTAAACTAAACAGCGTATCCATAGAGCGGACACGTGATTTACATTCGGAAGCAGGCGC
The DNA here is from genome assembly GCF_964270905.1 of Leucopleurus acutus. Classification (NCBI taxonomy): domain Eukaryota; kingdom Metazoa; phylum Chordata; class Mammalia; order Artiodactyla; family Delphinidae; genus Leucopleurus; species Leucopleurus acutus. Next base: position 31,670,654 of record NC_139143.1, on the reverse strand, counting down.
CCCGCCTTACGGAACGGCGACGGTTCTCAGGGGGGCCGGGCAGGAGCCGCTCCGCGCGTCTGTCCCAGAGACCCACCCGCCTGCGGGACCTCCGGCCGCCTCGCAGGAAGCTACGACGCCCAGTCCCACGGCTACCTGTGCAGCGAGGTGTACTCCGCGGACGCGTGCCACACACACTTCAAGTGGGAGGGCGGCCTGAGTGGCAAGGCGAGAGGCCGGCCTGCCGCGCAGACCAAGAAGGCGCTCTTCGGCCTGGGCCTAGGTGCTTGAGCCGCCCCCCTGGGCCTACCGGGCTCTGAGGGCCCTGCCCTGGACACCCAGCCCCCCACCCACGCCCTTGGTTCAGTCACAGCAGAGGTGGCCACACCCACACCCTCTGTGACCTCCGCGTTCCACCCTCCTGCAGCCCCGCCCGCCCCCCTCCGCCGGTTGCCCTGGGCTACCGAAGCTGCATTCTGGGGCCAGGGGGTTCCCAGGAGGCCAAGGGAAGACACGATGGCCTTCAATGAGTCGCAGAGGCCTTACGTGGCCTTGTGTGGTTGGGCTCACCTCTTACGTTTCAGTGAACTCTGCGAGAGGACAGAGACCTGCAGCCTCACAGTTGGGCTCCACGGTAAGGTGTGCGGGACAGACCTCAAACTGACCCACGGCATGGAGCAACACCCGCCATCGAGAGGTCTACAAGATAGCCGCTGCAGCTAGACCACTGGTCCGAGAAAACTAGATTCTTCTTTATGTAAGTGAGTTTTGGGGAGATTTGTTTCAAAGCATTATCACAGCGAGAGCCGACTAGTACAACATTCTCCAAATCACTGCCATGTCCACGGCTGCCACCGTGCCTACGTGTAAGGCAACTGTGTCCTCGAACTTTGAGAACTCCTGAATGAATTCTCGGTGCCTCTCCAACACAATGTACGTGGCTAAGGTGTCCCCAGATAACTTCACTAACGTACCACCGAGACCGCCCTAAGCTTTCATTAAACGCAATGCGACGCTCTTTCTATTCGTTTTCTGTTTCTACGTAGGTAAAATGCTTTCCGTCAATCTAAAAGGATGGAAAATTGGCACAAAACACTCTGTGCATAGTTGTTTTTCAGAAAGGAAAATCACAAACGAAACAGGCATTTCACCGGGTGTAGAGCAATAACGCCCCCTAGTGCCTCTAAATGCCAAGTGAACAGAGGCGCTTAATTAAATATCGAATCCCAGCTCTCTCCGCTTGAGAGGGAGAGCAAGCCATTCTCAAGTGGAGGAGGGATGTTTTCAGCAGCTATCTGCGACATTCTCTGGACCTGGCCACTGTGTAGCTACAAAGAAACCTTTTGTCTGAGGAAACTAACTAAAGAAACTTGGAAGTGGAAAAAGCGAGAAAGAATGAGACAATACCCTTATCTTGGTGACTCATTCACTTATTCGGTCACTTACCAAATCAAATATCCACTACGTGTAGAGAGTACTGTGCTGAAAACCGCACAGGACACGGAGACGTACCCCCATTCGCAGGGAGGTTAGATACCAGAGAGGGAGACAAGATGTAGATTACCTTACGGCAGTTCCGCACCTGTCTTGTTAAACTGTTTACAGCTTCAGGGGAGAGAAGGCATCCAGAAATCGCTTGGATTCTCAGTGAAGTCTTCGCAGAGACGGAGGTGCAAAATAGGTGGACTGGAAGAAACAAAAAAATTAACCTCGTGGGTAGATATGAAACGGAGCAGAGGTGCACAGATATTTAGACCCCGTTCTTTCTTGAAACGTCTAGAAAGTGAAACTGAAGCCAAATTACGGAGGGCCTGGAGTGTCAGTCTTAGGAGCTTGGCCGTACGGGGTTGACAGCGGGTGCCACGGACGGCTCGGAAGAGGGCAAGGGCATAACCCAAGAGCCCTGGGAGGTGTAGGAGAGGTCGCAGCGAGGGAGGTAGAAAGGCATGCGATTCTCCGAAGCAGTCACCGTAACCCAGGTGTAAACTCATAAACGGTAGACGCGGAGTAAGGGCGACACAGACGGCAGGGAGGAGTACGAGGGACACTAGAAAGGAAAACGGTCGGGGCTTCACCAGGGATTGGGTGCATTCCTTTCTCCCTCTAACAGAGGTTATCAGTAACCGGGCTAGTCGCTGGGAATCAAGAGTAAGCAAAACAGGCGTGATCTCTTCTTCCTCACGGGCCACGGGGTAAACTTACCTACCTGAAACTGGATGCGAAAGGCGATGACGGCCATAAGTGAGAGGTGCGTGGTGTCACGTGAGCTACGGTAGGGAGACGAGATGAGTTGAGTAGGTAAGGGGACGCTTTCTTGACCAAGTGACACCTGAGAAGACATGAGAAGGGTGAGGCGGCATCAGTCAGCTGCAAACTAAACAGAGGGACACTTCCTGCAGAGGGGCAGCACGGGCAATGCGCCGTTGTAAGTATGCAGGCCTGAGAGGAGGCCACTGTGGGCAGGATGATTGAGAATGAAAGGAAGGAGCTGCAAGACGAGGCCGCAGAGATCACGCTCCACCCTGCCCAGGGGATGCCCTGCCCTGCGGACTAGCACACCCAGAGAGAGAGTACCAGTGCACAGCCAGATGACAAGCCTGCTCGACGATGCAAGCCAACGCTGCTTCTTTCACCAAGAAAGTCTTGCCTGGTAAACTAAACAGCGTATCCATAGAGTGGACACGTGATTTACATTCTGAAGCAGGTGCCCCGCCTTACGGAACGGCGACGGTTCTCAGGGGGGCCGGGCAGGAGCCGCTCCGCGCGTCTGTCCCAGGGACCCACCCGCCTGCGGGACCTCCGGCCGCCTCGCAGGAAGCTACGACGCCCAGTCCCACGGCTACCTGTGCAGCGAGGTGTACTCCGCGGACGCGTGCCACACACACTTCAAGTGGGAGGGCGGCCTGAGTGGCAAGGCTAGAGGCCGGCCTGCCGCGCAGACCAAGAAGGCGCTCTTCGGCCTGGGCCTAGGTGCTTGCGCCACCCCCCTGGGCCTACCGGGCTCTGAGGGCCCTGCCCTGGACCCCCAGCCCCCCACCCACGCCCTTGGTTCAGTCACAGCAGAGGTGGCCACACCCACACCCTCTGTGACCTCCGCGTTCCACCCTCCTGCAGCCCCGCCCGCCCCCCTCCGCCGGTTGCCCTGGGCTACCGAAGCTGCATCCTGGGGCCAGGGGGTTCCCAGGAGGCCAAGGGAAGACACGATGGCCTTCAATGAGTCGCAGAGGCCTTACGTGGCCTTGTGTGGTTGGGCTCACCTCTTACGTTTCAGTGAACTCTGCGAGAGGACAGGGACCTGCAGCCTCACAGTTGGGCTCCACGGTAAGGTGGGCGGGACAGACCTCAAACTGACCCACGGCATGGAGCAACACCCGCCATCGAGAGGTCTACAAGAGAGCCGCTGCAGCTAGCCCACAGGTCCGAGAAAACTAGATTCTTCTTTATGTAAGTGAGTTTTGGGGAGATTTGTTGCAAAGCATTATCACAGCAAGAGCCGACTAGTACAACATTCTCCAAATCACTGCCATGTCCACGGCTGCCACCGTGCCTACGTGTAAGGCAACTGTGTCCTCGAACTTTGAGAACTCCTGAATGAATTCTCGGTGCCTCTCCAACACAATGTACGTGGCTAAGGTGTCCCCAGATAACTTCACTAACGTACCACCGAGACCGCCCTAAGCTTTCATTAAACGCAATGCGACGCTCTTTCTATTCGTTTTCTGTTTCTATGTAGGTAAAATGCTTTCCGTCAATCTAAAAGGATGGAAAATTGGCACAAAACACTCTGTGCATAGGTGTTTTTCACAAAGGAAAATCACAAATGAAACAGGCATTCCACCGGGTGTAGAGCACTAACGCCCCCTAGTGCCTCTAAATGCCAAGTGAACAGAGGCGCTTAATTAAATATCGAATCCCAGCTCTCTCCGCTTGAGAGGGAGAGCAAGCCATTCTCAAGTGGAGGAGGGATGTTTTCAGCAGCTATCTGCAACATTCTCTGGACCTGGCCACTGTGTAGCTACAAAGAAACCTTTTGTCTGAGGAAACTAACTAAAGAAACTTGGAAGTGGAAAAAGCGAGAAAGAATGAGACAATACCCTTATCTTGGTGACTCATTCACTTATTCGGTCACTTACCAAATCAAATATCCACTACGTGTAGAGAGTACTGTGCTGAAAACCGCACAGAACATGGAGACGTACCCCCATTCGCAGGGAGGTTAGATACCAGAAAGGGAGACAAGATGTAGATTACCTTACGGCAGTTCCGCACCTGTCTTGTTAAACTGTTTACAGCTTCAGGGGAGAGAAGGGATCCAGAAATCGCTTGGATTCTCAGTGAAGTCTTCGCAGAGACGGAGGTGCAAAATAGGTGGACTGGAAGAAACAAAAAAATTAACCTCGTGGGTAGATATGAAACGGAGCAGAGGTGCACAGATATTTAGACACCGTTCTTTCTTGAAACGTCTAGAAAGTGAAACTGAAGCCAAATTACGGAGGGCCTGGAGTGTCAGTCTTAGGAGCTTGGCCGTACGGGGTTGACAGCGGGTGCCACGGACGGCTCGGAAGAGGGCAAGGGCATAACCCAAGAGCCCTGGGAGGTGTAGGAGAGGTCGCAGCGAGGGAGGTAGAAAGGCATGCGATTCTCCGAAGCAGTCACCGTAACCCAGGTGTAAACTCATAAACGGTAGACGCGGAGTAAGGGCGACACAGACGGCAGGGAGGAGTACGAGGGACACTAGAAAGGAAAACGGTCGGGGCTTCACCAGGGATTGGGTGCATTCCTTTCTCCCTCTAACAGAGGTTATCAGTAACCGGGCTAGTCGCTGGGAATCAAGAGTAAGCAAAAGAGGCGTGATCTCTTCTTCCTCACGGGCCACGGGGTAAACTTACCTACCTGAAACTGGATGCGAAAGGCGATGACGGCCATAAGCGAGAGGTGCGTGGTGTCACGTGAGCTACGGTAGGGAGACGAGATGAGTTGAGTAGGTAAGGGGACGCTTTCTTGACCAAGTGACACCTGAGAAGACATGAGAAGGGTGAGGCGGCATCAGTCAGCTGCAAACTAAACAGAGGGACACTTCCTGCAGAGGGGCAGCACGGGCAATGCGCCGTTGTAAGTATGCAGGCCTGAGAGGAGGCCACTGTGGGCAGGATGATTGAGAATGAAAGGAAGGAGCTGCAAGACGAGGCCGCAGAGATCACGCTCCACCCTGCCCAGGGGATGCCCTGCCCTGCGGACTAGCACACCCAGAGAGAGAGTACCAGTGCACAGCCAGATGAGAAGCCTGCTCGACGATGCAAGCCAACGCTGCTTCTTTCACCAAGAAAGTCTTGCCTGGTAAACTAAACAGCGTATCCATAGAGCGGACACGTGATTTACATTCTGAAGCAGGCGCCCCGCCTTACGGAACGGCGACGGTTCTCAGGGGGGCCGGGCAGGAGCCGCTCCGCGCGTCTGTCCCAGGGACCCACCCGCCTGCGGGACCTCCGGCCGCCTCGCAGGAAGCTACGACGCCCAGTCCCACGGCTACCTGTGCAGCGAGGTGTACTCCGCGGACGCGTGCCACACACACTTCAAGTGGGAGGGCGGCCTGAGTGGCAAGGCGAGAGGCCGGCCTGCTGCGCAGACCAAGAAGGTGCTCTTCGGCCTGGGCCTAGGTGCTTGCGCCACCCCTCTGGGCCTACCGGGCTCTGAGGGCCCTGCCCTGGACCCCCTGCCCCCCACCCCCCTTGGTTCAGTCACATCAGAGGTGGCCACACCCACACCCTCTGTGACCTCCGCGTTCCACCCTCCTGCAGCCCCGCCCGCCCCCCTCCGCCGGTTGCCCTGGGCTACCGAAGCTGCATCCTGGGGCCAGGGGGTTCCCAGGAGGCCAAGGGAAGACACGATGGCCTTCAATGAGTCGCAGAGGCCTTACGTGGCCTTGTGTGGTTGGGCTCACCTCTTACGTTTCAGTGAACTCTGCGAGAGGACAGGGACCTGCAGCCTCACAGTTGGGCTCCACGGTAAGGTGTGCGGGACAGACCTCAAACTGACCCACGGCATGGAGCAACACCCGCCATCGAGAGGTCTACAAGAGAGCCGCTGCAGCTAGCCCACAGGTCCGAGAAAACTAGATTCTTCTTTATGTAAGTGAGTTTTGGGGAGATTTGTTGCAAAGCATTATCACAGCAAGAGCCGACGAGTACAACATTCTCCAAATCACTGCCATGTCCACGGCTGCCACCGTGCCTACGTGTAAGGCAACTGTGTCCTCGAACTTTGAGAACTCCTGAATGAATTCTCGGTGCCTCTCCAACACAATGTACGTGGCTAAGGTGTCCCCAGATAACTTCACTAACGTACCACCGAGACCGCCCTAAGCTTTCATTAAACGCAATGCGACGCTCTTTCTATTCGTTTTCTGTTTCTACGTAGGTAAAATGCTTTCCGTCAATCTAAAAGGATGGAAAATTGGCACAAAACACTCTGTGCATAGTTGTTTTTCACAAAGGAAAATCACAAACGAAACAGGCATTTCACCGGGTGTAGAGCACTAACGCCCCCTAGTGCCTCTAAATGCCAAGTGAACAGAGGCGCTTAATTAAATATCGAATCCCAGCTCTCTCCGCTTGAGAGGGAGAGCAAGCCATTCTCAAGTGGAGGAGGGATGTTTCCAGCAGCTATCTGCAACATTCTCTGGACCTGGCCACTGTGTAGCTACAAAGAAACCTTTTGTCTGAGGAAACTAACTAAAGAAACTTGGAAGTGGAAAAAGCGAGAAAGAATGAGACAATACCCTTATCTTGGTGACTCATTCACTTATTCGGTCACTTACCAAATCAAATATCCACTACGTGTAGAGAGTACTGTGCTGAAAACCGCACAGAACACGGAGACGTACCCCCATTCGCAGGGAGGTTAGATACCAGAGAGGGAGACAAGATGTAGATTACCTTACGGCAGTTCCGCACCTGTCTTGTTAAACTGTTTACAGCTTCAGGGGAGAGAAGGGATCCAGAAATCGCTTGGATTCTCGGTGAAGTCTTCGCAGAGACGGAGGTGCAAAATAGGTGGACTGGAAGAAACAAAAAAATTAACCTCGTGGGTAGATATGAAACGGAGCAGAGGTGCACAGATATTTAGACCCCGTTCTTTCTTGAAACGTCTAGAAAGTGAAACTGAAGCCAAATTACGGAGGGCCTGGAGTGTCAGTCTTAGGAGCCTGGCCGTACGGGGTTGACAGCGGGTGCCACGGACGGCTCGGAAGAGGGCAAGGGCATAACCCAAGAGCCCTGGGAGGTGTAGGAGAGGTCGCAGCGAGGGAGGTAGAAAGGCATGCGATTCTCCGAAGCAGTCACCGTAACCCAGGTGTAAACTCATAAACGGTAGATGCGGAGTAAGGGCGACACAGACGGCAGGGAGGAGTACGAGGGACACTAGAAAGGAAAACGGTCGGGGCTTCACCAGGGATTGGGTGCATTCCTTTCTCCCTCTAACAGAGGTTATCAGTAACCGGGCTAGTCGCTGGGAATCAAGAGTAAGCAAAACAGGCGTGATCTCTTCTTCCTCACGGACCACGGGGTAAACTTACCTACCTGAAACTGGATGCGAAAGGCGATGACGGCCATAAGCGAGAGGTGCGTGGTGTCACGTGAGCTACGGTAGGGAGACGAGATGAGTTGAGTAGGTAAGGGGACGCTTTCTTGACCAAGTGACACCTGAGAAGACATGAGAAGGGTGAGGCGGCATCAGTCAGCTGCAAACTAAACAGAGGGACACTTCCTGCAGAGGGGCAGCACGGGCAATGCGCCGTTGTAAGTATGCAGGCCTGAGAGGAGGCCACTGTGGGCAGGATGATTGAGAATGAAAGGAAGGAGCTGCAAGACGAGGCCGCAGAGATCACGCTCCACCCTGCCCAGGGGATGCCCTGCCCTGCGGACTAGCACACCCAGAGAGAGAGTACCAGTGCACAGCCAGATGAGAAGCCTGCTCGACGATGCAAGCCAACGCTGCTTCTTTCACCAAGAAAGTCTTGCCTGGTAAACTAAACAGCGTATCCATAGAGCGGACACGTGATTTACATTCTGAAGCAGGCGCCCCGCCTTACGGAACGGCGACGGTTCTCAGGGGGGCCGGGCAGGAGCCGCTCCGCGCGTCTGTCACAGGGACCCACCCGCCCGCCTGCGGGACCTCCGGCCGCCTCGCAGGAAGCTACGACGCCCAGTCCCACGGCTACCTGTGCAGCGAGGTGTACTCCGCGGACGCGTGCCACACACACTTCAAGTGGGAGGGCGGCCTGAGTGGCAAGGCGAGAGGCCGGCCTGCTGCGCAGACCAAGAAGGCGCTCTTCGGCCTGGGCCTAGGTGCTTGCGCCACCCCCCTGGGCCTACCGGGCTCTGAGGGCCCTGCCCTGGACCCCCTGCCCCCCACCCCCCTTGGTTCAGTCACATCAGAGGTGGCCACACCCACACCCTCTGTGACCTCCGCGTTCCACCCTCCTGCAGCCCCGCCCGCCCCCCTCCACAGGTTGCCCTGGGCTACCGAAGCTGCATCCTGGGGCCAGGGGGTTCCCAGGAGGCCAAGGGAAGACACGATGGCCTTCAATGAGTCGCAGAGGCCTTACGTGGCCTTGTGTGGTTGGGCTCACCTCTTACGTTTCAGTGAACTCTGCGAGAGGACAGGGACCTGCAGCCTCACAGTTGGGCTCCACGGTAAGGTGTGCGGGACAGACCTCAAACTGACCCACGGCATGGAACAACACCCGCCATCGAGAGGTCTACAAGAGAGCCGCTGCAGCTAGCCCACAGGTCCGAGAAAACTAGATTCTTCTTTATGTAAGTGAGTTTTGGGGAGATTTGTTGCAAAGCATTATCACAGCAAGAGCCGACGAGTACAACATTCTCCAAATCACTGCCATGTCCACGGCTGCCACCGTGCCTACGTGTAAGGCAACTGTGTCCTCGAACTTTGAGAACTCCTGAATGAATTCTCGGTGCCTCTCCAACACAATGTACGTGGCTAAGGTGTCCCCAGATAACTTCACTAACGTACCACCGAGACCGCCCTAAGCTTTCATTAAACGCAATGCGACGCTCTTTCTATTCGTTTTCTGTTTCTACGTAGGTAAAATGCTTTCCGTCAATCTAAAAGGATGGAAAATTGGCACAAAACACTCTGTGCATAGTTGTTTTTCACAAAGGAAAATCACAAACGAAACAGGCATTTCACCGGGTGTAGAGCACTAACGCCCCCTAGTGCCTCTAAATGCCAAGTGAACAGAGGCGCTTAATTAAATATCGAATCCCAGCTCTCTCCGCTTGAGAGGGAGAGCAAGCCATTCTCAAGTGGAGGAGGGATGTTTTCAGCAGCTATCTGCAACATTCTCTGGACCTGGCCACTGTGTAGCTACAAAGAAACCTTTTGTCTGAGGAAACTAACTAAAGAAACTTGGAAGTGGAAAAAGCGAGAAAGAATGAGACAATACCCTTATCTTGGTGACTCATTCACTTATTCGGTCACTTACCAAATCAAATATCCACTACGTGTAGAGAGTACTGTGCTGAAAACCGCACAGAACACGGAGACGTACCCCCATTCGCAGGGAGGTTAGATACCAGAGAGGGAGACAAGATGTAGATTACCTTACGGCAGTTCCGCACCTGTCTTGTTAAACTGTTTACAGCTTCAGGGGAGAGAAGGGATCCAGAAATCGCTTGGATTCTCGGTGAAGTCTTCGCAGAGACGGAGGTGCAAAATAGGTGGACTGGAAGAAACAAAAAAATTAACCTCGTGGGTAGATATGAAACGGAGCAGAGGTGCACAGATATTTAGACCCCGTTCTTTCTTGAAACGTCTAGAAAGTGAAACTGAAGCCAAATTACGGAGGGCCTGGAGTGTCAGTCTTAGGAGCCTGGCCGTACAGGGTTGACAGCGGGTGCCACGGACGGCTCGGAAGAGGGCAAGGGCATAACCCAAGAGCCCTGGGAGGTGTAGGAGAGGTCGCAGCGAGGGAGGTAGAAAGGCATGCGATTCTCCGAAGCAGTCACCGTAACCCAGGTGTAAACTCATAAACGGTAGACGCGGAGTAAGGGCGACACAGACGGCAGGGAGGAGTACGAGGGACACTAGAAAGGAAAACGGTCGGGGCTTCACCAGGGATTGGGTGCATTCCTTTCTCCCTCTAACAGAGGTTATCAGTAACCGGGCTAGTCGCTGGGAATCAAGAGTAAGCAAAACAGGCGTGATCTCTTCTTCCTCACGGACCACGGGGTAAACTTACCTACCTGAAACTGGATGCGAAAGGCGATGACGGCCATAAGCGAGAGGTGCGTGGTGTCACGTGAGCTACGGTAGGGAGACGAGATGAGTTGAGTAGGTAAGGGGACGCTTTCTTGACCAAGTGACACCTGAGAAGACATGAGAAGGGTGAGGCGGCATCAGTCAGCTGCAAACTAAACAGAGGGACACTTCCTGCAGAGGGGCAGCACGGGCAATGCGCCGTTGTAAGTATGCAGGCCTGAGAGGAGGCCACTGTGGGCAGGATGATTGAGAATGAAAGGAAGGAGCTGCAAGACGAGGCCGCAGAGATCACGCTCCACCCTGCCCAGGGGATGCCCTGCCCTGCGGACTAGCACACCCAGAGAGAGAGTACCAGTGCACAGCCAGATGAGAAGCCTGCTCGACGATGCAAGCCAACGCTGCTTCTTTCACCAAGAAAGTCTTGCCTGGTAAACTAAACAGCGTATCCATAGAGCGGACACGTGATTTACATTCTGAAGCAGGCGCCCCGCCTTACGGAACGGCGACGGTTCTCAGGGGGGCCGGGCAGGAGCCGCTCCGCGCGTCTGTCACAGGGACCCACCCGCCCGCCTGCGGGACCTCCGGCCGCCTCGCAGGAAGCTACGACGCCCAGTCCCACGGCTACCTGTGCAGCGAGGTGTACTCCGCGGACACGTGCCACACACACTTCAAGTGGGAGGGCGGCCTGAGTGGCAAGGCGAGAGGCCGGCCTGCCGCGCAGACCAAGAAGGCGCTCTTCGGCCTGGGCCTAGGTGCTTGCGCCACCCCCCTGGGCCTACCGGGCTCTGAGGGCCCTGCCCTGGACCCCCTGCCCCCCACCCCCCTTGGTTCAGTCACATCAGAGGTGGCCACACCCACACCCTCTGTGACCTCAGCGTTCCACCCTCCTGCAGCCCCGCCCGCCCCCCTCCGCCGGTTGCCCTGGGCTACCGAAGCTGCATCCTGGGGCCAGGGGGTTCCCAGGAGGCCAAGGGAAGACATGATGGCCTTCAATGAGTCGCAGAGGCCTTACGTGGCATTGTGTGGTTGGGCTCACCTCTTACATTTCAGTGAACTCTGCGAGAAGACAGGGACCTGCAGCCTCACAGTTGGGCTCCACGGTAAGGTGTGCGGGACAGACCTCAAACTGACCCACGGCATGGAGCAACACCCGCCATCGAGAGGTCTACAAGAGAGCCGCTGCAGCTAGCCCACAGGTCTGAGAAAACTAGATTCTTCTTTATGTAAGTGAGTTTTGTGGAGATTTGTTGCAAAGCATTATCACAGCGAGAGCCGACTAGTACAACATTCTCCAAATCACTGCCATGTCCACGGCTGCCACCGTGCCTACGTGTAAGGCAACCGTGTCCTCGAACTTTGAGAACTCCTGAATGAATTCTCGGTGCCTCTCCAACACAATGTACGTGGCTAAGGTGTCCCCAGATAACTTCACTAACGTACCACCGAGACCGCCCTAAGCTTTCAGTAAACGCAATGCGACGCTCTTTCTATTCGTTTTCTGTTTCTACGTAGGTAAAATGCTTTCCGTCAATCTAAAAGGATGGAAAATTGGCACAAAACACTCTGTGCATAGTTGTTTTTCACAAAGGAAAATCACAAACGAAACAGGCATTTCACCGGGTGTAGAGCACTAACGCCCCCTAGTGCCTCTAAATGCCAAGTGAACAGAGGCGCTTAATTAAATATCGAATCCCAGCTCTCTCCGCTTGAGAGGGAGAGCAAGCCATTCTCAAGTGGAGGAGGGATGTTTTCAGCAGCTATCTGCGACATTCTCTGGACCTGGCCACTGTGTAGCTACAAAGAAACCTTTTGTCTGAGGAAACTAACTAAAGAAACTTGGAAGTGGAAAAAGCGAGAAAGAATGAGACAATACCCTTATCTTGGTGACTCATTCACTTATTCGGTCACTTACCAAATCAAATATCCACTACGTGTAGAGAGTACTGTGCTGAAAACCGCACAGGACACGGAGACGTACCCCCATTCGCAGGGAGGTTAGATACCAGAGAGGGAGACAAGATGTAGATTACCTTACGGCAGTTCCGCACCTGTCTTGTTAAACTGTTTACAGCTTCAGGGGAGAGAAGGGATCCAGAAATCGCTTGGATTCTCGGTGAAGTCTTCGCAGAGACGGAGGTGCAAAATAGGTGGACGGGAAGAAACAAAAAAATTAACCTCGTGGGTAGATATGAAACGGAGCAGAGGTGCACAGATATTTAGACCCCGTTCTTTCTTGAAACGTCTAGAAAGTGAAACTGAAGCCAAATTACGGAGGGCCTGGAGTGTCAGTCTTAGGAGCTTGGCCGTACGGGGTTGACAGCGGGTGCCACGGACGGCTCGGAAGAGGGCAAGGGCATAACCCAAGAGCCCTGGGAGGTGTAGGAGAGGTCGCAGCGAGGGAGGTAGAAAGGCATGCGATTCTCCGAAGCAGTCACCGTAACCCAGGTGTAAACTCATAAACGGTAGACGCGGAGTAAGGGCGACACAGACGGCAGGGAGGAGTACGAGGGACACTAGAAAGGAAAACGGTCGGGGCTTCACCAGGGATTGGGTGCATTCCTTTCTCCCTCTAACAGAGGTTATCAGTAACCGGGCTAGTCGCTGGGAATCAAGAGTAAGCAAAACAGGCGTGATCTCTTCTTCCTCACGGGCCACGGGGTAAACTTACCTACCTGAAACTGGATGCGAAAGGCGATGACGGCCATAAGCGAGAGGTGCGTGGTGTCACGTGAGCTACGGTAGGGAGACGAGATGAGTTGAGTAGGTAAGGGGACGCTTTCTTGACCAAGTGACACCTGAGAAGACATGAGAAGGGTGAGGCGGCATCAGTCAGCTGCAAACTAAACAGAGGGACACTTCCTGCAGAGGGGCAGCACGGGCAATGCGCCGTTGTAAGTATGCAGGCCTGAGAGGAGGCCACTGTGGGCAGGATGATTGAGAATGAAAGGAAGGAGCTGCAAGACGAGGCCGCAGAGATCACGCTCCACCCTGCCCAGGGGATGCCCTGCCCTGCGGACTAGCACACCCAGAGAGAGAGTACCAGTGCACAGCCAGATGAGAAGCCTGCTCGACGATGCAAGCCAACGCTGCTTCTTTCACCAAGAAAGTCTTGCCTGGTAAACTAAACAGCGTATCCATAGAGCGGACACGTGATTTACATTCTGAAGCAGGTGCCCCGCCTTACGGAACGGCGACGGTTCTCAGGGGGGCCGGGCAGGAGCCGCTCCGCGCGTCTGTCCCAGGGACCCACCCGCCTGCGGGACCTCCGGCCGCCTCGCAGGAAGCTACGACGCTCAGTCCCACGGCTACCTGTGCAGCGAGGTGTACTCCGCGGACGCGTGCCACACACACTTCAAGTGGGAGGGCGGCCTGAGTGGCAAGGCGAGAGGCCGGCATGCCGCGCAGACCAAGAAGGCGCTCTTCGGCCTGGGCCTAGGTGCTTGCGCCGCCCCCCTGGGCCTACCGGGCTCTGAGGGCCCTGCCCTGGACCCCCAGCCCCCCACCCACGCCCTTGGTTCAGTCACAGCAGAGGTGGCCACACCCACACCCTCTGTGACCTCCGCGTTCCACCCTCCTGCAGCCCCGCCCGCCCCCCTCCGCCGGTTGCCCTGGGCTACCGAAGCTGCATCCTGGGGCCAGGGGGTTCCCAGGAGGCCAAGGGAAGACACGATGGCCTTCAATGAGTCGCAGAGGCCTTACGTGGCCTTGTGTGGTTGGGCTCACCTCTTACGTTTCAGTGAACTCTGCGAGAGGACAGGGACCTGCAGCCTCACAGTTGGGCTCCACGGTAAGGTGTGCGGGACAGACCTCAAACTGACCCACGGCATGGAGCAACACCCGCCATCGAGAGGTCTACAAGAGAGCTGCTGCAGCTAGCCCACAGGTCCGAGAAAACTAGATTCTTCTTTATGTAAGTGAGTTTTGGGGAGATTTGTTGCAAAGCATTATCACAGCAAGAGCCGACTAGTACAACATTCTCCAAATCATTGCCATGTCCACGGCTGCCACCGTGCCTACGTGTAAGGCAACTGTGTCCTCGAACTTTGAGAACTCCTGAATGAATTCTCGGTGCCTCTCCAACACAATGTACGTGGCTAAGGTGTCCCCAGATAACTTCACTAACGTACCACCGAGACCGCCCTAAGCTTTCAGTAAACGCAATGCGACGCTCTTTCTATTCGTTTTCTGTTTCTATGTAGGTAAAATGCTTTCCGTCAATCTAAAAGGATGGAAAATTGGCACAAAACACTCTGTGCATAGTTGTTTTTCACAAAGGAAAATCACAAACGAAACAGGCATTTCACCGGGTGTAGAGCACTAACGCCCCCTAGTGCCTCTAAATGCCAAGTGAACAGAGGCGCTTAATTAAATATCGAATCCCAGCTCTCTCCGCTTGAGAGGGAGAGCAAGCCATTCTCAAGTGGAGGAGGGATGTTTTCAGCAGCTATCTGCAACATTCTCTGGACCTGGCCACTGTGTAGCTACAAAGAAACGTTTTGTCTGAGGAAACTAACTAAAGAAACTTGGAAGTGGAAAAAGCGAGAAAGAATGAGACAATACCCTTATCTTGGTGACTCATTCACTTATTCGGTCACTTACCGAATCAAATATCCACTACGTGTAGAGAGTACTGTGCTGAAAACCGCACAGGACACGGAGACGTACCCCCATTCACAGGGAGGTTAGATACCAGAGAGGGAGACAAGATGTAGATTACCTTACGGCAGTTCCGCACCTGTCTTGTTAAACTGTTTACAGCTTCAGGGGAGAGAAGGGATCCAGAAATCGCTTGGATTCTCAGTGAAGTCTTCGCAGAGACGGAGGTGCAAAATAGGTGGACTGGAAGAAACAAAAAAATTAACCTCGTGGGTAGATATGAAACGGAGCAGAGGTGCACAGATATTTAGACCCCGTTCTTTCTTGAAACGTCTAGAAAGTGAAACTGAAGCCAAATTACGGAGGGCCTGGAGTGTCAGTCTTAGGAGCTTGGCCGTACGGGGTTGACAGCGGGTGCCACGGACGGCTCGGAAGAGGGCAAGGGCATAACCCAAGAGCCCTGGGAGGTGTAGGAGAGGTCGCAGCGAGGGAGGTAGAAAGGCATGCGATTCTCCGAAGCAGTCACCGTAACCCAGGTGTAAACTCATAAACGGTAGACGCGGAGTAAGGGCGACACAGACGGCAGGGAGGAGTACGAGGGACACTAGAAAGGAAAACGGTCGGGGCTTCACCAGGGATTGGGTGCATTTCTTTCTCCCTCTAACAGAGGTTATCAGTAACCGGGCTAGTCGCTGGGAATCAAGAGTAAGCAAAACAGGCGTGATCTCTTCTTCCTCACGGACCACGGGGTAAACTTACCTACCTGAAACTGGATGCGAAAGGCGATGACGGCCATAAGCGAGAGGTGCGTGGTGTCACGTGAGCTACGGTAGGGAGACGAGATGAGTTGAGTAGGTAAGGGGACGCTTTCTTGACCAAGTGACACCTGAGAAGACATGAGAAGGGTGAGGCGGCATCAGTCAGCTGCAAACTAAACAGAGGGACACTTCCTGCAGAGGGGCAGCACGGGCAATGCGCCGTTGTAAGTATGCAGGCCTGAGAGGAGGCCACTGTGGGCAGGATGATTGAGAATGAAAGGAAGGAGCTGCAAGACGAGGCCGCAGAGATCACGCTCCACCCTGCCCAGGGGATGCCCTGCCCTGCGGACTAGCACACCCAGAGAGAGAGTACCAGTGCACAGCCAGATGAGAAGCCTGCTCGACGATGCAAGCCAACGCTGCTTCTTTCACCAAGAAAGTCTTGCCTGGTAAACTAAACAGCGTATCCATAGAGCGGACACGTGATTTACATTCTGAAGCAGGCGCCCCGCCTTACGGAACGGCAACGGTTCTCAGGGGGGCCGGGCAGGAGCCACTCCGCGCGTCTGTCCCAGGGACCCACCCGCCTGCGGGACCTCCGGCCGCCTCGCAGGAAGCTACGACGCCCAGTCCCACGGCTACCTGTGCAGCGAGGTGTACTCCGCGGACGCGTGCCACACACACTTCAAGTGGGAGGGCGGCCTGAGTGGCAAGGCGAGAGGCCGGCCTGCCGCGCAGACCAAGAAGGCGCTCTTCGGCCTGGGCCTAGGTGCTTGAGCCGCCCCCCTGGGCCTACCGGGCTCTGAGGGCCCTGCCCTGGACCCCCAGCCCCCCACCCACGCCCTTGGTTCAGTCACAGCAGAGGTGGCCACACCCACACCCTCTGTGACCTCCGCGTTCCACCCTCCTGCAGCCCCGCCCGCCCCCCTCCGCCGGTTGCCCTGGGCTACCGAAGCTGCATCCTGGGGCCAGGGGGTTCCCAGGAGGCCAAGGGAAGACACGATGGCCTTCAATGAGTCGCAGAGGCCTTACGTGGCCTTGTGTGGTTGGGCTCACCTCTTACGTTTCAGTGAACTCTGCGAGAGGACAGGGACCTGCAGCCTCACAGTTGGGCTCCACGGTAAGGTGTGCGGGACAGACCTCAAACTGACCCACGGCATGGAGCAACACCCGCCATCGAGAGGTCTACAAGAGAGCCGCTGCAGCTAGCCCACAGGTCCGAGAAAACTAGATTCTTCTTTATGTAAGTGAGTTTTGGGGAGATTTGTTGCAAAGCATTATCACAGCGAGAGCCGACGAGTACAACATTCTCCAAATCACTGCCATGTCCACGGCTGCCACCGTGCCTACGTGTAAGGCAACTGTGTCCTCGAACTTTGAGAACTCCTGAATGAATTCTCGGTGCCTCTCCAACACAATGTACGTGGCTAAGGTGTCCCCAGATAACTTCACTAATGTACCACCGAGACCGCCCTAAGCTTTCAGTAAACGCAATGCGACGCTCTTTCTATTCGTTTTCTGTTTCTACGTAGGTAAAATGCTTTCCGTCAATCTAAAAGGATGGAAAATTGGCACAAAACACTCTGTGCATAGTTGTTTTTCACAAAGGAAAATCACAAACGAAACAGGCATTTCACCGGGTGTAGAGCACTAACGCCCCCTAGTGCCTCTAAATGCCAAGTGAACAGAGGCGCTTAATTAAATATCGAATCCCAGCTCTCTCCGCTTGAGAGGGAGAGCAAGCCATTCTCAAGTGGAGGAGGGATGTTTTCAGCAGCTATCTGCAACATTCTCTGGACCTGGCCACTGTGTAGCTACAAAGAAACCTTTTGTCTGAGGAAACTAACTAAAGAAACTTGGAAGTGGAAAAAGCGAGAAAGAATGAGACAATACCCTTATCTTGGTGACTCATTCACTTATTCGGTCACTTACCAAATCAAATATCCACTACGTGTAGAGAGTACTGTGCTGAAAACCGCACAGGACACGGAGACGTACCCCCATTCGCAGGGAGGTTAGATACCAGAGAGGGAGACAAGATGTAGATTACCTTACGGCAGTTCCGCACCTGTCTTGTTAAACTGTTTACAGCTTCAGGGGAGAGAAGGGATCCAGAAATCGCTTGGATTCTCAGTGAAGTCTTCGCAGAGACGGAGGTGCAAAATAGGTGGACTGGAAGAAACAAAAAAATTAACCTCGTGGGTAGATATGAAACGGAGCAGAGGTGCACAGATATTTAGACCCTGTTTTTTCTTCAAACGTCTAGAAAGTGAAACTGAAGCCAAATTACGGAGGGCCTGGAGTGTCAGTCTTAGGAGCCTGGCCGTACGGGGTTGACAGCGGGTGCCACGGACGGCTCGGAAGAGGGCAAGGGCATAACCCAAGAGCCCTGGGAGGTGTAGGAGAGGTCGCAGCGAGGGAGGTAGAAAGGCATGCGATTCTCCGAAGCAGTCACCGTAACCCAGGTGTAAACTCATAAACGGTAGACGCGGAGTAAGGGCGACACAGACGGCAGGGATGAGTACGAGGGACACTAGAAAGGAAAACGGTCGGGGCTTCACCAGGGATTGGATGCATTCCTTTCTCCCTCTAACAGAGGTTATCAGTAACCGGGCTAGTCGCTGGGAATCAAGAGTAAGCAAAACAGGCGTGATCTCTTCTTCCTCACGGGCCACGGGGTAAACTTACCTACCTTAAACTGGATGCGAAAGGCGATGACGGCCATAAGCGAGAGGTGCGTGGTGTCACGTGAGCTACGGTAGGGAGACGAGATGAGTTGAGTAGGTAAGGGGACGCTTTCTTGACCAAGTGACACCTGAGAAGAGATGAGAAGGGTGAGGCGGCATCAGTCAGCTGCAAACTAAACAGAGGGACACTTCCTGCAGAGGGGCAGCACGGGCAATGCGCCGTTGTAAGTATGCAGGCCTGAGAGGAGGCCACTGTGGGCAGGATGATTGAGAATGAAAGGAAGGAGCTGCAAGACGAGGCCGCAGAGATCACGCTCCACCCTGCCCAGGGGATGCCCTGCCCTGCGGACTAGCACACCCAGAGAGAGAGTACCAGTGCACAGCCAGATGAGAAGCCTGCTCGACGATGCAAGCCAACGCTGCTTCTTTCACCAAGAAAGTCTTGCCTGGTAAACTAAACAGCGTATCCATAGAGCGGACACGTGATTTACATTCTGAAGCAGGCGCCCCGCCTTACGGAACGGCAACGGTTCTCAGGGGGGCCGGGCAGGAGCCACTCCGCGCGTCTGTCCCAGGGACCCACCCGCCTGCGGGACCTCCGGCCGCCTCGCAGGAAGCTACGACGCCCAGTCCCACGGCTACCTGTGCAGCGAGGTGTACTCCGCGGACGCGTGCCACACACACTTCAAGTGGGAGGGCGGCCTGAGTGGCAAGGCGAGAGGCCGGCCTGCCGCGCAGACCAAGAAGGCGCTCTTCGGCCTGGGCCTAGGTGCTTGAGCCGCCCCCCTGGGCCTACCGGGCTCTGAGGGCCCTGCCCTGGACCCCCAGCCCCCCACCCACGCCCTTGGTTCAGTCACAGCAGAGGTGGCCACACCCACACCCTCTGTGACCTCAGCGTTCCACCCTCCTGCAGCCCCGCCCGCCCCCCTCCGCCGGTTGCCCTGGGCTACCGAAGCTGCATCCTGGGGCCAGGGGGTTCCCAGGAGGCCAAGGGAAGACACGATGGCCTTCAATGAGTCGCAGAGGCCTTACGTGGCCTTGTGTGGTTGGGCTCACCTCTTACGTTTCAGTGAACTCTGCGAGAGGACAGGGACCTGCAGCCTCACAGTTGGGCTCCACGGTAAGGTGTGCGGGACAGACCTCAAACTGACCCACGGCATGGAGCAACACCCGCCATCGAGAGGTCTACAAGAGAGCCGCTGCAGCTAGCCCACAGGTCCGAGAAAACTAGATTCTTCTTTATGTAAGTGAGTTTTGGGGAGATTTGTTGCAAAGCATTATCACAGCGAGAGCCGACGAGTACAACATTCTCCAAATCACTGCCATGTCCACGGCTGCCACCGTGCCTACGTGTAAGGCAACTGTGTCCTCGAACTTTGAGAACTCCTGAATGAATTCTCGGTGCCTCTCCAACACAATGTACGTGGCTAAGGTGTCCCCAGATAACTTCACTAATGTACCACCGAGACCGCCCTAAGCTTTCAGTAAACGCAATGCGACGCTCTTTCTATTCGTTTTCTGTTTCTACGTAGGTAAAATGCTTTCCGTCAATCTAAAAGGATGGAAAATTGGCACAAAACACTCTGTGCATAGTTGTTTTTCACAAAGGAAAATCACAAACGAAACAGGCATTTCACCGGGTGTAGAGCACTAACGCCCCCTAGTGCCTCTAAATGCCAAGTGAACAGAGGCGCTTAATTAAATATCGAATCCCAGCTCTCTCCGCTTGAGAGGGAGAGCAAGCCATTCTCAAGTGGAGGAGGGATGTTTTCAGCAGCTATCTGCAACATTCTCTGGACCTGGCCACTGTGTAGCTACAAAGAAACCTTTTGTCTGAGGAAACTAACTAAAGAAACTTGGAAGTGGAAAAAGCGAGAAAGAATGAGACAATACCCTTATCTTGGTGACTCATTCACTTATTCGGTCACTTACCAAATCAAATATCCACTACGTGTAGAGAGTACTGTGCTGAAAACCGCACAGGACACGGAGACGTACCCCCATTCGCAGGGAGGTTAGATACCAGAGAGGGAGACAAGATGTAGATTACCTTACGGCAGTTCCGCACCTGTCTTGTTAAACTGTTTACAGCTTCAGGGGAGAGAAGGGATCCAGAAATCGCTTGGATTCTCAGTGAAGTCTTCGCAGAGACGGAGGTGCAAAATAGGTGGACTGGAAGAAACAAAAAAATTAACCTCGTGGGTAGATATGAAACGGAGCAGAGGTGCACAGATATTTAGACCCTGTTTTTTCTTCAAACGTCTAGAAAGTGAAACTGAAGCCAAATTACGGAGGGCCTGGAGTGTCAGTCTTAGGAGCCTGGCCGTACGGGGTTGACAGCGGGTGCCACGGACGGCTCGGAAGAGGGCAAGGGCATAACCCAAGAGCCCTGGGAGGTGTAGGAGAGGTCGCAGCGAGGGAGGTAGAAAGGCATGCGATTCTCCGAAGCAGTCACCGTAACCCAGGTGTAAACTCATAAACAGTAGACGCGGAGTAAGGGCGACACAGACGGCAGGGATGAGTACGAGGGACACTAGAAAGGAAAACGGTCGGGGCTTCACCAGGGATTGGATGCATTCCTTTCTCCCTCTAACAGAGGTTATCAGTAACCGGGCTAGTCGCTGGGAATCAAGAGTAAGCAAAACAGGCGTGATCTCTTCTTCCTCACGGGCCACGGGGTAAACTTACCTACCTTAAACTGGATGCGAAAGGCGATGACGGCCATAAGCGAGAGGTGCGTGGTGTCACGTGAGCTACGGTAGGGAGACGAGATGAGTTGAGTAGGTAAGGGGACGCTTTCTTGACCAAGTGACACCTGAGAAGAGATGAGAAGGGTGAGGCGACATCAGTCAGCTGCAAACTAAACAGAGGGACACTTCCTGCAGAGGGGCAGCACGGGCAATGCGCCGTTGTAAGTATGCAGGCCTGAGAGGAGGCCACTGTGGGCAGGATGATTGAGAATGAAAGGAAGGAGCTGCAAGACAAGGCCGCAGAGATCACGCTCCACCCTGCCCAGGGGATGCCCTGCCCTGCGGACTAGCACACCCAGAGAGAGAGTACCAGTGCACAGCCAGATGACAAGCCTGCTCGACGATGCAAGCCAACGCTGCTTCTTTCACCAAGAAAGTCTTGCCTGGTAAACTAAACAGCGTATCCATAGAGCGGACACGTGATTTACATTCGGAAGCAGGCGCCCCACCTTACGGAACGGCGACGGTTCTCAGGGGGGCCGGGCAGGAGCCGCTCCGCACGTCTGTCCCAGGGACCCACCCGCCTGCGGGACCTCCGGCCGCCTCGCAGGAAGCTACGAAGACCAGTCCCACGGCTACCTGTGCAGCGAGGTGTACTCCGCGGATGCGTGCCACACACACTTCAAGAGGGAGGGCGGCCTGAGTGGCAAGGGGAGAGGCCGGCCTGCCGCGCAGACCAAGAAGGTGCTCTTCGGCCTGGGCCTAGGTGCTTGCGCCGCCCCCCTGGGCCTACCGGGCTCTGAGGGCCCTGCCCTGGACCCCCAGCCCCCCACCCACGCCCTTGGTTCAGTCACAGCAGAGGTGGCCACACCCACACCCTCTGTGACCTCCGCGTTCCACCCTCCTGCAGCCCCGCCCGCCGCCTTCCGCTGGTTGCCCTGGGCTACCGAAGCTGCATCCTGGGGCCAGGGGGTTCCCAGGAGGCCAAGGGAAGACACGATGGCCTTCAATGAGTCGCAGAGGCCTTACGTGGCCTTGTGTGGTTGGGCTCACCTCTTACGTTTCAGTGAACTCGGCGAGAGGACAGGGACCTGCAGCCTCACATTTGGGCTCCACGGTAAGGTGTGCGGGACAGACCTCAAACTGACCCACGGCATGGAGCAACACCCGCCATCGAGAGGTCTACAAGAGAGCCGCTGCAGCTAGCCCACAGGTCCGAGAAAACTAGATTCTTCTTTATGTAAGTGAGTTTTGGGGAGATTTGTTGCAAAGCATTATCACAGCGAGAGCCGACTAGTACAACATTCTCCAAATCACTGCCATGTCCACGGCTGCCACCGTGCCTACGTGTAAGGCAACTGTGTCCTCGAACTTTGAGAACTCCTGAATGAATTCTCGGTGCCTCTCCAACACAATGTACGTGGCTAAGGTGTCCCCAGATAACTTCACTAACGTACCACCGAGACCGCCCTAAGCTTTCATTAAACGCAATGCAACGCTCTTTCTATTCGTTTTCTGTTTCTACGTAGGTAAAATGCTTTCCGTCAATCTAAAAGGATGGAAAATTGGCACAAAACACTCTGTGCATAGTTTTTTTTCACAAAGGAAAATCACAAACGAAACAGGCATTTCACCGGGTGTAGAGCACTAACGCCCCCTAGTGCCTCTAAATGCCAAGTGAACAGAGGCGCTTAATTAAATATCGAATCCCAGCTCTCTCCGCTTGAGAGGGAGAGCAAGCCATTCTCAAGTGGAGGAGGGATGTTTCCAGCAGCTATCTGCAACATTCTCTGGACCTGGCCACTGTGTAGCTACAAAGAAACCTTTTGTCTGAGGAAACTAACTAAAGAAACTTGGAAGTGGAAAAAGCGAGAAAGAATGAGACAATACCCTTATCTTGGTGACTCATTCACTTATTCGGTCACTTACCAAATCAAATATTCACTACGTGTAGAGAGTACTGTGCTGAAAACCGCACAGAACACGGAGACGTACCCCCATTCGCAGGGAGGTTAGATACCAGAGAGGGAGACAAGATGTAGATTACCTTACGGCAGTTCCGCACCTGTCTTGTTAAACTGTTTACAGCTTCAGGGGAGAGAAGGGATCCAGAAATCGCTTGGATTCTCAGTGAAGTCTTCGCAGAGACGGAGGTGCAAAATAGGTGGACTGGAAGAAACAAAAAAATTAACCTCGTGGGTAGATATGAAACGGAGCAGAGGTGCACAGATATTTAGACCCCGTTCTTTCTTGAAACGTCTAGAAAGTGAAACTGAAGCCAAATTACGGAGGGCCTGGAGTGTCAGTCTTAGGAGCTTGGCCGTACGGGGTTGACAGCGGGTGCCACGGACGGCTCGGAAGAGGGCAAGGGCATAACCCAAGAGCCCTGGGAGGTGTAGGAGAGGTCGCAGCGAGGGAGGTAGAAAGGCATGCGATTCTCCGAAGCAGTCACCGTAACCCAGGTGTAAACTCATAAACGGTAGACGCGGAGTAAGGGCGACACAGACGGCAGGGAGGAGTACGAGGGACACTAGAAAGGAAAACGGTCGGGGCTTCACCAGGGATTGGGTGCATTCCTTTCTCCCTCTAACAGAGGTTATCAGTAACCGGGCTAGTCGCTGGGAATCAAGAGTAAGCAAAACAGGCGTGATCTCTTCTTCCTCACGGGCCACGGGGTAAACTTACCTACCTGAAACTGGATGCGAAAGGCAATGACGGCCATAAGCGAGAGGTGCGTGGTGTCACGTGAGCTACGGTAGGGAGACGAGATGAGTTGAGTAGGTAAGGGGACGCTTTCTTGACCAAGTGACACCTGAGAAGACATGAGAAGGGTGAGGCGGCATCAGTCAGCTGCAAACTAAACAGAGGGACACTTCCTGCAGAGGGGCAGCACGGGCAATGCGCTGTTGTAAGTATGCAGGCCTGAGAGGAGGCCACTGTGGGCAGGATGATTGAGAATGAAAGGAAGGAGCTGCAGGACGAGGCCGCAGAGATCACGCTCCACCCTGCCCAGGGGATGCCCTGCCCTGCGGACTAGCACACCCAGAGAGAGAGTACCAGTGCACAGCCAGATGAGAAGCCTGCTCGACGATGCAAGCCAACGCTGCTTCTTTCACCAAGAAAGTCTTGCCTGGTAAACTAAACAGCGTATCCATAGAGCGGACACGTGATTTACATTCTGAAGCAGGCGCCCCGCCTTATGGAACGGCGACGGTTCTCAGGGGGGCCGGGCAGGAGCCGCTCCGCGCATCTGTCCCAGGGACCCACCCGCCTGCGGGACCTCCGGCCGCCTCGCAGGAAGCTACGACGCCCAGTCCCACGGCTACCTGTGCAGCGAGGTGTACTCCGCGGACGCGTGCCACACACACTTCAAGTGGGAGGGCGGCCTGAGTGGCAAGGCGAGAGGCCGGCCTGCCGCGCAGACCAAGAAGGCGCTCTTCGGCCTGGGCCTAGGTGCTTGAGCCGCCCCCCTGGGCCTACCGGGCTCTGAGGGCCCTGCCCTGGACCCCCAGCCCCCCACCCACGCCCTTGGTTCAGTCACAGCAGAGGTGGCCACACCCACACCCTCTGTGACCTCCGCGTTCCACCCTCCTGCAGCCCCGCCCGCCCCCCTCCGCCGGTTGCCCTGGGCTACCGAAGCTGCATTCTGGGGCCAGGGGGTTCCCAGGAGGCCAAGGGAAGACACGATGGCCTTCAATGAGTCGCAGAGGCCTTACGTGGCCTTGTGTGGTTGGGCTCACCTCTTACGTTTCAGTGAACTCTGCGAGAGGACAGGGAGCTGCAGCCTCACAGTTGGGCTCCACGGTAAGGTGTGCGGGACAGACCTCAAACTGACGCATGGCATGGAGCAACACCCGCCATCGAGAGGTCTACAAGAGAGCCGCTGCAGCTAGCCCACAGGTCCGAGAAAACTAGATTCTTCTTTATGTAAGTGAGTTTTGGGGAGATTTGTTGCAAAGCATTATCACAGCAAGAGCCGACGAGTACAACATTCTCCAAATCACTGCCATGTCCACGGCTGCCACCGTGCCTACGTGTAAGGCAACTGTGTCCTCGAACTTTGAGAACTCCTGAATGAATTCTCGGTGCCTCTCCAACACAATGTACGTGGCTAAGGTGTCCCCAGATAACTTCACTAACGTACCACCGAGACCGCCCTAAGCTTTCATTAAACGCAATGCAACGCTCTTTCTATTCGTTTTCAGTTTCTACGTAGGTAAAATGCTTTCCGTCAGTCTAAAAGGTTGGAAAATTGGCACAAAACACTCTGTGCATAGTTGTTTTTCACAAAGGAAAATCACAAACGAAACAGGCATTTCACCGGGTGTAGAGCACTAACGCCCCCTAGTGCCTCTAAATGCCAAGTGAACAGAGGCGCTTAATTAAATATCGAATCCCAGCTCTCTCCGCTTGAGAGGGAGAGCAAGCCATTCTCAAGTGGAGGAGGGATGTTTTCAGCAGCTATCTGCAACATTCTCTGGACCTGGCCACTGTGTAGCTACAAAGAAACCTTTTGTCTGAGGAAACTAACTAAAGAAACTTGGAAGTGGAAAAAGCGAGAAAGAATGAGACAATACCCTTATCTTGGTGACTCATTCACTTATTCGTTCACTTACCAAATCAAATATCCACTACGTGTAGAGAGTATTGTGCTGAAAACCGCACAGAACACGGAGACGTACCCCCATTCGCAGGGAGGTTAGATACCAGAGAGGGAGACAAGATGTAGATTACCTTACGGCAGTTCCGCACCTGTCTTGTTAAACTGTTTACAGCTTCAGGGGAGAGAAGGGATCCAGAAATCGCTTGGATTCTCAGTGAAGTCTTCGCAGAGACGGAGGTGCAAAATAGGTGGACTGGAAGAAACAAAAAAATTAACCTCGTGGGTAGATATGAAACGGAGCAGAGGTGCACAGATATTTAGACCCCGTTCTTTCTTGAAACGTCTAGAAAGTGAAACTGAAGCCAAATTACGGAGGGCCTGGAGTGTCAGTCTTAGGAGCCTGGCCGTACGGGGTTGACAGCGGGTGCCACGGACGGCTCGGAAGAGGGCAAGGGCATAACCCAAGAGCCCTGGGAGGTGTAGGAGAGGTCGCAGCGAGGGAGGTAGAAAGGCATGCGATTCTCCGAAGCAGTCACCGTAACCCAGGTGTAAACTCATAAACGGTAGACGCGGAGTAAGGGCGACACAGACGGCAGGGAGGAGTACGAGGGACACTAGAAAGGAAAACGGTCGGGGCTTCACCAGGGATTGGGTGCATTCCTTTCTCCCTCTAACAGAGGTTATCAGTAACCGGGCTAGTCGCTGGGAATCAAGAGTAAGCAAAACAGGCGTGATCTCTTCTTCCTCACGGACCACGGGGTAAACTTACCTACCTGAAACTGGATGCGAAAGGCGATGACGGCCATAAGCGAGAGGTGCGTGGTGTCACGTGAGCTACGGTAGGGAGACGAGATGAGTTGAGTAGGTAAGGGGACGCTTTCTTGACCAAGTGACACCTGAGAAGAGATGAGAAGGGTGAGGCGGCATCAGTCAGCTGCAAACTAAACAGAGGGACACTTCCTGCAGAGCGGCAGCACGGGCAATGCGCTGTTGTAAGTATGCAAGCCTGAGAGGAGGCCACTGTGGGCAGGATGATTGAGAATGAAAGGAAGGAGCTGCAAGACGAGGCCACAGAAATCACGCTCCGCCCTGCCCAGGGGATGCCCTGCCCTGCGGACTAGCACACGCAGAGAGAGAGTACCAGTGCACAGCCAGATGACAAGCCTGCTCGAGGATGCAAGCCAACGCTGCTTCTTTCACCAAGAAAGTCTTGCCTGGTAAACTAAACAGCGTATCCATAGAGCGGACACGTGATTTACATTCTGAAACAGGCGCCCCGCCTTACGGAACGGCGACGGTTCTCAGGGGGGCCGGGCAGGAGACGCTCCGCGCGTCTGTCCCAGGGACCCACCCACCTGCGGGACCTCCGGCCGCCTCGCAGGAAGCTACGACGCCCAGTCCCACGGCTACCTGTGCAGCGAGGTGTACTCCGCGGACGCGTGCCACACACACTTCAAGTGGGAGGGCGGCCTGAGTGGCAAGGCGAGAGGCCGGCCTGCCGCGCAGACCAAGAAGGCGCTCTTCGGCTTGGGCCTAGGTGCTTGCGCCGCCCCCCTGGGCCTACCGGGCTCTGAGGGCCCTGCCCTGGACCCCCTGCCCCCCACCCACGCCCTTGGTTCAGTCACAGCAGAGGTGGCCACACCCACACCCTCTGTGACCTCAGCGTTCCACCCTCCTGCAGCCCCGCCCGCGCCCCTCCGCCGGTTGCCCTGGGCTACCGAAGCTGCATCCTGGGTCCAGGGGGTTCCCAGGAGGCCAAGGGAAAACACGATGGCCTTCAATGAGTCGCAGAGGCCTTACGTGGCCTTGTGTGGTTGGGCTCACCTCTTACGTTTCAGTGAACTCTGCGAGAGGACAGGGAGCTGCAGCCTCACAGTTGGGCTCCACGGTAAGGTGTGCGGGACAGACCTCAAACTGACCCACGGCATGGAACAACACCCGCCATCGAGAGGTCTACAAGAGAGCCGCTGCAGCTAGCCCACAGGTCCGAGAAAACTAGATTCTTCTTTATGTAAGTGAGTTTTGGGGAGATTTGTTGCAAAGCATTATCACAGCGAGAGCCGACGAGTACAACATTCTCCAAATCACTGCCATGTCCACGGCTGCCACCGTGCCTACGTGTAAGGCAACTGTGTCCTCGAACTTTGAGAACTCCTGAATGAATTCTCGGTGCCTCTCCAACACAATGTACGTGGCTAAGGTGTCCCCAGATAACTTCACTAACGTACCACCGCGACCGCCCTAAGCTTTCATTAAACGCAATGCAACGCTCTTTCTATTCGTTTTCTGTTTCTACGTAGGTAAAATGCTTTCCGTCAATCTAAAAGGATGGAAAATTGGCACAAAACACTCTGTGCATAGTTGTTTTTCACAAAGGAAAATCACAAACGAAACAGGCATTTCACCGGGTGTAGAGCACTAACGCCCCCTAGTGCCTCTAAATGCCAAGTGAACAGAGGCGCTTAATTAAATATCGAATCCCAGCTCTCTCCACTTGAGAGGGAGAGCAAGCCATTCTCAAGTGGAGGAGGGATGTTTTCAGCAGCTATCTGCAACATTCTCTGGACCTGGCCACTGTGTAGCTACAAAGAAACCTTTTGTCTGAGGAAACTAACTAAAGAAACTTGGAAGTGGAAAAAGCGAGAAAGAATGAGACAATACCCTTATCTTGGTGACTCATTCACTTATTCGGTCACTTACAAAATCAAATATCCACTACGTGTAGAGAGTACTGTGCTGAAAACCGCACAGGACACGGAGACGTACCCCCATTCGCAGGGAGGTTAGATACCAGAGAGGGAGACAAGATGTAGATTACCTTACGGCAGTTCCGCACCTGTCTTGTTAAACTGTTTACAGCTTCAGGGGAGAGAAGGGATCCAGAAATTGCTTGGATTCTCAGTGAAGTCTTCGCAGAGACGGAGGTGCAAAATAGGTGGACTGGAAGAAACAAAAAAATTAACCTCGTGGGTAGATATGAAACGGAGCAGAGGTGCACAGATATTTAGACCCCGTTTTTTCTTGAAACGTCTAGAAAGTGAAACTGAAGCCAAATTACGGAGGGCCTGGAGTGTCAGTCTTAGGAGCTTGGCCGTACAGGGTTGACAGCGGGTGCCACGGACGGCTCGGAAGAGGGCAAGGGCATAACCCAAGAGCCCTGGGAGGTGTAGGAGAGGTCGCAGCGAGGGAGGTAGAAAGGCATGCGATTCTCCGAAGCAGTCACCGTAACCCAGGTGTAAACTCATAAACGGTAGACGCGGAGTAAGGGCGACACAGACGGCAGGGAGGAGTACGAGGGACACTAGAAAGGAAAACGGTCGGGGCTTCACCAGGGATTGGGTGCATTCCTTTCTCCCTCTAACAGAGGTTATCAGTAACCGGGCTAGTCGCTGGGAATCAAGAGTAAGCAAAACAGGCGTGATCTCTTCTTCCTCACGGGCCACGGGGTAAACTTACCTACCTGAAACTGGATGCGAAAGGCGATGACGGCCATAAGCGAGAGGTGCGTGGTGTCACGTGAGCTACGGTAGGGAGACGAGATGAGTTGAGTAGGTAAGGGGACGCTTTCTTGACCAAGTGACACCTGAGAAGACATGAGAAGGGTGAGGCGGCATCAGTCAGCTGCAAACTAAACAGAGGGACACTTCCTGCAGAGGGGCAGCACGGGCAATGCACCGTTGTAAGTATGCAGGCCTGAGAGGAGGCGACTGTGGGCAGGATGATTGAGAATGAAAGGAAGGAGCTGCAAGACGAGGCCACAGAGATCACGCTCCACCCTGCCTACGGGATGCCCTGCCCTGCGGACTAGCACATCCAGAGAGAGAGTACCAGTGCACAGCCAGATGACAAGCCTGCTCGAGGATGCAAGCCAACGCTGCTTCTTTCACCAAGAAAGTCTTGCCTGGTAAACTAAACAGCGTATCCATAGAGCGGACACGTGATTTACATTCTGAAGCAGGCGCCCCGCCTTACGGAACGGCGACGGTTCTCAGGGGGGCCGGGCAGGAGACGCTCCGCGCGTCTGACCCAGGGACCCACCCGCCTGCGGGACCTCCGGCCGCCTCGCAGGAAGCTACGACGCCCAGTCCCACGGCTACCTGTGCAGCGAGGTGTACTCCGCAGACGCGTGCCACACACACTTCAAGTGGGAGGGCGGCCTGAGTGGCAAGGCGAGAGGCCGGCCTGCTGCGCAGACCAAGAAGGTGCTCTTCGGCCTGGGCCTAGGTGCTTGCGCCGCCACCCTGGGCCTACCGGGCTCTGAGGGCCCTGCCCTGGACCCCCAGCCCCCCACCCCCCTTGGTTCAGTCACATCAGAGGTGGCCACACCCACACCCTCTGTGACCTCCGCGTTCCACCCTCCTGCAGCCCCGCCCGCCCCCCTCCGCCGGTTGCCCTGGGCTACCGAAGCTGCATCCTGGGGCCAGGGGGTTCCCAGGAGGCCAAGGGAAGACACGATGGCCTTCAATGAGTCGCAGAGGCCTTACGTGGCCTTGTGTGGTTGGGCTCACCTCTTACGTTTCAGTGAACTCTGCGAGAGGACAGGGACCTGCAGCCTCACAGTTGGGCTCCACGGTAAGGTGTGCGGGACAGACCTCAAACTGACCCACGGCATGGAACAACACCCGCCATCGAGAGGTCTACAAGAGAGCCGCTGCAGCTAGCCCACAGGTCCGAGAAAACTAGATTCTTCTTTATGTAAGTGAGTTTTGGGGAGATTTGTTGCAAAGCATTATCACAGCGAGAGCCGACGAGTACAACATTCTCCAAATCACTGCCATGTCCACGGCTGCCACCGTGCCTACGTGTAAGGCAACTGTGTCCTCGAACTTTGAGAACTCCTGAATGAATTCTCGGTGCCTCTCCAACACAATGTACGTGGCTAAGGTGTCCCCAGATAACTTCACTAACGTACCACCGAGACCGCCCTAAGCTTTCATTAAACGCAATGCGACACTCTTTCTATTCGTTTTCTGTTTCTACGTAGGTAAAATGCTTTCCGTCAATCTAAAAGGATGGAAAATTGGCACAAAACACTCTGTGCATAGTTGTTTTTCACAAAGGAAAATCACAAACGAAACAGGCATTTCACCGGGTGTAGAGCACTAACGCCCCCTAGTGCCTCTAAATGCCAAGTGAACAGAGGCGCTTAATTAAATATCGAATCCCAGCTCTCTCCGCTTGAGAGGGAGAGCAAGCCATTCTCAAGTGGAGGAGGGATGTTTTCAGCAGCTATCTGCAACATTCTCTGGACCTGGCCACTGTGTAGCTACAAAGAAACCTTTTGTCTGAGGAAACTAACTAAAGAAACTTGGAAGTGGAAAAAGCGAGAAAGAATGAGACAATACCCTTATCTTGGTGACTCATTCAGTTATTCGGTCACTTACCAAATCAAATATCCACTACGTGTAGAGAGTACTGTGCTGAAAACCGCACAGGACACGGAGACGTACCCCCATTCGCAGGGAGGTTAGATACCAGAGAGGGAGACAAGATGTAGATTACCTTACGGCAGTTCCGCACCTGTCTTGTTAAACTGTTTACAGCTTCAGGGGAGAGAAGGGATCCAGAAATCGCTTGGATTCTCAGTGAAGTCTTCGCAGAGACGGAGGTGCAAAATAGGTGGACTGGAAGAAACAAAAAAATTAACCTCGTGGGTAGATATGAAACGGAGCAGAGGTGCACAGATATTTAGACCCCGTTTTTTCTTGAAACGTCTAGAAAGTGAAACTGAAGCCAAATTACGGAGGGCCTGGAGTGTCAGTCTTAGGAGCTTGGCCGTACGGGGTTGACAGCGGGTGCCACGGACGGCTCGGAAGAGGGCAAGGGCATAACCCAAGAGCCCTGGGAGGTGTAGGAGAGGTCGCAGCGAGGGAGGTAGAAAGGCATGCGATTCTCCGAAGCAGTCACCGTAACCCAGGTGTAAACTCATAAACGGTAGACGCGGAGTAAGGGCGACACAGACGGCAGGGAGGAGTACGAGGGACACTAGAAAGGAAAACGGTCGGGGCTTCACCAGGGATTGGGTGCATTCCTTTCTCCCTCTAACAGAGGTATTCAGTAACCGGGCTAGTCGCTGGGAATCAAGAGTAAGCAAAAGAGGCGTGATCTCTTCTTCCTCACGGACCATGGGGTAAACTTACCTACCTGAAAGTGGATGCGAAAGGCGATGACGGCCATAAGCGAGAGGTGCGTGGTGTCACGTGAGCTACGGTAGGGAGACGAGATGAGTTGAGTAGGTAAGGGGACGCTTTCTTGACCAAGTGACACCTGAGAAGACATGAGAAGGGTGAGGCGGCATCAGTCAGCTGCAAACTAAACAGAGGGACACTTCCTGCAGAGGGGCAGCACGGGCAATGCGCCGTTGTAAGTATGCAGGCCTGAGAGGAGGCCACTGTGGGCAGGATGATTGAGAATGAAAGGAAGGAGCTGCAAGACGAGGCCGCAGAGATCACGCTCCACCCTGCCCAGGGGATGCCCTGCCCTGCGGACTAGCACACCCAGAGAGAGAGTACCAGTGCACAGCCAGATGACAAGCCTGCTCGAGGATGCAAGCCAACGCTGCTTCTTTCACCAAGAAAGTCTTGCCTGGTAAACTAAACAGCGTATCCATAGAGCGGACACGTGATTTACATTCTGAAGCAGGCGCCCCGCCTTACGGAACGGCGACGGTTCTCAGGGGGGCCGGGCAGGAGATGCTCCGCGCGTCTGACCCAGGGACCCACCCGCCTGCGGGACCTCCGGCCGCCTCGCAGGAAGCTACGACGCCCAGTCCCACGGCTACCTGTGCAGCGAGGTGTACTCCGCGGACGCGTGCCACACCCACTTCAAGTGGGAGGGCGGCCTGAGTGGCAAGGCGAGAGGCCGGCCTGCCGCGCAGACCAAGAAGGCGCTCTTCGGCCTGGGCCTAGGTGCTTGCGCCGCCCCCCTGGGCCTACAGGGCTCTGAGGGCCCTGCCCTGGACCCCCTGCCCCACCCCACCCTTGGTTCAGTCACAGCAGAGGTGGCCACACCCACACCCTCTGTGACCTCAGCGTTCCACCCTCCTGCAGCCCCGCCCGCCCCCCTCCGCCGGTTGCCCTGGGCTACCGAAGCTGCATCCTGGGTCCAGGGGGTTCCCAGGAGGCCAAGGGAAAACACGATGGCCTTCAATGAGTCGCAGAGGCCTTACGTGGCCTTGTGTGGTTGGGCTCACCTCTTACGTTTCAGTGAACTCTGCGAGAGAACAGGGAGCTGCAGCCTCACAGTTGGGCTCCACGGTAAGGTGTGCGGGACAGACCTCAAACTGACCCACGGCATGGAACAACACCCGCCATCGAGAGGTCTACAAGAGAGCCGCTGCAGCTAGCCCACAGGTCCGAGAAAACTAGATTCTTCTTTATGTAAGTGAGTTTTGGGGAGATTTGTTGCAAAGCATTATCACAGCGAGAGCCGACGAGTACAACATTCTCCAAATCACTGCCATGTCCACGGCTGCCACCGTGCCTACGTGTAAGGCAACTGTGTCCTCGAACTTTGAGAACTCCTGAATGAATTCTCGGTGCCTCTCCAACACAATGTACGTGGCTAAGGTGTCCCCAGATAACTTCACTAACGTACCACCGCGACCGCCCTAAGCTTTCATTAAACGCAATGCAACGCTCTTTCTATTCGTTTTCTGTTTCTACGTAGGTAAAATGCTTTCCGTCAATCTAAAAGGATGGAAAATTGGCACAAAACACTCTGTGCATAGTTGTTTTTCACAAAGGAAAATCACAAACGAAACAGGCATTTCACCGGGTGTAGAGCACTAACGCCCCCTAGTGCCTCTAAATGCCAAGTGAACAGAGGCGCTTAATTAAATATCGAATCCCAGCTCTCTCCACTTGAGAGGGAGAGCAAGCCATTCTCAAGTGGAGGAGGGATGTTTTCAGCAGCTATCTGCAACATTCTCTGGACCTGGCCACTGTGTAGCTACAAAGAAACCTTTTGTCTGAGGAAACTAACTAAAGAAACTTGGAAGTGGAAAAAGCGAGAAAGAATGAGACAATACCCTTATCTTGGTGACTCATTCACTTATTCGGTCACTTACAAAATCAAATATCCACTACGTGTAGAGAGTACTGTGCTGAAAACCGCACAGGACACGGAGACGTACCCCCATTCGCAGGGAGGTTAGATACCAGAGAGGGAGACAAGATGTAGATTACCTTACGGCAGTTCCGCACCTGTCTTGTTAAACTGTTTACAGCTTCAGGGGAGAGAAGGGATCCAGAAATCGCTTGGATTCTCAGTGAAGTCTTCGCAGAGACGGAGGTGCAAAATAGGTGGACTGGAAGAAACAAAAAAATTAACCTCGTGGGTAGATATGAAACGGAGCAGAGGTGCACAGATATTTAGACCCCGTTTTTTCTTGAAACGTCTAGAAAGTGAAACTGAAGCCAAATTACGGAGGGCCTGGAGTGTCAGTCTTAGGAGCTTGGCCGTACGGGGTTGACAGCGGGTGCCACGGACGGCTCGGAAGAGGGCAAGGGCATAACCCAAGAGCCCTGGGAGGTGTAGGAGAGGTCGCAGCGAGGGAGGTAGAAAGGCATGCGATTCTCCGAAGCAGTCACCGTAACCCAGGTGTAAACTCATAAACGGTAGACGCGGAGTAAGGGCGACACAGACGGCAGGGAGGAGTACGAGGGACACTAGAAAGGAAAACGGTCGGGGCTTCACCAGGGATTGGGTGCATTCCTTTCTCCCTCTAACAGAGGTTATCAGTAACCGGGCTAGTCGCTGGGAATCAAGAGTAAGCAAAACAGGCGTGATCTCTTCTTCCTCACGGACCACGGGGTAAACTTACCTACCTGAAAGTGGATGCGAAAGGCGATGACGGCCATAAGCGAGAGGTGCGTGGTGTCACGTGAGCTACGGTAGGGAGACGAGATGAGTTGAGTAGGTAAGGGGACGCTTTCTTGACCAAGTGACACCTGAGAAGACATGAGAAGGGTGAGGCGGCATCAGTCAGCTGCAAACTAAACAGAGGGACACTTCCTGCAGAGGGGCAGCACGGGCAATGCACCGTTGTAAGTATGCAGGCCTGAGAGGAGGCGACTGTGGGCAGGATGATTGAGAATGAAAGGAAGGAGCTGCAAGACGAGGCCGCAGAGATCACGCTCCACCCTGCCCAGGGGATGCCCTGCCCTGCGGACTAGCACATCCAGAGGGAGAGTACCAGTGCACAGCCAGATGACAAGCCTGCTCGAGGATGCAAGCCAACGCTGCTTCTTTCACCAAGAAAGTCTTGCCTGGTAAACTAAACAGTGTATCCATAGAGCGGACACGTGATTTACATTCTGAAGCAGGCGCCCCGCCTTACGGAACGGCGACGGTTCTCAGGGGGGCCGGGCAGGAGACGCTCCGCGCGTCTGACCCAGGGACACACCCGCCTGCGGGACCTCCGGCCGCCTCGCAGGAAGCTACGACGCCCAGTCCCACGGCTACCTGTGCAGCGAGGTGTACTCCGCGGACGCGTGCCACACACACTTCAAGTGGGAGGGCGGCCTGAGTGGCAAGGCGAGAGGCCGGCCTGCTGCGCAGACCAAGAAGGTGCTCTTCGGCCTGGGCCTAGGTGCTTGCGCCGCCACCCTGGGCCTACCGGGCTCTGAGGGCCCTGCCCTGGACCCCCTGCCACCCACCCCCCTTGGTTCAGTCACATCAGAGGTGGCCACACCCACACCCTCTGTGACCTCCGCGTTCCACCCTCCTGCAGCCCCGCCCGCCCCCCTCCGCCGGTTGCCCTGGGCTACCGAAGCTGCATCCTGGGGCCAGGGGGTTCCCAGGAGGCCAAGGGAAGACACGATGGCCTTCAATGAGTCGCAGAGGCCTTACGTGGCCTTGTGTGGTTGGGCTCACCTCTTACGTTTCAGTGAACTCTGCGAGAGGACAGGGACCTGCAGCCTCACAGTTGGGCTCCACGGTAAGGTGTGCGGTACAGACCTCAAACTGACCCACGGCATGGAACAACACCCGCCATCGAGAGGTCTACAAGAGAGCCGCTGCAGCTAGCCCACAGGTCCGAGAAAACTAGATTCTTCTTTATGTAAGTGAGTTTTGGGGAGATTTGTTGCAAAGCATTATCACAGCGAGAGCCGACGAGTACAACATTCTCCAAATCACTGCCATGTCCACGGCTGCCACCGTGCCTACGTGTAAGGCAACTGTGTCCTCGAACTTTGAGAACTCCTGAATGAATTCTCGGTGCCTCTCCAACACAATGTACGTGGCTAAGGTGTCCCCAGATAACTTCACTAACGTACCACCGAGACCGCCCTAAGCTTTCATTAAACGCAATGGGACGCTCTTTCTATTCGTTTTCTGTTTCTACGTAGGTAAAATGCTTTCCGTCAATCTAAAAGGATGGAAAATTGGCACAAAACACTCTGTGCATAGTTGTTTTTCACAAAGGAAAATCACAAACGAAACAGGCATTTCACCGGGTGTAGAGCACTAACGCCCCCTAGTGCCTCTAAATGCCAAGTGAACAGAGGCGCTTAATTAAATATGGAATCCCAGCTCTCTCCGCTTGAGAGGGAGAGCAAGCCATTCTCAAGTGGAGGAGGGATGTTTTCAGCAGCTATCTGCAACATTCTCTGGACCTGGCCACTGTGTAGCTACAAAGAAACCTTTTGTCTGAGGAAACTAACTAAAGAAACTTGGAAGTGGAAAAAGCGAGAAAGAATGAGACAATACCCTTATCTTGGTGACTCATTCACTTATTCGGTCACTTACCAAATCAAATATCCACTACGTGTAGAGAGTACTGTGCTGAAAACCGCACAGGACACGGAGACGTACCCCCATTCGCAGGGAGGTTAGATACCAGAGAGGGAGACAAGATGTAGATTACCTTACGGCAGTTCCGCACCTGTCTTGTTAAACTGTTTACAGCTTCAGGGGAGAGAAGGGATCCAGAAATCGCTTGGATTCTCAGTGAAGTCTTCGCAGAGACGGAGGTGCAAAATAGGTGGACTGGAAGAAACAAAAAAATTAACCTCGTGGGTAGATATGAAACGGAGCAGAGGTGCACAGATATTTAGACCCCGTTCTTTCTTGAAACGTCTAGAAAGTGAAACTGAAGCCAAATTACGGAGGGCCTGGAGTGTCAGTCTTAGGAGCTTGGCCGTACGGGGTTGACAGCGGGTGCCACGGACGGCTCGGAAGAGGGCAAGGGCATAACCCAAGAGCCCTGGGAGGTGTAGGAGAGGTCGCAGCGAGGGAGGTAGAAAGGCATGCGATTCTCCGAAGCAGTCACCGTAACCCAGGTGTAAACTCATAAACGGTAGACGCGGAGTAAGGGCGACACAGACGGCAGGGAGGAGTACGAGGGACACTAGAAAGGAAAACGGTCGGGGCTTCACCAGGGATTGGGTGCATTCCTTTCTCCCTCTAACAGAGGTTATCAGTAACCGGGCTAGTCGCTGGGAATCAAGAGTAAGCAAAACAGGCGTGATCTCTTCTTCCTCACGGACCACGGGGTAAACTTACCTACCTGAAACTGGATGCGAAAGGCGATGACGGCCATAAGCGAGAGGTGCGTGGTGTCACGTGAGCTACGGTAGGGAGACGAGATGAGTTGAGTAGGTAAGGGGACGCTTTCTTGACCAAGTGACACCTGAGAAGACATGAGAAGGGTGAGGCGGCATCAGTCAGCTGCAAACTAAACAGAGGGACACTTCCTGCAGAGGGGCAGCACGGGCAATGCACCGTTGTAAGTATGCAGGCCTGAGAGGAGGCCACTGTGGGCAGGATGATTGAGAATGAAAGGAAGGAGCTGCAAGACGAGGCCGCAGAGATCACGCTCCACCCTGCCCAGGGGATGCCCTGCCCTGCGGACTAGCACACCCAGAGAGAGAGTACCAGTGCACAGCCAGATGACAAGCCTGCTCGACGATGCAAGCCAACGCTGCTTCTTTCACCAAGAAAGTCTTGCCTGGTAAACTAAACAGCGTATCCATAGAGCGGACACGTGATTTACATTCTGAAGCAGGCGCCCCGCCTTACGGAACGGCGACGGTTCTCAGGGGGGCCGGGCAGGAGCCGCTCCGCGCGTCTGTCCCAGGGACCCACCCGCCCGCCTGCGGGACCTCCGGCCGCCTCGCAGGAAGCTACGACGCCCAGTCCCACGGCTACCTGTGCAGCGAGGTGTACTCCGCGGACGCGTGCCACACACACTTCAAGTGGGAGGGCGGCCTGAGTGGCAAGGCGAGAGGCCGGCCTGCCGCGCAGACCAAGAAGGCGCTCTTCGGCCTGGGCCTAGGTGCTTTCGCCACCCCCCTGGGCCTACCGGGCTCTGAGGGCCCTGCCCTGGACCCCCTGCCACCCACCCCCCTTGGTTCAGTCACATCAGAGGTGGCCACACCCACACCCTCTGTGACCTCCGCGTTCCACCCTCCTGCAGCCCCGCCCGCCCCCCTCCGCAGGTTGCCCTGGGCTACCGAAGCTGCATCCTGGGGCCAGGGGGTTCCCAGGAGGCCAAGGGAAGACACGATGGCCTTCAATGAGTCGCAGAGGCCTTACGTGGCCTTGTGTGGTTGGGCTCACCTCTTACGTTTCAGTGAACTCTGCGAGAGGACAGGGACCTGCAGCCTCACAGTTGGGCTCCACGGTAAGGTGTGCGGGACAGACCTCAAACTGACCCACGGCATGGAACAACACCCGCCATCGAGAGGTCTACAAGAGAGCCGCTGCAGCTAGCCCACAGGTCCGAGAAAACTAGATTCTTCTTTATGTAAGTGAGTTTTGGGGAGATTTGTTGCAAAGCATTATCACAGCGAGAGCCGACGAGTACAACATTCTCCAAATCACTGCCATGTCCACGGCTGCCACCGTGCCTACGTGTAAGGCAACTGTGTCCTCGAACTTTGAGAACTCCTGAATGAATTCTCGGTGCCTCTCCAACACAATGTACGTGGCTAAGGTGTCCCCAGATAACTTCACTAACGTACCACCGAGACCGCCCTAAGCTTTCATTAAACGCAATGCGACGCTCTTTCTATTCGTTTTCTGTTTCTACGTAGGTAAAATGCTTTCCGTCAATCTAAAAGGATGGAAAATTGGCACAAAACACTCTGTGCATAGTTGTTTTTCACAAAGGAAAATCACAAACGAAACAGGCATTTCACCGGGTGTAGAGCACTAACGCCCCCTAGTGCCTCTAAATGCCAAGTTAACAGAGGCACTTAATTAAATATCGAATCCCAGCTCTCTCCGCTTGAGAGGGAGAGCAAGCCATTCTCAAGTGGAGGAGGGATGTTTTCAGCAGCTATCTGCAACATTCTCTGGACCTGGCCACTGTGTAGCTACAAAGAAACCTTTTGTCTGAGGAAACTAACTAAAGAAACTTGGAAGTGGAAAAAGCGAGAAAGAATGAGACAATACCCTTATCTTGGTGACTCATTCACTTATTCGGTCACTTACCAAATCAAATATCCACTACGTGTAGAGAGTACTGTGCTGAAAACCGCACAGAACACGGAGACGTACCCCCATTCGCAGGGAGGTTAGATACCAGAGAGGGAGACAAGATGTAGATTACCTTACGGCAGTTCCGCACCTGTCTTGTTAAACTGTTTACAGCTTCAGGGGAGAGAAGGGATCCAGAAATCGCTTGGATTCTCAGTGAAGTCTTCGCAGAGACGGAGGTGCAAAATAGGTGGACTGGAAGAAACAAAAAAATTAACCTCGTGGGTAGATATGAAACGGAGCAGAGGTGCACAGATATTTAGACCCCGTTCTTTCTTGAAACGTCTAGAAAGTGAAACTGAAGCCAAATTACGGAGGGCCTGGAGTGTCAGTCTTAGGAGCCTGGCCGTACGGGGTTGACAGCGGGTGCCACGGACGGCTCGGAAGAGGGCAAGGGCATAACCCAAGAGCCCTGGGAGGTGTAGGAGAGGTCGCAGCGAGGGAGGTAGAAAGGCATGCGATTCTCCGAAGCAGTCACCGTAACCCAGGTGTAAACTCATAAACGGTAGACGCGGAGTAAGGGCGACACAGACGGCAGGGAGGAGTACGAGGGACACTAGAAAGGAAAACGGTCGGGGCTTCACCAGGGATTGGGTGCATTCCTTTCTCCCTCTAACAGAGGTTATCAGTAACCGGGCTAGTCGCTGGGAATCAAGAGTAAGCAAAACAGGCGTGATCTCTTCTTCCTCATGGACCACGGGGTAAACTTACCTACCTGAAACTGGATGCGAAAGGCGATGACGGCCATAAGCGAGAGGTGCGTGGTGTCACGTGAGCTACGGTAGGGAGACGAGATGAGTTGAGTAGGTAAGGGGACGCTTTCTTGACCAAGTGACACCTGAGAAGACATGAGAAGGGTGAGGCGGCATCAGTCAGCTGCAAACTAAACAGAGGGACACTTCCTGCAGAGGGGCAGCACGGGCAATGCGCCGTTGTAAGTATGCAGGC
Source organism: Leucopleurus acutus (assembly GCF_964270905.1). NCBI lineage: Eukaryota > Metazoa > Chordata > Mammalia > Artiodactyla > Delphinidae > Leucopleurus > Leucopleurus acutus. The sequence continues at coordinate 31,630,627 of NC_139143.1, read as the reverse complement.
CTGAGAGGAGGCCACTGTGGGCAGGATGATTGAGAATGAAAGGAAGGAGCTGCAAGACGAGGCCGCAGAGATCACGCTCCACCCTGCCCAGGGGATGCCCTGCCCTGCGGACTAGCACACCCAGAGAGAGAGTACCAGTGCACAGCCAGATGAGAAGCCTGCTCGACGATGCAAGCCAACGCTGCTTCTTTCACCAAGAAAGTCTTGCCTGGTAAACTAAACAGCGTATCCATAGAGCGGACACGTGATTTACATTCTGAAGCAGGCGCCCCGCCTTACGGAACGGCGACGGTTCTCAGGGGGGCCGGGCAGGAGCCGCTCCACGCATCTGTCCCAGGGACGCACCCACCTGCGGGACCTCCGGCCGCCTCGCAGGAAGCTACGACGCCCAGTCCCACGGCTACCTGTGCAGCGAGGTGTACTCCGCGGACGCGTGCCACACACACTTCAAGTGGGAGGGCGGCCTGAGTGGCAAGGCGAGAGGCCGGCCTGCCGCGCAGACCAAGAAGGCGCTCTTCGGCCTGGGCCTAGGTGCTTGAGCCGCCCCCCTGGGCCTACCGGGCTCTGAGGGCCCTGCCCTGGACCCCCAGCCCCCCACCCACGCCCTTGGTTCAGTCACAGCAGAGGTGGCCACACCCACACCCTCTGTGACCTCCGCGTTCCACCCTCCTGCAGCCCCGCCCGCCCCCCTCCGCCGGTTGCCCTGGGCTACCGAAGCTGCATCCTGGGGCCAGGGGGTTCCCAGGAGGCCAAGGGAAGACACGATGGCCTTCAATGAGTCGCAGAGGCCTTACGTGGCCTTGTGTGGTTGGGCTCACCTCTTACGTTTCAGTGAACTCTGCGAGAGGACAGGGACCTGCAGCCTCACAGTTGGGCTCCACGGTAAGGTGTGCGGGACAGACCTCAAACTGACCCACGGCATGGAGCAACACCCGCCATCGAGAGGTCTACAAGAGAGCCGCTGCAGCTAGCCCACAGGTCCGAGAAAACTAGATTCTTCTTTATGTAAGTGAGTTTTGGGGAGATTTGTTGCAAAGCATTATCACAGCGAGAGCCGACTAGTACAACATTCTCCAAATCACTGCCATGTCCACGGCTGCCACCGTGCCTACGTGTAAGGCAACTGTGTCCTCGAACTTTGAGAACTCCTGAATGAATTCTCGGTGCCTCTCCAACACAATGTACGTGGCTAAGGTGTCCCCAGATAACTTCACTAACGTACCACCGAGACCGCCCTAAGCTTTCAGTAAACGCAATGCGACGCTCTTTCTATTCCTTTTCTGTTTCTACGTAGGTAAAATGCTTTCCGTCAATCTAAAAGGATGGAAAATTGGCACAAAACACTCTGTGTATAGTTGTTTTTCACAAAGGAAAATCACAAACGAAACAGGCATTTCACCGGGTGTAGAGCACTAACGCCCCCTAGTGCCTCTAAATGCCAAGTGAACAGAGGCGCTTAATTAAATATCGAATCCCAGCTCTCTCCGCTTGAGAGGGAGAGCAAGCCATTCTCAAGTGGAGGAGGGATGTTTTCAGCAGCTATCTGCGACATTCTCTGGACCTGGCCACTGTGTAGCTACAAAGAAACCTTTTGTCTGAGGAAACTAACTAAAGAAACTTGGAAGTGGAAAAAGCGAGAAAGAATGAGACAATACCCTTATCTTGGTGACTCATTCACTTATTCGGTCACTTACCAAATCAAATATCCACTACGTGTAGAGAGTACTGTGCTGAAAACCGCACAGGACACGGAGACGTACCCCCATTCGCAGGGAGGTTAGATACCAGAGAGGGAGACAAGATGTAGATTACCTTACGGCAGTTCCGCACCTGTCTTGTTAAACTGTTTACAGCTTCAGGGGAGAGAAGGGATCCAGAAATCGCTTGGATTCTCAGTGAAGTCTTCGCAGAGACGGAGGTGCAAAATAGGTGGACTGGAAGAAACAAAAAAATTAACCTCGTGGGTAGATATGAAACGGAGCAGAGGTGCACAGATATTTAGACCCCGTTCTTTCTTGAAACGTCTAGAAAGTGAAACTGAAGCCAAATTACGGAGGGCCTGGAGTGTCAGTCTTAGGAGCTTGGCCGTACGGGGTTGACAGCGGGTGCCACGGACGGCTCGGAAGAGGGCAAGGGCATAACCCAAGAGCCCTGGGAGGTGTAGGAGAGGTCGCAGCGAGGGAGGTAGAAAGGCATGCGATTCTCCGAAGCAGTCACCGTAACCCAGGTGTAAACTCATAAACGGTAGACGCGGAGTAAGGGCGACACAGACGGCAGGGAGGAGTACGAGGGACACTAGAAAGGAAAACGGTCGGGGCTTCACCAGGGATTGGGTGCATTCCTTTCTCCCTCTAACAGAGGTTATCAGTAACCGGGCTAGTCGCTGGGAATCAAGAGTAAGCAAAACAGGCGTGATCTCTTCTTCCTCACGGGCCACGGGGTAAACTTACCTACCTGAAACTGGATGCGAAAGGCGATGACGGCCATAAGCGAGAGGTGCGTGGTGTCACGTGAGCTACGGTAGGGAGACGAGATGAGTTGAGTAGGTAAGGGGACGCTTTCTTGACCAAGTGACACCTGAGAAGACATGAGAAGGGTGAGGCGGCATCAGTCAGCTGCAAACTAAACAGAGGGACACTTCCTGCAGAGGGGCAGCACGGGCAATGCGCCGTTGTAAGTATGCAGGCCTGAGAGGAGGCCACTGTGGGCAGGATGATTGAGAATGAAAGGAAGGAGCTGCAAGACGAGGCCGCAGAGATCACGCTCCACCCTGCCCAGGGGATGCCCTGCCCTGCGGACTAGCACACCCAGAGAGAGAGTACCAGTGCACAGCCAGATGACAAGCCTGCTCGACGATGCAAGCCAACGCTGCTTCTTTCACCAAGAAAGTCTTGCCTGGTAAACTAAACAGCGTATCCATAGAGCGGACACGTGATTTACATTCTGAAGCAGGCGCCCCGCCTTACGGAACGGTGACGGTTCTCAGGGGGGCCGGGCAGGAGCCGCTCCGCGCGTCTGTCCCAGGGACCAACCCACCTGCGGGACCTCCGGCCGCCTCGCAGGAAGCTACGACGCCCAGTCCCACGGCTACCTGTGCAGCGAGGTGTACTCCGCGGACGCGTGCCACACACACTTCAAGAGGGAGGGCGGCCTGAGTGGCAAGTCGAGAGGCCGGCCTGCCGTGCAGACCAAGAAGGCGCACTTCGGCCTGGGCCTAGGTGCTTGCGCCACCCCCCTGGGCCTACCGGGCTCTGAGGGCCCTGCCCTGGACCCCCAGCCCCCCACCCACGCCCTTGGTTCAGTCACAGCAGAGGTGGCCACACCCACACCCTCTGTGACCTCAGCGTTCCACCCTCCTGCAGCCCTGCCCGCCCCCCTCCGCCGGTTGCCCTGGGCTACCGAAGCTGCATCCTGGGGCCAGGGGGTTCCCAGGAGGCCAAGGGAAGACACGATGGCCTTCAATGAGTCGCAGAGGCCTTACGTGGCCTTGTGTGGTTGGGCTCACCTCTTACGTTTCAGTGAACTCTGCGAGAAGACAGGGACCTGCAGCCTCACAGTTGGGTTCCACGGTAAGGTGTGCGGGACAGACCTCAAACTGACCCATGGCATGGAGCAACACCCGCCATCGAGAGGTCTACAAGAGAGCCGCTGCAGCTAGCCCACAGGTCCGAGAAAACTAGATTCTTCTTTATGTAAGTGAGTTTTGGGGAGATTTGTTGCAAAGCATTATCACAGCGAGAGCCGACTAGTACAACATTCTCCAAATCACTGCCATGTCCACGGCTGCCACCGTGCCTACGTGTAAGGCAACTGTGTCCTCGAACTTTGAGAACTCCTGAATGAATTCTCGGTGCCTCTCCAACACAATGTACGTGGCTAAGGTGTCCCCAGATAACTTCACTAACGTACCACCGAGACCGCCCTAAGCTTTCATTAAACGCAATGCGACGCTCTTTCTATTCCTTTTCTGTTTCTACGTAGGTAAAATGCTTTCCGTCAATCTAAAAGGATGGAAAATTGGCACAAAACACTCTGTGCATAGTTGTTTTTCACAAAGGAAAATCACAAACGAAACAGGCATTTCACCGGGTGTAGAGCACTAACGCCCCCTAGTGCCTCTAAATGCCAAGTGAACAGAGGCGCTTAATTAAATATCGAATCCCAGCTCTCTCCGCTTGAGAGGGAGAGCAAGCCATTCTCAAGTGGAGGAGGGATGTTTTCAGCAGCTATCTGCAACATTCTCTGGACCTGGCCACTGTGTAGCTACAAAGAAACCTTTTGTCTGAGGAAACTAACTAAAGAAACTTGGAAGTGGAAAAAGCGAGAAAGAATGAGACAATACCCTTATCTTGGTGACTCATTCACTTATTCGGTCACTTACCAAATCAAATATCCACTACGTGTAGAGAGTACTGTGCTGAAAACCGCACAGGACACGGAGACGTACCCCCATTCGCAGGGAGGTTAGATACCAGAGAGGGAGACAAGATGTAGATTACCTTACGGCAGTTCCGCACCTGTCTTGTTAAACTGTTTACAGCTTCAGGGGAGAGAAGGGATCCAGAAATCGCTTGGATTCTCAGTGAAGTCTTCGCAGAGACGGAGGTGCAAAATAGGTGGACTGGAAGAAACAAAAAAATTAACCTCGTGGGTAGATATGAAACGGAGCAGAGGTGCACAGATATTTAGACCCCGTTCTTTCTTGAAACGTCTAGAAAGTGAAACTGAAGCCAAATTACGGAGGGCCTGGAGTGTCAGTCTTAGGAGCTTGGCCGTACGGGGTTGACAGCGGGTGCCACGGACGGCTCGGAAGAGGGCAAGGGCATAACCCAAGAGCCCTGGGAGGTGTAGGAGAGGTCGCAGCGAGGGAGGTAGAAAGGCATGCGATTCTCCGAAGCAGTCACCGTAACCCAGGTGTAAACTCATAAACGGTAGACGCGGAGTAAGGGCGACACAGACGGCAGGGAGGAGTACGAGGGACACTAGAAAGGAAAACGGTCGGGGCTTCACCAGGGATTGGGTGCATTCCTTTCTCCCTCTAACAGAGGTTATCAGTAACCGGGCTAGTCGCTGGGAATCAAGAGTAAGCAAAACAGGCGTGATCTCTTCTTCCTCACGGACCACGGGGTAAACTTACCTACCTGAAACTGGATGCGAAAGGCGATGACGGCCATAAGCGAGAGGTGCGTGGTGTCACGTGAGCTACGGTAGGGAGACGAGATGAGTTGAGTAGGTAAGGGGACGCTTTCTTGACCAAGTGACACCTGAGAAGACATGAGAAGGGTGAGGCGGCATCAGTCAGCTGCAAACTAAACAGAGGGACACTTCCTGCAGAGGGGCAGCACGGGCAATGCACCGTTGTAAGTATGCAGGCCTGAGAGGAGGCCACTGTGGGCAGGATGATTGAGAATGAAAGGAAGGAGCTGCAAGACGAGGCCGCAGAGATCACGCTCCACCCTGCCCAGGGGATGCCCTGCCCTGCGGACTAGCACACCCAGAGAGAGAGTACCAGTGCACAGCCAGATGACAAGCCTGCTCGACGATGCAAGCCAACGCTGCTTCTTTCACCAAGAAAGTCTTGCCTGGTAAACTAAACAGCGTATCCATAGAGCGGACACGTGATTTACATTCTGAAGCAGGCGCCCCGCCTTACGGAACGGCGACGGTTCTCAGGGGGGCCGGGCAGGAGCCGCTCCGCGCGTCTGTCCCAGGGACCCACCCGCCCGCCTGCGGGACCTCCGGCCGCCTCGCAGGAAGCTACGACGCCCAGTCCCACGGCTACCTGTGCAGCGAGGTGTACTCCGCGGACGCGTGCCACACACACTTCAAGTGGGAGGGCGGCCTGAGTGGCAAGGCGAGAGGCCGGCCTGCCGCGCAGACCAAGAAGGCGCTCTTCAGCCTGGGCCTAGGTGCTTTCGCCACCCCCCTGGGCCTACCGGGCTCTGAGGGCCCTGCCCTGGACCCCCTGCCACCCACCCCCCTTGGTTCAGTCACATCAGAGGTGGCCACACCCACACCCTCTGTGACCTCCGCGTTCCACCCTCCTGCAGCCCCGCCCGCCCCCCTCCGCAGGTTGCCCTGGGCTACCGAAGCTGCATCCTGGGGCCAGGGGGTTCCCAGGAGGCCAAGGGAAGACACGATGGCCTTCAATGAGTCGCAGAGGCCTTACGTGGCCTTGTGTGGTTGGGCTCACCTCTTACGTTTCAGTGAACTCTGCGAGAGGACAGGGACCTGCAGCCTCACAGTTGGGCTCCACGGTAAGGTGTGCGGGACAGACCTCAAACTGACCCACGGCATGGAACAACACCCGCCATCGAGAGGTCTACAAGAGAGCCGCTGCAGCTAGCCCACAGGTCCGAGAAAACTAGATTCTTCTTTATGTAAGTGAGTTTTGGGGAGATTTGTTGCAAAGCATTATCACAGCGAGAGCCGACGAGTACAACATTCTCCAAATCACTGCCATGTCCACGGCTGCCACCGTGCCTACGTGTAAGGCAACTGTGTCCTCGAACTTTGAGAACTCCTGAATGAATTCTCGGTGCCTCTCCAACACAATGTACGTGGCTAAGGTGTCCCCAGATAACTTCACTAACGTACCACCGAGACCGCCCTAAGCTTTCATTAAACGCAATGCGACGCTCTTTCTATTCGTTTTCTGTTTCTACGTAGGTAAAATGCTTTCCGTCAATCTAAAAGGATGGAAAATTGGCACAAAACACTCTGTGCATAGTTGTTTTTCACAAAGGAAAATCACAAACGAAACAGGCATTTCACCGGGTGTAGAGCACTAACGCCCCCTAGTGCCTCTAAATGCCAAGTTAACAGAGGCACTTAATTAAATATCGAATCCCAGCTCTCTCCGCTTGAGAGGGAGAGCAAGCCATTCTCAAGTGGAGGAGGGATGTTTTCAGCAGCTATCTGCAACATTCTCTGGACCTGGCCACTGTGTAGCTACAAAGAAACCTTTTGTCTGAGGAAACTAACTAAAGAAACTTGGAAGTGGAAAAAGCGAGAAAGAATGAGACAATACCCTTATCTTGGTGACTCATTCACTTATTCGGTCACTTACCAAATCAAATATCCACTACGTGTAGAGAGTACTGTGCTGAAAACCGCACAGAACACGGAGACGTACCCCCATTCGCAGGGAGGTTAGATACCAGAGAGGGAGACAAGATGTAGATTACCTTACGGCAGTTCCGCACCTGTCTTGTTAAACTGTTTACAGCTTCAGGGGAGAGAAGGGATCCAGAAATCGCTTGGATTCTCAGTGAAGTCTTCGCAGAGACGGAGGTGCAAAATAGGTGGACTGGAAGAAACAAAAAAATTAACCTCGTGGGTAGATATGAAACGGAGCAGAGGTGCACAGATATTTAGACCCCGTTCTTTCTTGAAACGTCTAGAAAGTGAAACTGAAGCCAAATTACGGAGGGCCTGGAGTGTCAGTCTTAGGAGCCTGGCCGTACGGGGTTGACAGCGGGTGCCACGGACGGCTCGGAAGAGGGCAAGGGCATAACCCAAGAGCCCTGGGAGGTGTAGGAGAGGTCGCAGCGAGGGAGGTAGAAAGGCATGCGATTCTCCGAAGCAGTCACCGTAACCCAGGTGTAAACTCATAAACGGTAGACGCGGAGTAAGGGCGACACAGACGGCAGGGAGGAGTACGAGGGACACTAGAAAGGAAAACGGTCGGGGCTTCACCAGGGATTGGGTGCATTCCTTTCTCCCTCTAACAGAGGTTATCAGTAACCGGGCTAGTCGCTGGGAATCAAGAGTAAGCAAAACAGGCGTGATCTCTTCTTCCTCATGGACCACGGGGTAAACTTACCTACCTGAAACTGGATGCGAAAGGCGATGACGGCCATAAGCGAGAGGTGCGTGGTGTCACGTGAGCTACGGTAGGGAGACGAGATGAGTTGAGTAGGTAAGGGGACGCTTTCTTGACCAAGTGACACCTGAGAAGACATGAGAAGGGTGAGGCGGCATCAGTCAGCTGCAAACTAAACAGAGGGACACTTCCTGCAGAGGGGCAGCACGGGCAATGCGCCGTTGTAAGTATGCAGGCCTGAGAGGAGGCCACTGTGGGCAGGATGATTGAGAATGAAAGGAAGGAGCTGCAAGACGAGGCCGCAGAGATCACGCTCCACCCTGCCCAGGGGATGCCCTGCCCTGCGGACTAGCACACCCAGAGAGAGAGTACCAGTGCACAGCCAGATGAGAAGCCTGCTCGACGATGCAAGCCAACGCTGCTTCTTTCACCAAGAAAGTCTTGCCTGGTAAACTAAACAGCGTATCCATAGAGCGGACACGTGATTTACATTCTGAAGCAGGCGCCCCGCCTTACGGAACGGCGACGGTTCTCAGGGGGGCCGGGCAGGAGCCGCTCCACGCATCTGTCCCAGGGACGCACCCACCTGCGGGACCTCCGGCCGCCTCGCAGGAAGCTACGACGCCCAGTCCCACGGCTACCTGTGCAGCGAGGTGTACTCCGCGGACGCGTGCCACACACACTTCAAGTGGGAGGGCGGCCTGAGTGGCAAGGCGAGAGGCCGGCCTGCCGCGCAGACCAAGAAGGCGCTCTTCGGCCTGGGCCTAGGTGCTTGAGCCGCCCCCCTGGGCCTACCGGGCTCTGAGGGCCCTGCCCTGGACCCCCAGCCCCCCACCCACGCCCTTGGTTCAGTCACAGCAGAGGTGGCCACACCCACACCCTCTGTGACCTCCGCGTTCCACCCTCCTGCAGCCCCGCCCGCCCCCCTCCGCCGGTTGCCCTGGGCTACCGAAGCTGCATCCTGGGGCCAGGGGGTTCCCAGGAGGCCAAGGGAAGACACGATGGCCTTCAATGAGTCGCAGAGGCCTTACGTGGCCTTGTGTGGTTGGGCTCACCTCTTACGTTTCAGTGAACTCTGGAAGAGGACAGGGACCTGCAGCCTCACAGTTGGGCTCCACGGTAAGGTGTGCGGGACAGACCTCAAACTGACCCACGGCATGGAGCAACACCCGCCATCGAGAGGTCTACAAGAGAGCCGCTGCAGCTAGCCCACAGGTCCGAGAAAACTAGATTCTTCTTTATGTAAGTGAGTTTTGGGGAGATTTGTTGCAAAGCATTATCACAGCGAGAGCCGACTAGTACAACTTTCTCCAAATCACTGCCATGTCCACGGCTGCCACCGTGCCTACGTGTAAGGCAACTGTGTCCTCGAACTTTGAGAACTCCTGAATGAATTCTCGGTGCCTCTCCAACACAATGTACGTGGCTAAGGTGTCCCCAGATAACTTCACTAACGTACCACCGAGACCGCCCTAAGCTTTCAGTAAACGCAATGCGACGCTCTTTCTATTCGTTTTCTGTTTCTACGTAGGTAAAATGCTTTCCGTCAATCTAAAAGGATGGAAAATTGGCACAAAACACTCTGTGCATAGTTGTTTTTCACAAAGGAAAATCACAAACGAAACAGGCATTTCACCGGGTGTAGAGCACTAACGCCCCCTAGTGCCTCTAAATGCCAAGTGAACAGAGGCGCTTAATTAAATATCGAATCCCAGCTCTCTCCGCTTGAGAGGGAGAGCAAGCCATTCTCAAGTGGAGGAGGGATGTTTTCAGCAGCTATCTGCAACATTCTCTGGACCTGGCCACTGTGTAGCTACAAAGAAACCTTTTGTCTGAGGAAACTAACTAAAGAAACTTGGAAGTGGAAAAAGCGAGAAAGAATGAGACAATACCCTTATCTTGGTGACTCATTCACTTATTCGGTCACTTACCAAATCAAATATCCACTACGTGTAGAGAGTACTGTGCTTAAAACCGCCAGGACACGGAGACGTACCCCCATTCGCAGGGAGGTTAGATACCAGAGAGGGAGACAAGATGTAGATTACCTTACGGCAGTTCCGCACCTGTCTTGTTAAACTGTTTACAGCTTCAGGGGAGAGAAGGGATCCAGAAATCGCTTGGATTCTCAGTGAAGTCTTCGCAGAGACGGAGGTGCAAAATAGGTGGACTGGAAGAAACAAAAAAATTAACCTCGTGGGTAGATATGAAACGGAGCAGAGGTGCACAGATATTTAGACCCCGTTCTTTCTTGAAACGTCTAGAAAGTGAAACTGAAGCCAAATTACGGAGGGCCTGGAGTGTCAGTCTTAGGAGCTTGGCCGTACGGGGTTGACAGCGGGTGCCACGGACGGCTCGGAAGAGGGCAAGGGCATAACCCAAGAGCCCTGGGAGGTGTAGGAGAGGTCGCAGCGAGGGAGGTAGAAAGGCATGCGATTCTCCGAAGCAGTCACCGTAACCCAGGTGTAAACTCATAAACGGTAGACGCGGAGTAAGGGCGACACAGACGGCAGGGAGGAGTACGAGGGACACTAGAAAGGAAAACGGTCGGAGCTTTACCAGGGATTGGGTGCATTCCTTTCTCCCTCTAACAGAGGTTATCAGTAACCGGGCTAGTCGCTGGGAATCAAGAGTAAGCAAAACAGGCGTGATCTCTTCTTCCTCACGGACCACGGGGTAAACTTACCTACCTGAAACTGGATGCGAAAGGCGATGACGGCCATAAGCGAGAGGTGCGTGGTGTCACGTGAGCTACGGTAGGGAGACGAGATGAGTTGAGTAGGTAAGGGGACGCTTTCTTGACCAAGTGACACCTGAGAAGACATGAGAAGGGTGAGGCGGCATCAGTCAGCTGCAAACTAAACAGAGGGACACTTCCTGCAGAGGGGCAGCACGGGCAATGCGCCGTTGTAAGTATGCAGGCCTGAGAGGAGGCCACTGTGGGCAGGATGATTGAGAATGAAAGGAAGGAGCTGCAAGACGAGGCCGCAGAGATCACGCTCCACCCTGCCCAGGGGATGCCCTGCCCTGCGGACTAGCACACCCAGAGAGAGAGTACCAGTGCACAGCCAGATGACAAGCCTGCTCGAGGATGCAAGCCTACGCTGCTTCTTTCACCAAGAAAGTCTTGCCTGGTAAACTAAACAGCGTATCCATAGAGCGGACACGTGATTTACATTCTGAAGCAGGCGCCGCGCCTTACGGAACGGCGACGGTTCTCAGGGGGGCCGGGCAGGAGCCGCTCCACGCGTATGTCCCAGGGACCCACCCGCCTGCGGGACCTCCGGCCGCCTCGCAGGAAGCTACGACGCCCAGTCCCACGGCTACCTGTGCAGCGAGGTGTACTCCGCGGACGCGTGCCACACACACTTCAAGTGGGAGGGCAGCCTGAGTGGCAAGGCGAGAGGCCGGCCTGCCGCGCAGACCAAGAAGGCGCTCTTCGGCCTGGGCCTTGGTGCTTGCGCCGCCCCCCTGGGCCTACCGGGCTCTGAGGGCCCTGCCCTGGACCCCCAGCCCCCCACCCACACCCTCTGTGACCTCCGCGTTCCACCCTCCTGCAGCCCCGCCCGCCCCCCTCCGCCGGTTGCCCTGGGCTACCGAAGCTGCATCCTGGGGCCAGGGGGTTCCCAGGAGGCCAAGGGAAGACACGATGGCCTTCAATGAGTCGCAGAGGCCTTACGTGGCCTTGTGTGGTTGGGCTCACCTCTTACGTTTCAGTGAACTCTGCGAGAGGACAGGGACCTGCAGCCTCACAGTTGGGCTCCACGGTAAGGTGTGCGGGACAGACCTCAAACTGACCCACGGCATGGAGCAACACCCGCCATCGAGAGGTCTACAAGAGAGCCGCTGCAGCTAGCCCACAGGTCCGAGAAAACTAGATTCTTCTTTATGTAAGTGAGTTTTGGGGAGATTTGTTGCAAAGCATTATCACAGCGAGAGCCGACTAGTACAACATTCTCCAAATCACTGCCATGTCCACGGCTGCCACCGTGCCTACGTGTAAGGCAACTGTGTCCTCGAACTTTGAGAACTCCTGAATGAATTCTCGGTGCCTCTCCAACACAATGTACGTGGCTAAGGTGTCCCCAGATAACTTCACTAACGTACCACCGAGACCGCCCTAAGCTTTCAGTAAACGCAATGCGACGCTCTTTCTATTCCTTTTCTGTTTCTACGTAGGTAAAATGCTTTCCGTCAATCTAAAAGGATGGAAAATTGGCACAAAACACTCTGTGCATAGTTGTTTTTCACAAAGGAAAATCACAAACGAAACAGGCATTTCACCGGGTGTAGAGCACTAACGCCCCCTAGTGCCTCTAAATGCCAAGTGAACAGAGGCGCTTAATTAAATATCGAATCCCAGCTCTCTCCGCTTGAGAGGGAGAGCAAGCCATTCTCAAGTGGAGGAGGGATGTTTTCAGCAGCTATCTGCGACATTCTCTGGACCTGGCCACTGTGTAGCTACAAAGAAACCTTTTGTCTGAGGAAACTAACTAAAGAAACTTGGAAGTGGAAAAAGCGAGAAAGAATGAGACAATACCCTTATCTTGGTGACTCATTCACTTATTCGGTCACTTACCAAATCAAATATCCACTACGTGTAGAGAGTACTGTGCTGAAAACCGCACAGGACACGGAGACGTACCCCCATTCGCAGGGAGGTTAGATACCAGAGAGGGAGACAAGATGTAGATTACCTTACGGCAGTTCCGCACCTGTCTTGTTAAACTGTTTACAGCTTCAGGGGAGAGAAGGGATCCAGAAATCGCTTGGATTCTCAGTGAAGTCTTCGCAGAGACGGAGGTGCAAAATAGGTGGACTGGAAGAAACAAAAAAATTAACCTCGTGGGTAGATATGAAACGGAGCAGAGGTGCACAGATATTTAGACCCCGTTCTTTCTTGAAACGTCTAGAAAGTGAAACTGAAGCCAAATTACGGAGGGCCTGGAGTGTCAGTCTTAGGAGCTTGGCCGTACGGGGTTGACAGCGGGTGCCACGGACGGCTCGGAAGAGGGCAAGGGCATAACCCAAGAGCCCTGGGAGGTGTAGGAGAGGTCGCAGCGAGGGAGGTAGAAAGGCATGCGATTCTCCGAAGCAGTCACCGTAACCCAGGTGTAAACTCATAAACGGTAGACGCGGAGTAAGGGCGACACAGACGGCAGGGAGGAGTACGAGGGACACTAGAAAGGAAAACGGTCGGGGCTTCACCAGGGATTGGGTGCATTCCTTTCTCCCTCTAACAGAGGTTATCAGTAACCGGGCTAGTCGCTGGGAATCAAGAGTAAGCAAAACAGGCGTGATCTCTTCTTCCTCACGGGCCACGGGGTAAACTTACCTACCTGAAACTGGATGCGAAAGGCGATGACGGCCATAAGCGAGAGGTGCGTGGTGTCACGTGAGCTACGGTAGGGAGACGAGATGAGTTGAGTAGGTAAGGGGACGCTTTCTTGACCAAGTGACACCTGAGAAGACATGAGAAGGGTGAGGCGGCATCAGTCAGCTGCAAACTAAACAGAGGGACACTTCCTGCAGAGGGGCAGCACGGGCAATGCGCCGTTGTAAGTATGCAGGCCTGAGAGGAGGCCACTGTGGGCAGGATGATTGAGAATGAAAGGAAGGAGCTGCAAGACGAGGCCGCAGAGATCACGCTCCACCCTGCCCAGGGGATGCCCTGCCCTGCGGACTAGCACACCCAGAGAGAGAGTACCAGTGCACAGCCAGATGACAAGCCTGCTCGACGATGCAAGCCAACGCTGCTTCTTTCACCAAGAAAGTCTTGCCTGGTAAACTAAACAGCGTATCCATAGAGCGGACACGTGATTTACATTCTGAAGCAGGCGCCCCGCCTTACGGAACGGTGACGGTTCTCAGGGGGGCCGGGCAGGAGCCGCTCCGCGCGTCTGTCCCAGGGACCAACCCACCTGCGGGACCTCCGGCCGCCTCGCAGGAAGCTACGACGCCCAGTCCCACGGCTACCTGTGCAGCGAGGTGTACTCCGCGGACGCGTGCCACACACACTTCAAGAGGGAGGGCGGCCTGAGTGGCAAGTCGAGAGGCCGGCCTGCCGTGCAGACCAAGAAGGCGCACTTCGGCCTGGGCCTAGGTGCTTGCGCCACCCCCCTGGGCCTACCGGGCTCTGAGGGCCCTGCCCTGGACCCCCAGCCCCCCACCCACGCCCTTGGTTCAGTCACAGCAGAGGTGGCCACACCCACACCCTCTGTGACCTCAGCGTTCCACCCTCCTGCAGCCCTGCCCGCCCCCCTCCGCCGGTTGCCCTGGTCTACCGAAGCTGCATCCTGGGGCCAGGGGGTTCCCAGGAGGCCAAGGGAAGACACGATGGCCTTCAATGAGTCGCAGAGGCCTTACGTGGCCTTGTGTGGTTGGGCTCACCTCTTACGTTTCAGTGAACTCTGCGAGAAGACAGGGACCTGCAGCCTCACAGTTGGGTTCCACGGTAAGGTGTGCGGGACAGACCTCAAACTGACCCATGGCATGGAGCAACACCCGCCATCGAGAGGTCTACAAGAGAGCCGCTGCAGCTAGCCCACAGGTCCGAGAAAACTAGATTCTTCTTTATGTAAGTGAGTTTTGGGGAGATTTGTTGCAAAGCATTATCACAGCGAGAGCCGACTAGTACAACATTCTCCAAATCACTGCCATGTCCACGGCTGCCACCGTGCCTACGTGTAAGGCAACTGTGTCCTCGAACTTTGAGAACTCCTGAATGAATTCTCGGTGCCTCTCCAACACAATGTACGTGGCTAAGGTGTCCCCAGATAACTTCACTAACGTACCACCGAGACCGCCCTAAGCTTTCATTAAACGCAATGCGACGCTCTTTCTATTCCTTTTCTGTTTCTACGTAGGTAAAATGCTTTCCGTCAATCTAAAAGGATGGAAAATTGGCACAAAACACTCTGTGCATAGTTGTTTTTCACAAAGGAAAATCACAAACGAAACAGGCATTTCACCGGGTGTAGAGCACTAACGCCCCCTAGTGCCTCTAAATGCCAAGTGAACAGAGGCGCTTAATTAAATATCGAATCCCAGCTCTCTCCGCTTGAGAGGGAGAGCAAGCCATTCTCAAGTGGAGGAGGGATGTTTTCAGCAGCTATCTGCAACATTCTCTGGACCTGGCCACTGTGTAGCTACAAAGAAACCTTTTGTCTGAGGAAACTAACTAAAGAAACTTGGAAGTGGAAAAAGCGAGAAAGAATGAGACAATACCCTTATCTTGGTGACTCATTCACTTATTCGTTCACTTACCAAATCAAATATCCACTACGTGTAGAGAGTACTGTGCTGAAAACCGCACAGAACACGGAGACGTACCCCCATTCGCAGGGAGGTTAGATACCAGAGAGGGAGACAAGATGTAGATTACCTTACGGCAGTTCCGCACCTGTCTTGTTAAACTGTTTACAGCTTCAGGGGAGAGAAGGGATCCAGAAATCGCTTGGATTCTCAGTGAAGTCTTCGCAGAGACGGAGATGCAAAATAGGTGGACTGGAAGAAACAAAAAAATTAACCTCGTGGGTAGATATGAAACGGAGCAGAGGTGCACAGATATTTAGACCCCGTTCTTTCTTGAAACGTCTAGAAAGTGAAACTGAAGCCAAATTACGGAGGGCCTGGAGTGTCAGTCTTAGGAGCTTGGCCGTACGGGGTTGACAGCGGGTGCCACGGACGGCTCGGAAGAGGGCAAGGGCATAACCCAAGAGCCCTGGGAGGTGTAGGAGAGGTCGCAGCGAGGGAGGTAGAAAGGCATGCGATTCTCCGAAGCAGTCACCGTAACCCAGGTGTAAACTCATAAACGGTAGACGCGGAGTAAGGGCGACACAGACGGCAGGGAGGAGTACGAGGGACACTAGAAAGGAAAACGGTCGGGGCTTCACCAGGGATTGGGTGCATTCCTTTCTCCCTCTAACAGAGGTTATCAGTAACCGGGCTAGTCGCTGGGAATCAAGAGTAAGCAAAACAGGCGTGATCTCTTCTTCCTCACGGACCACGGGGTAAACTTACCTACCTGAAAGTGGATGCGAAAGGCGATGACGGCCATAAGCGAGAGGTGCGTGGTGTCACGTGAGCTACGGTAGGGAGACGAGATGAGTTGAGTAGGTAAGGGGACGCTTTCTTGACCAAGTGACACCTGAGAAGACATGAGAAGGGTGAGGCGGCATCAGTCAGCTGCAAACTAAACAGAGGGACACTTCCTGCAGAGGGGCAGCACGGGCAATGCGCCGTTGTAAGTATGCAGGCCTGAGAGGAGGCCACTGTGGGCAGGATGATTGAGAATGAAAGGAAGGAGCTGCAAGACGAGGCCGCAGAGATCACGCTCCACCCTGCCCAGGGGATGCCCTGCCCTGCGGACTAGCACACCCAGAGAGAGAGTACCAGTGCACAGCCAGATGACAAGCCTGCTCGACGATGCAAGCCAACGCTGCTTCTTTCACCAAGAAAGTCTTGCCTGGTAAACTAAACAGCGTATCCATAGAGCGGACACGTGATTTACATTCTGAAGCAGGCGCTCCGCCTTACGGAACGGTGACGGTTCTCAGGGGGGCCGGGCAGGAGCCGCTCCGCGCGTCTGTCCCAGGGACCAACCCACCTGCGGGACCTCCGGCCGCCTCGCAGGAAGCTACGACGCCCAGTCCCACGGCTACCTGTGCAGCGAGGTGTACTCCGCGGACGCGTGCCACACACACTTCAAGAGGGAGGGCGGCCTGAGTGGCAAGGCGAGAGGCCGGCCTGCCGCGCAGACCAAGAAGGCGCTCTTCGGCCTGGGCCTAGGTGCTTGCGCCACCCCCCTGGGCCTACCGGGCTCTGAGGGCCCTGCCCTGGACCCCCAGCCCCCCACCCACGCCCTTGGTTCAGTCACAGCAGAGGTGGCCACACCCACACCCTCTGTGACCTCAGCATTCCACCCTCCTGCAGCCCCGCCCGCCCCCCTCCGCCGGTTGCCCTGGGCTACCGAAGCTGCATCCTGGGGCCAGGGGGTTCCCAGGAGGCCAAGGGAAGACACGATGGCCTTCAATGAGTCGCAGAGGCCTTACGTGGCCTTGTGTGGTTGGGCTCACCTCTTACGTTTCAGTGAACTCTGCGAGAGGACAGGGACCTGCAGCCTCACAGTTGGGCTCCACGGTAAGGTGTGCGGGACAGACCTCAAACTGACCCACGGCATGGAGCAACACCCGCCATCGAGAGGTCTACAAGAGAGCCGCTGCAGCTAGCCCACAGGTCCGAGAAAACTAGATTCTTCTTTATGTAAGTGAGTTTTGGGGAGATTTGTTGCAAAGCATTATCACAGCAAGAGCCGACTAGTACAACATTCTCCAAATCACTGCCATGTCCACGGCTGCCACCGTGCCTACGTGTAAGGCAACTGTGTCCTCGAACTTTGAGAACTCCTGAATGAATTCTCGGTGCCTCTCCAACACAATGTACGTGGCTAAGGTGTCCCCAGATAACTTCACTAACGTACCACCGAGACCGCCCTAAGCTTTCATTAAACGCAATGCGACGCTCTTTCTATTCGTTTTCTGTTTCTACGTAGGTAAAATGCTTTCCGTCAATCTAAAAGGATGGAAAATTGGCACAAAACACTCTGTGCATAGTTGTTTTTCACAAAGGAAAATCACAAACGAAACAGGCATTTCACCGGGTGTAGAGCACTAACGCCCCCTAGTGCCTCTAAATGCCAAGTGAACAGAGGCGCTTAATTAAATATCGAATCCCAGCTCTCTCCGCTTGAGAGGGAGAGCAAGCCATTCTCAAGTGGAGGAGGGATGTTTTCAGCAGCTATCTGCGACATTCTCTGGACCTGGCCACTGTGTAGCTACAAAGAAACCTTTTGTCTGAGGAAACTAACTAAAGAAACTTGGAAGTGGAAAAAGCGAGAAAGAATGAGACAATACCCTTATCTTGGTGACTCATTCACTTATTCGTTCACTTACCAAATCAAATATCCACTACGTGTAGAGAGTACTGTGCTGAAAACCGCACAGAACACGGAGACGTACCCCCATTCGCAGGGAGGTTAGATACCAGAGAGGGAGACAAGATGTAGATTACCTTACGGCAGTTCCGCACCTGTCTTGTTAAACTGTTTACAGCTTCAGGGGAGAGAAGGGATCCAGAAATCGCTTGGATTCTCAGTGAAGTCTTTGCAGAGACGGAGGTGCAAAATAGGTGGACTGGAAGAAACAAAAAAATTAACCTCGTGGGTAGATATGAAACGGAGCAGAGGTGCACAGATATTTAGACCCCGTTCTTTCTTGAAACGTCTAGAAAGTGAAACTGAAGCCAAATTACGGAGGGCCTGGAGTGTCAGTCTTAGGAGCTTGGCCGTACGGGGTTGACAGCGGGTGCCACGGACGGCTCGGAAGAGGGCAAGGGCATAACCCAAGAGCCCTGGGAGGTGTAGGAGAGGTCGCAGTGAGGGAGGTAGAAAGGCATGCGATTCTCCGAAGCAGTCACCGTAACCCAGGTGTAAACTCATAAACGGTAGACGCGGAGTAAGGGCGACACAGACGGCAGGGAGGAGTACGAGGGACACTAGAAAGGAAAACGGTCGGGGCTTCACCAGGGATTGGGTGCATTCCTTTCTCCCTCTAAAAGAGGTTATCAGTAACCGGGCTAGTCGCTGGGAATCAAGAGTAAGCAAAACAGGCGTGATCTCTTCTTCCTCACGGGCCACGGGGTAAACTTACCTACCTGAAACTGGATGCGAAAGGCGATGACGGCCATAAGCGAGAGGTGCGTGGTGTCACGTGAGCTACGGTAGGGAGACGAGATGAGTTGAGTAGGTAAGGGGACGCTTTCTTGACCAAGTGACACCTGAGAAGAGATGAGAAGGGTGAGGTGGCATCAGTCAGCTGCAAACTAAACAGAGGGACACTTCCTGCAGAGGGGCAGCACGGGCAATGCGCCGTTGTAAGTATGCAGGCCTGAGAGGAGGCCACTGTGGGCAGGATGATTGAGAATGAAAGGAAGGAGCTGCAAGACGAGGCCGCAGAGATCACGCTCCACCCTGCCCAGGGGATGCCCTGCCCTGCGGACTAGCACACCCAGAGAGAGAGTACCAGTGCACAGCCAGATGACAAGCCTGCTCGACGATGCAAGCCAACGCTGCTTCTTTCACCAAGAAAGTCTTGCCTGGTAAACTAAACAGCGTATCCATAGAGCGGACACGTGATTTACATTCTGAAGCAGGCGCCCCGCCTTACGGAACGGTGACGGTTCTCAGGGGGGCCGGGCAGGAGCCGCTCCGCGCGTCTGTCCCAGGGACCAACCCACCTGCGGGACCTCCGGCCGCCTCGCAGGAAGCTACGACGCCCAGTCCCACGGCTACCTGTGCAGCGAGGTGTACTCCGCGGACGCGTGCCACACACACTTCAAGAGGGAGGGCGGCCTGAGTGGCAAGTCGAGAGGCCGGCCTGCCGCGCAGACCAAGAAGGCGCACTTCGGCCTGGGCCTAGGTGCTTGCGCCACCCCCCTGGGCCTACCGGGCTCTGAGGGCCCTGCCCTGGACCCCCAGCCCCCCACCCACGCCCTTGGTTCAGTCACAGCAGAGGTGGCCACACCCACACCCTCTGTGACCTCAGCGTTCCACCCTCCTGCAGCCCTGCCCGCCCCCCTCCGCCGGTTGCCCTGGGCTACCGAAGCTGCATCCTGGGGCCAGGGGGTTCCCAGGAGGCCAAGGGAAGACACGATGGCCTTCAATGAGTCGCAGAGGCCTTACGTGGCCTTGTGTGGTTGGGCTCACCTCTTACGTTTCAGTGAACTCTGCGAGAAGACAGGGACCTGCAGCCTCACAGTTGGGCTCCACGGTAAGGTGTGCGGGACAGACCTCAAACTGACCCATGGCATGGAGCAACACCCGCCATCGAGAGGTCTACAAGAGAGCCGCTGCAGCTAGCCCACAGGTCCGAGAAAACTAGATTCTTCTTTATGTAAGTGAGTTTTGGGGAGATTTGTTGCAAAGCATTATCACAGCGAGAGCCGACTAGTACAACATTCTCCAAATCACTGCCATGTCCACGGCTGCCACCGTGCCTACGTGTAAGGCAACTGTGTCCTCGAACTTTGAGAACTCCTGAATGAATTCTCGGTGCCTCTCCAACACAATGTACGTGGCTAAGGTGTCCCCAGATAACTTCACTAACGTACCACCGAGACCGCCCTAAGCTTTCATTAAACGCAATGCGACGCTCTTTCTATTCCTTTTCTGTTTCTACGTAGGTAAAATGCTTTCCGTCAATCTAAAAGGATGGAAAATTGGCACAAAACACTCTGTGCATAGTTGTTTTTCACAAAGGAAAATCACAAACGAAACAGGCATTTCACCGGGTGTAGAGCACTAACGCCCCCTAGTGCCTCTAAATGCCAAGTGAACAGAGGCGCTTAATTAAATATCGAATCCCAGCTCTCTCCGCTTGAGAGGGAGAGCAAGCCATTCTCAAGTGGAGGAGGGATGTTTTCAGCAGCTATCTGCAACATTCTCTGGACCTGGCCACTGTGTAGCTACAAAGAAACCTTTTGTCTGAGGAAACTAACTAAAGAAACTTGGAAGTGGAAAAAGCGAGAAAGAATGAGACAATACCCTTATCTTGGTGACTCATTCACTTATTCGGTCACTTACCAAATCAAATATCCACTACGTGTAGAGAGTACTGTGCTGAAAACCGCACAGAACACGGAGACGTACCCCCATTCGCAGGGAGGTTAGATACCAGAGAGGGAGACAAGATGTAGATTACCTTACGGCAGTTCCGCACCTGTCTTCTTAAACTGTTTACAGCTTCAGGGGAGAGAAGGGATCCAGAAATCGCTTGGATTCTCAGTGAAGTCTTCGCAGAGACGGAGGTGCAAAATAGGTGGACTGGAAGAAACAAAAAAATTAACCTCGTGGGTAGATATGAAACGGAGCAGAGGTGCACAGATATTTAGACCCCGTTCTTTCTTGAAACGTCTAGAAAGTGAAACTGAAGCCAAATTACGGAGGGCCTGGAGTGTCAGTCTTAGGAGCTTGGCCGTACGGGGTTGACAGCGGGTGCCACGGACGGCTCGGAAGAGGGCAAGGGCATAACCCAAGAGCCCTGGGAGGTGTAGGAGAGGTCGCAGCGAGGGAGGTAGAAAGGCATGCGATTCTCCGAAGCAGTCACCGTAACCCAGGTGTAAACTCATAAACGGTAGACGCGGAGTAAGGGCGACACAGACGGCAGGGAGGAGTACGAGGGACACTAGAAAGGAAAACGGTCGGGGCTTCACCAGGGATTGGGTGCATTCCTTTCTCCCTCTAACAGAGGTTATCAGTAACCGGGCTAGTCGCTGGGAATCAAGAGTAAGCAAAACAGGCGTGATCTCTTCTTCCTCACGGACCACGGGGTAAACTTACCTACCTGAAACTGGATGCGAAAGGCGATGACGGCCATAAGCGAGAGGTGCGTGGTGTCACGTGAGCTACGGTAGGGAGACAAGATGAGTTGAGTAGGTAAGGGGACGCTTTCTTGACCAAGTGACACCTGAGAAGACATGAGAAGGGTGAGGCGGCATCAGTCAGCTGCAAACTAAACAGAGGGACACTTCCTGCAGAGGGGCAGCACGGGCAATGCGCCGTTGTAAGTATGCAGGCCTGAGAGGAGGCCACTGTGGGCAGGATGATTGAGAATGAAAGGAAGGAGCTGCAAGACGAGGCCGCAGAGATCACGCTCCACCCTGCCCAGGGGATGCCCTGCCCTGCGGACTAGCACACCCAGAGAGAGATTACCAGTGCACAGCCAGATGAGGAGCCTGCTCGACGATGCAAGCCAACGCTGCTTCTTTCACCAAGAAAGTCTTGCCTGGTAAACTAAACAGCGTATCCATAGAGCGGACACGTGATTTACATTCTGAAGCAGGCGCCCCGCCTTACGGAACGGCGACGGTTCTCAGGGGGGCCGGGCAGGAGCCGCTCCGCGCGTCTGTCCCAGGGACCCACCCGCCTGCGGGACCTCCGGCCGCCTCACAGGAAGCTACGACGCCCAGTCCCACGACTACCTGTGCAGCGAGGTGTACTCCGCGGACGCGTGCCACACACACTTCAAGTGGGAGGGCGGCCTGAGTGGCAAGGCGAGAGGCCGGCCTGCCGCGCAGACCAAGAAGGCGCTCTTCGGCCTGGGCCTAGGTGCTTGCGCCGCCCCCCTGGGCCTACCGGGCTCTGAGGGCCCTGCCCTGGAACCCCAGCCCCCCACCCACGCCCTTGGTTCAGTCACAGCAGAGGTGGCCACACCCACACCCTCTGTGACCTCTGCGTTCCACCCTCCTGCAGCCCCGCCCGCCCCCCTCCGCCGGTTGCCCTGGGCTACCGAAGCTGCATCCTGGGGCCAGGGGGTTCCCAGGAGGCCAAGGGAAGACACGATGGCCTTCAATGAGTCGCAGAGGCCTTACGTGGCCTTGTGTGGTTGGGCTCACCTCTTACGTTTCAGTGAACTCGGCGAGAGGACAGGGACCTGCAGCCTCACAGTTGGGCTCCACGGTAAGGTGTGCGGGACAGACCTCAAACTGACCCACGGCATGGAGCAACACCCGCCATCGAGAGGTCTACAAGAGAGCCGCTGCAGCTAGCCCACAGGTCCGAGAAAACTAGATTCTGCTTTATCTAAGTGAGTTTTGGGGAGATTTGTTGCAAAGCATTATCACAGCAAGAGCCGACTAGTACAACATTCTCCAAATCACTGCCATGTCCACGGCTGCCACCGTGCCTACGTGTAAGGCAACTGTGTCCTCGAACTTTGAGAACTCCTGAATGAATTCTCGGTGCCTCTCCAACACAATGTACGTGGCTAAGGTGTCCCCAGATAACTTCACTAACGTACCACCGAGACCGCCCTAAGCTTTCATTAAACGCAATGCAACGCTCTTTCTATTCGTTTTCTGTTTCTACGTAGGTAAAATGCTTTCCGTCAATCTAAAAGGATGGAAAATTGGCACAAAACACTCTGTGCATAGTTGTTTTTCACAAAGGAAAATCACAAGCGAAACAGGCATTTCACCGGGTGTAGAGCACTAACGCCCCCTAGTGCCTCTAAATGCCAAGTGAACAGAGGCGCTTAATTAAATATCGAATCCCAGCTCTCTCCGCTTGAGAGGGAGAGCAAGCCATTCTCAAGTGGAGGAGGGATGTTTTCAGCAGCTATCTGCAACATTCTCTGGACCTGGCCACTGTGTAGCTACAAAGAAACCTTTTGTCTGAGGAAACTAACTAAAGAAACTTGGAAGTGGAAAAAGCGAGAAAGAATGAGACAATACCCTTATCTTGGTGACTCATTCACTTATTCGGTCACTTACCAAATCAAATATCCACTACGTGTAGAGAGTACTGTGCTGAAAACCGCACAGAACACGGAGACGTACCCCCATTCGCAGGGAGGTTAGATACCAGAGAGGGAGACAAGATGTAGATTACCTTACGGCAGTTCCGCACCTGTCTTGTTAAACTGTTTACAGCTTCAGGGGAGAGAAGGGATCCAGAAATCGCTTGGATTCTCAGTGAAGTCTTCGCAGAGACGGAGGTGCAAAATAGGTGGACTGGAAGAAACAAAAAAATTAACCTCGTGGGTAGATGTGAAACGGAGCAGAGGTGCACAGATATTTAGACCCCGTTCTTTCTTGAAACGTCTAGAAAGTGAAACTGAAGCCAAATTACGGAGGGCCTGGAGTGTCAGTCTTAGGAGCTTGGCCGTACGGGGTTGACAGCGGGTGCCACGGACGGCTCGGAAGAGGGCAAGGGCATAACCCAAGAGCCCTGGGAGGTGTAGGAGAGGTCGCAGCGAGGGAGGTAGAAAGGCATGCGATTCTCCGAAGCAGTCACCGTAACCCAGGTGTAAACTCATAAACGGTAGACGCGGAGTAAGGGTGACACAGACGGCAGGGAGGAGTACGAGGGACACTAGAAAGGAAAACGGTCGGGGCTTCACCAGGGATTGGGTGCATTCCTTTCTCCCTCTAACAGAGGTTATCAGTAACCGGGCTAGTCGCTGGGAATCAAGAGTAAGCAAAACAGGCGTGATCTCTTCTTCCTCACGGGCCACGGGGTAAACTTACCTACCTGAAAGTGGATGCGAAAGGCGATGACGGCCATAAGCGAGAGGTGCGTGGTGTCACGTGAGCTACGGTAGGGAGACGAGATGAGTTGAGTAGGTAAGGGGACGCTTTCTTGACCAAGTGACACCTGAGAAGACATGAGAAGGGTGAGGCGGCATCAGTCAGCTGCAAACTAAACAGAGGGACACTTCCTGCAGAGGGGCAGCACGGGCAATGCGCCGTTGTAAGTATGCAGGCCTGAGAGGAGGCCACTGTGGGCAGGATGATTGAGAATGAAAGGAAGGAGCTGCAAGACGAGGCCGCAGAGATCACGCTCCAGCCTGCCCAGGGGATGCCCTGCCCTGCGGACTAGCACACCCAGAGAGAGAGTACCAGTGCACAGCCAGATGACAAGCCTGCTCGACGATGCAAGCCAACGCTGCTTCTTTCACCAAGAAAGTCTTGCCTGGTAAACTAAACAGCGTATCCATAGAGCGGACACGTGATTTACATTCTGAAGCAGGCGCCCCGCCTTACGGAACGGCGACGGTTCTCAGGGGGGCCGGGCAGGAGCCGCTCTGCGCGTCTGTCCCAGGGACCCACCCGCCTGCGGGACCTCCGGCCGCCTCGCAGGAAGCTACGACGCCCAGTCCCACGGCTACCTGTGCAGCGAGGTGTACTCCGCGGACGCGTGCCACACACACTTCAAGTGGTTGGGCGGCCTGAGTGGCAAGGCGAGAGGCCTGCCTGCTGCGCAGACCAAGAAGGCGCTCTTCGGCCTGGGCCTAGGTGCTTGCGCCGCCCCCCTGGGCCTACCGGGCTCTGAGGGCCCTGCCCTGGAACCCCAGCCCCCCACCCACGCCCTTGGTTCAGTCACAGTAGAGGTGGCCACACCCACACCCTCTGTGACCTCTGCGTTCCACCCTCCTGCAGCCCCGCCCGCCCCCCTCCGCCGGTTGCCCTGGGCTACCGAAGCTGCATCCTGGGGCCAGGGGGTTCCCAGGAGGCCAAGGGAAGACACGATGGCCTTCAATGAGTCGCAGAGGCCTTACGTGGCCTTGTGTGGTTGGGCTCACCTCTTACGTTTCAGTGAACTCTGCGAGAGGACAGGGACCTGCAGCCTCACAGTTGGGCTCCACGGTAAGGTGTGCGGGACAGACCTCAAACTGACCCACGGCATGGAGCAACACCCGCCATCGAGAGGTCTACAAGAGAGCCGCTGCAGCTAGCCCACAGGTCCGAGAAAACTAGATTCTTCTTTATCTAAGTGAGTTTTGGGGAGATTTGTTGCAAAGCATTATCACAGCAAGAGCCGACTAGTACAACATTCTCCAAATCACTGCCATGTCCACGGCTGCCACCGTGCCTACGTGTAAGGCAACTGTGTCCTCGAACTTTGAGAACTCCTGAATGAATTCTCGGTGCCTCTCCAACACAATGTACGTGGCTAAGGTGTCCCCAGATAACTTCACTAACGTACCACCGAGACCGCCCTAAGCTTTCATTAAACGCAATGCGACGCTCTTTCTATTCGTTTTCTGTTTCTACGTAGGTAAAATGCTTTCCGTCAATCTAAAAGGATGGAAAATTGGCACAAAACACTCTGTGCATAGTTGTTTTTCACAAAGGAAAATCACAAACGAAACAGGCATTTCACCGGGTGTAGAGCACTAACGCCCCCTAGTGCCTCTAAATGCCAAGTGAACAGAGGCGCTTAATTAAATATCGAATCCCAGCTCTCTCCGCTTGAGAGGGAGAGCAAGCCATTCTCAAGTGGAGGAGGGATGTTTTCAGCAGCTATCTGCGACATTCTCTGGACCTGGCCACTGTGTAGCTACAAAGAAACCTTTTGTCTGAGGAAACTAACTAAAGAAACTTGGAAGTGGAAAAAGCGAGAAAGAATGAGACAATACCCTTATCTTGGTGACTCATTCACTTATTCGTTCACTTACCAAATCAAATATCCACTACGTGTAGAGAGTACTGTGCTGAAAACCGCACAGAACACGGAGACGTACCCCCATTCGCAGGGAGGTTAGATACCAGAGAGGGAGACAAGATGTAGATTACCTTACGGCAGTTCCGCACCTGTCTTGTTAAACTGTTTACAGCTTCAGGGGAGAGAAGGGATCCAGAAATCGCTTGGATTCTCAGTGAAGTCTTCGCAGAGACGGAGATGCAAAATAGGTGGACTGGAAGAAACAAAAATATTAACCTCGTGGGTAGATATGAAACGGAGCAGAGGTGCACAGATATTTAGACCCCGTTCTTTCTTGAAACGTCTAGAAAGTGAAACTGAAGCCAAATTACGGAGGGCCTGGAGTGTCAGTCTTAGGAGCTTGGCCGTACGGGGTTGACAGCGGGTGCCACGGACGGCTCGGAAGAGGGCAAGGGCATAACCCAAGAGCCCTGGGAGGTGTAGGAGAGGTCGCAGCGAGGGAGGTAGAAAGGCATGCGATTCTCCGAAGCAGTCACCGTAACCCAGGTGTAAACTCATAAACGGTAGACGCGGAGTAAGGGCGACACAGACGGCAGGGAGGAGTACGAGGGACACTAGAAAGGAAAACGGTCGGGGCTTCACCAGGGATTGGGTGCATTCCTTTCTCCCTCTAACAGAGGTTATCAGTAACCAGGCTAGTCGCTGGGAATCAAGAGTAAGCAAAACAGGCGTGATCTCTTCTTCCTCACGGACCACGGGGTAAACTTACCTACCTGAAACTGGATGCGAAAGGCGATGACGGCCATAAGCGAGAGGTGCGTGGTGTCACGTGAGCTACGGTAGGGAGACGAGATGAGTTGAGTAGGTAAGGGGACGCTTTCTTGACCAAGTGACACCTGAGAAGAGATGAGAAGGGTGAGGCGGCATCAGTCAGCTGCAAACTAAACAGAGGGACACTTCCTGCAGAGGGGCAGCACGGGCAATGCGCCGTTGTAAGTATGCAGGCCTGAGAGGAGGCCACTGTGGGCAGGATGATTGAGAATGAAAGTAAGGAGCTGCAAGATGAGGCCGCAGAGATCACGCTCCACCCTGCCCAGGGGATGCCCTGCCCTGCGGACTAGCACACCCAGAGAGAGAGTACCAGTGCACAGCCAGATGACAAGCCTGCTCGACGATGCAAGCCAACGCTGCTTCTTTCACCAAGAAAGTCTTGCCTGGTAAACTAAACAGCGTATCCATAGAGCGGACACGTGATTTACATTCTGAAGCAGGCGCCCCGCCTTACGGAACGGCGACGGTTCTCAGGGGGGCCGGGCAGGAGTCGCTCCGCGCGTCTGTCCCAGGGACCCACCCGCCTGCGGGACCTCCGGCCGCCTCGCAGGAAGCTACGACGCCCAGTCCCACGGCTACCTGTGCAGCGAGGTGTACTCCGCGGACGCGTGCCACACACACTTCAAGAGGGAGGGCGGCCTGAGTGGCAAGGCGAGAGGCCGGCCTGCCGCGCAGACCAAGAAGGCGCTCTTCGGCCTGGGCCTAGGTGCTTGCGCCACCCCCCTGGGCCTACCGGGCTCTGAGGGCCCTGCCCTGGACCCCCAGCCCCCCACTCACGCCCTTGGTTCAGTCACAGCAGAGGTGGCCACACCCACACCCTCTGTGACCTCAGCGTTCCACCCTCCTGCAGCCCCGCCCGCCCCCCTCCGCCGATTGCCCTGGGCTACCGAAGCTGCATCCTGGGGCCAGGGGGTTCCCAGGAGGCCAAGGGAAGACACGATGGCCTTCAATGAGTCGCAGAGGCCTTACGTGGCCTTGTGTGGTTGGGCTCACCTCTTACGTTTCAGTGAACTCTGCGAGAAGACAGGGACCTGCAGCCTCACAGTTGGGCTCCACGGTAAGGTGTGCGGGACAGACCTCAAACTGACCCACGGCATGGAGCAACACCCGCCATCGAGAGGTCTACAAGAGAGCCGCTGCAGCTAGCCCACAGGTCCGAGAAAACTAGATTCTTCTTTATGTAAGTGAGTTTTGGGGAGATTTGTTGCAAAGCATTATCACAGCGAGAGCCGACTAGTACAACATTCTCCAAATCACTGCCATGTCCACGGCTGCCACCGTGCCTACGTGTAAGGCAACTGTGTCCTCGAACTTTGAGAACTCCTGAATGAATTCTCGGTGCCTCTCCAACACAATGTACGTGGCTAAGGTGTCCCCAGATAACTTCACTAACGTACCACCGAGACCGCCCTAAGCTTTCATTAAACGCAATGCGACGCTCTTTCTATTCGTTTTCTGTTTCTACGTAGGTAAAATGCTTTCCGTCAATCTAAAAGGATGGAAAATTGGCACAAAACACTCTGTGCATAGTTGTTTTTCACAAAGGAAAATCACAAACGAAACAGGCATTTCACCGGGTGTAGAGCACTAACGCCCCCTAGTGCCTCTAAATGCCAAGTGAACAGAGGCGCTTAATTAAATATCGAATCCCAGCTCTCTCCGCTTGAGAGGGAGAGCAAGCCATTCTCAAGTGGAGGAGGGATGTTTTCAGCAGCTATCTGCAACATTCTCTGGACCTGGCCACTGTGTAGCTACAAAGAAACCTTTTGTCTGAGGAAACTAACTAAAGAAACTTGGAAGTGGAAAAAGCGAGAAAGAATGAGACAATACCCTTATCTTGGTGACTCATTCACTTATTCGGTCACTTACCAAATCAAATATCCACTACGTGTAGAGAGTACTGTGCTGAAAACCGCACAGGACACGGAGACGTACCCCCATTCGCAGGGAGGTTAGATACCAGAGAGGGAGACAAGATGTAGATTACCTTACGGCAGTTCCGCACCTGTCTTGTTAAACTGTTTACAGCTTCAGGGGAGAGAAGGGATCCAGAAATCGCTTGGATTCTCAGTGAAGTCTTCGCAGAGACGGAGGTGCAAAATAGGTGGACTGGAAGAAACAAAAAAATTAACCTCGTGGGTAGATATGAAACGGAGCAGAGGTGCACAGATATTTAGACCCCGTTCTTTCTTGAAACGTCTAGAAAGTGAAACTGAAGCCAAATTACGGAGGGCCTGGAGTGTCAGTCTTAGGAGCTTGGCCGTACGGGGTTGACAGCGGGTGCCACGGACGGCTCGGAAGAGGGCAAGGGCATAACCCAAGAGCCCTGGGAGGTGTAGGAGAGGTCGCAGCGAGGGAGGTAGAAAGGCATGCGATTCTCCGAAGCAGTCACCGTAACCCAGGTGTAAACTCATAAACGGTAGACGCGGAGTAAGGGCGACACAGACGGCAGGGAGGAGTACGAGGGACACTAGAAAGGAAAACGGTCGGGGCTTCACCAGGGATTGGGTGCATTCCTTTCTCCCTCTAACAGAGGTTATCAGTAACCGGGCTAGTCGCTGGGAATCAAGAGTAAGCAAAACAGGCGTGATCTCTTCTTCCTCACGGACCACGGGGTAAACTTACCGACCTGAAACTGGATGCGAAAGGCGATGACGGCCATAAGCGAGAGGTGCGTGGTGTCACGTGAGCTACGGTAGGGAGACGAGATGAGTTGAGTAGGTAAGGGGACGCTTTCTTGACCAAGTGACACCTGAGAAGAGATGAGAAGGGTGAGGCGGCATCAGTCAGCTGCAAACTAAACAGAGGGACACTTCCTGCAGAGGGGCAGCACGGGCAATGCGCTGTTGTAAGTATGCAGGCCTGAGAGGAGGCCACTGTGGGCAGGATGATTGAGAATGAAAGGAAGGAGCTGCAAGACGAGGCCGCAGAGATCACGCTCCACCCTGCCCAGGGGATGCCCTGCCCTGCGGACTAGCACACCCAGAGAGAGAGTACCAGTGCACAGCCAGATGAGAAGCCTGCTCGACGATGCAAGCCAACGCTGCTTCTTTCACCAAGAAAGTCTTGCCTGGTAAACTAAACAGCGTATCCATAGAGCGGACACGTGATTTACATTCTGAAGCAGGCGCCCCGCCTTACGGAACGGCGACGGTTCTCAGGGGGGCCGGGCAGGAGCCGCTCCGCGCGTCTGTCCCAGGGACCCACCCGCCTGCGGGACCTCCGGCCGCCTCGCAGGAAGCTACGACGCCCAGTCCCACGGCTACCTGTGCAGCGAGGTGTACTCTGCGGACGCGTGCCACACACACTTCAAGTGGGAGGGCGGCCTGAGTGGCAAGGCGAGAGGCCGGCCTGCTGCGCAGACCAAGAAGGTGCTCTTCGGCCTGGGCCTAGGTGCTTGCGCCGCCACCCTGGGCCTACCGGGCTCTGAGGGCCCTGCCCTGGACCCCCTGCCCCCCACCCCCCTTGGTTCAGTCACATCAGAGGTGGCCACACCCACACCCTCTGTGACCTCCGCGTTCCACCCTCCTGCAGCCCCGCCCGCCCCCCTCCGCCGGTTGCCCTGGGCTACCGAAGCTGCATCCTGGGGCCAGGGGGTTCCCAGGAGGCCAAGGGAAGACACGATGGCCTTCAATGAGTCGCAGAGGCCTTACGTGGCCTTGTGTGGTTGGGCTCACCTCTTACGTTTCAGTGAACTCTGCGAGAGGACAGGGACCTGCAGCCTCACAGTTGGGCTCCACGGTAAGGTGTGCGGGACAGACCTCAAACTGACCCACGGCATGGAGCAACACCCGCCATCGAGAGGTCTACAAGAGAGCCGCTGCAGCTAGCCCACAGGTCCGAGAAAACTAGATTCTTCTTTATCTAAGTGAGTTTTGGGGAGATTTGTTGCAAAGCATTATCACAGCGAGAGCCGACTAGTACAACATTCTCCAAATCACTGCCATGTCCACGGCTGCCACCGTGCCTACGTGTAAGGCAACTGTGTCCTCGAACTTTGAGAACTCCTGAATGAATTCTCGGTGCCTCTCCAACACAATGTACGTGGCTAAGGTGTCCCCAGATAACTTCACTAACGTACCACCGAGACCGCCCTAAGCTTTCATTAAACGCAATGCGACGCTCTTTCTATTCGTTTTCTGTTTCTACGTAGGTAAAATGCTTTCCGTCAATCTAAAAGGATGGAAAATTGGCACAAAACACTCTGTGCATAGTTCTTTTTCACAAAGGAAAATCACAAACGAAACAGGCATTTCACCGGGTGTAGAGCACTAACGCCCCCTAGTGCCTCTAAATGCCAAGTGAACAGAGGCGCTTAATTAAATATCGAATCCCAGCTCTCTCCGCTTGAGAGGGAGAGCAAGCCATTCTCAAGTGGAGGAGGGATGTTTTCAGCAGCTATCTGCAACATTCTCTGGACCTGGCCACTGTGTAGCTACAAAGAAACCTTTTGTCTGAGGAAACTAACTAAAGAAACTTGGAAGTGGAAAAAGCGAGAAAGAATGAGACAATACCCTTATCTTGGTGACTCATTCACTTATTCGGTCACTTACCAAATCAAATATCCACTACGTGTAGAGAGTACTGTGCTGAAAACCGCACAGAACACGGAGACGTACCCCCATTCGCAGGGAGGTTAGATACCAGAGAGGGAGACAAGATGTAGATTACCTTACGGCAGTTCCGCACCTGTCTTGTTAAACTGTTTACAGCTTCAGGGGAGAGAAGGGATCCAGAAATCGCTTGGATTCTCAGTGAAGTCTTCGCAGAGACGGAGGTGCAAAATAGGTGGACTGGAAGAAACAAAAAAATTAACCTCGTGGGTAGATGTGAAACGGAGCAGAGGTGCACAGATATTTAGACCCCGTTCTTTCTTGAAACGTCTAGAAAGTGAAACTGAAGCCAAATTACGGAGGGCCTGGAGTGTCAGTCTTAGGAGCTTGGCCGTACGGGGTTGACAGCGGGTGCCACGGACGGCTCGGAAGAGGGCAAGGGCATAACCCAAGAGCCCTGGGAGGTGTAGGAGAGGTCGCAGCGAGGGAGGTAGAAAGGCATGCGATTCTCCGAAGCAGTCACCGTAACCCAGGTGTAAACTCATAAACGGTAGACGCGGAGTAAGGGCGACACAGACGGCAGGGAGGAGTACGAGGGACACTAGAAAGGAAAACGGTCGGGGCTTCACCAGGGATTGGGTGCATTCCTTTCTCCCTCTAACAGAGGTTATCAGTAACCGGGCTAGTCGCTGGGAATCAAGAGTAAGCAAAACAGGCGTGATCTCTTCTTCCTCACGGGCCACGGGGTAAACTTACCTACCTGAAACTGGATGCGAAAGGCGATGACGGCCATAAGCGAGAGGTGCGTGGTGTCACGTGAGCTACGGTAGGGAGACGAGATGAGTTGAGTAGGTAAGGGGACGCTTTCTTGACCAAGTGACACCTGAGAAGACATGAGAAGGGTGAGGCGGCATCAGTCAGCTGCAAACTAAACAGAGGGACACTTCCTGCAGAGGGGCAGCACGGGCAATGCGCCGTTGTAAGTATGCAGGCCTGAGAGGAGGCCACTGTGGGCAGGATGATTGAGAATGAAAGGAAGGAGCTGCAAGACGAGGCCGCAGAGATCACGCTCCACCCTGCCCAGGGGATGCCCTGCCCTGCGGACTAGCACACCCAGAGAGAGAGTACCAGTGCACAGCCAGATGACAAGCCTGCTCGACGATGCAAGCCAACGCTGCTTCTTTCACCAAGAAAGTCTTGCCTGGTAAACTAAACAGCGTATCCATAGAGCGGACACGTGATTTACATTCTGAAGCAGGCGCCCCGCCTTACGGAACGGCGACGGTTCTCAGGGGGGCCGGGCAGGAGCCGCTCCGCGCGTCTGTCCCAGGGACCCACCCACCTGCGGGACCTCCGGCCGCCTCGCAGGAAGCTACGACGCCCAGTCCCACGGCTACCTGTGCAGCGAGGTGTACTCCGCGGACGCGTGCCACACACACTTCAAGAGGGAGGGCGGCCTGAGTGGCAAGGCGAGAGGCCGGCCTGCCGCGCAGACCAAGAAGGCGCTCTTCGGCCTGGGCCTAGGTGCTTGCACCACCCCCCTGGGCCTACCGGGCTCTGAGGGCCCTGCCCTGGAACCCCAGCCCCCCACCCACGCCCTTGGTTCAGTCACAGCAGAGGTGGCCACACCCACACCCTCTGTGACCTCTGCGTTCCACCCTCCTGCAGCCCCGCCCGCCCCCCTCCGCCGGTTGCCCTGGGCTACCGAAGCTGCATCCTGGGGCCAGGGGGTTCCCAGGAGGCCAAGGGAAGACACGATGGCCTTCAATGAGTCGCAGAGGCCTTACGTGGCCTTGTGTGGTTGGGCTCACCTCTTACGTTTCAGTGAACTCTGCGAGAGGACAGGGACCTGCAGCCTCACAGTTGGGCTCCACGGTAAGGTGTGCGGGACAGACCTCAAACTGACCCACGGCATGGAGCAACACCCGCCATCGAGAGGTCTACAAGAGAGCCGCTGCAGCTAGCCCACAGGTCCGAGAAAACTAGATTCTTCTTTATCTAAGTGAGTTTTGGGGAGATTTGTTGCAAAGCATTATCACAGCAAGAGCCGACTAGTACAACATTCTCCAAATCACTGCCATGTCCACGGCTGCCACCGTGCCTACGTGTAAGGCAACTGTGTCCTCGAACTTTGAGAACTCCTGAATGAATTCTCGGTGCCTCTCCAACACAATGTACGTGGCTAAGGTGTCCCCAGATAACTTCACTAACGTACCACCGAGACCGCCCTAAGCTTTCATTAAACGCAATGCGACGCTCTTTCTATTCGTTTTCTGTTTCTACGTAGGTAAAATGCTTTCCGTCAATCTAAAAGGATGGAAAATTGGCACAAAACACTCTGTGCATAGTTGTTTTTCACAAAGGAAAATCACAAGCGAAACAGGCATTTCACCGGGTGTAGAGCACTAACGCCCCCTAGTGCCTCTAAATGCCAAGTGAACAGAGGCGCTTAATTAAATATCGAATCCCAGCTCTCTCCGCTTGAGAGGGAGAGCAAGCCATTCTCAAGTGGAGGAGGGATGTTTTCAGCAGCTATCTGCAACATTCTCTGGACCTGGCCACTGTGTAGCTACAAAGAAACCTTTTGTCTGAGGAAACTAACTAAAGAAACTTGGAAGTGGAAAAAGCGAGAAAGAATGAGACAATACCCTTATCTTGGTGACTCATTCACTTATTCGGTCACTTACCAAATCAAATATCCACTACGTGTAGAGAGTACTGTGCTGAAAACCGCACAGAACACGGAGACGTACCCCCATTCGCAGGGAGGTTAGATACCAGAGAGGGAGACAAGATGTAGATTACCTTACGGCAGTTCCGCACCTGTCTTGTTAAACTGTTTACAGCTTCAGGGGAGAGAAGGGATCCAGAAATCGCTTGGATTCTCAGTGAAGTCTTCGCAGAGACGGAGGTGCAAAATAGGTGGACTGGAAGAAACAAAAAAATTAACCTCGTGGGTAGATGTGAAACGGAGCAGAGGTGCACAGATATTTAGACCCCGTTCTTTCTTGAAACGTCTAGAAAGTGAAACTGAAGCCAAATTACGGAGGGCCTGGAGTGTCAGTCTTAGGAGCTTGGCCGTACGGGGTTGACAGCGGGTGCCACGGACGGCTCGGAAGAGGGCAAGGGCATAACCCAAGAGCCCTGGGAGGTGTAGGAGAGGTCGCAGCGAGGGAGGTAGAAAGGCATGCGATTCTCCGAAGCAGTCACCGTAACCCAGGTGTAAACTCATAAACGGTAGACGCGGAGTAAGGGCGACACAGACGGCAGGGAGGAGTACGAGGGACACTAGAAAGGAAAACGGTCGGGGCTTCACCAGGGATTGGGTGCATTCCTTTCTCCCTCTAACAGAGGTTATCAGTAACCGGGCTAGTCGCTGGGAATCAAGAGTAAGCAAAACAGGCGTGATCTCTTCTTCCTCACGGGCCACGGGGTAAACTTACCTACCTGAAACTGGATGCGAAAGGCGATGACGGCCATAAGCGAGAGGTGCGTGGTGTCACGTGAGCTACGGTAGGGAGACGAGATGAGTTGAGTAGGTAAGGGGACGCTTTCTTGACCAAGTGACACCTGAGAAGACATGAGAAGGGTGAGGCGGCATCAGTCAGCTGCAAACTAAACAGAGGGACACTTCCTGCAGAGGGGCAGCACGGGCAATGCGCCGTTGTAAGTATGCAGGCCTGAGAGGAGGTCACTGTGGGCAGGATGATTGAGAATGAAAGGAAGGAGCTGCAAGACGAGGCCGCAGAGATCACGCTCCACCCTGCCCAGGGGATGCCCTGCCCTGCGGACTAGCACACCCAGAGAGAGAGTACCAGTGCACAGCCAGATGAGGAGCCTGCTCGAGGATGCAAGCCAACGCTGCTTCTTTCACCAAGAAAGTCTTGCCTGGTAAACTAAACAGCGTATCCATAGAGCGGACACGTGATTTACATTCTGAAGCAGGCGCCCCGCCTTACGGAACGGCGACGGTTCTCAGGGGGGCCGGGCAGGAGCCGCTCCGCGCGTCTGTCCCAGGGACCCACCTGCCTGCGGGACCTCCGGCCGCCTCGCAGGAAGCTACGACGCCCAGTCCCACGACTACCTGTGCAGCGAGGTGTACTCCGCGGACGCGTGCCACACCCACTTCAAGTGGGAGGGCGGCCTGAGTGGCAAGGCGAGAGGCCGGCCTGCCGCGCAGACCAAGAAGGCGCTCTTCGTCCTGGGCCTAGGTGCTTGCACCGCCCCCCTGGGCCTACCGGGCTCTGAGGGCCCTGCCCTGGACCCCCAGCCCCCCACCCACGCCCTTGGTTCAGTCACAGCAGAGGTGGCCACACCCACACCCTCTGTGACCTCCGCGTTCCACCCTCCTGCAGCCCCGCCCGCCCCCCTCCGCCGGTTGCCCTGGGCTACCGAAGCTGCATCCTGGGGCCAGGGGGTTCCCAGGAGGCCAAGGGAAGACACGATGGCCTTCAATGAGTCGCAGAGGCCTTACGTGGACTTGTGTGGTTGGGCTCACCTCTTACGTTTCAGTGAACTCTGCGAGAGGACAGGGACCTGCAGCCTCACAGTTGGGCTCCACGGTAAGGTGTGCGGGACAGACCTCAAACTGACCCACGGCATGGAGCAACACCCGCCATCGAGAGGTCTACAAGAGAGCCGCTGCAGCTAGCCCACAGGTCCGAGAAAACTAGATTCTTCTTTATGTAAGTGAGTTTTGGGGAGATTTGTTGCAAAGCATTATCACAGCGAGAGCCGACTAGTACAACATTCTCCAAATCACTGCCATGTCCACGGCTGCTACCGTGCCTACGTGTAAGGCAACTGTGTCCTCGAACTTTGAGAACTCCTGAATGAATTCTCGGTGCCTCTCCAACACAATGTACGTGGCTAAGGTGTCCCCAGATAACTTCACTAACGTACCACCGAGACCGCCCTAAGCTTTCATTAAACGCAATGCAACGCTCTTTCTATTCGTTTTCTGTTTCTACGTAGGTAAAATGCTTTCCGTCAATCTAAAAGGATGGAAAATTGGCACAAAACACTCTGTGCATAGTTGTTTTTCACAAAGGAAAATCACAAACGAAACAGGCATTTCACCGGGTGTAGAGCACTAACGCCCCCTAGTGCCTCTAAATGCCAAGTGAACAGAGGCGCTTAATTAAATATCGAATCCCAGCTCTCTCCGCTTGAGAGGGAGAGCAAGCCATTCTCAAGTGGAGGAGGGATGTTTTCAGCAGCTATCTGCAACATTCTCTGGACCTGGCCACTGTGTAGCTACAAAGAAACGTTTTGTCTGAGGAAACTAACTAAAGAAACTTGGAAGTGGAAAAAGCGAGAAAGAATGAGACAATACCCTTATCTTGGTGACTCATTCACTTATTCGGTCACTTACCAAATCAAATATCCACTACGTGTAGAGAGTACTGTGCTGAAAACCGCACAGAACACGGAGACGTACCCCCATTCGCAGGGAGGTTAGATACCAGAGAGGGAGACAAGATGTAGATTACCTTACGGCAGTTCCGCACCTGTCTTGTTAAACTGTTTACAGCTTCAGGGGAGAGAAGGGATCCAGAAATCGCTTGGATTCTCAGTGAAGTCTTCGCAGAGACGGAGGTGCAAAATAGGTGGACTGAAAGAAACAAAAAAATTAACCTCGTGGGTAGATGTGAAACGGAGCAGAGGTGCACAGATATTTAGACCCCGTTCTTTCTTGAAACGTCTAGAAAGTGAAACTGAAGCCAAATTACGGAGGGCCTGGAGTGTCAGTCTTAGGAGCTTGGCCGTACGGGGTTGACAGCGGGTGCCACGGACGGCTCGGAAGAGGGCAAGGGCATAACCCAAGAGCCCTGGGAGGTGTAGGAGAGGTCGCAGCGAGGGAGGTAGAAAGGCATGCGATTCTCCGAAGCAGTCACCGTAACCCAGGTGTAAACTCATAAACGGTAGACGCGGAGTAAGGGCGACACAGACGGCAGGGAGGAGTACGAGGGACACTAGAAAGGAAAACGGTCGGGGCTTCACCAGGGATTGGGTGCATTCCTTTCTCCCTCTAACAGAGGTTATCAGTAACCGGGCTAGTCGCTGGGAATCAAGAGTAAGCAAAACAGGCGTGATCTCTTCTTCCTCACGGGCCACGGGGTAAACTTACCTACCTGAAACTGGATGCGAAAGGCGATGACGGCCATAAGCGAGAGGTGCGTGGTGTCACGTGAGCTACGGTAGGGAGACGAGATGAGTTGAGTAGGTAAGGGGACGCTTTCTTGACCAAGTGACACCTGAGAAGACATGAGAAGGGTGAGGCGGCATCAGTCAGCTGCAAACTAAACAGAGGGACACTTCCTGCAGAGGGGCAGCACGGGCAATGCGCCATTGTAAGTATGCAGGCCTGAGAGGAGGCCACTGTGGGCAGGATGATTGAGAATGAAAGGAAGGAGCTGCAAGACGAGGCCACAGAGATCACGCTCCACCCTGCCCAGGGGATGCCCTGCCCTGCGGACTAGCACACCCAGAGAGAGAGTACCAGTGCACAGCCAGATGACAAGCCTGCTCGACGATGCAAGCCAACGCTGCTTCTTTCACCAAGAAAGTCTTGCCTGGTAAACTAAACAGCGTATCGATAGAGCGGACACGTGATTTACATTCTGAAGCAGGCGCCCCGCCTTACGGAACGGCGACGGTTCTCAGGGGGGCCGGGCAGGAGCCGCTCCGCGCGTCTGTCCCAGGGACCCACCCACCTGCGGGACCTCCGGCCGCCTCGCAGGAAGCTACGACGCCCAGTCCCACGGCTACCTGTGCAGTGAGGTGTACTCCACGGACGCGTGCCACACACACTTCAAGTGGGAGGGCGGCCTGAGTGGCAAGGCGAGAGGCCGGCCTGCCGCGCAGACCAAGAAGGCGCTCTTCGGCCTGGGCCTAGGTGCTTGCGCCGCCCCCCTGGGCCTACCGGGCTCTGAGGGCCCTGCCCTGGAACCCCAGCCCCCCACCCACGCCCTTGGTTCAGTCACAGCAGAGGTGGCCACACCCACACCCTCTGTGACCTCCGCGTTCCACCCTCCTGCAGCCCCGCCCGCCCCCCTCCGCCGGTTGCCCTGGGCTACCGAAGCTGCATCCTGGGGCCAGGGGGTTCCCAGGAGGCCAAGGGAAGACACGATGGCCTTCAATGAGTCGCAGAGGCCTTACGTGGCCTTGTGTGGTTGGGCTCACCTCTTACGTTTCAGTGAACTCTGCGAGAGGACAGGGACCTGCAGCCTCACAGTTGGGCTCCACGGTAAGGTGTGCGGGACAGACCTCAAACTGACCCACGGCATGGAGCAACACCCGCCATCGAGAGGTCTACAAGAGAGCCGCTGCAGCTAGCCCACAGGTCCGAGAAAACTAGATTCTTCTTTATGTAAGTGAGTTTTGGGGAGATTTGTTGCAAAGCATTATCACAGCAAGAGCCGACTAGTACAACATTCTCCAAATCACTGCCATGTCCACGGCTGCCACCGTGCCTACGTGTAAGGCAACTGTGTCCTCGAACTTTGAGAACTCCTGAATGAATTCTCGGTGCCTCTCCAACACAATGTACGTGGCTAAGGTGTCCCCAGATAACTTCACTAACGTACCACCGAGACCGCCCTAAGCTTTCATTAAACGCAATGCAACGCTCTTTCTATTCGTTTTCTGTTTCTACGTAGGTAAAATGCTTTCCGTCAATCTAAAAGGATGGAAAATTGGCACAAAACACTCTGTGCATAGTTGTTTTTCACAAAGGAAAATCACAAGCGAAACAGGCATTTCACCGGGTGTAGAGCACTAACGCCCCCTAGTGCCTCTAAATGCCAAGTGAACAGAGGCGCTTAATTAAATATCGAATCCCAGCTCTCTCCGCTTGAGAGGGAGAGCAAGCCATTCTCAAGTGGAGGAGGGATGTTTTCAGCAGCTATCTGCAACATTCTCTGGACCTGGCCACTGTGTAGCTACAAAGAAACCTTTTGTCTGAGGAAACTAACTAAAGAAACTTGGAAGTGGAAAAAGCGAGAAAGAATGAGACAATACCCTTATCTTGGTGACTCATTCACTTATTCGGTCACTTACCAAATCAAATATCCACTACGTGTAGAGAGTACTGTGCTGAAAACCGCACAGAACACGGAGACGTACCCCCATTCGCAGGGAGGTTAGATACCAGAGAGGGAGACAAGATGTAGATTACCTTACGGCAGTTCCGCACCTGTCTTGTTAAACTGTTTACAGCTTCAGGGGAGAGAAGGGATCCAGAAATCGCTTGGATTCTCAGTGAAGTCTTCGCAGAGACGGAGGTGCAAAATAGGTGGACTGGAAGAAACAAAAAAATTAACCTCGTGGGTAGATATGAAACGGAGCAGAGGTGCACAGATATTTAGACCCCGTTCTTTCTTGAAACGTCTAGAAAGTGAAACTGAAGCCAAATTACGGAGGGCCTGGAGTGTCAGTCTTAGGAGCTTGGCCGTACGGGGTTGACAGCGGGTGCCACGGACGGCTCGGAAGAGGGCAAGGGCATAACCCAAGAGCCCTGGGAGGTGTAGGAGAGGTCGCAGCGAGGGAGGTAGAAAGGCATGCGATTCTCCGAAGCAGTCACCGTAACCCAGGTGTAAACTCATAAACGGTAGACGCGGAGTAAGGGCGACACAGACGGCAGGGAGGAGTACGAGGGACACTAGAAAGGAAAACGGTCGGGGCTTCACCAGGGATTGGGTGCATTCCTTTCTCCCTCTAACAGAGGTTATCAGTAACCAGGCTAGTCGCTGGGAATCAAGAGTAAGCAAAACAGGCGTGATCTCTTCTTCCTCACGGGCCACGGGGTAAACTTACCTACCTGAAACTGGATGCGAAAGGCGATGACGGCCATAAGCGAGAGGTGCGTGGTGTCACGTGAGCTACGGTAGGGAGACGAGATGAGTTGAGTAGGTAAGGGGACGCTTTCTTGACCAAGTGACACCTGAGAAGACATGAGAAGGGTGAGGCGGCATCAGTCAGCTGCAAACTAAACAGAGGGACACTTCCTGCAGAGGGGCAGCACGGGCAATGCGCCGTTGTAAGTATGCAGGCCTGAGAGGAGGCCACTGTGGGCAGGATGATTGAGAATGAAAGGAAGGAGCTGCAAGACGAGGCTGCAAAGATCACGCTCCACCCTGCCCAGGGGATGCCCTGCCCTGCGGACTAGCACACCCAGAGAGAGAGTACCAGTGCACAGCCAGATGACAAGCCTGCTCGAGGATGCAAGCCAACGCTGCTTCTTTCACCAAGAAAGTCTTGCCTGGTAAACTAAACAGCGTATCCATAGAGCGGACACGTGATTTACATTCTGAAGCAGGCGCCCCGCCTTACGGAACGGCGACGGTTCTCAGGGGGGCCGGGCAGGAGCCGCTCCGCGCGTCTGTCCCAGGGACCCACCCGCCTGCGGGACCTCCGGCTGCCTCGCAGGAAGCTACGATGCCCAGTCCCACGGCTACCTGTGCAGCGAGGTGTACTCCGCGGACGCGTGCCACACACACTTCAAGTGGGAGGGCGGCCTGAGTGGCAAGGCGAGAGGCCGGCCTGCCGCGCAGACCAAGAAGTCGCTCTTCGGTCTGGGCCTAGGTGCTTGCACCACCCCCCTGGGCCTACCGGGCTCTGAGGGCCCTGCCCTGGACCCCCAGCCCCCCACCCACGCCCTTGGTTCAGTCACAGCAGAGGTGGCCACACCCACACCCTCTGTGACCTCAGCGTTCCATGCCCCTGCAGCCCCGCCCGCCCCCCTCCGCCGGTTGCCCTGGGCTACCGAAGCTGCATCCTGGGGCCAGGGGGTTCCCAGGAGGCCAAGGGAAGACACGATGGCCTTCAATGAGTCGCAGAGGCCTTACGTGGCCTTGTGTGGTTGGGCTCACCTCTTACGTTTCAGTGAACTCTGCGAGAGGACAGGGACCTGCAGCCTCACAGTTGGGCTCCACGGTAAGGTGTGCGGGACAGACCTCAAACTGACCCACGGCATGGAGCAACACCCGCCATCGAGAGGTCTACAAGAGAGCCGCTGCAGCTAGCCCACAGGTCCGAGAAAACTAGATTCTTCTTTATCTAAGTGAGTTTTGGGGAGATTTGTTGCAAAGCATTATCACAGCAAGAGCCGACTAGTACAACATTCTCCAAATCACTGCCATGTCCACGGCTGCCACCGTGCCTATGTGTAATGCAACTGTGTCCTCGAACTTTGAGAACTCCTGAATGAATTCTCGGTGCCTCTCCAACACAATGTACGTGGCTAAGGTGTCCCCAGATAACTTCACTAACGTACCACCGAGACCGCCCTAAGCTTTCATTAAACGCAATGCAACGCTCTTTCTATTCGTTTTCTGTTTCTACGTAGGTAAAATGCTTTCCGTCAATCTAAAAGGATGGAAAATTGGCACAAAACACTCTGTGCATAGTTGTTTTTCACAAAGGAAAATCACAAACGAAACAGGCATTTCACCGGGTGTAGAGCACTAACGCCCCCTAGTGCCTCTAAATGCCAAGTGAACAGAGGCGCTTAATTAAATATCGAATCCCAGCTCTCTCCGCTTGAGAGGGAGAGCAAGCCATTCTCAAGTGGAGGAGGGATGTTTTCAGCAGCTATCTGCAACATTCTCTGGACCTGGCCACTGTGTAGCTACAAAGAAACGTTTTGTCTGAGGAAACTAACTAAAGAAACTTGGAAGTGGAAAAAGCGAGAAAGAATGAGACAATACCCTTATCTTGGTGACTCATTCACTTATTCGGTCACTTACCAAATCAAATATCCACTACGTGTAGAGAGTACTGTGCTGAAAACCGCACAGAACACGGAGACGTACCCCCATTCGCAGGGAGGTTAGATACCAGAGAGGGAGACAAGATGTAGATTACCTTACGGCAGTTCCGCACCTGTCTTGTTAAACTGTTTACAGCTTCAGGGTAGAGAAGGGATCCAGAAATCGCTTGGATTCTCAGTGAAGTCTTCGCAGAGACGGAGGTGCAAAATAGGTGGACTGGAAGAAACAAAAAAATTAACCTCGTGGGTAGATATGAAACGGAGCAGAGGTGCACAGATATTTAGACCCCGTTCTTTCTTGAAACGTCTAGAAAGTGAAACTGAAGCCAAATTACGGAGGGCCTGGAGTGTCAGTCTTAGGAGC
Organism: Leucopleurus acutus; assembly: GCF_964270905.1. Taxonomy (NCBI): domain Eukaryota; kingdom Metazoa; phylum Chordata; class Mammalia; order Artiodactyla; family Delphinidae; genus Leucopleurus; species Leucopleurus acutus. The sequence continues at coordinate 31,588,282 of NC_139143.1, read as the reverse complement.
TTGGCCGTACGGGGTTGACAGCGGGTGCCACGGACGGCTCGGAAGAGGGCAAGGGCATAACCCAAGAGCCCTGGGAGGTGTAGGAGAGGTCGCAGCGAGGGAGGTAGAAAGGCATGCGATTCTCCGAAGCAGTCACCGTAACCCAGGTGTAAACTCATAAACGGTAGACGCGGAGTAAGGGCGACACAGACGGCAGGGAGGAGTACGAGGGACACTAGAAAGGAAAACGGTCGGGGCTTCACCAGGGATTGGGTGCATTCCTTTCTCCCTCTAACAGAGGTTATCAGTAACCAGGCTAGTCGCTGGGAATCAAGAGTAAGCAAAACAGGCGTGATCTCTTCTTCCTCACGGGCCACGGGGTAAACTTACCTACCTGAAACTGGATGCGAAAGGCGATGACGGCCATAAGCGAGAGGTGCGTGGTGTCACGTGAGCTACGGTAGGGAGACGAGATGAGTTGAGTAGGTAAGGGGACGCTTTCTTGACCAAGTGACACCTGAGAAGACATGAGAAGGGTGAGGCGGCATCAGTCAGCTGCAAACTAAACAGAGGGACACTTCCTGCAGAGGGGCAGCACGGGCAATGCGCCGTTGTAAGTATGCAGGCCTGAGAGGAGGCCACTGTGGGCAGGATGATTGAGAATGAAAGGAAGGAGCTGCAAGACGAGGCTGGAAAGATCACGCTCCACCCTGCCCAGGGGATGCCCTGCCCTGCGGACTAGCACACCCAGAGAGAGAGTACCAGTGCACAGCCAGATGACAAGCCTGCTCGAGGATGCAAGCCAACGCTGCTTCTTTCACCAAGAAAGTCTTGCCTGGTAAACTAAACAGCGTATCCATAGAGCGGACACGTGATTTACATTCTGAAGCAGGCGCCCCGCCTTACGGAACGGCGACGGTTCTCAGGGGGGCCGGGCAGGAGCCGCTCCGTGCGTCTGTCCCAGGGACCCACCCGCCTGCGGGACCTCCGGCTGCCTCGCAGGAAGCTACGACGCCCAGTCCCACGGCTACCTGTGCAGCGAGGTGTACTCCGCGGACGCGTGCCACACACACTTCAAGTGGGAGGGCGGCCTGAGTGGCAAGGCGAGAGGCCGGCCTGCCGAGCAGACCAAGAAGTCGCTCTTCGGCCTGGGCCTAGGTGCTTGCACCACCCCCCTGGGCCTACCGGGCTCTGAGGGCCCTGCCCTGGACCCCCAGCCCCCCACCCACGCCCTTGGTTCAGTCACAGCAGAGGTGGCCACACCCACACCCTCTGTGACCTCAGCGTTCCACGCCCCTGCAGCCCCGCCCGCCCCCCTCCGCCGGTTGCCCTGGGCTACCGAAGCTGCATCCTGGGGCCAGGGGGTTCCCAGGAGGCCAAGGGAAGACACGATGGCCTTCAATGAGTCGCAGAGGCCTTACGTGGCCTTGTGTGGTTGGGCTCACCTCTTACGTTTCAGTGAACTCTGCGAGAGGACAGGGACCTGCAGCCTCACAGTTGGGCTCCACGGTAAGGTGTGCGGGACAGACCTCAAACTGACCCACGGCATGGAGCAACACCCGCCATCGAGAGGTCTACAAGAGAGCCGCTGCAGCTAGCCCACAGGTCCGAGAAAACTAGATTCTTCTTTATCTAAGTGAGTTTTGGGGAGATTTGTTGCAAAGCATTATCACAGCAAGAGCCGACTAGTACAACATTCTCCAAATCACTGCCATGTCCACGGCTGCCACCGTGCCTACGTGTAATGCAACTGTGTCCTCGAACTTTGAGAACTCCTGAATGAATTCTCGGTGCCTCTCCAACACAATGTACGTGGCTAAGGTGTCCCCAGATAACTTCACTAACGTACCACCGAGACCGCCCTAAGCTTTCATTAAACGCAATGCGACGCTCTTTCTATTCGTTTTCTGTTTCTACGTAGGTAAAATGCTTTCCGTCAATCTAAAAGGATGGAAAATTGGCACAAAACACTCTGTGCATAGTTGTTTTTCACAAAGGAAAATCACAAACGAAACAGGCATTTCACCGGGTGTAGAGCACTAACGCCCCCTAGTGCCTCTAAATGCCAAGTGAACAGAGGCGCTTAATTAAATATCGAATCCCAGCTCTCTCCGCTTGAGAGGGAGAGCAAGCCATTCTCAAGTGGAGGAGGGATGTTTTCAGCAGCTATCTGCAACATTCTCTGGACTTGGCCACTGTGTAGCTACAAAGAAACGTTTTGTCTGAGGAAACTAACTAAAGAAACTTGGAAGTGGAAAAAGCGAGAAAGAATGAGACAATACCCTTATCTTGGTGACTCATTCACTTATTCGGTCACTTACCAAATCAAATATCCACTACGTGTAGAGAGTGCTGTGCTGAAAACCGCACAGAACACGGAGACGTACCCCCATTCGCAGGGAGGTTAGATACCAGAGAGGGAGACAAGATGTAGATTACCTTACGGCAGTTCCGCACCTGTCTTGTTAAACTGTTTACAGCTTCAGGGTAGAGAAGGGATCCAGAAATCGCTTGGATTCTCAGTGAAGTCTTCGCAGAGACGGAGGTGCAAAATAGGTGGACTGGAAGAAACAAAAAAATTAACCTCGTGGGTAGATATGAAACGGAGCAGAGGTGCACAGATATTTAGACCCCGTTCTTTCTTGAAACGTCTAGAAAGTGAAACTGAAGCCAAATTACGGAGGGCCTGGAGTGTCAGTCTTAGGAGCTTGGCCGTACGGGGTTGACAGCGGGTGCCACGGACGGCTCGGAAGAGGGCAAGGGCATAACCCAAGAGCCCTGGGAGGTGTAGGAGAGGTCGCAGCGAGGGAGGTAGAAAGGCATGCGATTCTCCGAAGCAGTCACCGTAACCCAGGTGTAAACTCATAAACGGTAGACGCGGAGTAAGGGCGACACAGACGGCAGGGAGGAGTACGAGGGACACTAGAAAGGAAAACGGTCGGGGCTTCACCAGGGATTGGGTGCATTCCTTTCTCCCTCTAACAGAGGTTATCAGTAACCAGGCTAGTCGCTGGGAATCAAGAGTAAGCAAAACAGGCGTGATCTCTTCTTCCTCACGGGCCACGGGGTAAACTTACCTACCTGAAACTGGATGCGAAAGGCGATGACGGCCATAAGCGAGAGGTGCGTGGTGTCACGTGAGCTACGGTAGGGAGACGAGATGAGTTGAGTAGGTAAGGGGACGCTTTCTTGACCAAGTGACACCTGAGAAGACATGAGAAGGGTGAGGCGGCATCAGTCAGCTGCAAACTAAACAGAGGGACACTTCCTGCAGAGGGGCAGCACGGGCAATGCGCCGTTGTAAGTATGCAGGCCTGAGAGGAGGCCACTGTGGGCAGGATGATTGAGAATGAAAGGAAGGAGCTGCAAGACGAGGCTGCATAGATCACGCTCCACCCTGCCCAGGGGATGCCCTGCCCTGCGGACTAGCACACCCAGAGAGAGAGTACCAGTGCACAGCCAGATGACAAGCCTGCTCGAGGATGCAAGCCAACGCTGCTTCTTTCACCAAGAAAGTCTTGCCTGGTAAACTAAACAGCGTATCCATAGAGCGGACACGTGATTTACATTCTGAAGCAGGCGCCCCGCCTTACGGAACGGCGACGGTTCTCAGGGGGGCCGGGCAGGAGCCGCTCCGCGCGTCTGTCCCAGGGACCCACCCGCCTGCGGGACCTCCGGCTGCCTCGCAGGAAGCTACGATGCCCAGTCCCACGGCTACCTGTGCAGCGAGGTGTACTCCGCGGACGCGTGCCACACACACTTCAAGTGGGAGGGCGGCCTGAGTGGCAAGGCGAGAGGCCGGCCTGCCGCGCAGACCAAGAAGTCGCTCTTCGGCCTGGGCCTAGGTGCTTGCACCACCCCCCTGGGCCTACCGGGCTCTGAGGGCCCTGCCCTGGACCCCCAGCCCCCCACCCACGCCCTTGGTTCAGTCACAGCAGAGGTGGCCACACCCACACCCTCTGTGACCTCAGCGTTCCACGCCCCTGCAGCCCCGCCCGCCCCCCTCCGCCGGTTGCCCTGGGCTACCGAAGCTGCATCCTGGGGCCAGGGGGTTCCCAGGAGGCCAAGGGAAGACACGATGGCCTTCAATGAGTCGCAGAGGCCTTACGTGGCCTTGTGTGGTTGGGCTCACCTCTTACGTTTCAGTGAACTCTGCGAGAGGACAGGGACCTGCAGCCTCACAGTTGGGCTCCACGGTAAGGTGTGCGGGACAGACCTCAAACTGACCCACGGCATGGAGCAACACCCGCCATCGAGAGGTCTACAAGAGAGCTGCTGCAGCTAGCCCACAGGTCCGAGAAAACTAGATTCTTCTTTATGTAAGTGAGTTTTGGGGAGATTTGTTGCAAAGCATTATCACAGCAAGAGCCGACTAGTACAACATTCTCCAAATCACTGCCATGTCCACGGCTGCCACCGTGCCTACGTGTAAGGCAACTGTGTCCTCGAACTTTGAGAACTCCTGAATGAATTCTCGGTGCCTCTCCAACACAATGTACGTGGCTAAGGTGTCCCCAGATAACTTCACTAACGTACCACCGAGACCGCCCTAAGCTTTCATTAAACGCAATGCGACGCTCTTTCTATTCGTTTTCTGTTTCTACGTAGGTAAAATGCTTTCCGTCAATCTAAAAGGATGGAAAATTGGCACAAAACACTCTGTGCATAGTTGTTTTTCACAAAGGAAAATCACAAACGGAACAGGCATTTCACCGGGTGTAGAGCACTAACGCCCCCTAGTGCCTCTAAATGCCAAGTGAACAGAGGCGCTTAATTAAATATCGAATCCCAGCTCTCTCCGCTTGAGAGGGAGAGCAAGCCATTCTCAAGTGGAGGAGGGATGTTTTCAGCAGCTATCTGCAACATTCTCTGGACCTGGTCACTGTGTAGCTACAAAGAAACCTTTTGTCTGAGGAAACTAACTAAAGAAACTTGGAAGTGGAAAAAGAGAGAAAGAATGAGACAATACCCTTATCTTGGTGACTCATTCACTTATTCGGTCACTTACCAAATCAAATATCCACTACGTGTAGAGAGTACTGTGCTGAAAACCGCACAGGACACGGAGACGTACCCCCATTCGCAGGGAGGTTAGATACCAGAGAGGGAGACAAGATGTAGATTACCTTACGGCAGTTCCGCACCTGTCTTGTTAAACTGTTTACAGCTTCAGGGGAGAGAAGGGATCCAGAAATCGCTTGGATTCTCAGTGAAGTCTTCGCAGAGACGGAGGTGCAAAATAGGTGGACTGGAAGAAACAAAAAAATTAACCTCGTGGGTAGATGTGAAACGGAGCAGAGGTGCACAGATATTTAGACCCCGTTCTTTCTTGAAACGTCTAGAAAGTGAAACTGAAGCCAAATTACGGAGGGCCTGGAGTGTCAGTCTTAGGAGCTTGGCCGTACGGGGTAGACAGCGGGTGCCACGGATGGCTCGGAAGAGGGCAAGGGCATAACCCAAGAGCCCTGGGAGGTGTAGGAGAGGTCGCAGCGAGGGAGGTAGAAAGGCATGCGATTCTCCGAAGCAGTCACCGTAACCCAGGTGTAAACTCATAAACGGTAGACGCGGAGTAAGCGCGACACAGACGGCAGGGAGGAGTACGAGGGACACTAGAAAGGAAAACGGTCGGGGCTTCACCAGGGATTGGGTGCATTCCTTTCTCCCTCTAACAGAGGTTATCAGTAACCGGGCTAGTCGCTGGGAATCAAGAGTAAGCAAAACAGGCGTGATCTCTTCTTCCTCACGGGCCACGGGGTAAACTTACCTACCTGAAACTGGATGCGAAAGGCGATGACGGCCATAAGCGAGAGGTGCGTGGTGTCACGTGAGCTACGGTAGGGAGACGAGATGAGTTGAGTAGGTAAGGGGACGCTTTCTTGACCAAGTGACACCTGAGAAGACATGAGAAGGGTGAGGCGGCATCAGTCAGCTGCAAACTAAACAGAGGGACACTTCCTGCAGAGGGGCAGCACGGGCAATGCGCCGTTGTAAGTATGCAGGCCTGAGAGGAGGCCACTGTGGGCAGGATGATTGAGAATGAAAGGAAGGAGCTGCAAGACGAGGCCGCAGAGATCACGCTCCACCCTGCCCAGGGGATGCCCTGCCCTGCGGACTAGCACACCCAGAGAGAGAGTACCAGTGCACAGCCAGATGACAAGCCTGCTCGACGATGCAAGCCAACGCTGCTTCTTTCACCAAGAAAGTCTTGCCTGGTAAACTAAACAGCGTATCCATAGAGCGGACACGTGATTTACATTCTGAAGCAGGCGCCCCGCCTTACGGAACGGCGACGGTTCTCAGGGGGGCCGGGCAGGAGCCGCTCCGCGCGTCTGTCCCAGGGACCCACCCGCCTGCGGGACCTCCGGCCGTCTCGCAGGAAGCTACGACGCCCAGTCCCACGGCTACCTGTGCAGTGAGGTGTACTCCGCGGACGCGTGCCACACACACTTCAAGTGGGAGGGCGGCCTGAGTGGCAAGGCGAGAGGCCGGCCTGCCGCGCAGACCAAGAAGGCGCTCTTCGGCCTGGGCCTAGGTGCTTGCGCCGCCCCCCTGGGCCTACCGGGCTCTGAGGGCCCTGCCCTGGAACCCCAGCCCCCCACCCACACCCTTGGTTCAGTCACAGCAGAGGTGGCCACACCCACACCCTCTGTGACCTCCGCGTTCCACCCTCCTGCAGCCCCGCCCGCCCCCCTCCGCCGGTTGCTCTGGGCTACCGAAGCTGCATGCTGGGGCCAGGGGGTTCCCAGGAGGCCAAGGGAAGACACGATGGCCTTCAATGAGTCGCAGAGGCCTTACGTGGCCTTGTGTGGTTGGGCTCACCTCTTACGTTTCAGTGAACTCTGCGAGAGGACAGGGACCTGCAGCCTCACAGTTGGGCTCCACGGTAAGGTGTGCGGGACAGACCTCAAACTGACCCACGGCATGGAGCAACACCCGCCATCGAGAGGTCTACAAGAGAGCCGCTGCAGCTAGCCCACAGGTCCGAGAAAACTAGATTCTTCTTTATCTAAGTGAGTTTTGGGGAGATTTGTTGCAAAGCATTATCACAGCAAGAGCCGACTAGTACAACATTCTCCAAATCACTGCCATGTCCACGGCTGCCACCGTGCCTACGTGTAAGGCAACTGTGTCCTCGAACTTTGAGAACTCCTGAATGAATTCTCGGTGCCTCTCCAACACAATGTACGTGGCTAAGGTGTCCCCAGATAACTTCACTAACGTACCACCGAGACCGCCCTAAGCTTTCATTAAACGCAATGCAACGCTCTTTCTATTCGTTTTCTGTTTCTACGTAGGTAAAATGCTTTCCGTCAATCTAAAAGGATGGAAAATTGGCACAAAACACTCTGTGCGTAGTTGTTTTTCACAAAGGAAAATCACAAGCGAAACAGGCATTTCACCGGGTGTAGAGCACTAACGCCCCCTAGTGCCTCTAAATGCCAAGTGAACAGAGGCGCTTAATTAAATATCGAATCCCAGCTCTCTCCGCTTGAGAGGGAGAGCAAGCCATTCTCAAGTGGAGGAGGGATGTTTTCAGCAGCTATCTGCAACATTCTCTGGACCTGGCCACTGTGTAGCTACAAAGAAACCTTTTGTCTGAGGAAACTAACTAAAGAAACTTGGAAGTGGAAAAAGCGAGAAAGAATGAGACAATACCCTTATCTTGGTGACTCATTCACTTATTCGGTCACTTACCAAATCAAATATCCACTACGTGTAGAGAGTACTGTGCTGAAAACCGCACAGAACACGGAGACGTACCCCCATTCGCAGGGAGGTTAGATACCAGAGAGGGAGACAAGATGTAGATTACCTTACGGCAGTTCCGCACCTGTCTTGTTAAACTGTTTACAGCTTCAGGGGAGAGAAGGGATCCAGAAATCGCTTGGATTCTCAGTGAAGTCTTCGCAGAGACGGAGGTGCAAAATAGGTGGACTGGAAGAAACAAAAAAATTAACCTCGTGGGTAGATGTGAAACGGAGCAGAGGTGCACAGATATTTAGACCCCGTTCTTTCTTGAAACGTCTAGAAAGTGAAACTGAAGCCAAATTACGGAGGGCCTGGAGTGTCAGTCTTAGGAGCTTGGCCGTACGGGGTTGACAGCGGGTGCCACGGACGGCTCGGAAGAGGGCAAGGGCATAACCCAAGAGCCCTGGGAGGTGTAGGAGAGGTCGCAGCAAGGGAGGTAGAAAGGCATGCGATTCTCCGAAGCAGTCACCGTAACCCAGGTGTAAACTCATAAACGGTAGACGCGGAGTAAGGGCGACACAGACGGCAGGGAGGAGTACGAGGGACACTAGAAAGGAAAACGGTCGGGGCTTCACCAGGGATTGGGTGCATTCCTTTCTCCCTCTAACAGAGGTTATCAGTAACCGGGCTAGTCGCTGGGAATCAAGAGTAAGCAAAACAGGCGTGATCTCTTCTTCCTCACGGGCCACGGGGTAAACTTACCTACCTGAAACTGGATGCGAAAGGCGATGACGGCCATAAGCGAGAGGTGCGTGGTGTCACGTGAGCTACGGTAGGGAGACGAGATGAGTTGAGTAGGTAAGGGGACGCTTTCTTGAACAAGTGACACCTGAGAAGACATGAGAAGGGTGAGGCGGCATCAGTCAGCTGCAAACTAAACAGAGGGACACTTCCTGCAGAGGGGCAGCACGGGCAATGCGCCGTTGTAAGTATGCAGGCCTGAGAGGAGGCCACTGTGGGCAGGATGATTGAGAATGAAAGGAAGGAGCTGCAAGACGAGGCCGCAGAGATCACGCTCCACCCTGCCCAGGGGATGCCCTGCCCTGCGGACTAGCACACCCAGAGAGAGAGTACCAGTGCACAGCCAGATGACAAGCCTGCTCGAGGATGCAAGCCAACGCTGCTTCTTTCACCAAGAAAGTCTTGCCTGGTAAACTAAACAGCGTATCCATAGAGCGGACACGTGATTTACATTCTGAAGCAGGCGCCCCGCCTTACGGAACGGCGACGGTTCTCAGGGGGGCCGGGCAGGAGCCGCTCCGCACGTCTGTCCCAGGGACCCACCCGCCTGCGCTACCTCCGGCCGCCTCGCAGGAAGCTACGACGCCCAGTCCCACGGCTACCTGTGCAGTGAGGTGTACTCCGCGGACGCGTGCCACACACACTTCAAGTGGGAGGGCGGCCTGAGTGGCAAGGCGAGAGGCCGGCCTGCCGCGCAGACCAAGAAGGCGCTCTTCGGCCTGGGCCTAGGTGCTTGCGCCGCCCCCCTGGGCCTACCGGGCTCTGAGGGCCCTGCCCTGGAACCCCAGCCACCCACCCACGCCCTTGGTTCAGTCACAGCAGAGGTGGCCACACCCACACCCTCTGTGACCTCTGCGTTCCACCCTCCTGCAGCCCCGCCCGCCCCCCTCCGCCGGTTGCCCTGGGCTACCGAAGCTGCATCCTGGGGCCAGGGGTTTCCCAGGAGGCCAAGGGAAGACACGATGGCCTTCAATGAGTCGCAGAGGCCTTACGTGGCCTTGTGTGGTTGGGCTCACCTCTTACGTTTCAGTGAACTCTGCGAGAGGACAGGGACCTGCAGCCTCACAGTTGGGCTCCACGGTAAGGTGTGCGGGACAGACCTCAAACTGACCCACGGCATGGAGCAACACCCGCCATCGAGAGGTCTACAAGAGAGCCGCTGCAGCTAGCCCACAGGTCCGAGAAAACTAGATTCTTCTTTATCTAAGTGAGTTTTGGGGAGATTTGTTGCAAAGCATTATCACAGCAAGAGCCGACTAGTACAACATTCTCCAAATCACTGCCATGTCCACGGCTGCCACCGTGCCTACGTGTAAGGCAACTGTGTCCTCGAACTTTGAGAACTCCTGAATGAATTCTCGGTGCCTCTCCAACACAATGTACGTGGCTAAGGTGTCCCCAGATAACTTCACTAACGTACCACCGAGACCGCCCTAAGCTTTCATTAAACGCAATGCAACGCTCTTTCTATTCGTTTTCTGTTTCTACGTAGGTAAAATGCTTTCCGTCAATCTAAAAGGATGGAAAATTGGCACAAAACACTCTGTGCATAGTTGTTTTTCACAAAGGAAAATCACAAGCGAAACAGGCATTTCACCGGGTGTAGAGCACTAACGCCCCCTAGTGCCTCTAAATGCCAAGTGAACAGAGGCGCTTAATTAAATATCGAATCCCAGCTCTCTCCGCTTGAGAGGGAGAGCAAGCCATTCTCAAGTGGAGGAGGGATGTTTTCAGCAGCTATCTGCAACATTCTCTGGACCTGGCCACTGTGTAGCTACAAAGAAACGTTTTGTCTGAGGAAACTAACTAAAGAAACTTGGAAGTGGAAAAAGCGAGAAAGAATGAGACAATACCCTTATCTTGGTGACTCATTCACTTATTCGGTCACTTACCAAATCAAATATCCACTACGTGTAGAGAGTACTGTGCTGAAAACCGCACAGAACACGGAGACGTACCCCCATTCGCAGGGAGGTTAGATACCAGAGAGGGAGACAAGATGTAGATTACCTTACGGCAGTTCCGCACCTGTCTTGTTAAACTGTTTACAGCTTCAGGGGAGAGAAGGGATCCAGAAATCGCTTGGATTCTCAGTGAAGTCTTCGCAGAGACGGAGGTGCAAAATAGGTGGACTGGAAGAAACAAAAAAATTAACCTCGTGGGTAGATGTGAAACGGAGCAGAGGTGCACAGATATTTAGACCCCGTTCTTTCTTGAAATGTCTAGAAAGTGAAACTGAAGCCAAATTACGGAGGGCCTGGAGTGTCAGTCTTAGGAGCTTGGCCGTACGGGGTTGACAGCGGGTGCCACGGACGGCTCGGAAGAGGGCAAGGGCATAACCCAAGAGCCCTGGGAGGTGTAGGAGAGGTCGCAGCGAGGGAGGTAGAAAGGCATGCGATTCTCCGAAGCAGTCACCGTAACCCAGGTGTAAACTCATAAACGGTAGACGCGGAGTAAGGGCGACACAGACGGCAGGGAGGAGTATGAGGGACACTAGAAAGGAAAACGGTCGGGGCTTCACCAGGGATTGGGTGCATTCCTTTCTCCCTCTAACAGAGGTTATCAGTAACCGGGCTAGTCGCTGGGAATCAAGAGTAAGCAAAACAGGCGTGATCTCTTCTTCCTCACGGGCCACGGGGTAAACTTACCTACCTGAAACTGGATGCGAAAGGCGATGACGGCCATAAGCGAGAGGTGCGTGGTGTCACGTGAGCTACGGTAGGGAGACGAGATGAGTTGAGTAGGTAAGGGGACGCTTTCTTGACCAAGTGACACCTGAGAAGACATGAGAAGGGTGAGGCGGCATCAGTCAGCTGCAAACTAAACAGAGGGACACTTCCTGCAGAGGGGCAGCACGGGCAATGCGCCGTTGTAAGTATGCAGGCCTGAGAGGAGGCCACTGTGGGCAGGATGATTGAGAATGAAAGGAAGGAGCTGCAAGACGAGGCCGCAGAGATCACGCTCCACCCTGCCCAGGGGATGCCCTGCCCTGCGGACTAGCACACCCAGAGAGAGAGTACCAGTGCACAGCCAGATGACAAGCCTGCTCGACGATGCAAGCCAACGCTGCTTCTTTCACCAAGAAAGTCTTGCCTGGTAAACTAAACAGCGTATCCATAGAGCGGACACGTGATTTACATTCTGAAGCAGGCGCCCCGCCTTACGGAACGGCGACGGTTCTCAGGGGGGCCGGGCAGGAGCCGCTCCGCGCGTCTGTCCCAGGGACCCACCCGCCTGCGGGACCTCCGGCTGCCTCGCAGGAAGCTACGTCGCCCAGTCCCACGGCTACCTGTGCAGTGAGGTGTACTCCGCGGACGCGTGCCACACACACTTCAAGTGGGAGGGCGGCCTGAGTGGCAAGGCGAGAGGCCGGCCTGCCGCGCAGACCAAGAAGGCGCTCTTCGGCCTGGGCCTAGGTGCTTGCGCCGCCCCCCTGGGCCTACCGGGCTCTGAGGGCCCTGCCCTGGAACCCCAGCCCCCCACCCACGCCCTTGGTTCAGTCACAGCAGAGGTGGCCACACCCACACCCTCTGTGACCTCTGCGTTCCACCCTCCTGCAGCCCCGCCCGCCCCCCTCCGCCGGTTGCCCTGGGCTACCGAAGCTGCATCCTGGGGCCAGGGGGTTCCCAGGAGGCCAAGGGAAGACACGATGGCCTTCAATGAGTCGCAGAGGCCTTACGTGGCCTTGTGTGGTTGGGCTCACCTCTTACGTTTCAGTGAACTCTGCGAGAGGACAGGGACCTGCAGCCTCACAGTTGGGCTCCACGGTAAGGTGTGCGGGACAGACCTCAAACTGACCCACGGCATGGAGCAACACCCGCCATCGAGAGGTCTACAAGAGAGCCGCTGCAGCTAGCCCACAGGTCCGAGAAAACTAGATTCTTCTTTATCTAAGTGAGTTTTGGGGAGATTTGTTGCAAAGCATTATCACAGCAAGAGCCGACTAGTACAACATTCTCCAAATCACTGCCATGTCCACGGCTGCCACCGTGCCTACGTGTAAGGCAACTGTGTCCTCGAACTTTGAGAACTCCTGAATGAATTCTCGGTGCCTCTCCAACACAATGTACGTGGCTAAGGTGTCCCCAGATAACTTCACTAACGTACCACCGAGACCGCCCTAAGCTTTCATTAAACGCAATGCGACGCTCTTTCTATTCGTTTTCTGTTTCTACGTAGGTAAAATGCTTTCCGTCAATCTAAAAGGATGGAAAATTGGCACAAAACACTCTGTGCATAGTTGTTTTTCACAAAGGAAAATCACAAGCGAAACAGGCATTTCACCGGGTGTAGAGCACTAACGCCCCCTAGTGCCTCTAAATGCCAAGTGAACAGAGGCGCTTAATTAAATATCGAATCCCAGCTCTCTCCGCTTGAGAGGGAGAGCAAGCCATTCTCAAGTGGAGGAGGGATGTTTTCAGCAGCTATCTGCAACATTCTCTGGACCTGGCCACTGTGTAGCTACAAAGAAACCTTTTGTCTGAGGAAACTAACTAAAGAAACTTGGAAGTGGAAAAAGCGAGAAAGAATGAGACAATACCCTTATCTTGGTGACTCATTCACTTATTCGGTCACTTACCAAATCAAATATCCACTACGTGTAGAGAGTACTGTGCTGAAAACCGCACAGGACACGGAGACGTACCCCCATTCGCAGGGAGGTTAGATACCAGAGAGGGAGACAAGATGTAGATTACCTTACGGCAGTTCCGCACCTGTCTTGTTAAACTGTTTACAGCTTCAGGGGAGAGAAGGGATCCAGAAATCGCTTGGATTCTCAGTGAAGTCTTCGCAGAGACGGAGGTGCAAAATAGGTGGACTGGAAGAAACAAAAATATTAACCTCGTGGGTAGATGTGAAACGGAGCAGAGGTGCACAGATATTTAGACCCCGTTCTTTCTTGAAACGTCTAGAAAGTGAAACTGAAGCCAAATTACGGAGGGCCTGGAGTGTCAGTCTTAGGAGCTTGGCCGTACGGGGTTGACAGCGGGTGCCACGGACGGCTCGGAAGAGGGCAAGGGCATAACCCAAGAGCCCTGGGAGGTGTAGGAGAGGTCGCAGCGAGGGAGGTAGAAAGGCATGCGATTCTCCGAAGCAGTCACCGTAACCCAGGTGTAAACTCATAAACGGTAGACGCGGAGTAAGGGCGACACAGACGGCAGGGAGGAGTATGAGGGACACTAGAAAGGAAAACGGTCGGGGCTTCACCAGGGATTGGGTGCATTCCTTTCTCCCTCTAACAGAGGTTATCAGTAACCGGGCTAGTCGCTGGGAATCAAGAGTAAGCAAAACAGGCGTGATCTCTTCTTCCTCACGGGCCACGGGGTAAACTTACCTACCTGAAACTGGATGCGAAAGGCGATGACGGCCATAAGCGAGAGGTGCGTGGTGTCACGTGAGCTACGGTAGGGAGACGAGATGAGTTGAGTAGGTAAGGGGACGCTTTCTTGACCAAGTGACACCTGAGAAGACATGAGAAGGGTGAGGCGGCATCAGTCAGCTGCAAACTAAACAGAGGGACACTTCCTGCAGAGGGGCAGCACGGGCAATGCGCCGTTGTAAGTATGCAGGCCTGAGAGGAGGCCACTGTGGGCAGGATGATTGAGAATGAAAGGAAGGAGCTGCAAGACGAGGCCGCAGAGATCACGCTCCACCCTGCCCAGGGGATGCCCTGCCCTGCGGACTAGCACACCCAGAGAGAGAGTACCAGTGCACAGCCAGATGACAAGCCTGCTCGACGATGCAAGCCAACGCTGCTTCTTTCACCAAGAAAGTCTTGCCTGGTAAACTAAACAGCGTATCCATAGAGCGGACACGTGATTTACATTCTGAAGCAGGCGCCCCGCCTTACGGAACGGCGACGGTTCTCAGGGGGGCCGGGCAGGAGCCGCTCCGCGCGTCTGTCCCAGGGACCCACCCGCCTGCGGGACCTCCGGCTGCCTCGCAGGAAGCTACGTCGCCCAGTCCCACGGCTACCTGTGCAGTGAGGTGTACTCCGCGGACGCGTGCCACACACACTTCAAGTGGGAGGGCGGCCTGAGTGGCAAGGCGAGAGGCCGGCCTGCCGCGCAGACCAAGAAGGCGCTCTTCGGCCTGGGCCTAGGTGCTTGCGCCGCCCCCCTGGGCCTACCGGGCTCTGAGGGCCCTGCCCTGGAACCCCAGCCCCCCACCCACGCCCTTGGTTCAGTCACAGCAGAGGTGGCCACACCCACACCCTCTGTGACCTCTGCGTTCCACCCTCCTGCAGCCCCGCCCGCCCCCCTCCGCCGGTTGCCCTGGGCTACCGAAGCTGCATCCTGGGGCCAGGGGGTTCCCAGGAGGCCAAGGGAAGACACGATGGCCTTCAATGAGTCGCAGAGGCCTTACGTGGCCTTGTGTGGTTGGGCTCACCTCTTACGTTTCAGTGAACTCTGCGAGAGGACAGGGACCTGCAGCCTCACAGTTGGGCTCCACGGTAAGGTGTGCGGGACAGACCTCAAACTGACCCACGGCATGGAGCAACACCCGCCATCGAGAGGTCTACAAGAGAGCCGCTGCAGCTAGCCCACAGGTCCGAGAAAACTAGATTCTTCTTTATCTAAGTGAGTTTTGGGGAGATTTGTTGCAAAGCATTATCACAGCAAGAGCCGACTAGTACAACATTCTCCAAATCACTGCCATGTCCACGGCTGCCACCGTGCCTACGTGTAAGGCAACTGTGTCCTCGAACTTTGAGAACTCCTGAATGAATTCTCGGTGCCTCTCCAACACAATGTACGTGGCTAAGGTGTCCCCAGATAACTTCACTAACGTACCACCGAGACCGCCCTAAGCTTTCATTAAACGCAATGCGACGCTCTTTCTATTCGTTTTCTGTTTCTACGTAGGTAAAATGCTTTCCGTCAATCTAAAAGGATGGAAAATTGGCACAAAACACTCTGTGCATAGTTGTTTTTCACAAAGGAAAATCACAAGCGAAACAGGCATTTCACCGGGTGTAGAGCACTAACGCCCCCTAGTGCCTCTAAATGCCAAGTGAACAGAGGCGCTTAATTAAATATCGAATCCCAGCTCTCTCCGCTTGAGAGGGAGAGCAAGCCATTCTCAAGTGGAGGAGGGATGTTTTCAGCAGCTATCTGCAACATTCTCTGGACCTGGCCACTGTGTAGCTACAAAGAAACCTTTTGTCTGAGGAAACTAACTAAAGAAACTTGGAAGTGGAAAAAGCGAGAAAGAATGAGACAATACCCTTATCTTGGTGACTCATTCACTTATTCGGTCACTTACCAAATCAAATATCCACTACGTGTAGAGAGTACTGTGCTGAAAACCGCACAGGACACGGAGACGTACCCCCATTCGCAGGGAGGTTAGATACCAGAGAGGGAGACAAGATGTAGATTACCTTACGGCAGTTCCGCACCTGTCTTGTTAAACTGTTTACAGCTTCAGGGGAGAGAAGGGATCCAGAAATCGCTTGGATTCTCAGTGAAGTCTTCGCAGAGACGGAGGTGCAAAATAGGTGGACTGGAAGAAACAAAAAAATTAACCTCGTGGGTAGATGTGAAACGGAGCAGAGGTGCACAGATATTTAGACCCCGTTCTTTCTTGAAACGTCTAGAAAGTGAAACTGAAGCCAAATTACGGAGGGCCTGGAGTGTCAGTCTTAGGAGCTTGGCCGTACGGGGTTGACAGCGGGTGCCACGGACGGCTCGGAAGAGGGCAAGGGCATAACCCAAGAGCCCTGGGAGGTGTAGGAGAGGTCGCAGCGAGGGAGGTAGAAAGGCATGCGATTCTCCGAAGCAGTCACCGTAACCCAGGTGTAAACTCATAAACGGTAGACGCGGAGTAAGGGCGACACAGACGGCAGGGAGGAGTACGAGGGACACTAGAAAGGAAAACGGTCGGGGCTTCACCAGGGATTGGGTGCATTCCTTTCTCCCTCTAACAGAGGTTATCAGTAACCGGGCTAGTCGCTGGGAATCAAGAGTAAGCAAAACAGGCGTGATCTCTTCTTCCTCACGGGCCACGGGGTAAACTTACCTACCTGAAACTGGATGCGAAAGGCGATGACGGCCATAAGCGAGAGGTGCGTGGTGTCACGTGAGCTACGGTAGGGAGACGAGATGAGTTGAGTAGGTAAGGGGACGCTTTCTTGACCAAGTGACACCTGAGAAGACATGAGAAGGGTGAGGCGGCATCAGTCAGCTGCAAACTAAACAGAGGGACACTTCCTGCAGAGGGGCAGCACGGGCAATGCGCCGTTGTAAGTATGCAGGCCTGAGAGGAGGCCACTGTGGGCAGGATGATTGAGAATGAAAGGAAGGAGCTGCAAGACGAGGCCGCAGAGATCACGCTCCACCCTGCCCAGGGGATGCCCTGCCCTGCGGACTACCACACCCAGAGAGAGAGTACCAGTGCACAGCCAGATGACAAGCCTGCTCGACGATGCAAGCCAACGCTGCTTCTTTCACCAAGAAAGTCTTGCCTGGTAAACTAAACAGCGTATCCATAGAGCGGACACGTGATTTACATTCTGAAGCAGGCGCCCCGCCTTACGGAACGGCGACGGTTCTCAGGGGGGCCGGGCAGGAGCCGCTCCGCACGTCTGTCCCAGGGACCCACCCGCCTGCGGGACCTCCGGCCGCCTCGCAGGAAGCTACGACGCCCAGTCCCACGACTACCTGTGCAGCGAGGTGTACTCCGCGGACGCGTGCCACACACACTTCAAGTGGTTGGGCGGCCTGAGTGGCAAGGCGAGAGGCCTGCCTGCCGCGCAGACCAAGAAGGCGCTCTTCGGCCTGGGCCTAGGTGCTTGCGCCGCCCCCCTGGGCCTACCGGGCTCTGAGGGCCCTGCCCTGGACCCCCAGCCCCCCACCCACGCCCTTGGTTCAGTCACAGTAGAGGTGGCCACACCCACACCCTCTGTGACCTCTGCGTTCCACCCTCCTGCAGCCCCGCCCGCCCCCCTCCGCCGGTTGCCCTGGGCTACCGAAGCTGCATCCTGGGGCCAGGGGGTTCCCAGGAGGCCAAGGGAAGACACGATGGCCTTCAATGAGTCGCAGAGGCCTTA
Source organism: Leucopleurus acutus (assembly GCF_964270905.1). NCBI lineage: Eukaryota > Metazoa > Chordata > Mammalia > Artiodactyla > Delphinidae > Leucopleurus > Leucopleurus acutus. The sequence goes on along the minus strand of NC_139143.1, from coordinate 31,570,761 downwards.
CGTGGCCTTGTGTGGTTGGGCTCACCTCTTACGTTTCAGTGAACTCTGCGAGAGGACAGGGACCTGCAGCCTCACAGTTGGGCTCCACGGTAAGGTGTGCGGGACAGACCTCAAACTGACCCACGGCATGGAGCAACACCCGCCATCGAGAGGTCTACAAGAGAGCCGCTGCAGCTAGCCCACAGGTCCGAGAAAACTAGATTCTTCTTTATGTAAGTGAGTTTTGGGGAGATTTGTTGCAAAGCATTATCACAGCAAGAGCCGACTAGTACAACATTCTCCAAATCACTGCCATGTCCACGGCTGCCACCGTGCCTACGTGTAAGGCAACTGTGTCCTCGAACTTTGAGAACTCCTGAATGAATTCTCGGTGCCTCTCCAACACAATGTACGTGGCTAAGGTGTCCCCAGATAACTTCACTAACGTACCACCGAGACCGCCCTAAGCTTTCATTAAACGCAATGCGACGCTCTTTCTATTCGTTTTCTGTTTCTACGTAGGTAAAATGCTTTCCGTCAATCTAAAAGGATGGAAAATTGGCACAAAACACTCTGTGCATAGTTGTTTTTCACAAAGGAAAATCACAAACGAAACAGGCATTTCACCGGGTGTAGAGCACTAACGCCCCCTAGTGCCTCTAAATGCCAAGTGAACAGAGGCGCTTAATTAAATATCGAATCCCAGCTCTCTCCGCTTGAGAGGGAGAGCAAGCCATTCTCAAGTGGAGGAGGGATGTTTTCAGCAGCTATCTGCAACATTCTCTGGACCTGGCCACTGTGTAGCTACAAAGAAACCTTTTGTCTGAGGAAACTAACTAAAGAAACTTGGAAGTGGAAAAAGCGAGAAAGAATGAGACAATACCCTTATCTTGGTGACTCATTCACTTATTCGGTCACTTACCAAATCAAATATCCACTACGTGTAGAGAGTACTGTGCTGAAAACCGCACAGGACACGGAGACATACCCCCATTCGCAGGGAGGTTAGATACCAGAGAGGGAGACAAGATGTAGATTACCTTACGGCAGTTCCGCACCTGTCTTGTTAAACTGTTTACAGCTTCAGGGGAGAGAAGGGATCCAGAAATCGCTTGGATTCTCAGTGAAGTCTTCGCAGAGACGGAGGTGCAAAATAGGTGGACTGGAAGAAACAAAAAAATTAACCTCGTGGGTAGATGTGAAACGGAGCAGAGGTGCACAGATATTTAGACCCCGTTCTTTCTTGAAACGTCTAGAAAGTGAAACTGAAGCCAAATTACGGAGGGCCTGGAGTGTCAGTCTTAGGAGCTTGGCCGTACGGGGTTGACAGCGGGTGCCACGGACGGCTCGGAAGAGGGCAAGGGCATAACCCAAGAGCCCTGGGAGGTGTAGGAGAGGTCGCAGCGAGGGAGGTAGAAAGGCATGCGATTCTCCGAAGCAGTCACCGTAACCCAGGTGTAAACTCATAAACGGTAGACGCGGAGTAAGGGCGACACAGACGGCAGGGAGGAGTACGAGGGACACTAGAAAGGAAAACGGTCGGGGCTTCACCAGGGATTGGGTGCATTCCTTTCTCCCTCTAACAGAGGTTATCAGTAACCGGGCTAGTCGCTGGGAATCAAGAGTAAGCAAAACAGGCGTGATCTCTTCTTCCTCACGGGCCACGGGGTAAACTTACCTACCTGAAACTGGATGCGAAAGGCGATGACGGCCATAAGCGAGAGGTGCGTGGTGTCACGTGAGCTACGGTAGGGAGACGAGATGAGTTGAGTAGGTAAGGGGACGCTTTCTTGACCAAGTGACACCTGAGAAGACATGAGAAGGGTGAGGCGGCATCAGTCAGCTGCAAACTAAACAGAGGGACACTTCCTGCAGAGGGGCAGCACGGGCAATGCGCCGTTGTAAGTATGCAGGCCTGAGAGGAGGCCACTGTGGGCAGGATGATTGAGAATGAAAGGAAGGAGCTGCAAGACGAGGCCGCAGAGATCACGCTCCACCCTGCCCAGGGGATGCCCTGCCCTGCGGACTAGCACACCCAGAGAGAGAGTACCAGTGCACAGCCAGATGACAAGCCTGCTCGACGATGCAAGCCAACGCTGCTTCTTTCACCAAGAAAGTCTTGCCTGGTAAACTAAACAGCGTATCCATAGAGCGGACACGTGATTTACATTCTGAAGCAGGCGCCCCGCCTTACGGAACGGCGACGGTTCTCAGGGGGGCCGGGCAGGAGCCGCTCCGCACGTCTGTCCCAGGGACCCACCCGCCTGCGGGACCTCCGGCCGCCTTGCAGGAAGCTACGACGCCCAGTCCCACGGCTACCTGTGCAGCGAGGTGTACTCCGCGGACGCGTGCCACACCCACTTCAAGTGGGAGGGTGGCCTGAGTGGCAAGGCGAGAGGCCGGCCTGCCGTGCAGACCAAGAAGGCGCTCTTCGGCCTGGGCCTAGGTGCTTGCACCGCACCCCTGGGCCTACCGGGCTCTGAGGGCCCTGCCCTGGACCCCCAGCCCCCCACCCACGCCCTTGGTTCAGTCACAGCAGAGGTGGCCACACCCACACCCTCTGTGACCTCCGCGTTCCACCCTCCTGCAGCCCCGCCCGCCCCCCTCCGCCGGTTGCCCTGGGCTACCGAAGCTGCATCCTGGGGCCAGGGGGTTCCCAGGAGGCCAAGGGAAGACACGATGGCCTTCAATGAGTCGCAGAGGCCTTACGTGGACTTGTGTGGTTGGGCTCACCTCTTACGTTTCAGTGAACTCTGCGAGAGGACAGGGACCTGCAGCCTCACAGTTGGGCTCCACGGTAAGGTGTGCGGGACAGACCTCAAACTGACCCACGGCATGGAGCAACACCCGCCATCGAGAGGTCTACAAGAGAGCTGCTGCAGCTAGCCCACAGGTCCGAGAAAACTAGATTCTTCTTTATGTAAGTGAGTTTTGGGGAGATTTGTTGCAAAGCATTATCACAGCAAGAGCCGACTAGTACAACATTCTCCAAATCACTGCCATGTCCACGGCTGCCACCGTGCCTACGTGTAAGGCAACTGTGTCCTCGAACTTTGAGAACTCCTGAATGAATTCTCGGTGCCTCTCCAACACAATGTACGTGGCTAAGGTGTCCCCAGATAACTTCACTAACGTACCACCGAGACCGCCCTAAGCTTTCATTAAACGCAATGCGACACTCTTTCTATTCGTTTTCTGTTTCTACGTAGGTAAAATGCTTTCCGTCAATCTAAAAGGATGGAAAATTGGCACAAAACACTCTGTGCATAGTTGTTTTTCACAAAGGAAAATCACAAAGGAAACAGGCATTTCACCGGGTGTAGAGCACTAACGCCCCCTAGTGCCTCTAAATGCCAAGTGAACAGAGGCGCTTAATTAAATATCGAATCCCAGCTCTCTCCGCTTGAGAGGGAGAGCAAGCCATTCTCAAGTGGAGGAGGGATGTTTTCAGCAGCTATCTGCAACATTCTCTGGACCTGGTCACTGTGTAGCTACAAAGAAACCTTTTGTCTGAGGAAACTAACTAAAGAAACTTGGAAGTGGAAAAAGCGAGAAAGAATGAGACAATACCCTTATCTTGGTGACTCATTCACTTATTCGGTCACTTACCAAATCAAATATCCACTACGTGTAGAGAGTACTGTGCTGAAAACCGCACAGGACACGGAGACGTACCCCCATTCGCAGGGAGGTTAGATACCAGAGAGGGAGACAAGATGTAGATTACCTTACGGCAGTTCCGCACCTGTCTTGTTAAACTGTTTACAGCTTCAGGGGAGAGAAGGGATCCAGAAATCGCTTGGATTCTCAGTGAAGTCTTCGCAGAGACGGAGGTGCAAAATAGGTGGACTGGAAGAAACAAAAAAATTAACCTCGTGGGTAGATATGAAACGGAGCAGAGGTGCACAGATATTTAGACCCCGTTCTTTCTTGAAACGTCTAGAAAGTGAAACTGAAGCCAAATTACGGAGGGCCTGGAGTGTCAGTCTTAGGAGCCTGGCCGTACGGGGTTGACAGCGGGTGCCACGGACGGCTCGGAAGAGGGCAAGGGCATAACCCAAGAGCCCTGGGAGGTGTAGGAGAGGTCGCAGCGAGGGAGGTAGAAAGGCATGCGATTCTCCGAAGCAGTCACCGTAACCCAGGTGTAAACTCATAAACGGTAGACGCGGAGTAAGGGCGACACAGACGGCAGGGAGGAGTACGAGGGACACTAGAAAGGAAAACGGTCGGGGCTTCACCAGGGATTGGGTGCATTCCTTTCTCCCTCTAACAGAGGTTATCAGTAACCGGGCTAGTCGCTGGGAATCAAGAGTAAGCAAAACAGGCGTGATCTCTTCTTCCTCACGGGCCACGGGGTAAACTTACCTACCTGAAACTGGATGCGAAAGGCGATGACGGCCATAAGCGAGAGGTGCGTGGTGTCACGTGAGCTACGGTAGGGAGACGAGATGAGTTGAGTAGGTAAGGGGACGCTTTCTTGACCAAGTGACACCTGAGAAGACATGAGAAGGGTGAGGCGGCATCAGTCAGCTGCAAACTAAACAGAGGGACACTTCCTGCAGAGGGGCAGCACGGGCAATGCGCCGTTGTAAGTATGCAGGCCTGAGAGGAGACCACTGTGGGCAGGATGATTGAGAATGAAAGGAAGGAGCTGCAAGACGAGGCCGCAGAGATCACGCTCCACCCTGCCCAGGGGATGCCCTGCCCTGCGGACTAGCACACCCAGAGAGAGAGTACCAGTGCACAGCCAGATGACAAGCCTGCTCGACGATGCAAGCCAACGCTGCTTCTTTCACCAAGAAAGTCTTGCCTGGTAAACTAAACAGCGTATCCATAGAGCGGACACGTGATTTACATTCTGAAGCAGGCGCCCCGCCTTACGGAACGGCGACGGTTCTCAGGGGGGCCGGGCAGGAGCCGCTCCGCGCGTCTGTCCCAGGGACCCACCCGCCTGCGGGACCTCCGGCCGCCTCGCAGGAAGCTACGACGCCCAGTCCCACGGCTACCTGTGCAGTGAGGTGTACTCCGCGGACGCGTGCCACACACACTTCAAGTGGGAGGGCGGCCTGAGTGGCAAGGCGAGAGGCCGGCCTGCCGCGCAGACCAAGAAGGCGCTCTTCGGCCTGGGCCTAGGTGCTTGCGCCGCCCCCCTGGGCCTACCGGGCTCTGAGGGCCCTGCCCTGGAACCCCAGCCCCCCACCCACGCCCTTGGTTCAGTCACAGTAGAGGTGGCCACACCCACACCCTCTGTGACCTCTGCGTTCCACCCTCCTGCAGCCCCGCCCGCCCCCCTCCGCCGGTTGCCCTGGGCTACCGAAGCTGCATCCTGGGGCCAGGGGGTTCCCAGGAGGCCAAGGGAAGACACGATGGCCTTCAATGAGTCGCAGAGGCCTTACGTGGCCTTGTGTGGTTGGGCTCACCTCTTACGTTTCAGTGAACTCTGCGAGAGGACAGGGACCTGCAGCCTCACAGTTGGGCTCCACGGTAAGGTGTGCGGGACAGACCTCAAACTGACCCACGGCATGGAGCAACACCCGCCATCGAGAGGTCTACAAGAGAGCCGCTGCAGCTAGCCCACAGGTCCGAGAAAACTAGATTCTTCTTTATGTAAGTGAGTTTTGGGGAGATTTGTTGCAAAGCATTATCACAGCAAGAGCCGACTAGTACAACATTCTCCAAATCACTGCCATGTCCACGGCTGCCACCGTGCCTACGTGTAAGGCAACTGTGTCCTCGAACTTTGAGAACTCCTGAATGAATTCTCGGTGCCTCTCCAACACAATGTACGTGGCTAAGGTGTCCCCAGATAACTTCACTAACGTACCACCGAGACCGCCCTAAGCTTTCATTAAACGCAATGCAACGCTCTTTCTATTCCTTTTCTGTTTCTACGTAGGTAAAATGCTTTCCGTCAATCTAAAAGGATGGAAAATTGGCACAAAACACTCTGTGCATAGTTCTTTTTCACAAAGGAAAATCACAAGCGAAACAGGCATTTCACCGGGTGTAGAGCACTAACGCCCCCTAGTGCCTCTAAATGCCAAGTGAACAGAGGCGCTTAATTAAATATCGAATCCCAGCTCTCTCCGCTTGAGAGGGAGAGCAAGCCATTCTCAAGTGGAGGAGGGATGTTTTCAGCAGCTATCTGCAACATTCTCTGGACCTGGCCACTGTGTAGCTACAAAGAAACCTTTTGTCTGAGGAAACTAACTAAAGAAACTTGGAAGTGGAAAAAGCGAGAAAGAATGAGACAATACCCTTATCTTGGTGACTCATTCACTTATTCGGTCACTTACCAAATCAAATATCCACTACGTGTAGAGAGTACTGTGCTGAAAACCGCACAGAACACGGAGACGTACCCCCATTCGCAGGGAGGTTAGATACCAGAGAGGGAGACAAGATGTAGATTACCTTACGGCAGTTCCGCACCTGTCTTGTTAAACTGTTTACAGCTTCAGGGGAGAGAAGGGATCCAGAAATCGCTTGGATTCTCAGTGAAGTCTTCGCAGAGACGGAGGTGCAAAATAGGTGGACTGGAAGAAACAAAAAAATTAACCTCGTGGGTAGATGTGAAACGGAGCAGAGGTGCACAGATATTTAGACCCCGTTCTTTCTTGAAACGTCTAGAAAGTGAAACTGAAGCCAAATTACGGAGGGCCTGGAGTGTCAGTCTTAGGAGCTTGGCCGTACGGGGTTGACAGCGGGTGCCACGGACGGCTCGGAAGAGGGCAAGGGCATAACCCAAGAGCCCTGGGAGGTGTAGGAGAGGTCGCAGCGAGGGAGGTAGAAAGGCATGCGATTCTCCGAAGCAGTCACCGTAACCCAGGTGTAAACTCATAAACGGTAGACGCGGAGTAAGGGTGACACAGACGGCAGGGAGGAGTACGAGGGACACTAGAAAGGAAAACGGTCGGGGCTTCACCAGGGATTGGGTGCATTCCTTTCTCCCTCTAACAGAGGTTATCAGTAACCGGGCTAGTCGCTGGGAATCAAGAGTAAGCAAAACAGGCGTGATCTCTTCTTCCTCACGGGCCACGGGGTAAACTTACCTACCTGAAACTGGATGCGAAAGGCGATGACGGCCATAAGCGAGAGGTGCGTGGTGTCACGTGAGCTACGGTAGGGAGACGAGATGAGTTGAGTAGGTAAGGGGACGCTTTCTTGACCAAGTGACACCTGAGAAGACATGAGAAGGGTGAGGCGGCATCAGTCAGCTGCAAACTAAACAGAGGGACACTTCCTGCAGAGGGGCAGCACGGGCAATGCGCCGTTGTAAGTATGCAGGCCTGAGAGGAGGCCACTGTGGGCAGGATGATTGAGAATGAAAGGAAGGAGCTGCAAGACGAGGCCGCAGAGATCACGCTCCACCCTGCCCAGGGAATGCCCTGCCCTGCGGACTAGCACACCCAGAGAGAGAGTACCAGTGCACAGCCAGATGACAAGCCTGCTCGACGATGCAAGCCAACGCTGCTTCTTTCACCAAGAAAGTCTTGCCTGGTAAACTAAACAGCGTATCCATAGAGCGGACACGTGATTTACATTCTGAAGCAGGCGCCCCGCCTTACGGAACGGCGACGGTTCTCAGGGGGGCCGGGCAGGAGCCGCTCCGCGCGTCTGTCCCAGGGACCCACCCGCCTGCGGGACCTCCGGCCGCCTCGCAGGAAGCTACGTCGCCCAGTCCCACGGCTACCTGTGCAGTGAGGTGTACTCCGCGGACGCGTGCCACACACACTTCAAGTGGGAGGGCGGCCTGAGTGGCAAGGCGAGAGGCCGGCCTGCCGCGCAGACCAAGAAGGCGCTCTTCGGCCTGGGCCTAGGTGCTTGCGCCGCCCCCCTGGGCCTACCGGGCTCTGAGGGCCCTGCCCTGGAACCCCAGCCCCCCACCCACGCCCTTGGTTCAGTCACAGTAGAGGTGGCCACACCCACACCCTCTGTGACCTCTGCGTTCCACCCTCCTGCAGCCCCGCCCGCCCCCCTCCGCCGGTTGCCCTGGGCTACCGAAGCTGCATCCTGGGGCCAGGGGGTTCCCAGGAGGCCAAGGGAAGACACGATGGCCTTCAATGAGTCGCAGAGGCCTTACGTGGCCTTGTGTGGTTGGGCTCACCTCTTACGTTTCAGTGAACTCTGCGAGAGGACAGGGACCTGCAGCCTCACAGTTGGGCTCCACGGTAAGGTGTGCGGGACAGACCTCAAACTGACCCACGGCATGGAGCAACACCCGCCATCGAGAGGTCTACAAGAGAGCCGCTGCAGCTAGCCCACAGGTCCGAGAAAACTAGATTCTTCTTTATCTAAGTGAGTTTTGGGGAGATTTGTTGCAAAGCATTATCACAGCAAGAGCCGACTAGTACAACATTCTCCAAATCACTGCCATGTCCACGGCTGCCACCGTGCCTACGTGTAAGGCAACTGTGTCCTCGAACTTTGAGAACTCCTGAATGAATTCTCGGTGCCTCTCCAACACAATGTACGTGGCTAAGGTGTCCCCAGATAACTTCACTAACGTACCACCGAGACCGCCCTAAGCTTTCATTAAACGCAATGCGACGCTCTTTCTATTCGTTTTCTGTTTCTACGTAGGTAAAATGCTTTCCGTCAATCTAAAAGGATGGAAAATTGGCACAAAACACTCTGTGCATAGTTGTTTTTCACAAAGGAAAATCACAAGCGAAACAGGCATTTCACCGGGTGTAGAGCACTAACGCCCCCTAGTGCCTCTAAATGCCAAGTGAACAGAGGCGCTTAATTAAATATCGAATCCCAGCTCTCTCCGCTTGAGAGGGAGAGCAAGCCATTCTCAAGTGGAGGAGGGATGTTTTCAGCAGCTATCTGCAACATTCTCTGGACCTGGCCACTGTGTAGCTACAAAGAAACCTTTTGTCTGAGGAAACTAACTAAAGAAACTTGGAAGTGGAAAAAGCGAGAAAGAATGAGACAATACCCTTATCTTGGTGACTCATTCACTTATTCGGTCACTTACCAAATCAAATATCCACTACGTGTAGAGAGTACTGTGCTGAAAACCGCACAGGACACGGAGACGTACCCCCATTCGCAGGGAGGTTAGATACCAGAGAGGGAGACAAGATGTAGATTACCTTACGGCAGTTCCGCACCTGTCTTGTTAAACTGTTTACAGCTTCAGGGGAGAGAAGGGATCCAGAAATCGCTTGGATTCTCAGTGAAGTCTTCGCAGAGACGGAGGTGCAAAATAGGTGGACTGGAAGAAACAAAAAAATTAACCTCGTGGGTAGATGTGAAACGGAGCAGAGGTGCACAGATATTTAGACCCCGTTCTTTCTTGAAACGTCTAGAAAGTGAAACTGAAGCCAAATTACGGAGGGCCTGGAGTGTCAGTCTTAGGAGCTTGGCCGTACGGGGTTGACAGCGGGTGCCACGGACGGCTCGGAAGAGGGCAAGGGCATAACCCAAGAGCCCTGGGAGGTGTAGGAGAGGTCGCAGCGAGGGAGGTAGAAAGGCATGCGATTCTCCGAAGCAGTCACCGTAACCCAGGTGTAAACTCATAAACGGTAGACGCGGAGTAAGGGCGACACAGACGGCAGGGAGGAGTACGAGGGACACTAGAAAGGAAAACGGTCGGGGCTTCACCAGGGATTGGGTGCATTCCTTTCTCCCTCTAACAGAGGTTATCAGTAACCGGGCTAGTCGCTGGGAATCAAGAGTAAGCAAAACAGGCGTGATCTCTTCTTCCTCACGGGCCACGGGGTAAACTTACCTACCTGAAACTGGATGCGAAAGGCGATGACGGCCATAAGCGAGAGGTGCGTGGTGTCACGTGAGCTACGGTAGGGAGACGAGATGAGTTGAGTAGGTAAGGGGACGCTTTCTTGACCAAGTGACACCTGAGAAGACATGAGAAGGGTGAGGCGGCATCAGTCAGCTGCAAACTAAACAGAGGGACACTTCCTGCAGAGGGGCAGCACGGGCAATGCGCCGTTGTAAGTATGCAGGCCTGAGAGGAGGCCACTGTGGGCAGGATGATTGAGAATGAAAGGAAGGAGCTGCAAGACGAGGCCGCAGAGATCACGCTCCACCCTGCCCAGGGGATGCCCTGCCCTGCGGACTAGCACACCCAGAGAGAGAGTACCAGTGCACAGCCAGATGACAAGCCTGCTCGACGATGCAAGCCAACGCTGCTTCTTTCACCAAGAAAGTCTTGCCTGGTAAACTAAACAGCGTATCCATAGAGCGGACACGTGATTTACATTCTGAAGCAGGCGCCCCGCCTTACGGAACGGCGACGGTTCTCAGGGGGGCCGGGCAGGAGCCGCTCCGCACGTCTGTCCCAGGGACCCACCCGCCTGCGGGACCTCCGGCCGCCTCGCAGGAAGCTACGACGCCCAGTCCCACGACTACCTGTGCAGCGAGGTGTACTCCGCGGACGCGTGCCACACACACTTCAAGTGGTTGGGCGGCCTGAGTGGCAAGGCGAGAGGCCTGCCTGCCGCGCAGACCAAGAAGGCGCTCTTCGGCCTGGGCCTAGGTGCTTGCGCCGCCCCCCTGGGCCTACCGGGCTCTGAGGGCCCTGCCCTGGACCCCCAGCCCCCCACCCACGCCCTTGGTTCAGTCACAGTAGAGGTGGCCACACCCACACCCTCTGTGACCTCTGCGTTCCACCCTCCTGCAGCCCCGCCCGCCCCCCTCCGCCGGTTGCCCTGGGCTACCGAAGCTGCATCCTGGGGCCAGGGGGTTCCCAGGAGGCCAAGGGAAGACACGATGGCCTTCAATGAGTCGCAGAGGCCTTACGTGGCCTTGTGTGGTTGGGCTCACCTCTTACGTTTCAGTGAACTCTGCGAGAGGACAGGGACCTGCAGCCTCACAGTTGGGCTCCACGGTAAGGTGTGCGGGACAGACCTCAAACTGACCCACGGCATGGAGCAACACCCGCCATCGAGAGGTCTACAAGAGAGCCGCTGCAGCTAGCCCACAGGTCCGAGAAAACTAGATTCTTCTTTATGTAAGTGAGTTTTGGGGAGATTTGTTGCAAAGCATTATCACAGCAAGAGCCGACTAGTACAACATTCTCCAAATCACTGCCATGTCCACGGCTGCCACCGTGCCTACGTGTAAGGCAACTGTGTCCTCGAACTTTGAGAACTCCTGAATGAATTCTCGGTGCCTCTCCAACACAATGTACGTGGCTAAGGTGTCCCCAGATAACTTCACTAACGTACCACCGAGACCGCCCTAAGCTTTCATTAAACGCAATGCGACGCTCTTTCTATTCGTTTTCTGTTTCTACGTAGGTAAAATGCTTTCCGTCAATCTAAAAGGATGGAAAATTGGCACAAAACACTCTGTGCATAGTTGTTTTTCACAAAGGAAAATCACAAACGAAACAGGCATTTCACCGGGTGTAGAGCACTAACGCCCCCTAGTGCCTCTAAATGCCAAGTGAACAGAGGCGCTTAATTAAATATCGAATCCCAGCTCTCTCCGCTTGAGAGGGAGAGCAAGCCATTCTCAAGTGGAGGAGGGATGTTTTCAGCAGCTATCTGCAACATTCTCTGGACCTGGCCACTGTGTAGCTACAAAGAAACCTTTTGTCTGAGGAAACTAACTAAAGAAACTTGGAAGTGGAAAAAGCGAGAAAGAATGAGACAATACCCTTATCTTGGTGACTCATTCACTTATTCGGTCACTTACCAAATCAAATATCCACTACGTGTAGAGAGTACTGTGCTGAAAACCGCACAGGACACGGAGACATACCCCCATTCGCAGGGAGGTTAGATACCAGAGAGGGAGACAAGATGTAGATTACCTTACGGCAGTTCCGCACCTGTCTTGTTAAACTGTTTACAGCTTCAGGGGAGAGAAGGGATCCAGAAATCGCTTGGATTCTCAGTGAAGTCTTCGCAGAGACGGAGGTGCAAAATAGGTGGACTGGAAGAAACAAAAAAATTAACCTCGTGGGTAGATGTGAAACGGAGCAGAGGTGCACAGATATTTAGACCCCGTTCTTTCTTGAAACGTCTAGAAAGTGAAACTGAAGCCAAATTACGGAGGGCCTGGAGTGTCAGTCTTAGGAGCTTGGCCGTACGGGGTTGACAGCGGGTGCCACGGACGGCTCGGAAGAGGGCAAGGGCATAACCCAAGAGCCCTGGGAGGTGTAGGAGAGGTCGCAGCGAGGGAGGTAGAAAGGCATGCGATTCTCCGAAGCAGTCACCGTAACCCAGGTGTAAACTCATAAACGGTAGACGCGGAGTAAGGGCGACACAGACGGCAGGGAGGAGTACGAGGGACACTAGAAAGGAAAACGGTCGGGGCTTCACCAGGGATTGGGTGCATTCCTTTCTCCCTCTAACAGAGGTTATCAGTAACCGGGCTAGTCGCTGGGAATCAAGAGTAAGCAAAACAGGCGTGATCTCTTCTTCCTCACGGGCCACGGGGTAAACTTACCTACCTGAAACTGGATGCGAAAGGCGATGACGGCCATAAGCGAGAGGTGCGTGGTGTCACGTGAGCTACGGTAGGGAGACGAGATGAGTTGAGTAGGTAAGGGGACGCTTTCTTGACCAAGTGACACCTGAGAAGACATGAGAAGGGTGAGGCGGCATCAGTCAGCTGCAAACTAAACAGAGGGACACTTCCTGCAGAGGGGCAGCACGGGCAATGCGCCGTTGTAAGTATGCAGGCCTGAGAGGAGGCCACTGTGGGCAGGATGATTGAGAATGAAAGGAAGGAGCTGCAAGACGAGGCCGCAGAGATCACGCTCCACCCTGCCCAGGGGATGCCCTGCCCTGCGGACTAGCACACCCAGAGAGAGAGTACCAGTGCACAGCCAGATGAGAAGCCTGCTCGACGATGCAAGCCAACGCTGCTTCTTTCACCAAGAAAGTCTTGCCTGGTAAACTAAACAGCGTATCCATAGAGCGGACACGTGATTTACATTCTGAAGCAGGCGCCCCGCCTTACGGAACGGCGACGGTTCTCAGGGGGGCCGGGCAGGAGCCGCTCCGCACGTCTGTCCCAGGGACCCACCCGCCTGCGGGACCTCCGGCCGCCTCGCAGGAAGCTACGACGCCCAGTCCCACGGCTACCTGTGCAGCGAGGTGTACTCCGCGGACGCGTGCCACACACACTTCAAGTGGTTGGGCGGCCTGAGTGGCAAGGCGAGAGGCCTGCCTGCCGCGCAGACCAAGAAGGCGCTCTTCGGCCTGGGCCTAGGTGCTTGCGCCGCCCCCCTGGGCCTACCGGGCTCTGAGGGCCCTGCCCTGGACCCCCAGCCCCCCACCCACGCCCTTGGTTCAGTCACAGTAGAGGTGGCCACACCCACACCCTCTGTGACCTCTGCGTTCCACCCTCCTGCAGCCCCGCCCGCCCCCCTCCGCCGGTTGCCCTGGGCTACCGAAGCTGCATCCTGGGGCCAGGGGGTTCCCAGGAGGCCAAGGGAAGACACGATGGCCTTCAATGAGTCGCAGAGGCCTTACGTGGCCTTGTGTGGTTGGGCTCACCTCTTACGTTTCAGTGAACTCTGCGAGAGGACAGGGACCTGCAGCCTCACAGTTGGGCTCCACGGTAAGGTGTGCGGGACAGACCTCAAACTGACCCACGGCATGGAGCAACACCCGCCATCGAGAGGTCTACAAGAGAGCCGCTGCAGCTAGCCCACAGGTCCGAGAAAACTAGATTCTTCTTTATGTAAGTGAGTTTTGGGGAGATTTGTTGCAAAGCATTATCACAGCAAGAGCCGACTAGTACAACATTCTCCAAATCACTGCCATGTCCACGGCTGCCACCGTGCCTACGTGTAAGGCAACTGTGTCCTCGAACTTTGAGAACTCCTGAATGAATTCTCGGTGCCTCTCCAACACAATGTACGTGGCTAAGGTGTCCCCAGATAACTTCACTAACGTACCACCGAGACCGCCCTAAGCTTTCATTAAACGCAATGCGACGCTCTTTCTATTCGTTTTCTGTTTCTACGTAGGTAAAATGCTTTCCGTCAATCTAAAAGGATGGAAAATTGGCACAAAACACTCTGTGCATAGTTGTTTTTCACAAAGGAAAATCACAAACGAAACAGGCATTTCACCGGGTGTAGAGCACTAACGCCCCCTAGTGCCTCTAAATGCCAAGTGAACAGAGGCGCTTAATTAAATATCGAATCCCAGCTCTCTCCGCTTGAGAGGGAGAGCAAGCCATTCTCAAGTGGAGGAGGGATGTTTTCAGCAGCTATCTGCAACATTCTCTGGACCTGGCCACTGTGTAGCTACAAAGAAACCTTTTGTCTGAGGAAACTAACTAAAGAAACTTGGAAGTGGAAAAAGCGAGAAAGAATGAGACAATACCCTTATCTTGGTGACTCATTCACTTATTCGGTCACTTACCAAATCAAATATCCACTACGTGTAGAGAGTACTGTGCTGAAAACCGCACAGGACACGGAGACATACCCCCATTCGCAGGGAGGTTAGATACCAGAGAGGGAGACAAGATGTAGATTACCTTACGGCAGTTCCGCACCTGTCTTGTTAAACTGTTTACAGCTTCAGGGGAGAGAAGGGATCCAGAAATCGCTTGGATTCTCAGTGAAGTCTTCGCAGAGACGGAGGTGCAAAATAGGTGGACTGGAAGAAACAAAAAAATTAACCTCGTGGGTAGATATGAAACGGAGCAGAGGTGCACAGATATTTAGACCCCGTTCTTTCTTGAAACGTCTAGAAAGTGAAACTGAAGCCAAATTACGGAGGGCCTGGAGTGTCAGTCTTAGGAGCTTGGCCGTACGGGGTTGACAGCGGGTGCCACGGACGGCTCGGAAGAGGGCAAGGGCATAACCCAAGAGCCCTGGGAGGTGTAGGAGAGGTCGCAGCGAGGGAGGTAGAAAGGCATGCGATTCTCCGAAGCAGTCACCGTAACCCAGGTGTAAACTCATAAACGGTAGACGCGGAGTAAGGGCGACACAGACGCCAGGGAGGAGTACGAGGGACACTAGAAAGGAAAACGGTCGGGGCTTCACCAGGGATTGGGTGCATTCCTTTCTCCCTCTAACAGAGGTTATCAGTAACCGGGCTAGTCGCTGGGAATCAAGAGTAAGCAAAACAGGCGTGATCTCTTCTTCCTCACGGGCCACGGGGTAAACTTACCTACCTGAAACTGGATGCGAAAGGCGATGACGGCCATAAGCGAGAGGTGCGTGGTGTCACGTGAGCTACGGTAGGGAGACGAGATGAGTTGAGTAGGTAAGGGGACGCTTTCTTGACCAAGTGACACCTGAGAAGACATGAGAAGGGTGAGGCGGCATCAGTCAGCTGCAAACTAAACAGAGGGACACTTCCTGCAGAGGGGCAGCACGGGCAATGCGCCGTTGTAAGTATGCAGGCCTGAGAGGAGGCCACTGTGGGCAGGATGATTGAGAATGAAAGGAAGGAGCTGCAAGACGAGGCCGCAGAGATCACGCTCCACCCTGCCCAGGGGATGCCCTGCCCTGCGGACTAGCACACCCAGAGAGAGAGTACCAGTGCACAGCCAGATGACAAGCCTGCTCGAGGATGCAAGCCAACGCTGCTTCTTTCACCAAGAAAGTCTTGCCTGGTAAACTAAACAGCGTATCCATAGAGCGGACACGTGATTTACATTCTGAAGCAGGCGCCCCGCCTTACGGAACGGCGACGGTTCTCAGGGGGGCCGGGCAGGAGCCGCTCCGCGCGTCTGTCCCAGGGACCCACCCACCTGCGGGACCTCCGGCTGCCTCGCAGGAAGCTACGACGCCCAGTCCCACGGCTACCTGTGCAGCGAGGTGTACTCCGCGGACGCGTGCCACACACACTTCAAGTGGGAGGGCGGCCTGAGTGGCAAGGCGAGAGGCCGGCCTGCCGCGCAGACCAAGAAGGCGCTCTTCGGCCTGGGCCTAGGTGCTTGCACCGCCCCCCTGGGCCTACCGGGCTCTGAGGGCCCTGCCCTGGACCCCCAGCCCCCCACCCACACCCTTGGTTCAGTCACAGCAGAGGTGGCCACACCCACACCCTCTGTGACCTCAGCGTTCCACCCTCCTGCAGCCCCGCCCGCCCCCCTCCGCCGGTTGCCCTGGGCTACCGAAGCTGCATCCTGGGGCCAGGGGGTTCCCAGGAGGCCAAGGGAAGACACGATGGCCTTCAATGAGTCGCAGAGGCCTTACGTGGCCTTGTGTGGTTGGGCTCACCTCTTACGTTTCAGTGAACTCTGCGAGAGGACAGGGACCTGCAGCCTCACAGTTGGGCTCCACGGTAAGGTGTGCGGGACAGACCTCAAACTGACCCACGGCATGGAGCAACACCCGCCATCGAGAGGTCTACAAGAGAGCCGCTGCAGCTAGCCCACAGGTCCGAGAAAACTAGATTCTTCTTTATGTAAGTGAGTTTTGGGGAGATTTGTTGCAAAGCATTATCACAGCAAGAGCCGACTAGTACAACATTCTCCAAATCACTGCCATGTCCACGGCTGCCACCGTGCCTACGTGTAATGCAACTGTGTCCTCGAACTTTGAGAACTCCTGAATGAATTCTCGGTGCCTCTCCAACACAATGTACGTGGCTAAGGTGTCCCCAGATAACTTCACTAACGTACCACCGAGACCGCCCTAAGCTTTCATTAAACGCAATGCAACGCTCTTTCTATTCGTTTTCTGTTTCTACGTAGGTAAAATGCTTTCCGTCAATCTAAAAGGATGGAAAATTGGCACAAAACACTCTGTGCATAGTTGTTTTTCACAAAGGAAAATCACAAACGAAACAGGCATTTCACCGGGTGTAGAGCACTAACGCCCCCTAGTGCCTCTAAATGCCAAGTGAACAGAGGCGCTTAATTAAATATCGAATCCCAGCTCTCTCCGCTTGAGAGGGAGAGCAAGCCATTCTCAAGTGGAGGAGGGATGTTTTCAGCAGCTATCTGCAACATTCTCTGGACCTGGCCACTGTGTAGCTACAAAGAAACCTTTTGTCTGAGGAAACTAACTAAAGAAACTTGGAAGTGGAAAAAGCGAGAAAGAATGAGACAATACCCTTATCTTGGTGACTCATTCACTTATTCGGTCACTTACCAAATCAAATATCCACTACGTGTAGAGAGTACTGTGCTGAAAACCGCACAGAACACGGAGACGTACCCCCATTCGCAGGGAGGTTAGATACCAGAGAGGGAGACAAGATGTAGATTACCTTACGGCAGTTCCGCACCTGTCTTGTTAAACTGTTTACAGCTTCAGGGGAGAGAAGGGATCCAGAAATCGCTTGGATTCTCAGTGAAGTCTTCGCAGAGACGGAGGTGCAAAATAGGTGGACTGGAAGAAACAAAAAAATTAACCTCGTGGGTAGATATGAAACGGAGCAGAGGTGCACAGATATTTAGACCCCGTTCTTTCTTGAAACGTCTAGAAAGTGAAACTGAAGCCAAATTACGGAGGGCCTGGAGTGTCAGTCTTAGGAGCTTGGCCGTACGGGGTTGACAGCGGGTGCCACGGACGGCTCGGAAGAGGGCAAGGGCATAACCCAAGAGCCCTGGGAGGTGTAGGAGAGGTCGCAGCGAGGGAGGTAGAAAGGCATGCGATTCTCCGAAGCAGTCACCGTAACCCAGGTGTAAACTCATAAACGGTAGACGCGGAGTAAGGGCGACACAGACGGCAGGGAGGAGTACGAGGGACACTAGAAAGGAAAACGGTCGGGGCTTCACCAGGGATTGGGTGCATTCCTTTCTCCCTCTAACAGAGGTTATCAGTAACCGGGCTAGTCGCTGGGAATCAAGAGTAAGCAAAACAGGCGTGATCTCTTCTTCCTCACGGGCCACGGGGTAAACTTACCTACCTGAAACTGGATGCGAAAGGCGATGACGGCCATAAGCGAGAGGTGCGTGGTGTCACGTGAGCTACGGTAGGGAGACGAGATGAGTTGAGTAGGTAAGGGGACGCTTTCTTGACCAAGTGACACCTGAGAAGACATGAGAAGGGTGAGGCGGCATCAGTCAGCTGCAAACTAAACAGAGGGACACTTCCTGCAGAGGGGCAGCACGGGCAATGCGCCGTTGTAAGTATGCAGGCCTGAGAGGAGGCCACTGTGGGCAGGATGATTGAGAATGAAAGGAAGGAGCTGCAAGACGAGGCCGCAGAGATCACGCTCCACCCTGCCCAGGGGATGCCCTGCCCTGCGGACTAGCACACCCAGAGAGAGAGTACCAGTGCACAGCCAGATGACAAGCCTGCTCGACGATGCAAGCCAACGCTGCTTCTTTCACCAAGAAAGTCTTGCCTGGTAAACTAAACAGCGTATCCATAGAGCGGACACGTGATTTACATTCTGAAGCAGGCGCCCCGCCTTACGGAACGGCGACGGTTCTCAGGGGGGCCGGGCAGGAGCCGCTCCGCGCGTCTGTCCCAGGGACCCACCCACCTGCGGGACCTCCGGCTGCCTCGCAGGAAGCTACGACGCCCAGTCCCACGGCTACCTGTGCAGCGAGGTGTACTCCGCGGACGCGTGCCACACACACTTCAAGTGGGAGGGCGGCCTGAGTGGCAAGGCGAGAGGCCGGCCTGCCGCGCAGACCAAGAAGGCGCTCTTCGGCCTGGGCCTAGGTGCTTGCACCGCCCCCCTGGGCCTACCGGGCTCTGAGGGCCCTGCCCTGGACCCCCAGCCC